>NC_090442.1:558010700-558675861 GCF_031143425.1 Pleurodeles waltl
AGGGCAATCCATTAACAGTATGGGGGATGCCACACAGGTCCCCCCATGCTGGGGACCACCACCTCCCTGTGGCAATGAATTGAAAATGCACGGGTTTCCATGCAGGATCTCCCATGCCCAAGGGACTGCCACCTCCCTGGGGCAATAAAGGAAAAATGCAGGGGGTGCAGCATGGGGCCCCCATGCCCCAGGGACCCCATGAACCCTGGGGGCTGCCACCTCCTTGGGGCAATCAAGAAAAAATGCACCTCCTTGGGGCAATAATATCTTATAAGTATGCTGTGACCCACGTGGCCCCCTGATCCCTGGGAACCACCGCTTCGCCGGGGCAACATAACAACACAGTGGGACCCCGGGGACTGCTACATCCCCGGGGCTTCAATTACATTTACAGAAGGGGTCTGTTGCGGACCCCCAGTCCTGGGAACCACCACCTCCCTGGGGATACAATTACATTTACAGAAGAGGGGTCATCATGGACTGCCAGACCCAGGAACCACCACCTCCCTGTGGCCAAATTGAATAGATGGGGCTACGTGGCCCCTCTCATTGAGTCATAGGACCCCCCAGGGCTGGCTCCTGTTGCCTCCTGAGGTGCCCACCCTCAAGAGGTAGCTGTTTGCTTTTGCTTGGTGGGACCTGACATTTCCCAAGCAAGCTGACAGCACCCACTCCCAAGCAAGCTGACAGCACCCACCGAGCAAAAGCAAATATAACTCTGCTTTAAGAAAGCAGGAGCCGTCCAACAGCTTCCTCTTGCTGAAAGGGGAGTTTTCATTTCTTTCCCTGCACTCATATTTGTTTGCAGGGAAAGAGATGAATTAATTGCTCCCACAGAAGACAGGAGCCAGCTGGGACCGCGGGGGCCTTGAGGCTCCCCTCACGGTCTCTATAGGCTTTTATGGGTACCCTGAGCACTATTGTCCTTGCTCAGGTTGATGGTTTCCCTGGGCCAAAAGAGGCCTAGGGAAGTGGAACCATGTGGCCCTTTTGAAAAAAGTATTTGACTCTGTGGAGCTAGTTTTCTCTGGAGCCCAGGGGGTCCTTCTGCCCCCCCATATAAATATTTTTTAAATTAACTCTGAGGAGGTGGTGGTCCCTGGGGCCTGGGGGTCCAAACAGACCCCCACATACTTATTAAAAGCAATCCCCAGGGAGCTCTGTGGGTCTCCCTAATTGTTTTTAAACAGAAGCCCTGGGAGGTGGTGGTCTCTGGGGGGTGCATGGTCACCCCCATATATTATTTTACTGTTGTCCCATTGAGGTGGTGGTTCCTGGAAATGAGGGGTGCTCTGTGTGCCCCCCCCTAAAAAAAAAATTATGTAGACTAGGGAAGGTGGTGGTCTCTTGGACCCTGGGAGGGCCCGCGGCACCTCCTAAATAGATATATTTAATGTTGCCCCCTTTAAGCTTCAAACCCCTTTAGGCAAATGTGGTGTGGGGTTTGAGGCTTAAACGGGCTTGGCAGCAGAGCCTGGCCACAGTCCAGGCGCAGTGGCCAACCTCCAGTGTAGTCAGGGTTGCATGGTTATAGAGGGTGGCTGCATGGTCTGGCTGCAGACCAGGCCCTGCGTCCCACCCCAACACCTGTGGCTAAGGGCCGTACGTGGTGTGGGCAGCTGAAGGCCGTGCGCAGCAGTGGTTGGATGACCATATATTAACTAAAACTACTTTATGTTAAAAAAGGCCATAGAAATTCACTGAAAAATGCAAAGATTACAGGGCCTTCATTGTTAGGAAACAGAATTTAAAAAAAAACCATGGAAATACACTAGGTTACAGAGATGTTATAGTTAGGCTCATATTTTAAACGTACAAAATCACAGAAATACAGCAGTTATCATTAGAAATATTTCAAGTAACTATAATTTGTGTCCTAAGGCAACTATATGTCATGCCCTCGCCATGCACTGCTAATTTGTGAGGGCGCTGCAGGTCCAGAAAGGCAGTCTGCACTCTATGCTGGCTCCTGGGCTGTGCCACTAGAGTCCCAGCAGCCTTTGGAGACTGGACACCAAACAACGGTGATCTGGCGTATCTAGTCGAGGCAGATGATGGAGGGGTCAGGAGAACTTCTAAAGTGCAACCCCTCCATCTTGACCCCTCGGTCACACCCCCTCCACTTTACAAGTTTTTAAGACATATATTAGCAAAGATATGAGAATATTGTCATGCTTGCAGGACCAACTGCTATGAACTAAGCTGTCCCATGCACGGATGATAGTAAATAGTTGCACTACATTAAGGGGCCAACCATAATTGTTTAAACAAATAAAACATAAATTCATGCAATATCACCTAGGCTATTAGATGGTTATCCTGTCCAGTTTTTAGGAGGTGCAGGGAAATTGATGATAAATTATGCAGTTTATGTAATAAGGCAGATATCTTGTTAATTCATCATACTTACATTTGCTCAGGCCTCTTGTGGTAAAGACTGAAGCTTTTAAGGCAACTGTTCAACCAAAAGCATATTCAAAAATGCCCGAAAGCTGTTACACGTGCATTAAACCCAGACAATCCCATTTTAAATGCACATTTGGTGAAATTCTTGATGCTGCAGACAAGAAACTGCTGGCTTAAACATCAGAGTATGGAAACTCGTGCAACTGCAATAACTAAAGAAACATAGTGAAAATCTTCCCAACTTAAATGACTGGTTACCAAGATTTGTTAGGCCATGTGATATTACTATTCTTATTTTTTAACTCTTATATCATGTTTGTTTTTAATGTCTGTATTTAAACTATGCAATTTTTTAAGTGACTAAGCATGAATAAAATATTAAGATATATAACAAAGTACAATTAACAGGTAATAAATAACTATTGAAGATCCAAAAATGTTTAGGACCACATCGTGTCGGAGCAATGAGGAAAATAGGGAGGGGGTAAATTTCAATTTAGTATCACAGTTGAGAACACTGCAACTGGTGACTGCACACTGACGTTATAAACTATACCGTCCTACACTACCCATTGAGTAAAACCTGTTTAAGCAGACTGACACCAACCATGGGAAATTCCCAGCCTTAGAGTTATTTAGGTGAACTGACTTTGGTGCCCTACAGCCTGGTATGAAACCCCACCCTTCATATTGGCTATTGAGCAGTACCATAGGGGGCCTAGTGTGTATGTGTGCTTTGCTTGCATTAAAGTCCTGTGATGCATGGAGAACATTTATTTGAGGCAGCTCATAAAATGGCAGCACATTATGGTTAATGTTTAGGTGGCCATGTGCCTATTTATACTGATGCAAAGGAATTTTGCTGAAATACATGATGTGTAGTATGTGCGACTACACATGTTCTGCATACTCATTCTGTCTAGTGTTGGGCTCGGATGTTGTTTATATTCAAAGAATTCTGTTTGAGTCACAAGGCACGCTGTAGTTGGCAATGTGCATGGGTAACCTCTCCATTGTTATTCACTGCCATGGAGTTCGGATATGTACTAAGCTCCCATACTTGATGTGTTCCACATTCACTGCTTTGGACCCATGCAAGAGACCTTCCACTCTCCTTATCAAGAGACTTCAACTGCACCTGATGATTCAAAGACCAGGTCCTCGACTCTCAGGGTTCCACGTTCCTTCATTTCATAGACTTGAGAATGAAGAGTTGTGGAGAGTGATGGAACAGATGCCTTCAGTACCACACCAAATACCATTTGTCCGACCTCCACTCAGTGTGTATTCTTTGCCTCTTTCTGGACCACAAAGACTAGGAGTGCACCTTCTGCCAAACCATTTTTGCAAGAAGACTCCTCTACAACACAGACACACATACTGGGCACACATCAGCATACAGCGGCAGTCAGCAGTCACCACCCCCAACATTTTCTGTGAAACATGTCCTCTTGGTACAGAAGAGGAAGACGTTGAATCTTAAGGCCTCCTAGTGCACCAACCCAGCCCAGGGATAATCAACTTTGATGCCTCTGAACCAGGAGAACAGAAAGAGGAGAATGCTCCTTCACCCATACCACCAACGGGTCTGAAACCAAGTCTGCATCATGGTCTTACAAAAAAGCAATGCCCTGAGACTGAGCACTGACCCTTAGAGGATGAGGCATCAAACCTGGACACATGTACATCAGCTTACTGGGCCTCTGCGTAGAAATACAAATGCAAATACAGATACCACCCTTCTGGTTCTGACTGGCACTGAGACAAGGCATCTGAGCCGACGAAACAAGGCTCCATCAAAAACCTCAACTTCCTTCAGCCTTTTGGCACAGAAAAGCCAAAGCACCCCTCAAAATAGAAGGACACTTCAACACCTTCAGCAGCGAAACCACCATATGTGCAAGACTGCACCATACTGCTAGCTCGGATGCCTCACAAACCTAGAAAGGAATTCAAGTGCACTCTTTGTGTATTTTCTGATGCCATAATGACTTACTACAGATAGGTGCCACTTGAGCAAGATGTGGTGGTTCACTCTGTGGAATGCTGCTGGCATATTCAGAAGACAGCCTGCAGTCTCTTTAGTGCTTCTCAGTGTGCCATTCCAGTAGGATACTTTCAGAAGTCTGAAAGATAGTTTAAATTGTCCAAATTGTGTTAGATCTGCAAAAACCACTATATATATATATGTATATATATATATAGTAGGTCAGGCTTCTCAGGCTTGTCAGGCTTGTTTAACAGGCTAATGAGTCCATATTTAAGCATGGAAGGTACAAGGCCCCTTTGGAATGGATAAAGGCTTGCTATTTGATACCGTTGAGTGGAAAACGTTCAGAGGCTCATCTTTTCAGTAGCCATGTGGCACTGACTCCATAAGACCATTAGTAGACTTCAGCAACCAAATAATGCTTTCTATTTCTGTGGTTCTGAGGAAACAGGTAGGTTAGAAACATTAGCCTGACAAGTAGGTCTATCAGTCACCTCCACTTTAGAGGTTTTTTTTTTTTTTTTAATAATAATGAATGGGCTGCCTCTATGAATTCGGCAGGGATTGCAAACCTTGGGTAACAATGACAGGGCAACACTGCAGTTTTGACCCAATTAAAGTGCGTGTGCCTGTTTTTGGCTGTTTGATATCTCCCCTGACACTATTCCTTTTAATAGGCTTTGCTTGCTTACCTTTTTGTACTTTTTCCGACCATCATATTGTGCATCCCCCATTTAACTTCCTCTCTCCCTCAATGTTGTCCTTGGTGCCTGAGGTCAGAGTTAATCCAAGGGCTACATGGGATTGCGATCTAAGGTACGAGGGAAGGAAGGCAGTCTACTCAGTCCCAAAGATTTGAAAGAGCTGAATACAGGGGCCATTGTGGAATTGCAGCTCTAGGGATTGGCGGAGTCCAAGGTTTAGAGAATCCATGAAATTAAAAAGCTATTATTTAATGATCTTATGATGTGGCAATTGCACATTTGTTTTTTTATACTGAATCATTCATGGATGTCATATAACGTGCTCTTTTGTGGTGCATGGGATCATTGATAGAAAGAGTATGCACAAGATCATGCAAAGCAGTCAGGAAGCTGGTAACCAATGGGGCAAAGTTATCATTTAACCACAAGTTAATGTCCCCTATAAGTGGGATGGTTGTGTTTGTGTTGTGCAGAAATAAGCCAGAAAATTCGGAAAAGGATTATCTTCACTATATTTCTGCCAGGGGAGTGGTGTTGTGAGACCTAGGGCCTTATTTAGAGTTTGGCTGATGCATACTCTGTGAAAACATGAGAGATCCCGTCCATCGTGTTACAAGTTTCAAGTTGTTAATTCCAAATTCTAAATGAGGTCCCTAGTTGACAGACAATCCCCCGAAAACCCCGGGCTGCAATAGAGATGGTTCAGTCTTGTCACTGGTAGGGAGTGTTTGTATATTACAGCTATCCCACTCCCTATTCCAATAGGCCAGCCTTGGTGCAAAAAAAGAGACCTTACCACTATTTTGTACGCAATGGCTGCCTCATATTGTGCCATTAGCCAGGCCCTGATATCCAAAAAGTTATTGGGCTTCATCTGCATGATCACATTGTAGATGTGAACTTGCCGTTTGACTTCAGAATGGGTGTAATTTTAGAACCAATGCACATCTGTGTTTTTTTATAGTTGAGGTGGCTGGTGTAATCAGCATTTCACATAGAAAAGAAGGGGTCAAAGGCACTAAGAGACAGAATACTTTCATTTTTCAGAATATGACTACTAGCAAGAGAAATGGGATAATACCCCTGAGGATCCAGTAGGTATTGTGCCCAGTGCATTTTATTAGGGTGACAGCCTAGGAGGAATGCACAAGCAGCAAACTGCAGCTAATGGACCACCATCCTTGACTGCTGTGTGTTGCTGTGCACCAGTTTCTTTCTTGGTCTGCACAAAGTGAATGTGGTCCCATCACTGGCCCATTGTGGCCAAAAATGCCCTGCTCAGGGCTTTGTATAGCCCAGCAAGCCTTATACTGGGCAGGGTCTAGCTGTCTCTGAGAATCAATCAATCAAGGATGTGTAGAGCATGGCTAATCACCCATAGAGGGAATCACTGCCTATAACACACAGGGCAATAAAAGCGGCTGAGATAAAGTCTCTTTGTACTGCTATTTTCTAGATATTAAACGCTTGTGCCCATAATTCTCAGAGGTTCGGTCTAGGTTTTTGTTTGGGCTCCTCAAGTTAAATTTTCTTGCCAGAGTTGACTCAAAAAAGAATATGAAACAACACACAAATGACAGCTACCTGAAACCCAAGAATCACTTTGGATGATATCACTTGGTACGAGACTGGTCTTTAGATGTCCAAGGCATATTTCAAGCTGAATCTAACATAGGCAGGATTGACTTTCTTGCTAATGCCAACAAACAACACACTATTCAGGGATGGCTACAAAAATGAATATAGACAACTTATCTCCACAACTTTTCCCTAAGCTTCTAACTCCACAACAATCTCTGCTTCAAAACACAGATTGCACTCAAATCTGACTACTGGGCATCTGCTAGCCCTGCTTTGGGAAGTGAAGGTGACATTGATAATGGCCGTACGAGCACTCTATCAGTCTCATCTCAACAGAGACCATGCCCTGCTCCAAGCATCCCTGGTACCCATCGTCAATGCTGTGGAACACCTCATGGAAGCTCTCAGTTCAATTGAAAGGAACTCCAGTGTCCACCGCAGTACTGCCACAGTGATCTTTAAAAAAAAGAAAAACACTGCATCATCTATCAAGACTGTCATTGAGGCTGCACCTTAATCTGTGACATCCATATTTGAGAAATCAAGGGGTTGTTGCAGAGCCGGCAAGAACTTCATCAACAGACTAGAGACCAGGAATTGCAATAAAAAAATTAAGACAACATATCTGTTATAGGGCAAACGCAGGGCGAATCACCCTGCCACAAGTCCACCACACCCCAGTCATCCTGCGCTTCAGGGAAGAGCGCAAGACACTCCTTTTCAAGTCACCTCATCTACATTTCATTTCTGGGCCATGAAGCTATCTAACAAAAATTCTGTACCATTTCTTCCTTCCACCACTAAACATTACCATGACATGTGGGTTCTTCAGCTACGTGCCCACCTTCTCCCTCTCTCCTGACTCCGATTTCCATGCCCCTTGCACCTGCTCCCAACTCCACTGTTTTGAATGGCCTGCTGTACAGTCCTCCTTTGCTCTGTATCTAGGGTTGCGCTGTGTAAATTCACCACCTACAAGAACTTGGTAGCCCCTGTCGATGGATTGAATATGACGAGGAAATCTGGAACAGGTCTACACTTCTGCCATTACCTTGTAGCGCTGTGGGCTTCCTGTTGGTGTATTTCCACAAAGTTGTGGTTGTTTCCTGGGAGCCGTGGAGTGTCTAGTGGAATGTTGTCTCCCAGAGGCCGCCTGCCCTCCTAGAACCTCCCCCTTAGTGACAGTGGAGACTACAATGTGCTAAACTTCCAGGCAACACAACTGACCTTCAAACTGATCTAAGCCTCTGTTTCTCCCCCCCCAAACTCGACACAGCATAACACCAAGGCCCTCATTACAACCCCGGCCGATGGTGGTAAAGCAGCAGTAATACCACCAACAGGCCGACGAAAAAAAAAATGAATCACGACCATGGCGGAAACCGCCAACATAGACAGCCACTTTAACACTCCGACCGCCACAGCGGTAGAAACTAACACGCGGCGGTAACCGCCAACAAACAGGCGAAGGACAAAGTACTGCCCACTGTATTACAACAGGCTTATCCGCCACCTTTTCCGGGGTGGAACCAAAGCTATCAAAAGCACGGCGGAAACAGTACACAGAAGGGAAACAACTCACCTCTCGACACCCAACGAGGAACCAGGACGCCATGGAGCCAGAGTTACACGTGCTGCCCATGCTGGTCTTCCTCCTGCTGTATCAGGAATAGGACAGACGCCGTCGGCAACCACGGTGAGTACTGCACCTACAACACAGGGGAGGTGGGGAGGGAAAAGAGTGTGACACAAACATGCAACATGCAATACCCCCACCTCCACCCTCACCGACAACACCATACACACAAATACATGCAACAACATTACATATACCCCCCCCACCACCTGGAAGAACGCAAGGACAAAATTAAATGATTGTAATCATGAAAAATCAGATAGTGAAAATTCAAAAATCAGAATATATAATTATGTACACCAACTACACAAGTCCGGATAGTGTACCAATCATTGTCCGTGGACCAGTGGTCCCAAAATGAATGGGTCAAGTCCACACAAGATACCTAAATCGAAACAGAGAGAACAATGCAGGGGCATCAGGTGGAAAATAAACAGGCACCTCAGGGGGAGGGGGGCACCTCAGCCGGAAGAACGGACGACGCCACTGCTCCTCGAGGGGGCTCCATGCCCATTGCTGTATCCTGGGGAGTGCAAAGCCACAATCTCTCAAGTGTATAACAGTCTCCACTGGTTCTGGAGGGGGGCTTGTGCCCAGAGTGCTTCATCCTGCCAAGGACTGAGGTAGTGGATGTGCTTCTCCACTGGTTCTGGAGGGGGCCTTGTGCCCAGAGTGCTTCATCCTGCCAAGGACTGAGGTAGTGTATGCCTTTCTCCACTGGCTCTGGAGGGGACCTTCTGCCCAGAGTGCTCCACATGCAGTATGGCAGGTCCCATTTCCTCACCTGGGTGTGTGTGTCATGAGATTGCCTGGGAACAGGTAGCATGATACGCCATGGAGGCAGAGACATACCCCACCCTGCTGCGGCTTCGCCTTCCACTTGCAGGTGCAAACATTGATGAGAGTCATGCCTCATGGAAGGGTAGGGTCCAGGAAGTCTCCTCCAGCCTCGGACGGCTGCCCACTGGGGATGGTAGCCATGTCAGCTGTGGTGTCACTGTCCGAGCACGTCACGGGGCTGGTGGCGTGCTTGCGGCAGTGTCTGTGGCGGCGGTGCTAGCGGTGGTGAATGTGTCAGCACCTGTTGAGGGACACAGCAGGACATCTCCTGCAGCCTCGGACAGCTGCCCACTGGGGAAGATGCTGGGGACTGTTGCTGAGGCTGCAGACGTACATGTGGTGGTGCAGGTGGCTGTGCAGGTGGCGGTGCTAGTGGCGGTGCAGGTGGCGGTGTTTGCCGCCATACAGTTCGGTGTAGTCGTTGACAGAAGGGGTGACACTAGTCCCTCAGTCGGTGCCACCATGCCCTGTCCTGACCTGCTCTTCTGCTTTTGTCCCTTCCCCACCTTTGATGGTGCCGCAGGTGTCTTGCCACTGTCCCCTTTTGTTTTGGCGGAGCCCTTGGTTGCTGGTAGGTGCAGCTGCTTCCTCTGGGTTGTGGGCACCTTCTTCACCTTGGCAGGTGGCGGAATGTCCTTGGCCTTGCAAGGTAGCACACTGGCAGCCCTGATGGGTGGCGTACTCGATGACCCCGCAGTTGCTGGCACCACTGTGCCTGGGGATTTGGTGGCTGAGGTGCTGTGCTGGGACTTGGAAAGCCTGGCCCTAGGGGAAGGACGGGGGGAGGTGTAGGGAAGAGGTCAATGTTAGCCAGGAAAAGCTTCTTAGACACACGGGGATGGGATGATGGAGGGGCTTTGGGAGTGGAGGAAGAGGTAGTGGTTGTAGGAGGTGTTTGTTTGCTTAATTTGGGTGAAGGTGCATGGGCCGGAGGCTGTTGTGAGGTAGATGGCTGTTGGGTGGATGTGTGCCTGCGTTTGTGTACTTTGGGAGGAGGGCTCACAGACACACTGGGAGAGGACACTGGGGATGTGTGCATGGTAGAGGGGGTGGTATTTGCACGTGAGCGGTGTGTGGTGATGGGCGTGCTGGTGATGGAGGTAGTGGCTGAGGATGTAGTGCATGCAGGTGTGAGTGGAGATGAGACAGGGAGGGAGGCAGAGGCTATGGAGGAGGAGGACACAGTGGAGGCAGTGGATGTTGCTGTGTCTGCATGGGGATGGTGCTTGTGTGATGTGTGGTGCTTATGTTTGCCATGTCCACTCTTGTTTGTTGATGAGTGTGCATGCTGGTCTGATGGTGAGCTTGGGATAGGCTGAGGTACAGGAGATTGGGTCTGGGTGTAGGAAGTTGGAGGGAGGAGGCTGGACACAGGGACAATGGCTGCCATCAGTGCTGAGGCCAGATCCTGAAATGCTCTCTGTTGGGCTGCCTTCCCAGAATGGATGTCCTCCAGGTATGCATTTGTTTATTGCAAATGCCTCTCAACACCCTGGATGGCATTCAAAATGGCAGATTGCCCAACAGTGAGGGATCTCAAGAATAGCCTCCTCACTGAGGGCAGCAGGGCTGACTTGGGCAGGGCCTGAGGTGCCTGGGGCGAAGGAGATGCCCACCTTCCTGGGTGAGCGTGCACAGGACACACGCTGAGGGGCTGCTGGGAGGGCCATGCTGGTAGGGGGGGTGGCAGAGGTGCCCGCCACCGCAAGGGAGCTCCCATCAGAGGAGGAGTCTCTGTCGCTGGTATATGCTCCAGTCCCCGTCGTGGAGCTCTCCTTGCCCTCCGTCCCACTGTGCCTTCAGACTCTGTTGCTTCACCCTTCATGGCCAACTGGGTTGCAGCTCCCTCCTGCTCCAGTGCCACTGCTCCTCCGTCAGATGATGCTATTGCAAGCAAGAACAGGAAGACAAAACAAAAAGTGGGGGAGACAGAAGAAACACATGTTCAGTTCATGCAACACCACTACCGTTGGTGGACACAACACACAGGGAGCAGCCCTCTGCTCTAAGCTATGCACTAACAGTTTCTAGCAAATTCACATGCACATGGGGGACGAGGCCTAAGCCCAATTGCTGCACACCTGGAAGTCACAGGAGCCTGACTAGGCGTAGATGGCTATTACCAGTAGCCACAGAGCCTGCCTGACAAGGGACCTAGCCTACCAAGTTCGCCCTGGCCTAGGGGAACCCACAGCCCACTTCGACCACCCAGACACCTCGTAAAGCGTGCAGTCAGCTGAATTAGAGTTTACCAACTCCCATGTGGTTGCTGTGATGCCCTCAAGCGCCCATCAACTACGGAAAGGCTGGATCTGGTACATCAGGGGGGTCATGGTGCGACGGACACCCCTTCCACGTTGGGAGGCCATCCCCAGCTGGGTCTCCGCTGTCTTCTTGCTCCAGCGGCGCAGGTCCTCCCATCTTTTACCTCAGTGGGTGCTCTGTCTATGATAGACCTCCAGGGCCCTTACGTCCTTGGCGATGGCACGCCAAATACCCTTGTTCTGGTGGGTGCTGACCTAAAGAAAAAGTGAAGTAAAAATGGATGTTTCTAGCCCGTACATTTCATCTCACGCATTGCCAAACACCTCCCATCCTGGCCCAGCCATACATACACACACAATCCTGACATGTTGGCCTGTCCCCCTCCCCGCCCTCTTCCATCCACGACACTCCATACACTCAGGTGCCATCCACCAAGCTCACAGTGTGCTCACCTGTTTGTCTGGAGGACCGTACAGTTGCGTGTACTGGGGGAGGACCCCATCCACCAGTTTCTCCAACTCCTCCGAAGTGAAGGCAGGGGCCCTTTCCCCAGACACTGTAGCCATCGTCGCTTCCAGACACAGGTCACAGCAGCACTTGAAGTGTAGGTCCTCTCCTGTTGAAGGTCAGGTATCAAGTGGGCAGATAGTAAGAAAATGGCGGCCACGTCCGCAGCGCTGCGTACCATCACTGCCGACATACATCGTCATTGGCTCCTGGGACGCATAGGGCCCATTGTTAACCAATGCTGAAATGCACTGCAGTCTTCGACCGCCCACCGCGCCAGTGTACAATGCCAGCGCAGTTACCTCATTTCCCCTTGTCCCACCTTACAGGTCAGTCAGCCGCCATTTCAGGGGGCCACATGGGATGGAAAAAAACTGTGTCACACCTATTTAGGCCTGGAATATAGACAGATACCTGCACATTTCGATTTTCCAACGTTATAGCAACTAACACATTGTGATACCTAAGTATTGGATGACCCTCTTCTCGCTGTTCTCCTCCATAGGGCACGTCTGCTGGGGCAGGTGATGAGATGGCTGCATCCTCCGGTGTACAGACCCATGGTGGACCTGTAGACAATGGAAGAGAGACACATCTTTATCACATACAGACTTGATTGTGCAACAATTCTGGAACTGTGTGCCCAGTTGGAGCCAGACCTGATTTCAGCTATCCGCCATCCCACAGGAATCCCCCCTCTAGTGCAGGTTCTGTCTGTACTCCATTTCCTGGCCAGTGGGTCTTTTCAAACAACAGTGGCCATGGCATCAGGAATGTCCCAGCCAATGTTCTGTAACATGTTGTCCAGAGTGTTATCTGCCCTGCTGAAACACATGTGCAGCTACATCGTTTTCCCTCAGGTGGAGGATTTGTCCACAGTGAAAGGGGACTTCTATGCCCTGGGACATATCCCCAACATAATTGGTGCCGTTGATGGTACACATGTGGCATTTGTCCCCCCGGCAGGAATGAACAGGTGTACTGAAACCGGAAAAGCTACCATTCCATGAATGTGCAGATGGTGTGTTTGGCAGACCAGTACATCTCCCATGTGAATGCCAAGTATCCTGGCTCTGTGCATGATGCTTACATTTTGAGGAATAGCAGCATCCCTTATGTGATGGGGCAACTCCAGTGGTACCATGTGTGGCTAATCGGTGAGCCCAAGGTCCCAACACAGTTGACATAGGTGTCTGGGTATGGGGTTGTCCCTAAGGGTTAGTGTCTTACTGTTGTCCCTCAACATTTGCAGGTGACTCTGGCTACCCCAACCTGTCATGGCTACTGACCCCAGTGAGGAATCCCAGGACAAGGGCAGAGGAACGTTACAATGAGTCACATGGGTGAACTAGGAGGATTATAGAACTCCATCTTACAGGTGGCTCCCTATACTACTCACCGAACAAGGTGTGTGTCTTATCCAGGTGACTGATCGACACCTGATCTGTTCAATATAAGTCAATAGGGACGCTCAATGAAGGACCACATGCCAATTATGAACACGATTTGGCTTTACTAGAATTTCAGGTAAATGTAAGCATTTGGCACATCAACGACAGTAGAATGAGAAATAGCAATAAAGGGCATCTATTTATATATGAGCCCACGACAAAGAGCATCTATTCATATATAAACAAAGGATTCATTGACAGATATAAGCTTTGATTAACTGTATGCGAAACGCGTATTTCAATTACTGCAGCAAGCTCACACTAAGATGTTCAGGAAGAAAAATATAAACAATCTGAATACTTCAGATTATAAACATAGTGCAGGCATAATAACCAATCATAGTAATAGAGCAGAGAAACAAAGGCCATTCATCCCTGGGTGGAACTTAACTTAGTCCACGAAATGCTGGGAAGCCCTCTACCGCCCGCTTGGACCTCTCTCCCCCTTGAGCGTCACGGTCTCTGAACAGCAAAACAGGGAGGCAGCGTTTGGGCCTGGCTATGGCAGCTTTCACAACCCCATCTGTGAGCTTCAATCCCCTCACCCGCACTTCAGTGCTTAAATAACCTGAAGTTTGGATTCTATCCCTTTCTCGCATTTTCTAGCTATAATATCAGCACGTGTCCCTTGGCTGCTCTGCCATTCCGTAGCCAGTGTTTTCATTCCATCTTTTTCCTGTACTCCCGTTCTCAAGGTTGAGACGACCTCCGTCTTTCTCTCCTACACATCCTGTTTCTTACACATGCAGCTGCAAATAATTTTATCAATGGAATGTTGGAAAACAAACTTGAAAACGACATTGTGGACTTTTCCACGTTGTTCAGGTTTCAGCAGGCATCCCGCTCATCTACACTGTTCAAGCTAATTAACCCTTCGCGTCACAATGTCTTCCGCACCTTTCCCTATTATGATCACTCCACCCCTTAGATGAGCGCGATGCATGCGAAACAAAATCATTTATTTTGAAGTTTCGCTAGCTAGGTTGCTATGAATACTTGTCAGCGTTATTCTAAGCGCCTGCATCTTAGTATAAAGCTGTTTTGTGCGTACATATATTCTACATAGTATAGTCATTAGCGTGACACAAACAATCAATAACCAAATTAACGGATGTAATACTATATTTAGCGTCTTTGTAGCTCCTGGTGCCCAGCCTAAGAAGATGTCATACCAATGGTGCTCGGTTACTTGCTGGATGTGTGAAGCAGTGTGCATAAGCTGCTTAGCGTCTATGGTCATCTGTATGGCGGTATTCTTGGTATATTTAGCTGCCATACCAAATTTAGCAAATGTGGCTTATGCGTAGCGCCTGATTGCCTCTAGTCGAGTTAGCTTAACAACAAGCGGGATGTTCCATTCTAACTGTGCTCACATTTGCGTCTGTAATATGGTTGTAGTGAACTTAGTCGGTCGGTATAAGATGTGAGTGCTTCTGTCAATAATGCTGGTAATATTGCACATACAAATTACTTGCTCTCTGGTGGTTTGTACAAATCCGTTAATAAGTAAGGGATGATTAGTAACGTAACATATACTCTCTGTCCCTATCTGATATAAGTCTGTGCCAATAATAGGATAAGGTAACCATTCACATTCTACTGGTATTGGGTGAAGGCATGGATCTAACACCCAGCCAGTGTGGGTACATACCCACCCCTTAGACCAATCTGCACATCTAGTGGGATCTACAGTGTGATTTGTTTGATCAATCCACTTTTTGTCAGTGTGAGGTATCCACCATTCTTTACCTATCACTACGGGGAGCAATATAAAGGGGCACCATATTTCAGGAGGAAGATCACTTCTTGCTATGTCAAAATGAGCATAACACATTTCTCTCTGACAGTGAAACTGTATGGGCTTTACCCATATTTCTTCAGGCAAATGCAGTTGTTGTCTCCAATATTCACCCTGAAGCTGTCCCCATTCCGCTTTAAAGTCTGCATACTGTTGATTAACAATGCTTTGCCATAGTATGCACTGGATGCCTTTGGACACTGTTTGTGTGTTTTGAAAGCTTTTTCCGAATTGTTCATAAGTGAAATTATGCAATTGCCAATCACGATACAACCCACGCAGGACCTTCCATACTTCTTGTGAGTGTGTGGGTCCCCATTGAGAAATTTCTTTTATAGCCTCTCCTGTACTATATCCTGTAGAAGATAGATTATTCCTAATGGCTTCAATATCAAGAGAATTCAGGGCCCCTACCCCGATTCCGGTGGCCCCGGCTGTCAAGAATCCTAGATCTCTTCTAATGTGTAACTTTGGCAACGGCCATAACTGTGGTGTCCATGGCATAATGGATCATACTTTGAGACATTCCCCATGGCAATATTTATCTGTAACACAATATGGTTAATTATGGTTGCATGCAAAGTTTGCTTACATCCTATTCTATATCGAACTATGGAAACGTTGCCTAAGTTGCTAACCATGCGTCTTTCGGCTACATAAAACATGAAGGCTGGTGGTTTGTAATATCTAGCTCCTTTAGTTCCATTGTTCATCGTAACAACCACCATATGTCCTGGTACGAGACTTTGTTTGTCAGCACAATCATAGGGTGTGCACAGATATGCCTGTGCTGGTTTAAAAGGCTCAATGGTATCACAATATTTACATATCATGTTTAGCATATAATTCAAAGCCTGTACTGTTGCTGGCGTTCCCTGCAACTCGTTCCGTCCGTTGGCATGTTGGATTTGCTGTCCAGTTACCTTCCAGGTCACAGCTTTGGTGGCCATCCACTTGCCTCCAGGTACCTTCACGTTGCAAAGTGAAACATTTCCCTGGTCATCAGTTACGTTAGCAGCTTGAGGTGCACAAGTGACATGAAGGTCCGTAACGACATTCTCTGCTACATTCAGTCGAACCCAAACACCCCTTCCGGTTGTAATTATGACCGCAAACAGGAACCACGTCATTGACTCAGATGTCATCATTTACGACTGTGGGGTAAGTCTCACTGCAGGTACAAACACAGGTACATTAGAGTTCTTTAAAAGTACAATATACGTACTCCCCACCCCTTGACTCAATATCTCTCCTGCCTCTGGCTTTTTCCCTGGATGGTGCACCCATACTTTTCTTCCTGTGCTTCCAAATACACCCTCACCTCTCTGGGTGTTATCAGGGGGGCATATCTTTCTTCAATATGGGGGGTGTACGCTTGTTCACAAATCATTTGAACAAGTCTGTTATGTGCTTGATATGATACAGCAGCATCTCCTTGGTTCAACAATACTACTTTAACTTCTCCTCTTTAATCTGGGTCTATGACTCCCCCTAGCACCGACACTCCCTTGATGGCTAAGCTGGATCGAGGGGCAATTCTACCATATGTTCCAGGTGGTACTCTTACTCCTATTCCTAGGGGAACAGTTTTAACCTGTCCTACAGATATTTCTCCATCCTCTGGAGCAAACAGGTCCAGTCCCATACCGCCAGAAGTAGCCTGCAAAGGTAATCAAGCTCGAGGGTTTGTTTTCCAGACAATCATTGTATGGGCGGTTTCTTTATCATGCCCTGGCATCCGAATGAAAGGAGTCTGCTGCCCAACTGGTCTATTGTTTAATTCAAACAAAGCTTTGTCTAAATTGCTACTCCATCCAGAGTCTGATGTGCTGATAACTTTTTTAGCTGTTCTTTCAACAATCCATTATATCTTCCAATCATGCCTGCAGCTTGTGGATACTAACTAAGGTGCAAAATCCACCGAATTCCCTGTTCCTGTGCCCAGTCCTGCACTGTTTTCCCTGAAAAGTGTATGCCCCTATCTGTTTGGATCTCATCAGGTACCCCATGATGTTTTATCAGGTAGTTTAACCCTCGCAAAGTGGACTTCTGGTCTGCAGACTTACAGGGCATACCCAACATAAGGCCAGAGTAGGTGTCCACCATGGTCAATATGTAGCTTTTTCCTCCTTCTTTTGGTAGCGGCCCGATATAGTCCAATTGCCACACCGTAGCAGCTGCAGTTCCTCTTCTGATATGGCCGCTAGGATTCTTTTGCAGGGGCATTTGTCTAATCTGGTTGCATGTGGGGAATTCCTTTACTGCTTGTTGCACTTGCTATTTAGTAATAGGAATCTGTCGTTGCTGTGCCCATTCATAAGTGCCATTCTCTCCTAGATGTCTGGATGTTGCATGGGCTCAGTTTGCTAAAGCAGCTTTAGCTTCCTCATTGATGACCACTGTTCGTGTTTTGGTCATCTGATCTGCGGTATTGTTGAATAGAGATGCAAGTGAAGTGTCCGATGGGCAATGGGCATCCACATGTCCCACATAGATTTGAAATTTTTGCCCTTTCTCCCACATCTCATCCCATAGCTGCTTGCTTCCCCAAATGGGGGTGCCTTTAATTTTCCATCCATCCTTGCGCCAAGCCAGGGGCCCAGCTTACTAGTCCTTGGTAAGTGGCCCAGCTGTCAGTGTACACAAATGTTTTCTCTCTGATGGGGGCCTGTTCGATCACTGCTGCTACCCCCTGCAGTTCTGCAAGCTGGCTTGATCCATTATCTCCTCCTTCCAGCAACAGCGTTTCTGTAGCAGGCTGGAATGCGACTGTTTGCCATTGCCTTTTTCCTTGATGGTACCAGGCAGTGCCATCTGTGAACCATGCATTTTGCAGTTCTTCTTCAGTGAGTTGTTCAAAAGGTGGGGCTGTTTTAAATGGTGAGGATTCCATTTCAGAAGGTTCTGGTGAGGGGGCATTGCCTGCAAGTCCACCGCCCCTAGCATATCTTCTTGTAACTTCGACACTGCTGCTGGCCCCAGCTTTGCCCTCTGCTGCAGATACCATTTCCACTTTACGATGGTAGACTCTTGCGCCCTGCCTACTTTAGTGCCAACCCCTCCTTCTCTTATCCAGCCTAGTAAGGGGACCCGTGTTCTTAAGGTAACCGGACGGTTACCAGTTATGCGTTCTGTTTCCACTAATGCCCAATATGCCCCTGCTAGTTATTTTTCTAACGGGGTGTCATTTCTTGTGGATGGTGTTGATCTCTTTGACCAGAATCCTTGTGGCACCCTGTTTTTCCCCTGCCTCTGCCATAGGCTCCACATCACTACATCATCCTGTACTATTATTTCCAGCTCAAACGGGTTTCCTTCTGTCATGGGACCTAACGCAAAATAGTTTTGTAATGCATCATTTGTTCCCTCAAAGGCCTCTTGCTGTTCAGGTCCCCATTGGAAAGCGTGCTTTTTTCGTGTGACTTGATATAATGGTCTCAGTATTAATCCTAAGTGAGGGATATGTTGTCTCCAGAAACCCATCAAACCAATAAATCGTTGTGCTTCTGCCTTAGTTGTAGGAATCTTTAGCTGCTGTACCATATCAATCAGTTTCTGTGGTATTCGTTTTACCGGCCCTGACCAAATTGTGCCCAGGAATTTCACCTCTTGTGCAGGGCCTTGGACCTTTTTCGAGTTAATAGCCCATCCCCTCTGCTGTAAGTACTCAATTAACATTTCCAGTCTGTCTGAAACGTGTTCTTTGGTTTCCCCAGTGATCATGATATCATCAATGTAACATGCAAGTCGGGTGTTTCCTGCCAAGAAGTTGGCTAAATCTCTGGCTATTAGTCCATGACACAATGTGGGACTATGCATGTATCCCTGGGGCAACTTCCTGAATGTGAATTGTCTGTCCTGCCAGCTTATTGAAAATTGGTCTCGACATCAATGTCAATTGAGAAAAAGGTGTTTGCTAAATCAATTACGGCAGGCCATTCCCCCACATCTTTACTCAACTATTCCACTAGCGTGATGATGTCTGGGACTGTGGCTGCCAAGAGTGGAGCCACTTTATTCAGTTGTCGACAGTCACTCGATGGGTATCATCTGGTTTCTTTACGGGCCATGTGGGAGAGTTAAATGGGCTCACAGCCGGCCTTAACACACCTGCATCTAGCAGCCCCTGAATGGTTTCTGAAATCTCTTTATGACCTCCAGGTATGCGTTACTCTTTATTGCACACCGGCTCCTTTGGAGGAGGCACATGTAATGGGCTCCACTTTGCATGCCCAACCAGAACTGTCCTAGATTTCTTTATATGTACGCTCCTCACACCAAAAGTAAATGTTCCCCATTGGGTGTCAATAGTTTTGCCTAGTAACACATCCATGCCAATAATGTATTCTGGTACTTCAGCTATTAATACCTCTGCCAAGAATGGGGGTCCTTTACCAATTGACAATTTGATTTTAACAGGTTTGGCCTCTGTCTCTGCACCCCGTAACCATTAATGATCACACCCTTTCCTGGCAGCCTCTTAGGGTTTCCATTTATCAAAGTTACTTCTGCATCTGTATCGAGCAGTGCCATAACATGTTGTGTTCCTTTTTGCCAATAAATGATGAGAGGTACATATGGCCGTCTGTCCCCGGGGCTTACCTCTTGCACTGCTCTGACTCCCGGGGTTTGGCCTGACCTCCATAATAAGAGGTCTGGGACTTCCCAGCCATCGCTGGACAAGTCGGGATATAGAGTTGAGACAGGCACCTTCCTATTTTTCCCTGATTCTGTTTTTTCTTTCTCAGACTCTTCCATTGGTAGTGCTGAGGGCTGCTTCTCATCAAATGCCTCCTTCTCTTTCTGTCTATGCTGCAATGCTTTCCATTTATTAAGCAGATAAGGGGTAGGGTTCCCATTTATCTCTTCTTTCTTCACCCCAGCATTCAATAAATCTATCCACATTTGTCGTCTGGTCACTTTTATGGTAGACTCTCCTCTCTTATACTTATTGTCCTGCCCCACGGCTCTTGTTGATTTTTGCCTGTCAAGCCCTTCCAATTGTGCCATTAATAATACCACATCCCCCACTGGTCTTCCCTGAGTGGGTCCTAGAAGAGCCAACAAAGCACCTTTCATTTGCGGAGGCGCATTCCTGATCAACTGTGCCCTGATCCCTGGTGTTACAGGTTCAACGTCAGGTCCTAAAAACTGTTGGGAATACACTGTGTTCAGCATCCCCATTTCTCGCAGTTGTTCATTTACCTCTGAAATTGTATGCCAAGGGCCCCAACTCTCTTCCACATCTATAGCAGTTGGGTACAATTGCTTCACTCCTTCCATCAACCAACCCATTAGAGAGAATGCTTGTTGCCCGCTGTGCACCTCGTAACCATTGACCTAACATGGCATGTGTAGTTACTGATCCCATTTTCAAAAGTTCATTTGGTGATAAATATGTACCATCTGCTCCAGTGTCCCACAATCTCACCAACCATTTAAACAAAGGCTCTGCAGGCATCTCCCTAAACATATGGGTTATCTCCAACAACTCACTCTGTGTATAATCTTACCAAACGAAAATTCTGTATTCGCCCACCATTCACTCCCTTTGATTTGTTTTGCACGAGTGGGCGAGCCTCCATTACACTTCCTCTTCCACCTTCTACTTCACCTACACTTCCTTCTCCACTTTCAACTCCACCTAGTTCTGCTACACGTACTTCCACCTCATCCTCCCAATTCCAGTCATCATCATTATCCGAGACTGTTCCATCCCAAGTATAAGGATCCCAGTTGTCTTTGCATACCAATGCCCTCACTTGCACAGCTGAGGGTATTTTAGGCTTCTGCCTACTCTTCTGCTACTCGTACTGCTAATGCGTGCACCTTGCCTCCATTTGATCACCCTGAGTCACTGCACTTTCTATAGTCTCTTTCATGAGTAACTGCCTTTCCTGCAAGGCTACAACCTCAGCCCGCAGCTTCCTTATTTCTGCATCTTGGGTTAATGTCTTCCTGAATACCGTACGGAGCGCAGACAAGAAAAGCAATCCCACTTGCCCTGCTGCTTTCAGCTACAGCGTCGCCCCTCTTAGCTTCACACTCTCAACCGCATCTTCCACTAAGAGAGGAGTCACTTTCTCATTTAATGCTTCCCATAAAACCGGCGCTGCCCACCGGTTCAGGAGTCCTGCCACACCAGAGAACAGGTCAGTTGCTAACCACCGGGGAATGGATCTGGCTATTGCCCCATGCTGGCTTCAACTCTCTGCCCCACTCTTCTTACGTCCCCAAAGAGGTATTACTGACTTATACTCCACTTCTGGTACCCTCTTATCAAGTTGACTGATTGACACCTGATCTGTTCAATATAAGTCAATAAGGACGCTCAATGAAGGACCACATACCAATTATGAACACAATTTAGCTTTACTAGAATTTCAGGTAAATGTAAGCATTTGGCACATCAACGACAGTAGAATGAAAAATAGCAATAAAGAGCATCTATTTATATATGAGCACACAACAAAGAGCATCCATTCATATATAAACAAAGGATTCATTGACAGATATAAGCTTTGATTAACTGTATACGAAACCCGTATTTTAATTACTGCAGCAAGCTCACACTAAGATGTTCAGGAAGCAAAATATAAACGAGCTGAATACTTCAGATTATAAACATAGTGCAGGCATAATAATCAATCATAGTAATAGAGCAGAGAAACAAAGGCCTTTCATCCCTGGGTGGAACTTAACTTAGTCCACGAAATGCTGGGAAGCCCTCTACCGCCCACTTGGACCTCTCTCTCCCTCGAGCGTCATGGTCTCTGAACAGCAAAACAGGGAGGCAGCGCTGTGGGCCTGGTGAGGGTAGCTTTTACAACTCCATCTGCGAGCTTCAATCCCCTCACCGCACTTCAGTGCTTAAATAACCTGAAACTTGGATTCTATCCCTTTCTCGCATTTTCTAGCTCTGTTATCAGCACGTGTCCCTTTGTTGCTCTGCCATTCCCTAGCCATTGTTTTCATTCCATCTTTTTCCTGTACTCCCGTTCTCAAGGTTGAGACGACCTCCGTCTTTCTCTCCTACACATCCTGTTTCTTACACATGCAGCTGCGAATAATTTTATCTATGGAATGTTGGAAAACAAACTTGAAAACGACATCGTGGACTTTTCCACGTTGTTCAGGTTTTAGCAGGCATCACGCTCATCTTCACTGTTCAAGCTAATTAACCCTTTACGTCACAATGTCTTCCGCACCTTTCCCTACACTGAACAGTGTACCAGATAATCATGGCCTGCTGTATGCTGCACAACCCGGCTTTGCGACGCCAGGTGCCTTTTCTGCAGGAGGATGGGCCAGATGGTGGTCTTGTGGCAGCAGTGGAGCCTGTGGACAGTGAAGAAGAGGAGGCAGAAGAAGAAGATGTCGACAACCGAAACAACATCATCATGCAATACTTCCAGTGAGACACAGGTAAGAAGATGTAACTGCTTCTCACATCTCATACTATTGTTGGAGCTGTCATTTTCACTCGGTGTATGGACCCTGACTTGTCACTTTGCCTCTCAATTTCACAGATCTGGGTCCCACTTTGGGCCCTCTGCTGTGTTTACTGCTGGCCTACAGCTGTGTTACATTGGTATGTGAACAAGTACATTGACATTGCTATATTCCAGAGGTTTTGCAATTACACATTAGTGAAAGCACAGACAGACTCCAGATTGTATTGTGATTCAAATGTGTTTATTTCTGTGCAAATAAGTGGAGGTGTGTGTGTGAATTGGCCTGATGTGATGGTGGCGGAATGTCCATGGCAGAGTCCAGTCTATTTATTTCACAGGTGCATTGTCCAATGGGGCATAGGAAGTGGAGCAATGGCAGTTTAAGGTAGACAGGGTGACAAAGTGAGACAGAAGGGTGACATTCATGGGGGTCTTATTTCCTGGCAGGGGTCTTGGTAATGTTCTCTGTCTTGTTCCTGGATTTCAGGGACTTTTTGCGAGGTGGTTCTCCTTCTGCAAGGGGTCTGTTGTTCCTGTGGTGGTGCTGTGGGCTGTTCATCGTCTAGGCTAGTGTCAGGGGCCCGTTGGTGTGCCACTGTGTCCCTCCTGGTGTTGAGAAGATCTGCCAGCACCCCTGCAATGGTGACCAGGGTGGTGTTGATGGACTTCAAGTCCTTCCTGATCCCCAGGTAGTGTTCTTCCTGCAGCCGCTGGGTCCCCTGAAACTTGCCTAGTACCATGCCCATGGTCTCCTGGGAATGGTGGTAAGCTCCCATGATGTTGGAGAGTGCATTGTGGAGAGTGGGTTCCCTGGGCCTGTCCTCCCCCTGTCGCACAGCAGTCCTCCCAGCTTCCCTGTTATCCTGTGCATCTGTCCCCTGAACCGTGTGCCCACTGCCATTGCCCCCAGGTCCGTGATCGTCCTGTGTTAGTGGGGTTGCCTGGGTTCCCTGTAGTGGTGGACACACTGCTGATTGACGTGTTGTGGACAGAGGGATTGGCCCGCTGGGTGGGTGCTGTGGTGGTGTTTCCTAAGGGGGGAGGTTCAGTTCTGGTTTGTGACTGTGTCAGGGGAACCGACTGTCTAGAGGTCCCTGATGGGCTGGGCTGGTCATCTTGATCCAGGCGTGCAGAGCTGCTGTCATCACTGTGGGCCTCTTCTGTGGGGAGACTGGATATGTCTGGCACCCCCTGTCCGGTGATGTTGGGTATGGGTCCTGTTGGTGTGTGAATGTATAAAGTTAGTATCTGTGTGTGCCATCTTGTGCAATGGGTGAGTTACCCTCTACTCCTGTGCTTGCATTATTGCTATGGCCCTTGTATGATTGGTGATTTTGGGGCATGAGTGAGTCTCTCTACTGGACATGCTTTGGTGATGGGTGTCCATGCATTGGTGTTACATGCAGGGCTTGATTTTGGGATGTGTGGGTTGTGTTAGTGGGGTATCTGTGGGTTGTTGGGTTGATGGGTGGGAGGGTGAGGGTGGGAGTATATGATGGCATGTGGGTGGGGGGATAAAGTAGTCAAGATTTTCCTTACCAGAGTCCAGTCCTCCTGCTACTCCGGCGAGGCCCTCAGGATGCAGCATTGCCAGGACTTGCTCCTCCCATGTTGTTATTTGTGGGGGAGGAGGTGGGGGTCCACCACCAGTCCTCTGTACAGCAATCTGGTGTCTGGATACCACGGAAAGTACCTTCCCCATATGTCGTTCCACCTCTTCTTGCTGTCATCCCGTGTTTTTGGATGCTGTCCCACTGCGTTGACCCTTTCGACAATTCTCCGCCATAGCTCCATCTTCCTTGCAATGGACGGCTGCTGCACCTGTGATCCAAAAAGCTGTGGCTCCACCCGGACGATTTCCTCCACCATGACCCTGAGCTTCTCCTCAGAGAACCTGGTGTGTCTTTGAGATGCCATGATGTGGTGTGGGTGATGTGTGAGGTGCTGTCTGTTGTGATGTGTGAGGGGATGTGTTGGTGTGTGTTGTTTGAGGTGTGTGGATGTTGTACAAGTGATTGTGTTGTGTGTCTGTGGATCCTGGTGTTGTGTTAGGTAGTGTCTCTCTCTGGCCTTCTTTCAGAATTTTGGTTGTAAGGGTTTCTGGGTGATGTGGGTGTGTGCTTTATATTGGAATGTGTGTCAGGTGTGTGCATTTTGGATTGTCCAATATGGTTGTGTGTAGTAAATGTGTGTGTATTTTGAGGACGGCGGTGTGTACCGCCAATGGATTACTGTGGTTGAAAGACAGCTGCATTGATTCGTGGGTCGTGATAGTGTGGGCGTATTCCTGTTGGCGTGACGGTGTAGGTTTTGGGATCGCCAGTTTATCACTGACCTTTGGTGTGGCGGACTTGTGTGGGTGTCTGTATCACCTGTCGTGTCGTAATACCTGTAGCGGAATTCCGCTGCCGCAACGGTATGTTGGCGGTCTTCTGCACGGCGGAAAGCGGGATTTACCGCCAGGGTTGTAATGAGGGTCCAAATGTTTGAGGAAAACATGACTCCGGTCTTCAAATATTTGTGGAAAGTGTTAGATTAAAATGCATACACGTGTTAGGGCAGCATTCGTCCAGATGTCACAGTTCATTGAAAACAATTCCATACTTTCAGACTAACAAACTGCACTCCGCCCAGGAAGTGGCACTGAATCAGCACTCATAGCAATCTGAGATGATCTTAAAAACAGTGGTGCGCAATGGAGTTGCTGCACTACTTCTCTTGGACCTCTCGGCTGCCTTTGATACGATTGACCATGACACCCTAATTCAAAGACTCGGAAGCTGGCATAGAAGAGACTTCTCTCGACTGGATTACATTCTACCTTCAAAACAGAGCTAACATTATCTATTCTCCCCCCTTCTAGTCCAAACCCTACCTCACAAAAGCAGCGGTCCCCCAAGAATCAATCAGCTCACCTTTGGTTTTCAACATCTACATGATATCATTATCAGAACTGATCAATGATTTTCAACTCACATGCTAAAACTATGCAGATGACACACAAATACTACTTAAATTGGAATGCCCCATAGACATTGAAAACTCACAAATCTTCAATTGCCTCAGAGCCGTTGATCAGTGTATGACTTGAAGCCATCTCAAACTAAATGCTTCAAAACGTAAATACTCACATGTGGTGACTGGAAAAATGATGACCCACTGTGCGCCTGGCCTGGCGATCTCGGACCACCTCCTCAATTATCTGAGGAAGTTACAAACCTTGGAATTACCATGGGCTCCAAGTTAACAATGAATACCCAAGTGGACAAACTAGCATGAACAAGCTTCATCACCTTGAAGACTCTGCGACTTATCTTCCCCCACCTCGGATTTCCACACAAGGTGCAGGCTACTATAAATGACAACGTATTCAGAACTCCGTGCCAGGCTACTATTACATGTAAAGCCACAAGCCCACATCTCCCCTGCCTTGAGAGAACCACACTGGTTACCACCTACAAAGCTATACATGGAACAGGACCACTTTTTATCAGAAACAAAATTACCAAATACATTCAACAAAGAAACCTCCACTCAAGATTGGCACCCCACCTTAGAACACCACCATACAAGGAAAAGACAATAGGCGGTACATCCTTCTCTGTTCAAGTAGCCAAACTATGGAATTCATTACCTCCGAATATAAGATCCAGAGATAACTATCTTATCTTCAGAAGACTACTCAAGAGTTGGCGCTTTCCTTCATGGCCACCATATTCAAACAGCAATGAATGTGCCTGTGTTGATAAATAGTTTTAATCTGATTATGTGTATATACTAAATATGTATAGTTCTTTAGGAAATATGTATTGCTATTACGTCATAACAATAAATTACACACATACTCTTTAAAATGTATATTTAATCATGGTTAAATGTATATATATATATATATATATATATATATATATATATATATATACGTGTGTGTGTGTGTGTGTGTATGTATGTGTGTGTATACATATATATTTGTTATGCTATACTTAACATGTTCATAGGTCATTGCATAGCTCCTAGATAAGTTGTTATTAGATACTTATGAAGCCCTGCTCTAGTTTTAATATCACAATGATCAAATGTTTTATTATCATAAGCATTTCCCTATTCAAAAAATGAGGAAAGATAAATAAATGTTAGAAAAGTACACTTATTAATTAACTTCAAATATTACAAATCTTGAAAGTCTGTGTTTATATAATACTACGTGTCTTCTCATATTATTATACCCACTATTATATTCCTTGAACATATATTCCCTTACTATGTATTTACAGATCTATTTATTTGTCCTCTCCTACTGTACTAGGTAAACTATTTAATACAAATAAATAAAATAAAACCTATAAATACATTTCAAATTATAAATAAGTAAATTAAAGTTAAATAAATAATGTATAAATAAATTAAAGAAAAATAAAAGTGATTAAAAATGTATATATATAAATAAAATTATAAATAAATTAAAAAAATAATATAAATGTACTTTATATTGTGTGCTTTACTTTGTCTACCCATCACCATACGTCAAGTCTCTATCAATCTCTCCTCCATCCCCACTCTGACTCATCCCAAACCCATTCTACTACTTTCATCTCCAAACTAACCCTGCCTAAGCTCTTCTCTCCTCTTCCAAATCTAGCTCACACAAACCTTGGTTTACTACCATGATCTCCCCAACAACCCACTAAATTCTTCCTCATTTATCTCTCTTTTGACTCATCCAAGACCCCTCCTGCTACTATGATCTCCCTAACCCTTTCCACAGACTCCTCCCTCCTCCATCTCTCCTTTACTCATCCAAAGCCTCATCCTATTACTATGAACTCCCAATTAACAGTTCTGGATTCTTCCCTCCTCTATCCCTCCATTACTCTAGTCAATCCAACTAACAAACTTGCATACCCTCTGCTAAAATTAAACCATAATAATACAAAAACGTTACTCATATTTCCCTATACTAATCCACCACTAATTTCTCTTAGGTTCCAGAGTAGCGTGCTCTGAAAAGTGCTTTGACGCCTCGTCAGGGGTAGTAAGTTCTATACCAATACTATCACAATACAATACAATGCAATTAGCCCAAATATTGAGACACTTTTTTGCAGTTAAATTGTTGGTGACATAACTGTGCATGATGGGGGTGCAAGTTATAGTTACCTCAGCTGTAAACTTTGTTTTTTAAGTGACTAAGGCCCATATTTATACTTTTTGACCCTGAACTGCGGTAACGCAGTTCAGCGTCAAAAAGTTTACCGTCAGCTAGTGTCTTACCAAGACGGCAGCCGGGCGTCATATTTATGGTAAGGCCCGGCTAGCGTCATAGAAAAGGATGCTAGCTGGGTGGGGGAGGCATAAGGGAAACTGAGGGTTTAGCATCAGAGGATGACGCTAGTAATACCTCTGCCCAGACTAGCATCATTTTCAGATGTTAGAACCCCATGGACATCACTCCATTCTCAGTTAAGACAGGAGTCATGCGTCCCAGCCCGATGGCCATGCCCAGGGGACTTAAGTCTCCTGGGTTTGGCCATTGGGCCCCATGCCATGTAGGGGTGCCCAAGTTAGGCCCCCCTATTGCACTTCGTAAAATAAAAATTAATACTCACCCATACCTACCTCTACATACCTGGGATGGGGTCCCCCCATCCTCAGGTGTCTTCCTTGTGTGGGTGGGGGTGGGGGGTGGGTGAGGGTGTCGCTTGGGCCAGGGAAGGGCACCTGTTGGCTCTTTCCATGGTCTCTGACCATGGAAAAAGGCCCACAGGTCTCCTAACTCCTGCCCTGAACCAGGTGTTAAATAATGGCGCTAAGCAAGCAAGCTTAGCGCCATTACTTAAGGCCCCCATCCCCTGTGCTAGATTTTAGCACGGGGGATAAATATGGCACTAAGGCCATATCATTTTTTCTACATGGGAACGCCTACCTTCCATCTCATTGATGTAAAGTAGGTGTCCACGTCCAGAGAATGACATAAACTCCATAACTTTGGCGCTAGATGTGTCTAGTGCCAAATTATAAATATGGAGTTAGATTTGTGCTGAATTAGCGTTTAAAAAAAAAGAAATTACGGTAATTCAGCACAAACCGAGTATAAATATGGGTCAATATATATTCATTCATTTCATTCACTCCCAGGTGATAGTGGCTTGAGCTCCCCTTGGGGGCAGTGCAGCCTAGACTATGGCCAATATGCTCACCAGAGACCCCTGCATGAAGCTCTGAAGAAACTGACCTGCTGACCAGTTGTCATTTTTGGATTTGAGCATGTGCATTCTGGGAGTTGGAGTCCTAACCCGCAAGGAGCAACTCAGATCTTCTGGAACCTTACAGTGAGTTATGGGCTCTTCAAGGTCCTTCAAAGACCTTCTGGAAGAAGATCCAGACATTTGGAGAAGTCTTTCCTTCCAATGCATGAAAGGGGTTAATCAAGTTCATATATTGTTCCTTTGTTTGTTGAAGTGGCTAACTTGAATCAAGTCAACAAGAGAGTTGATGCTAAATTCTGCCAAAGGTGACCCCTTTCTTTGACATAATTGTGCACATTCTAGCACCACTGGCAGAGGGTCACAAATCCAACATCCTTGCTTCACCTAGAGCTTTAAAATGGGGAAAGTATACATTTGCAACACTAGTAGCTGTATGTACCTTTTGAAATGTCTTGGTGAAAAATATATATAGGCAAGATATGAAAACAAGTAAAGCACAACAACACATGACAAACATAAGGGATAAACCAGAAAATGTAACAGGGACAATAATCTAATGCTCCTTAATCGGTTCAGTCATAATAAGACCAGCTGACGGGATAAACAAAGCTCACTAAGCATGTGGAACATTCAGAAGTGATCAACCAGTGTCGCTACGCGGTGGGTCAAAGATGAGCTTTATGGGTTAGATAAACCCTGATGTTCTCATTGTAATTTACAGTTCACAGATGTCAGAAATAACCTGCATCCATTTTTGTTCATTAGGTTTTTTCTGTTCACCTCCAGAAGAGTACTGTATATGGCCAGACGATCATGCATTACTAAGTATAAATCATGTCACATTGGCCAATACATGTTTAATCTTGAAAGCCTATGTTTAGTTAAGAAATTAACAATGCATGAACATTGCATAGAGATTATTCTCTATTTTCATTTTACTATTTGTTTTGTTTGCTTTCAGAAACCATTGTATAAAAGTGGTTTCTAAAGGCACCTGATGAACAGCAACCTCTGAAGGACAATGGGAAAATGTTAGAAACCAAGAGCCATATTGTGATGCCATTGTATGCACTGTGCCAGCGCAGAAGGGACCTGTGCTCTTCTTCTTGGTGTCATAAACATATCATGACTGTGACATATTTCCTAAATGATACACATATTTTTTACAGCAGAGCTCAGAAATACAAGGGCAATTGCTGTCTTGTCTTTCAGGGTGTTGCATCAGAAAAACATGCATTAACTCTGAGATATTTCAAGTTAAAGTAAGCACTCAAAATGGCAATAAGAAGTGCACTAACCCCTTTGGTTTTGTGATGTATAGAAAACGGCATCATGCAATTCCCCAGGATCCAACAGCTTTTTCAATTCAAATAAAAATTTATGAAATGAGAAGCACAGTTGGGTAAAGAAAAAATTAATAAAGAAAGGTGAAGTTTGTAGTGCCTTCTGGTGTATTTAAGTCTGTGTGACAGGAAACACACATACGTTTGTAACGTGTGCTCCACCATAACTTTAAGGTCACATCTCATCTTCCTTTTTGCCTTGGGTCTGATGTCATAGTACTCTGTGCTTGGTACAGACTTTTTCATTAAGCCACTTTTTTGAAGCAAGGTATGTTATTATTAGCAGAGATCCAAAAATCCAAGGATAAAACAGACTGAATTATATTGACCAATGCCTCACGATATTGTTACCATAACTATCACACTGTCAGATACTTCTTCATACATTAATAGCACATACTGACTAAGAATGGTGACTGCTTTTCTAGCTTGGCAGTGAGTTCTTATTCTACAGAGATAGGTTCCAGACACCAATTACAGGGTGAATTCTAATCACATGTATTGTGAATCATGCACACTTTGTGTTGTTTTGTTAACAGAAAATCCCAAATGCCCTAGAAATATCACATAAGATGAATATTAAAACTATAATCAATCAATGTATCATTTGCCATAATTGCTCTGTTGACCTGGCATTTGCAGCTAGCTGCTCCTTTATTTATTGTGTCTCAAATCTCATTTCCTATAGTAGAGAAGGACCAGTGATCTGCTGTTGACACTTAGGATTTTCTCAAAAACTACAGGGGAATCCTCCAATAAGTATTTTATTCTACAGCAATCTCTGGAATTGAATTCTTACACAACTCTTAGCAAAGAAACAACCAATCTAGCATCAAGTTTCAACATAACTAAGCCATTTGTGCTATGTCGATAACAGAAATATCAATTGACCACAATAAGTTTATTACAAATGGGACCTTCAACACAAGCCCAAATGTGACACAGTGCCAACATATGGGGTGTCTGAGGAACTACAGATTTATTTCTGCAGCTGTAGTGATTTCCCAGGGCAAAAACAAGTATGCCTTAGAGAAGTCTCTTCTGAAAAGTAATGGCAGGCTACATAAACCTTCTGTTTTTGCATGCAACATAACCTATCAGACACATTTATTCAAGCATACTTTTTCAGTGGTGTAACAGCTAGGTAAGCACATCAGAACTATTTATTATTTACATAACTCAAAACCAAGAACAAAATGTCCAAAATCCAATTAGTAGAATTTGAGATATGAATTTTTAAAGATTAAGGGCCTGATTAAGATCTTGGCAGAGGGAATACTCCATCACAAATGTGATGGATTTCCCATCCACCGTATTATGATCTCCATAGGATTTAATTCCTCAAACTGAGCTCTTGTCGAAGTTGAGAGACTGGTGTGTTGCCATTGAGCTGTGCAAAGAGGGTCCCACGTCATCATTGAGCTCATTTGAAATTAATGCAGTGCGTTGTCATCAAGCCGGGCTTCATGGTCAAACCACATAGACTGTGAATCTGCTGCCATCAATGTTGAGCTACTCAATCTGTCGGCATCAAGCCACGCCGGGCGTTGAACCTATGTTGTCAGGCCACCACTGTGTCGGCATCAAAGGGGAGATGTGTCGACTCTGGTCAGTGCAAGTCCCCAAAGCATCAACATTGAGGGGGAAAAGCTGCTAAAACCTAGTTCTGAGGCCAGTACTGGATGAGGGCACCTCGGGCAAGGGAAGGACTCATAGATGGCAAAGTCCAGAAGCACCAGGAAAGTTGCAGGCAGTTGTTGATGTCCCTCAGACTGCCGGAGAACAGGGGGCAAGCCAACAAGCCTTTGGAGAATCTTGGGTTCAAGGAGTCCAGTCCAGTCCTTCTCACTCCAGGCAAGATGCAGCAGTCAGCAGGCAAAAACAGCAAGTCAAGTAGCAATGTGGCAGTCCCTCCACAGCACAGCAAGCAGTAGGCCAACAGAGCAATGAAGGGGCAGCATGGCAGTCCCTCCTGGCACCACAGCAGTCCTTCCTGGCAGAGTGTCCTTGGTTCCAGTAGAGATCGGATTTGCTGGAGTTTGGGGTCCAGTCCTTATACCCAAATGTGCCTTTGAAGTGGGGGAGACTTCAAAGGAGGCCTTTTAAGATCACATAGTCCCTGCCCTTCCCTTCGCTTGCTCCAGACATTCTAGGGGGGGGGTTATGTAGCCCTTTGTGTGGGGAGAGGCATAGACCTATTCAGGTGTGTCAGCTCCTCCCACCCATCTAGCCCAGGAAGACACATCAGCCTGGTGGTAGGCCACGAGGATGGAAATGTCACACCCAAGCATCCTTTGTGTGTGACTGTCTATAGGGAATTCACAAAGCACAGTTGTCATCTAATCCAGACATGTATTGAGAGACAGGCACAGGCACAGAATGGTTAAAGTATGAAAATATCAACTTTCTAAAAGTGCCATTTTCAAACCTACAATTTAAAATCTGACTTCACCATAAGTTATGATTTTAAATTTAGAGTCCAGAGACATGAAACCCCAAATTTCTATATTTTCCCAATTGGACATTACACTTAAAGGATACCTCAAGGTAACCCCAATGTCAACCTTTGGCAGAGATAGGCCTTGCAGTAGTGAAAAATGCAAAAATTAGCAGTTTTTCACTACCTGGGCATGTTAAAATTAAAAGTACATGTCCAACATGTTAAATACACTACACCCTGCCATTGGGTCTAACCAGGGCCTATCTTACCGGTGACTCAGAAAATGTAGAGTTTGGGCATGGCAAGTGGGTACACTTTCTGGGTTTTCATGACAGTTTAAAACTGCACACATAAGCTGGGCAGTGGCAGGTTTGAGACATGATTGAAGCGCTACTGTAGTGGGTGGCACAATCAGTGCTATAGGCCCACAAGTGGCATTTCATTTATAGGCCCTGAGCACATACAGTGCACCTTACCAGGGATTTACAAGTAAATGAAATACGCCAATTTAGGATAAGCCAGTGTTACCATGTTTAGAGTACAGAGCACTGATCAGCAGTGGTAAAGAGCCCAGAATTCTAAAACCAACCTGAAAAATGGGAGGTGAGAGGGCAAAAAGGGGAAACCACGCCAAAGATGCCAGGTCTAATACAGAGAAACCTGAAGGGCTCTCTGTACCCTTGTGGGATTCTGAACCACATGAGAACTTTACCCAAAAACTGAAATGTAAAAAGAAACTGAAAATCCTCATGTTATCCCATTAAAAAGAATGTTTGGCACAAATTGATGACTGTGTACTATTCTGCTTCTGATGGAATCTGGAACAATATTACTGCTGGATTTGGCACCACTGGGCACCAAGGAACCACAAATGTGTTTATCTTTCAAAGATCTTGAACAGTTCTCCATTTGCCACTCAGCTTTTTAATTGCCTTCACCAGAGAATTGCAAGAATTACCAAGAACTTATTGAACGATTCCCTGATTTATAATCTTCTCAGTTACTAGCTTCATTACCTCTTCAGGCTTTTTAGGTAATCCATATTGCCTAGTTCTGGAATGTATTGCATCTGATTTCACCTTAATCTTTACTGGTTCTGCTGTTTTAATCAAACTAATTCTATTTCTAGTAAACTCCAATGTCTCTTCTCTGTTAGTAGGTCTTAAATCCAGAGGTATGTCTTCTTTTGTCATTCTTTTGTCATAACTGGGTACATTTCTACTCTTGTGTTTTCTGAACTTAATTTGAAAATGTAGGGCCTCATTATGAGTCTGGCATCCATGGACCACCAGACTCACGGTGGTGGGCGGACTGCCGCAGTAGTGGCGGTCACCCACCATGTTATGATTGCAGCATTTGAAATCCAACAGGGCTCTGTGGATTATGAGTCCCATTCTTCCAGCTTTTTCTGGGTGGTGTACACTGCCAGGGCAAGACTGGCGGAATGGGTGACTCAGGCCCCCCCTTGGGGTCCCTGCACTGCCCATGCACTTGGCATGGGCAGTGCATGGGCTACCACTCACAGTCCCGTTGTGCATTTCACTGCCCAAAGTACAGGCAGTGAAATGCACTACAGGTGCTGCTGCACCCACCACACCGCCACATTGACGCAGGCTCCATTAGGAGCCGGCATCAATGTAAAGGCCGCTTCCCACTTGGCAAGTGGGAAAATCCTTGTACGGCAGGCGAGGGCTTCACCCTACTGGCGGTGAAGTGGCTGCAATGAGTTCAGCGGGCAGTTAATGACCCCCTTAATCTTCATCTTGCATTTCTACTGCAACTGCATCAGGTTTGCAATAAATAACGCAGTTCATCACCAAAGAGGATTCCATTGAAGAAAGTTCACTGTACTTGAATCACCCAAAATAAACTGATTTTTATTCTCCATTTGTCCTATTTTAGCTGTAACATTTGCTGAAATCTGATTAACCTGATAAACAATTTGGGCATATTTATGAGCCCCTTGCACTCTTTAGTGCTGCTGTAGTGTCATTTTTTACGCTAACCAGCCCCTCACCGTGCACTGCATTTACAAAATGGAACAATGCTACCATTGCAGCACTTTGTAAACCCTTGCACTGCATTGTACCTGCGCCAGGTATAATGTATGCAAGTGGTGCTTTCCCCTGCAAGGAGTCCCAAAAATGGTACAGTGAAGTTTACAATATTTCAATGCACCATTCCAGCGTCATTTATTATCGCCTGCCCAAAGCAAGGTGTTAAAGTGCCGCCATGCTACTTCTTATGGGCCTCCCCAAGCTTTGCTGGAGTAACATCACATTTTTGGCACTAGTTCAGTAAAGCACCACAATAGCATCAAAGATATTGACGCTATTGGGCTAACGTGTCAGGGTGCGCTGAATTGTAAATGCAATGCTACCATGGTGTTGTTAGGGGGGTGCAGGGCGGCACAAAGCAATTGGCGCATCTGAGTCAATGTGCCAGTTCCTTGTAAATATGCCCCTTTGTTTCTTTTTTTTTCTCTTCTTTTTTTTTGTTTTGCAATTCTTTATTATAGAGATTCAATAGTACATGCGGAAACTGCTCAGCGTGAATGACATTTTAAAGGATATTACAAGGTCTATCATGGCGGCCAAACGAAACGGCCAGAACACATTTCTCATAAATGAAAGACCAGAAAGCTAGGTTGGCAATTGTCCATTCCTGGAATGAGGAAAATAGTACTCAGGACAGGGAAAAATGAGGGGAGGAACGGATAGAGGGGAGAAGAGGAGGGGGGCCCTAGGCCAGGGGGATGTGGTAGGGAAGCATAATACTGTCGCAGACAGTGGAGAAACGTAAGCTGTCGCTTAAGACATGTTGCCCTGTGTTCCGACATATTGGGGTGTACTAACCGATCTCAACCCGCTCGTGGTTCATATGCCCGATAGAGCAAGAGACATAGGGGGTCATTCTGACCCCGGCGGGCGGCGGTTGCCGCCCGCCTGGAGGGAACCGCCATTTGGCCGCCCTGCGGTCAAAAGACCGCTGGGGCCATTCCAACTTTCCCGCCGGCCCAGTGGGAAAGGGGCCTGCAACACTGAAGCCGGCTCCGAATGGAGCCGGCGGTGTTGCAGGTGTGCGACGGGTGCAGTTGCACCCGTCGCGCTTTTCACTGTCTGCTAGGCAGACAGTGAAAAGCATGCTGGGGCCCTGTTAGGGGGCCCCTGCACTGCCCATGCCATTGGCATGGGCAGTGCAGGGGCCCCCAGGGGCCCCAGGACACCCGTTCCCCCCATCCTGTTCCTGGCGGTAAAGACCGCCAGAAACAGGCTGGCGGTAAGGGGGTCGGAATCCCCATGGCGGCGCTGCTTGCAGCGCCGCCATGGCGGATTCGCCCAGCCGGGGGAAATCCGGCGGGAAACCGCCGGACTCGGTTTTCTGACCGCGGCTTTACCGCTGCGGTCAGAATGGGCAAGGAAGCACCGCCAGCCTGTTGGCGGTGCTTCCGTCACCCGCGGCCCTGGCGGTCTATGACCACCAGGGTCGGCATGAGGGCCATAGTCCTGATGTCCTACATCCAATGACAGAGTATTCCCTGTATGTGGTTCTACAAGCAGGCTGTCCATCTTGGGTGGCAGTGTAGGTGCTAGGTGTTGGCCTTTAGGGTAGAGCTTAAGTGGGGAGGGGTCACTGGTCCGTGAAAGGCATAGTCCTTAACAGTATGTGTCAGTAGGCCATATCTTCTTGCTAGCAAGGGTAGGGTTTGTCCACAATGAGGTGAAGGGAGGGCCTGTGGGGAGTGGAGGAGGGTAGGTGATAGAAAGAGAAGATAAGAGGGAGAATAGAGAAAAAGAGTAGAGAAAAGAAAGAGAAAAAGAGGGAGTGGGAAAGAGGTAAGAGGGCAGAAAGGAGAGGGGATGGAGGGGAAAGGGGGACAAATGCTAAGGGCCCTATCGCAATTCAGGGGGTAGGGTGGGATGCAGCGAGGCTGTGGTCGAGGGTCCACAGTTCTTTGTGTGGATTAGGGGGGAGGGAAGTAGATAAGGAAGGAGTTATGATGCCTCCACTAGGATGCCTGATCCTGTAGATTGTAAATAACACGTTCATTGGTGGCTATCATAGCCGTCATCCATTCTTCTGGAGTTGGGGATACCGGTGATCTCCAGTGCCGGAATATGCAAATCTTAGCTGTCGCAAGCGCCACATGTAGCAGTCATTGCGGGTGAGAAAGAGTGGGGAATGGGTCCAGATCGTGAAGGAGGATGGTCGAGGGGGAGAGTGGTGGTTGAAGTGGCATGAAGTCTTCGAGGGTGGAGCTCACCGCTTCCCATAGGGGCAGGACTGAGGGACATTCACACAGAATATGGAGTACGTCGCAACGGGTCTCCGGACATCTCCAGCATTTCGCATGTAGTAGTAGTCCAGCTCTGTGCAGTTTCAGGGGGTTCCAGTACCAGTCATGTAACACCTTGAAGAGACTGAATTTTAAGCAGGCTTCTCTTGTTCCCCTGTATATGGCATCCAGTATGTCTGTCCAGTCTTCCACTGAATAGTCCATCTGTAGACGGACCTGCCATTTAGAGCGTAGCGTTTCGAGGAGGGGGTTGCGAATGAAGGTGACGCGTTATGACATTGTATAGGCCTGCCAATACTCCTTTGTGGTGACCCCAGGTGTTTAAATAAGTGACCACAGGAGAGGCCTTGAGTTCCCAGGGGGCAGCACTCAGTGTTTGTCGGAGACAGTGTTTGAGTTGCAGGTAGCGCTATTCCTGCCTCATGGGTAGATTGTATTCTGCACGTAGGCTGTTGATTGACTGGAGGGATCCCTTATCGACTATCTGAGCTAGGCATTTAATTCCCGCTTTGTTCCACTGTGGCCATTTAAGGGTAGTTCCCCTGAACTTGAAGTTGTTGTTCCCCCAAATGGGGGCTTGGGTATGTATGAAGCAGTGTACACCAAGTAGGCGGTGTGCTCTGCACCAGGCTGCACGCATAGCCGCTATCATCGGATTGGCTGGGTTACATTGTGTAGGGTCCTTGCAATATAGGCCATTTAGGCTGCCAAAATGGGAAAGTAGGAGTTTCTCCATAGCTACCCATTGTGGTTGTTCAGGGCATCAAGGTATTATGTATGCCAATTGTGATAAGTGGAGAGCCAGGGAGTAATGCTCGATGGAGGGGACACCCAGGCCCCCACAGGATCGACGTGCCAGAAGTTTTGCTGTTGTCAGTCGTGGGCATATAGAGCCCCACTCGAAGGCTCATAGTGCTACGTCTATTTGTCTGAGGGTCGAGAGGGGGACTTGGAGAGGGATCATGCCTAAAATGTAGGTTAAGCGTGGGAGCGTGATCATTCTCACTGCTTGTACCTTACCCCACGTGGTGAGGCCAAGTTGTGACCACTTCGCAAAGTCTAGTCTCATGCGCTCTATAAGGGGGTCCAAGTTGTCTGGCACCATACGTTCTAAACCCCGGTTGACAAGTATTTCCAGATACTTGAGATGGGACAGGGTCCACCTAAACTGATAGCCGTGTAGTGTCGTTCTCGTCGTCATGAACGAGAGGGGCAGTGCTTCACTTTTGTCCCAGTTAACCAGGTAACCTGATTGCAATGCAAAATCGTTAATGATCTGCAGTAAAGCCGGCAGGGATCTCGGCAGGTCAGTTAGGGTGAGTAGGACGTTGTCCATGTATAGGTATATTGTGGAGGTTTCCCCTTTCAGAGGTATACCTGTAATCTGTGGGGACTGACGGATAGTGGCCGCTAGAGGTTCTATCACCAGCAAGAACAGGAGCGGCGAGAGAGGACATCCCTGCCGTGTCCCTCTTTGGATTGGAAATGGGTCTGATGTAAAACCCCTGCAGTTGAACTGAGCGATAGGGTGGTCAGAGTGCAGGCGAACTTTGGCTATGAATTGTTCCCCTAATCCAAATTATGACAAAGTGGCAAAAAGATAGGGCCATTCAATCCGGTCAAAGGCCTTCTCAGCGTCTAAGGACAGGGTGAGAGCCTCTTCCGGGATGTACCTGGATTCCCACAGGGTGTGGCCGAGAGTGCTCAAATAGTTCCGGGAAGTGCATCCTGATACAAATCCCACTTGGTCATAGTGTATCAAGGACGGGATGAATTTGTGCAGGAGGGCCGCCAGGACACTGGCAAGTATCTCAATATCTCCATTTATGAGAGATATGGGATGGTAACTACCACATAGTAGCGGATTCCATCTGGGTTTAGGTATGATTGCTATTGTCGCTCTATTGGATATCCCACCAAGAGAGCCTTCTCTACAGGCCTCATTGAGTGCATCATGGACACCGGGCCATTTATAAAATTCAACAGGGAAACTGCCTAACTCCCCCTCTAAGAGAGAGCGGCCTCCGTCCGAAAGGCACGGCAGAGCTGTAGTGTCGAGAAATGCTTCTATATGGGCAGGGTCAGAAATTGGTTCTGGGGTATACAGATGTTGATAGAAAGTTGCGAATTCGTTTATTGTGTCCTGGGTCGGGTGAGTATCTCACCATTCACGGATATGATGGTGGTATAGCAAGAGCAGCCTCTCTTTGTCTGAGCTGCGCCGCTAGTAGTCGTCCAGCTTTCCCCCCCTGTTCATAGTGTCTTCCCTGCAGACGCTGTAGCGCATATTGGGCTTAGGATGTGAAATGCTTGTTGTGCGCTATTTGGGTGTGTTCCAGGGAGCTGCGAGTACCCAGAGATGGCTAGATGGTATATTGTCTCCTTCAGCAGTCTACCAGACCCACGTCTGCAGTCACGTCAGTTAAGAGGGCTCTGTCGTGGTTATTGCAGATGTTGAGAGGGCCCGTCCTGTCCAATACTGTGTCTTGTGTCAAATTCCAGCCCCCCCATGACATAGCTGTCACTCCTATTTTGTCAAGAGGGCGGTTGAGTTGCAAGAGGAACTGTCTTTTGGGACCGGTTGGCATGTAGATGGAGCCCAGGCAGATCGATGAGTCTCCCAGCCTCAATTTAGTGAATACAAATCTCCACTCGGTGTCTTTCCATGTTTTGCTAACCGATATGGGCAGTGTCTTCCGGAGCAAGATTGAGACCCCGCATTTCTGTGGGATGCCACCTCCCGCATCTTGAGTTCGAGGGTAGTAGCTAAAGAGTACCTTTCCCACCCAAACCCTCTGTAGTTTACTGGATTCAATGCTATCCAGATGTGTCTCCTGGATAAGAGCGATATCAGCCTGTTTGGACTGAAGATAGGACAATATTTTGTTTCTGTTTCACAAAATGCGTCAGGCCATGGACATTCCAGGAGACAATCCGGAGGGCGCAGGCCATAGGAGAATTAGGGCCAGCCATGATGGTGGGGCCAACAGAGGTTATTGGGATAAGGGTGGGGGAGGTAGGTGCTGTGTAGAGCAACAGGGCTGCCAAGGAGGGGTCACGGAGGAAAAAGAAGGGGAGAGGGAGTGACTAGTTTTACATGTCTCCCTGTGGGGAAGGGGGAGAGGGAGAGAAGCTGGGGGGGGAGGAGAAAGGATGTTGGTGGTAAAGAGAGGAAAGAGATATAGATAGCAGACATAGAGAGAGGAGGAGCGAAGAGGAGGATAGATGGAGGGCAGAGAGGGAGAGGGTAGAGAAAAGGAAGAGCTAGGGAGCTAGGGAGAATAGAGGAACAAAAAACTCCAAGGGACCGGATCTATAGACTTTGGGTCCAGACATATTGGGCTCCCATGCTCAGCCATATGATCCCCACTTGGGGCAGTAGTGTCCAGGGCCTATCTGCCCAGGGAGTAGAAGAGGGCAGACCACTGGAGTGGGCGGAATCACCAAGTGCCGCAGGAGTGTGTGTCATCTGAGAGAGGGGATGGGGGGGGGGCATCCGCTATAACATATGATTATTGAGATTCTTATTGCCTAAGTAGAAGTAGGAATAGAGGGGAGGCGAAGAGGGCATACGGCTGCCCCATGGACGTGAGGATACAATCCGATCATATTGGGGTGGAATATCTCTGATTTGCGGGACTGTATTGGTCGCAAGCGGGGGTCATAAAGGGTTGGGTCTCCCTCTAACGTCAGTAGGGTGAAGATGCTGTGTAATACAGTGTGAAGCAGGGCGCGGGTACTGCCAGTGCCGACCGTATTGCTAATCATCTTGTGGCTCAGTTTGTCACACAATCAGGAGCGTGTGTCAAATCTGAGGAAAGGATTAATCGCGTAGGTCCATGGTCGGGTTGGGTCACATCAGAACTGAATCCTCGTCGTGGGGTGGGAGGGGATATCTGGGCTGTGGTCACGCCCACACATGTTAGGGCGAGGGGGAGGGGAAAGAATGGGGGAAGGTGGGGAAGGTGGCGAGAGGATGGGGGGAGCGGCGGGTCACAGGAGAGCCGCTCTTGGAAAGCATAAAAGGTGAAACAACGGCATAAAAGGACCCATCAACATAAACATTGATATATACATTGAGAGGCAGGGTGTGTGTCTATCCACACTTGGTTTACTTGTAAAACTCAGTTAAGACCATATTTAGGACCAAAAGCTAAATGTATAGCACGCATTTAAAGTATGATGCGAGAAACCAGAAACATTGTAAATATATAACATTATAACTTCAGCATGAGGGTAGATACTCATCTGTCTGCCAGTCAGTTGACGAGTTCTCCAGTCTCTCAGCAAGTCTCTGGGCTTTCGAGGTCTTCACATCGCGACCGCGAGTATGGGTAAGTGCGGGTGGGGCAGATGAGTTCAAGTTCAGATGGGATCCTGTGTGGGCTTCATGTGGGAATGGGATTTTGTCTCTGTCCGAAAGCTGCATGTGGAGCGCCACTGTTTGCAGGATCTGTCCCCTTGCATTGTGGGTTTTTGCAAGTCTATCTAGGTCTCTGCCTCTGGGCTGATGGCCGGGTTCGAATCGGACAGGCCCCTCCTGGCTGGGCAATGGAAGCGAGGTGTCTCGGTTGTCGCAAGGTGGACGCAAAGGTCAGTCTGAGTCCGTTGTGTCCATGGACTGGGATTGTAAGCTATTCAGGTGAATTCGCAAGTCTTCTAGGTCATAAAATTTCTTGGATACTCCATTCTTGGTGGTCAATAGTCTTGCTGGTTTGAACAGGCCGTATGTTACTTCCAATTGTCTCATTTTAGTTCGGAGTGTCAAGAACCCCTTCCGGCGTTTGTTGGTTTCCTTGGAGAAGTCGGCCGTTATGCGGATCTCATAGCCAGCTGTTTTGAAGGGTCTGTGTGTTCGGGACGCTGACAGGAGTTTGCGGACCTGCTCGTGTCTCAAGAGACATGCAATGATCGGGCAAGGTTTGGAGGTTTCGTCTTTCCTCTTTGGGCCCAAACGATGTGCTCTCTGGAACTCCAACGGCGGTTCAAAGACTATTCCGGTAAATTTTGGGAGGACGGAGCAGAGGAAGGAGCAGGTGTCTATGCCTTCTGCGTGTTCCGGAAATCCAAAAAGGCAGATGTTGTCCCTGCGACTCATGTCCTCCAAGTCTATAAGTTTACTACAGAAGAACAGGAGTTCCTGGTCTTTATCTAGGTCTGTGTGAACGTGATCCTCCATGGTTGCCATTCGGTGTTCCACTCCTGTTACTCGAGACTGAAATCCTGCTATTTCTAAGCGCATTGATTTGGTCTCTGTCATCAAGGAGGTTATAGCTGTATCCATTCCTTCGAGATTTGGTCTCTGTCGTCAGGGAGGTAATAGCTTTATCCATTCCTTCGAGTCTACGACTGACCGCTGTAATCTCCTTGAGTATGTGGTCCATTGTTGTTGCTTGCTCCGTGCTGGCCATCTCTTGGGGCTGTATGAGTGAGGATGCCGGTTTGTTAAGCTGGAGGGCCTCCAAGAAGAGCAGCTGTCGTGCCGGATTGCCTGAGGGTTTACCCGTCGTCTTCCCACCAGGCATCGCAGGACATCGATTTTGGAATGGCCCTCGCGGCTAGAGGTTGGAAGCCTAGCCTATGGTCCCAGGCCTGATGGAGCGGTGGGAGAGGAGGAGGTCTCAACGTGGGGCCTCTTCTCTGAAATCCAAAATCTCCTCTGTGCAGTCTGGCAGGTGGGGGGCACGGGGCCCTAGTACAGGATAAGCACAGAGGAGCCATATTGACGCACCATTGATGCTGAAGGAATAGTGTTCAGATATGCAAGCTGGTACAGTTGAAGGATACAAATTGTTGAGCGGTGGGGTCTCTGCCTGTCTTCCACTCCCTCTCTGAGCCGCCACATCAGAGCATGGTGCCCCCCCCCCCCGGGTGGCGAAGGAGGGAGGGCGAGTGAGGGAGAATGGGACTGCGATCTCTCTTCGATGTAATGATAGAAGGGAGGGAGGGAGGAGTGGAGCGGCAGGAGCGGTCCTCTTAGGTATGGTCGGATCCCGTGCGACTCGAGGCACCTCCCAAGGCGATGTGGAAGGGGGGTGTAAAGGGCACAGCGGGGGGGGGTGCAATGTATCTGCAGTCTGTTAGAATAAAGATCCCTTACGACCCCGTTCCCCTCCTGGGATAAGTTTCAGCTTTAGGTCATTCAGCCAACTTTCTTCGGGCATTGTAAAGGATCCACTTGGGGGACATATATATATATATATATATATATAGGAACGTCCGGGTACCTCAGGATCTACAGGTCGTTAGCGCTCCCATCGGTTCTCCAAAGCTGCTATTGGGCTCGCGGGTGAAGGTCCGGGTAAGGAGCGTCAGAGCCTCTCCCCTGCCGCGCCGCCCCTCCACCGTTCCGCCGTGGCCTGCGCCACATTCGCCTGCAGGTTCCCGAGGTCATCTGTCTCCCAGGGGGGGTCCTCCACTCACCTCCCCTCCAACCCTGTTCAGTGTGCCCCACACCCCAACCAAGTCATCAGACAGTTTCCAGTATTTCCAGGATCCCTCCAGGCTCCGCGGTGCAGACACGGAACCTCTGTGCCTCCTACACCTCTCACGCGTGCACAGCTGGCCCGATTCAGTGACCACATCCCGGTCTGGCCATGGGCCGCGGCTCGCGATTACCTCGCCCATCCCTCTTGTGGTGTCTCTCCCCTGATATAGGGCTCTGCTCGAGGTTCCGTTGCCTGTGATGTCTCACGGCCACATTACCGCTGGCCCGCCCCAGCAGCCACGGCCCTCAGGGCTCCGAGGTGTGGACACGGAGCCCCCCTGCCTTCGTTGCCTCTCGCACGCAGGGCCAGCCCATTCCAGTGGCCATGCCCCGATCCTATTGTGGGCCGCGGCTCGTGATTCCCCGGCACACCCTTACTTCATGCCTCTCTCCCCCGGCATGGGGTTGTGTGCTCTGGCAACTGCTCCACTCACACCATCCCTCATCGTCAGAGGGAAGCTCATGGGTCAAAATGAGAGAGTTTGCTGCACCCGGAGTGCATCTTGCCCCGATCAAAGCCCAGAGCCTTGCAGAGCTCCAAAACTAGGCGGCCATCTTCTTTTGTGGCCAGGCCATGCCACTGCCCCTTTGTTTCTTACTAATCCCTACAATTTGGACTTCTCTTCCAGAGAAGGGTCGAACTGGGACAATTTGTTGATAGCCTGTATTGTATGCCATTTTATTTCTCAGGTTTTGTTGCATTACTGTGGATGGTTGCATTGGCATTCAGAATGTTTTCCGATTCTCCATGTTCTGACCCTTTCTAGGCCTAACCTCTTTCTTAGGTTTTGTAAATATTCCACCCATATGGTACACTGAAACAAGCTCAAAACAATAAAAAAAAATCATCCACTGTAAACAAGCTTAACAAACAACAACAAATAACAGTGCGGCTCTGTCAACGGTCAACCAATCAGAGAGCGACTTTGATGTCAATCCCATCCCAGCACAGTTCCCTGGCTAAATACATCTGTTATTCACATAGTATTTTTCACCATTGGATTCTTGAGATACTGAAATCGCCCACTATCGCCTGCATGTGCAGGTAAGAATTCTGTCAACTGAACTTCTCAATTCACTATTTGCCCCACTCTGATCTAACATAGCCACTCCCATAGCAAGAGCTACAATGCAAGAAGGTCTGCCTAATGATTCAGCATATGTGCCTTTTTCCATAAACTATGCAGCACTCACATAAGAGGTAAATATCTACAAGAATGTAAATGTTACCTTCAGTGAGCTAAAATCCATTTAATCAATTTTTTCAGTTTTCGCTGCCCTGCAGCTGTGCCTCAAAAACATACAGTAGTGAGCAGCAGAAAAATGTAACACAGCCACTAGTATCACTTTGGTTGACAGTGTCTTTACAGCTCTAGATGGACTGAAATTATGTGGGGCTAGCCCAGCCATCCTAGCAACATGTTATGCAGACTGTACATTGTTAGCAACATTAGTTATTAAAAACACATTTTCTAAATCCAATAACAGATGCTGTTAGTTACCAACTGAAACAAACAGAACAATGTGCGCCACATGTACAAAGCATATTTCTAGTTGCAAATGGATCAATTCACAGAATTGGCCTGTTTGGGGATAGAAAAATGCTTTTTGAGATGTTCAAAGCCCAAATTGTGATTTGGGAGCTTGTTACCAAATCACAATTACGGTTTTGCAATTCATTGTTAGGGAGGGGCTTCTTTAGGGCATCCCTTCCAAATACCGAATCTGAATGGTATGTATGATTGTTTTGGGGATGTGAATGCAGTCACAAAGCAATCCCAGTTAACACCAATTTCAAATTGGTGTTAACTCATTAGCAAATAGAAGCAAATGGTAGCAAATGAATGGTGGCAAAAATATTTTTTCAGAGCAGGCAGCAGTCCCATGGAGTTGGCATGGTCACACGGTTAAGAGTGGGTTTCTGGAGGAATGGTAGACCCTAACCTGTATTGAGAGAACTTTTCGAAAGATGCCTTGCATAAAGGATGCATTGACAGTGGTAAGTAGAGGTGACAGTGCATCTCTAAAGAGCTTTGATGAAAGGCAGTGAGACATCCTTATACGGAGTGGCTTTGAGGCAGTGGACTTTGTTGGCTAGCTCTGCTAGAGAGAGGACTTTCAAGAATGGCAACGGATGAATTTTATAGGAAAGGGTAGTAAAAATAGAAGAAACAGGTTAGGTGTTGTTGATGTGCCATTGGAGCTCCTGTATATTTTCACTGCAGATGACGTTTCTGGTGTTGCCCTTTTCAGTGGAGTGAGGAAAATGTGAGTCTGGCAGTAGGGGTTAATGCAGTGCTCAGGTGTCTTGAAGAGCATTCTGATACTGTTGGTGGCTACACTGATAGTGCTGGTTTGTTACTTTTCTTAGGCTGATGTGATGAGCTGTTTGCATGTTGAACAGAGGGAATTTGTTATCAAAGTAATCTGTAGTTTTGTTTTTCTTCCATTGCCTTGCCAGTGAAGTGGTCTCTCCAGTTCAGGAGAATGGGTGTTTTGCATTATGTTGCTGGTGATGTTGAAAATACAATGAACAAGAATGTGCCATTTGAAGTTTGTTAGGTGCATGACATGACATGCTGTGTGTTGATGAATTTGAGGAACGTATCTCTTGTTTTCTTTGTCCAGGAAGTTAAAGTCACCTGAGGATAGTGTGGCATGTAGGATGGAGGAAGTGGTGAGGAGATCTGAGAATTCATCAATGAAGTTATTTTTCAGCTTGAGAGGCCTATAGATTAGATAGAAGGTAGTGGTCTAAGTTGCAGAGAGAGAGAAATGGCATGTAGTCTTGAATGTTATTCTTCCCTCAGAAGGACTTGTGATTGACAGTGAGGCCTTCTCCCTTCTTATGTGTTGTCTACATGATAGATACTAATGTCGATGGTAAGGAGGACATGTAGAATGCATGAGGATGTGAGAAGGATGAACTGTTTCTGTGATGAAGAAGGCATCATTCTTGTAATAGGTGATGAGGACTGTGAGGTCTGGTGCATGAAGTACAGCAGAGTGAGTGTTAGTAAGCATAATTTAAAGCATGAGTTCTGTAGTCTGAGGGTGTGTGATAGTAGGTGGTATATATTCAATGTTGGGTCTACATGCTGTGTGAATGCTATGTGAGAGTTTGAGTTGTCGAGGTTTGGGTGTGATTTCGGGGATTGGCAATATGTGGCACTGAATGAAGCATATCTTATATTTTAAGTTGCAAGTCTCTGTGGAACAGTGGTTCTGGCTGTCAAGTGAACAAGAGCGATGTCACCTCTTGGATGACCATCGATCAGTAATTTTCACAGACCGTAATTTAGCCCTACTGTCCATTGTCCGTGAGGCATGGGTTAACGGACTGCAATTGTCCATAATTTTAGCCTTTCAGCTAAAGGACAAAAGGTAATTAGGACAATTAGGTTTCTCCAGCTGGAGTGGAAAGCAGGGAGTCTCCTGTGCTCTGATCCCAAGGGAGGGGCAGACAGATAAGAAACAGGCCTTCTTGCCTGGGAGCCTGCTTCCCGCAAGAAAAGCAAACATGTGCGACTGCGGTATATGCAAATGTAAAGGGCTTAGAAACATGTACTGGCTTTAATTGATGGAGTGGCTTGCAACTTTCTGCTGGCAAAGATGTTTTCTTTTTGAGAGGTACTGTAAATATGTTCCAAACTGAGCTGTGGAATGTGTGGAGTGTGTGCTTTTGCACTAGGTGTAATCTGTTTATTATTGAAATTAATAATTTAGAAGCATATTATGCTGTGTATAATATATGTTTAAAATAATGACTTATACATTCACAGTGCTTCCAGTGACTGTGGGACCTCATAGAACTAACAAGCAGTGGCAAAGCCAATAGGTCTTGTCTATGCAAGAGCTATTGGCTATGCCAATGTGTTTTAGCCATGTTGAACACCAGAGTGGATGCTGTCCAACACGGCTAAATGTTAGTGGCATAGAGGAAAGCGGTGGGCAGTGTCTTAGAGTAGAATGGCGAAGAATAGAGCACAGTGTTGTGGAGTGGCAGAAATTGTAGTGTTTAGGAGTGGCATAGTGTGGAGTCACGTATAGTGGAAAATGGTGGATTGGCATGCAGTACACTGAACTGGTGTAGAGTGCATTGGTGTACATTGTTGCAGATGATTCAGCTGCCTTCGATGCAGTGTCGTAGAATGCAGAAGCACAGATTAGAGTGGTGCATAGTAGACTGGAGAAGTGCAAAGTAGAGTGGCACAGAGTGCGGTGGTGTAGAGTGCAGAATAAAGTCAACTGGCATAGAGTACAATGGCATAGAGTGGTGAAGTGCAGTACAGAGCTGAGTATAATGCTATAGTATGCAGTGTCGTAGAGTGGAGTGACGCAGAGTATAATGGCATAGAGTGTATTGGCATAGAATGCAGTAGTAAAGAATAGAGTGGCATGTAATTCAATGGCGGAGACTGCAGTGTTGCAGAGTAGAGTCTCATAGAATGCAGTGGTATAGGGTAGAGTAGAGTGGCATATAGAGCAATGGTGCAGAGTACAGTGGTGTAGAACAGAGTGCAGTGGCATTGAGTGCCGTTGTGTAGCGTGCATTGGTGTAGAATGAAGTGGTTTAGAGTCCAGCAGCATAGAGTGGAGTGTGACCGAGGGGGAGTAGAGTGGCATAGAGTGCAGTAATGCAGAGTAGATTGTTTCAGAGTAGAGTGAAGTGGCGTGGAGTGGAGTGGTGCAGGGTAGAGTGTAGATGCATAGAGTGGCAGAGAGTGTAGAGGCATAGAGCAAAGTAGTGTAGAGATCAGTGAAATAGAGTGCAGTGGTGCAGAGCTGATTAAAGTGACTTGCAGTGGATTGGCATAGAGTGCAGGAGCATAGAGTTGAATGTTACAGAGTAAAGTGCATTGGCACAGAGTGTATTGGCATAGACTACAGTGGCAGAGATTGCAGTGTTACAGAGTGGCGCAGAGTGGAGTTGTGCATTGTAGATTAATGTGACCTGGACTGGAGAAGCGTAGTGTGCAGAGGTACACAGTGTGGTCATTTAGAGTAGAGTAGCACAGAGCGCACTGGCATTGAGTAGAGTGGTATAGAGCAAAGTAGAGAGGTGTAGCGTGAAGTGGCATAGAGTGCACTGGCGCAGAGTGGAGTGGTTCAGAGTGGAGTACAGTGCAGTGACACAGAGTGTCATGGAGTGGTGTAAAGCAGAGTGATGCAGAGTAGCGTGGAGTGGTGTAGAGTGGAGTATGCATGGTGTGGTAGCACACTGCCATTACAGACAACACGTTTGATTGAAATGGCCATTACATTTGCACAGACATACACTATTACCAATAAAATTATACAGTACACAGATGATATGTGGAGATTACAAACCTAGTGTTACAATTTGTTCCATCATATTAAAGTATTTGTTTCCAACACTTCGGAAATAACAAAAATGTGCTTCATTTGTGTGCCTAATTTTGATATATTATGAAATACTTGCAGTTTATTTAAATCTTGTCGCGTGATAGAAAAAAACTCATTCATACCCCCAGTATCTAGTAACATTGTCACCAGCCACGGCCCGTCCTTTAGGGCAGACGGGCCACACCCACCCCACCTTTTGCCCTCATGAAGAGTGCCTGTTAGGCTGAGCAAAGGTCAGCCTGACAGACACTCTTCTTGTTCAGCTCAGGCAGCCAGGAGCGAGACAAGCATGATTTGCGAAGACTCCTAGCTGCCTGAGCTGAACCTTGCTTGGCTGAAGAGGTCACAGATCCCATGGGTGTGACCTCCTCGGCCCAGCAAATGTGCCTCAAGGCCCTCCCCTTGGAGATGAGGGGAAGCGTCACCCAGTGACTACGACCTGGGCGCTTCAGGTTTAAGCCCTGAAGCACCGAGGGCAAGTGTCAATCAGTGACACCTCGTCACAGAGTGGGGTGGGGTCAGAAGTCTCACTGACCCCATCCCATTCTGTGACGAAGTTAGGACTGCTGCCTTCCCTCACTGGCTGACCTAAGGCCTCAGGTCAGCCAGTGAGGGAAGGCAGCAGTCCTAACCCTCATTGGACCTCCGAGCTGAAGGTAAGTGTGTGTGTTTTTTTTTAATGTTTGGTGCGTGCGTGTATGTTTGAAAGTTGATGAGTGTTGTGAATGGATGTGCATGCGTGTGTGAATGAATGAGTGTGAGTGTGCTTCCTGCCCACCCTCCTAAAATTACAGGCCGTCACTGATTGTCATATAAATCCTCTAACTTTGAGTCAGCGAAAGAAAAGTAAAAAATAAATCTGCTGAGATTTGGCCTTGTTCTTTGAATGCACAGCAAATGTGACGAGATAAGAACAAGATTTACAAGCCTATTTACAGAAAGGGAGCGCTCAGAAGGATACTGTAAATAAGGTTTGGACAAGTGAAGGGACAAACTCAAGCTGGGCAGCTTAAAATAAATAAAGCCAGCAAATCAAAAGCAAGGAAATGTGTTAAAAAACAAAGAGTCCATGGTAAGCAACTGGTAGAATGTGCTCCCATGGAAGCTCTCTGACTATACTTAAAGTGGCTGCTGAAGATACTTTGTATGGTATAGTCTAACATTTTAGCCCAGTCTATATCTTGCCGAGGTTTGGCCATATCAGTTTCCCAGGTAGTATAGAGAGAAGCCCTGGCGTGGTCTCCATGTTACAGGAAAAGTCTATATACCAATCTTAACAGTTTGTCACTAGACCCTATGGTGTAGAGCTTCTGGCACACCTCATCTGGGGTTAGTGTGAGGTACCAGACATGAAATAGGGAATGTAATGATCAATTAAGGTGTTTGCAAGTAAGGAGTTGACCTGGGTGAAGACTGTAGTCTGGAAATCTAGTAGTTTGCTGTCCACAAACAAATCCCCCAATTATAAGACCTCTGCCTCATGCCACTGACGGAGTTGCCCTGAGTGCAGCCATCCAATGTGAGTGGGAAGGCTTAGCAAAGGGTGTGCAGGAGCGTAGGGTTCCTTCATGTTAGTGAGTTTACTGGTTCTAGCAAGGCAACAGAAAGCTGTTCAGGATAACTCTAGATGGCAATGATAGAATGGTAAGTAGGAAACAATGATTAGTGCAGTAGGCCCTCCTTAAAAATTCATAATGGACAAACCCCCATCTCATGCAGGAGGGGGCCAGACAGTCAGCGAGCCACCGGGTGGAGCTGTGCAGCTAACTAATTGTGTTCCAAGTCCAGAAAGGTTAATCCACTGGCAGTCATGCATAGCTTTAGAGTGGAAAGAGCTTCTCTATGGTGCCCCACCAACCACATTAAATGTGGGGCATCTCTGAAGAAGGAGTGAGGGATGAGCGGGGAAAGTTTGCAAAATAATACATTAATTGAGGTAGCAAACCATCTTTACTGCAGATCGGTGGGGAAATGGTAGATATTAATCCCTACGTATCAAAGGATTACTGTTTCCCAGTTCAATCTGAGGGCTAATTGTATAAAAAGGGGAAAACACAACCATATGTTAAAGAAACACCAATTGCATTTTACAATATTTTTTCATGTTCTTGTATTTTGTTTGTGAAATTTGCATGCCAAATATTTTGAAGATTTGCTCAGTTGCAAATCCATTTTAAGACATGGACAGAGTGGGCAATTGCCTAGCATACAGCATTGCAACCGGTCTAGGCCCCTGTTCACCCTTCACAAGCACGAACAGCAGGCCATTGCACCAGAAGAGTTTGCCATGGGGGGTGGGTGCTGCTTGTTCAACCACTTGACAGTGCCTCTTTTATTTCTCTCCTCTACGCTGAGAAAACTCTCCAGGTACGCAACACTTTCTGATACTCTTGGTGGACCCATCTTGTCTGATTTTAGAAATTGCCCCACTTTGTTCTTCTCTTCCTTATTTATCCACATGTTAGCAACAACCATTTGAATAAGTAGCAGTGGATCTCCCACCTGATTTCCATTTCATCCTCCTCTTTTATTCTCAATGTCATCCTCCTAGTTCATTCTCTTTTTATTTAAAGACCACTGGAGGTTGAGATGAGCCAGATGTTTTTGTTCAATTTGTTTAAACTAGCATAAGGTTACTTACCTTAATTTTTCCCAAATTGTTTGCCATGGGTTTTAAATTGTCTAGACACATAATCAATTTTTGCTGTTGTTTTCTCTCCAAGAAAGAATGGGTAGATTTGGGTAGGGGTGATGGCCTTGACACTGTGCTGAATGGAATTAATCTACTACTGAACAACAATGTAATGGGACACCTGAATGTAGCATACCAGGAAGCAATCACAAAAAGACCATAGTGAATAAATAATTCTATGTAGAAAATAGTAAATAAATGCACTGATAACTTAGTCAGGTATGGCCTCTCCTTTGATGTGTCTGTAAAGCTGTTATTTTTTTCTCAAATTTCTTTCCTGAATTTTGACCCTTCATCCTAAATTTTTGACCTTTTGTCCCGAATTTGCCTACATGCCTGGTGGTCAACATAGTCTCTTTCTATGCAGATTGGTCCTGGGAAATGAAGTCCTCTTGTCTAGCTGTCCAAGTGAAGTCACAGGGCATGCGGGAATAACTATGCAAACTCTGATTTTCTTTGTAGCATTACTCATGGCATGCCTAAATTCAAGGGATTTAAAATATTTCCATTTACCACCTGCTGTGAATCGGCATTACATTTCTGGAAGGCGGGGAGTGCAAGGAAAGAAAGGGAGAATAGATATAGTTGTGCAAGATGAGAGGACAATGCAGCCTGGCAGTGGCCAACATTAATTACATGCTCCCGCTTTGGTGCTATTCAGGCAGGGATTGAGACAGAAGCCAGGCTGCACTCTCACAAAGCGATTATAGTAGCTGTAATTTTGGGGCGTTAAAAGTGGGTCAGGTGTTCCTGCACCCAGTAAATCCTGGGACAGAATCACAGGGGAACTTCATCACTGAGCAGTGCGGAATTTCACACAGTAATTCTGGTCACTTAGGGCCAGATGTAGCAAAGGTTTTTACCCATTCTGTGTCTATGGGAAAATGTGTTCATACATACGGCCCTTAACTCCTAAATGTGGCACATTCCATTCAGCCTTCTTGGTTGGTGCATAAAATGCTGCGAGTCTCTGCTTTTGCGCGTTAGGTGTGTCAGTTTGCTATGTGATCCACGACTGCCATCTCGGGACCTCTGTCCTACTACCACTATCAAATGGCCTGAGAAAACGTGAGAAAAATGTTGTGGAGGAAAACCTTACAGTGTTGGTTCAAGTACGTGGCCACTGGGTGTTGAAAGCATGCCCGAGATGCAAGAAAGCTGGGATTCAAATGATAATGCAGCCGCTCCTACCTGCTCCACTATCACTAAAACGCATGCCTCACTAATGGTCGGAACTGGGCAAGGAGATGCCACTTCTCAATAAGAAGGATAACAAATCCTACTGTCGGTGTTTCTTTAAAGAAAAAACGTGTTTTTAAATGTTCACATCAAGGCCTTGAGCATTCGTTCTCAAACTAATGGAACTCTCATGATATCGCTAGCTTAGCCTAATTCGCACCTCCACGAACAATAGTATGGCTCACGAGTCTGCAGTCACACTAGCAAAAAAGATGCACACATGCACAATCCATATGGACTGAAACTCGTAAGACCCTCTCTGAAACGGTAAATAGGTAACTTGTAATGCCCTGCAGTTAACAAGGCACAGAGAGTACATTCATAATAATCAATGCACGATGACAGGGACGAATTAATGTGGAATTCCGCTCAACATTCGCCAATAATCCTTTTGCAAGAAGACAAAACATGAAGAAGCCCAGATATAACTTCAAACCAAGAAAATAAAGATTTCGTTTTTTTATTTTAAAAAAAGTGTTTGGGTTTTAACGGAGCTCAAATCCATTTGAAAATACACGCAACAATATAAAAATATCAAATAGCTTCAAATTTGCATCCTTGCGAAAGGTACAAGAAATTGTAATCAGGTTAATTTCTCATTAAATATGGATAATTATTGCAATGTTAGCAATACAGCTTCACATTATATAATTGTATTTGTCTTTCCTTTAATACACTGGGAGCATATACATTTTGAATACAAAAATCATAGAAGAGAAGTTAAATTTAAAAATAAAAATGTCTAATAATATAAAACCTAATGTTACAAACAAGAGATTCATATTGCAATACTGCTAGAAGGTATGAATAGATTTCATGCGTCTATACATTAACAAAAATCCACTGATTAAAACAACTATTGTTAGTAATAAACGTTACACTACTCCATGGACTGTTGTTGATCCAGGCATGCATACTGTCAATTAAATAAAACACTACTTATTTTACAAATCGAGAGGGTCAGGCAGAGAGAGACTTGGATGAACTCAGTGAAAAAAGAGCAATAGTGAGAAAGAGTGTACATGAGAGACTGATAAATGTTAGACAGAAAGGCAGTGATGGTGAAGAAGATGCTTCTAAAGAGGCAGGATTAAATGTTTGTTCTTATTATATATTCGTGCTAGGTTAGCATTCGGAATGGCCCCTCGAAAGTCAATTACTAAACAAAAATTGATCAAACTCTTTCCAGCACGTGGCTATTTTCCATGAACCGACACAGCAGTGAAAGAAAAGCAATAGAGAAGTTGAAATCTAAAACGTGTGAACATATGTGACTGACTTGCTTTACTGCATTTCACCAATGCATTACACTTTGCCTGCAAGGCACTTCGTAACCACATGTTGCTAAAAATATGGGGTTTTAAGTAAAATATAAACATGATTAAAGAAGGATGGGGCTGGTGTGGTGCGTTTAATTCTATTTAAATGCTTAACAGTATTTCCAGATTTGATTTAGGAAGTCAGATTAGCCGATAATAGAAAATTGCTCATCTTCTGCGTCTAATAATAAAAGGATGATACATTAATAGTCTGAAATTAAAGAATTGTAAAAAATAAAAATCTCTCCAATTCTCTTGCTACAATACAGTTTTGAGGCAGACTGATGCACGCAAGCAAGAGTAGGACTGCACCTACACAATCCTAAAATAAATATAAAACAGCTTATATTTTTCATGCAATTGACTATCATGACGAGAAGGGCGTCACAGTGCTTTAAAACATGTAATAGTTACAAGAAGATAGAAAATAATTATTTTTATATAATTATTGCCTTTTTAATGACAACAAAATATATGTGAGAGGAGTTGTCGCTTTCAGACTGGGCACAATAACAGAATAATTCAACGAGCACGTTCTTGGACCGTGGAGCCCTCCTCGGTAAACACCAAGATATCTTTTTTATGTGGGTGCCAATGTAACTGAATGCCTTGTGTCATGTTCGTAGATCAATGCGCATCATTGAAATGTACTACAGTTCAGTGCAGACGGAAGGTGCCTGAGCATCTTAGTGGACACTCGTATGAGTGACATGGCAGCTCTCTCCAAAGGCGGAGTTGGAGTACCTGTAAATATTCATTTGCAGCATCCTCCCATGTACCATTCATGCATGAGTCATTTGAATTAGTATCCCGAGACAAATACATTTGGATATGTCACTAGCCACACCCTTACATGCAGAATCATTATATATTATAAAAATCTACCACCGTAAATGGATGGCCGGGTAAGCATCACCGTAAATGCAGTACCACAAACACAGTAACTTCGCTGCTTTATTTCTATGGAAAACCACAGCAGTGTAAATTGCCAGCTCATTTGCTGCATAGTGAATATAACATTAAAACGAAGGAGACTGAATTTCTATCTTTGAAAATCATTTGATCGGGTAGAAACATTAAAGTAACATCGGACAAGGTTTGCTAGTCAACACAAGTGGACAATATTTTTAAGAGTTTCCGCTTTAAAACAAGTACTCTATTGTGAAAAGTAGGCAATAAGTTGCAACAATCAGACCCAGCTAAGGGGCTTATTTACAAGACCCTTGTGCCACCGGAGCATCACTATTAGCGATGTTCCTGTGGCGCAGTGCCCTGCGCCATATTTACAAGGTGGCGTAAGCTACTTTTTGTGGCTTAACGCTGCCTTGTAAATACGGCCCATTTACATGCATTACTTAGTGTGAAAGGGGCATACCAAAGCAAAGCTGTGGGCGTTCCAAAGCAAACACCTATTGAATTTTGACGCTGCCCCAGATTTATGAGAAATCATAAACCTGAGGCAGCACCAAAAACTAATGCCACCCCAGGGGCATGGTGCAAAAAGGAGGAATACTTTTATTTGTCCTCACTTTTGCTTTTTCTATGTGTGCTGCATTTGCTAGAAGTAACAAATTATTGATTGTCTACGTGCAGGAAGGGACACCTTTCTGCACATAAACAATCATTCCCTGCAACACAGGCACCATTGCTCTAAGGTCCAAGGGTGCCCACGTTGGCGCTAGGCAGCTAAAGTTAGCACCAGTGCTTGGGAAAAAACAGGGGTGCACTGTATTGTCTTAAATACGGTGCATCCAGGTGTTTCTGAAGTGATGCAGCGTGGTGCTGCCAAATGTGGCTCCGCACCGTGCCACTTTCCAGTAAATGAGGCCTTAAGTTTAATCCATCCTTATTGAGTTTCTGCCCATGTACGCATATTCTTAAGGTAAAATATAAACCAAAAAAACAAAAAAAAACTTTGGAAGGTTCTACGCAATAGAGATGTTTTAGTGAGCCATGAACCGTGAAGTATGATTTGAAATTGAAAATACTTTTAAGCAATACATGTAGGGTTCACAGTGCAACAATTCTAAAAATGTTAAAAATATTTCCACATGCTACCTTAGCTGAAACTTCAAAATGAAAATAAACTCCAGTTTTTAATTACATTGAAGAATAAATATCTCATGTTGGAAAGCAAATTCCGCAGCATTCCATACAGATTTCCAAGCAGTCCGATGATTCGCAACAGGTGTCCATGATTCCACAGTCCATGTCGCAAGGACAGTTGCAGTCATCCCCCATCTCCTCTCCGCAGCAGCAGCAGCAGGCCTCCGAAGTGCAGACCCCGCACGAGGCTTGTCCAAGTACAAGGTTACAAAAGGCGAAGAACTCACAGAACAGGCAGGCCAGGATACAGTGCACGCAACAATCTTGACGTTGACATTAGTTGGAAGCCAGGCATTGAGAGAAAAGAGAAAATATATGGAGTTAATGTGCAGGCTAATCCTTCAGGAAAAATGAACACTTAACACAGGCACACTTAAGCTGGTATCCAAACTCTGGTTCTGTAGCTGACTGGTTAACATAAATGTGAATATTATTATATATTTAAATTACATTTATTGTGTTTTCAGTTCAGGGTGTGACACGCTGCCTTTAGGACAAAGGATAAGAACACATCTAGTTTTCGAAACATCTACTCAGACACTCATCCTTCTGAAATATGACGAATAACAACTGTATTCTATTACTTTTATGATACACAAAATAAATTGGGTGTAATCTGCTGTTATTAGTTTACACCACAAACCAAAACAGTAGGCAAACCATGTAGTTAACGGTGTGTACAAAACCATTATGTTAAAAAATATTATAATAAATACCCCCCTGCAAAATGGTAACCCTTTTGGGTCTGAATAACAGCAGAGCTGTCTTCAGACCTTAAGTGATCAACAAAAAGGAGCTTTCAGTGTATTAATGAAACAAAGGGTTTAGGATCAACCCCCAGGCGGGGTCCCCGAGTACAGGATTTGATTGCTCAGAAATTTTGCGCTTCCACTGAAAAAACTGCATGAATTGCAGTTTTTGGCTTGTGTCAAAGTTTATACTCAATACTACATGACTAAATTGATTATAGTCCTGATCTGTTTATTATGAAATGTTACAATAAAGGTGGGTAGGCGCTTATTGTGAAGAGCATATGTTAAGTTCAATTAATTTAAATGTTGATTATTATTACCCTTTATGAAAGCCGGTCAAATTACATGGAATAGTATGGATTGCAAAGGTTTTAATGTTTGTTATCTCTTGTGACAAACAACTGACATAGAAGATTGGCTTGTTAGACCCTCCTAGAATTCCTTTGTAATTTTATGACTGTGTGTCAGATGATCCCCTTGTGGGAAAGCTTACACTCAAAACAGTAGGCCTGAGTTGTCTATGGTGCACCCTATAAGCCTAATTTGGTGTACTGGAAAATGCTATGTCCAATGTTATAGGTGTGATCGCTCTTTATGAAAAGTTATGACAAAGGAAATAGGCCTAGTTTATTTACTATGAAAGCATTTGTGAAAGACAGTGGCCACTTAATAGTGGGTAGTTATCGCATTGTGTTACAGGTAATAGACAAGCATTTTCATACAAGTAATCTCAAAGACTACCATAGTAGGAGCCCCACTCAATGGGTTTTCACTGTGATAATACTTAAGAGGAACTGTATATAGCTTAGATAAATGCATTTTCTACACATAAGTAATAACTGAATGTGTGATGGATGCCAGTTTATGTGCACTGGAATAGGTCAGTGCTGGTTATGGTGTCAAGCCAAGGGTACAGGCTTTAGGCCAAATCAGTTATTTGGGAACAGTGTTTGGACTTTGTCTTTTCCGCAGGGTTATCTCCAGGCTTTTTGCCTTCACCAATCCTGTTTTCTGAAAACGTTTTTGTTGGCTTTTAGGACTTTGCACTACCACTGATAACCATTGCTAAACTGCCTGTGCTCTCTCTCCCCTTTAAACATGGCAGAATTGGCTTACAGCTAATTGGCATAATTAATTTACTTGTAAGTCCCTAATAACGTGGTACTACATGTACATAGGGCCTGTAAATTAAATGCTACTAGTAGGCCTGCAGCACTGATTGTGCCACCTACTCAAGTAATCCTTTAAACATGTCTCGGGTCTGCCATTGCAGCCTGTGAGCACAGTTTTTAAAAAGTCATTTCGACCGGGCATCATAAACCTTTTGCCAGACCCAAAAGTTCCTTTTTAATACATGGAAGTCACCACTATGGTAAGCGCCAGACAGCCCAGGGGGCAGGGTACAGCACATTTAAAACTTTATACATGTCCTGGTAGTGAAAAGCTACTAACTTTGGTTTTATTACTGCAAGGCCGTCCTCACCCTCTCCATTAATAATCTGTAACATCCGATTGGGAACAGGTATCAAGTACATGTTTGGTGTCTTTGGAACTGCAATGAAAGTCTCTTACGATAAAGTCGGATTTTAAATGACAATTCTGAAAATGCCTCTTTTAGAAAATTGCCATTTTCCTGCTTTAGCCATTTAGTGCCTGCAGCCTGACATTGTGCCACATGACTGGGTGCTGCTGGCAATTAGGGGTTGTGTATTCCTCCTGCACAGCCACACACAATAGAGAGCTGAGGTGTGCCAGGATGGGCCATCACTGGCAGGATGGGAGGGCAGATTTCAGCAAATTTGAATAGGCTGTATCCTGACTCCATACAAAGGGTTGCAGATCCCCTGTAGTTATTCTGGAGCCAGAGCAGGGAAGGCAGGAAACCTGTGCACTTTGACATGAAACCTCTAGAGGCATCTCCCATTGCAAATGAGGCACCTTATATACATATTGGACCTCAGACACCAACTCTTCACTGCACTTTTGAACCTGTGGAAACTATGTCAGGAAGGACCGCCACTATGCTGGACTGCTGCTCTACTGGACTACTGCCTTGCTGGATTGCTGCCCTCCTGCCTGAGTCAGAGGGATTGGTTCTGCATCTGAACCCAGTACTCATACAGCCACAGGGATATTACAAGCTCACAACCACCTTACTCAGCACCCAGATGCGGCTGGAGCAAGCCCCTGACCCCCAAGTGGTGACGCCCATCAGGTCAAGGATTGGTAGGGTGGCCTCAGAGGGGCTGATCTAAAGTTTTTGGGCTCTTTGCACCCGCCAATAGACCCGTTGACACCAAATCCTTGTAACCCACACAGACACCCAACACGAAGTTCCATCAACCTGACTCTTCGTGCCACAGAATTGACCACTCACGGAAAGCAATATCGCAAAGCTCCAGCCCATCAGCTTGTGAAGGCAACAGGATCTTCCCACTACAGAGACGACCATACATGATGCCAGGCCTCCTCTATGTGCTACATCAGCAAGTGTTCACAACAACTCTCTGTTCCTCGTGGGCCATTCTACTGTGATTGAGACTTCTTTAGCTAGACTGAGAAGGTAACTTTTCAGCAGGACTATGGTGGTCGCAGTATTTGACCTGTATGCCATTAAGTTGGACCTTAACTTGTGATTTTCTCCTGGTCTCAAAAGACCAGATAGCCATGAGTGGTGCTTTGTACTTTTTGGCACTATTTTCACTTAAATATTTAAAATTGCATCTCGCTGGGTTCTACTGCTTGGACTTTTGTTGTTTTGGTCTAGTTTTATTCGTTAAACATCACTCTGTTTTTTAAGTTGGAGAGTGTAAGACCTGACAGCCTTAGGGTGATCATACCCCAACTTTGTGCCTTCCTCCCTTCATTTTCTGGACATTGTTTTTGCTGGTTTTAGGACTCTGCACACTTTACCACTGCTGCCCAGTGCTAAAGTGCAAATGCTCTCCCCCCTAAACATGGTAACATTGGTTCCTACCCAATTGGCATTTTAATTTACCTGTAAGTCCCCAATAAATTGCACTAAATGTGCCCAGGGCCTGTAAATTAAATGCTACTAGTGGACCTGTAGCACTGAATGAGCCACCCACATAAGTAGCCCATTAGCCATATCTCAGGCCTGCAAGTGCTGTTTGTGCAGTTTCACTGCCACTTTGACTTGGAATTTAAAACTACTTGCCAAGCCCTAAACTCCCCTTTTTCTGCATATAAGTCACCGCTAAGGTAGGCCGTAGGTAACCAATATGGCAGGGTGCCATGTAGGTAAAAGGCAGAACATGTACTTATGTGTTCTACATGTCCTGGTAGTAAAAAACCCATACATTCGTTTTCCACTACTGTGAGGCCTGCTCCCCTCATAGGCTAACATTATAACTTTTAAGAGGTAGAATCTAATCTGAAAGGAGTAGCCATGTCTTGTTTGGTATTGCTATAATGGTAACAGAAAATCCTGCTTACTGGTGAAGTTGGATTTAATATTACTTTTAGAAATGCCACTTTTAGAAAGTGGGCATTTCCCTGCACTTACTGCTATCTGTGCCTTAAGCCTGTCTCCAATCCATGTCTGGTCTGTGCTGGTTGACAGCTCTCCTTGTGCATTCCACCAAGCCAACCACAAACACAGGACACTCAGTCACATCTGCATTCATTTGCATACTGAATGGACCTTCCTGTGCAGGAAGGGTGGAGGGGCTCACACTTACATTTAAAAAGCCAGTGGCCTGCCTTCACACAAAGGACTGATAACCCACCAACAGGGATCCTGGTAGACAGGACTGGGCTGACAGGGGAAATTGTACACTTCAAACCCTCTCTTTGATGTCCCCCTACTTCAAAGGCATTTTTGAGTATATAAACTGGGTCTCTGACCCCACCAAATCAGATCTGGATCTGCACCTCAATTCTGTCAGAGGAGCTGCCTGGCTGCCCAAAGGAATCATCTGTACTGCTTTGCTGAGAAGGGCTGCTGTCCTGCTGTTGCCCTGCTGCTCTGCTGGCCTCAGACTTTGCTGGAAAGACTCTGCCTTCTCCAAGAGGGCTCTCCAAGGACTTGGATTGAGCTTACCACCTGTTTTGAAGTCACAGGGACAGCAAAGACTTTACCCATTAGCTTTTAGCTAGTTTTCTGACTTCAGTAATGCAAGGAACAACTTCAGCGACACCAGCAATGATGCCGTAGCCTGCTCCCACTCCGAGGACATCACTGCACGCCACAACCGTGGCCTGCAATGCACGTCCAATGTTGCCTCAACACTGCAAGGGTCATCGCGACACCACGAAGTTGACACATCACATCTTGACCGACTGGATCCATCGACCCCGTTTGGTCACAAGGGACTGACGCATCACCACCAATGCTGCACCAGCTCTCCCTGCAACCGGACAGAACTGATGCCTCGCATCCACCTGTCTCGCAGAGCGGAACTGACAACTCATCTCCCCAGATGCCATAAAGGACTGACGCTGCACTGGCCCAGCGAGGCCTCATCTCCCCGACTCTGTGTGACATCTTTGTTCTCAAAAGGTACTGTACCTGCGGGTCAGTGCGACTCCGTGACTGGCACCTATGACGTCTGATTTGGAGTACGACTCCATCAATGACACCGTGATAGCCCCAGTTGGAGCTATTGTGTTTCAAGGCTTTTTAGTAGGATTTAATCTTTAAAAATTGATAACTCTGCTTGTGTAAATTGGATTTTCATTGTTTCAACCTTATTTTAGTCAGATAAATATTATCCATATTTCTTTTAGGTGTTTTTGTGGTGTTTTCACTGTGTTACTTTATGGGTTATTGCACAAATACTTTACACATTGCCTTCTAAGTTAAACCTGACTGCTCAGTGCCAAGCTCCCAGTGGGTGGCCACAGGATAATTAGGATTGCGCTGTGGTTTATCCTGACTAGGACTGTTTTGTACATACCTTTACTTTTATAACTCTACGCCAGATGTTTGCACTGTCAGAAAACATACGCTTAATACAACATACAACATGCCTGAGTTGGTTATTGTGACCAGCCAGACATAACATCTATATTCTTGACTGATTCACTAGGAGAAGGTACTTCAGATGCAATATGTCTCGTGTTTATTTTGAAAAGTTCTGACAAATGCAAGCAGTAGGACTGAATTGTTTATTATGTAACACACATGTTAAATCCAATTCACCTTTGAGGGTGATTTGTCTTTGAACAATGCTCATGCCTGCTGTCAGGTATTTTGTAACATGAAACCTCACGGATTACCATTGTATAGAAGGATGTTGGTGTTAATTACCCCCTGTAACAAATTCTAATGTTATAAGATTTGCACGGTAATAATTCTTGCCAGAATCTCTTCTAAAGGGCTGATAATTGTAGCTGTCTGCCAAGATTATGTAATAAAGTCAATATACAATGCGTACGATAGATAGATAGATAGATAGATGGCTGTTAGTCAGCCCTTGTCTGCCATTGGTCTCTCTGTCATTTACATTTTGCTTTCATCCATGATAGCGAAGAGCAGCATGGAGTAATAGTTCAGTCCACATCAGTCATTGGCTCTCTTGGACTGTGATAATGGCATTTTCTGATCACTTGCACTTTCACCTGGAAATGAGTGCAATTCAGTGTCAATGTTGGTTGATCAGTTCTTCACTCTCCTTTTATAGCTTGTCTTTCATTTCTTTGCTTCCCCTTTTTTATTATAATTGTTCTTAGCCAAATGCTGCAGCTTCCCAAGCAGCGATAATGAGCTGCTGCTTGACACTCATTTGACCTGCAGAGTGCCACATTCTGTGTGGCCACTTCCTTTAAACCAGATGACCATTATGAATGCTGTTGTCCATAGTGTATCAGTGTTTTATCATTCCAAGATGGGATCTAAAAGTGTTGGCCATGCTAGAACTTTGAAACAACAACAAATGATGTAAAGCACCCCTGAAAGATGGATATGCCCACTATGTTCAGTTTAATTATTGCAAGTAAATGCAAGCTGTGGTTAGACTGCAGAGTGTTTTATTTTTTTGCTTGTATTTTTTTAACTTATGTTGTATATGTTGTTCGGTTACTGAGTATTACTTTGGTTGTGTCAGGCGATGAATGCAAGAAAGAGTAAGTTGAAGGATGAATTGATGCATGAGTGCAGAATGAGTGACAGTGAGAGTGAATGTATGATGACTTTAGTGTCTAAACCCACCAAGGACACAGAAGGCATTTCGTAAGTCAGATCTACTGGCATTGCCAATGCTACTTACTTTTGCATTTTTCACTTATGTGCTCATCACGGATACTGTGAAAAATGTCTATTAATTAACAGAACTTGCAATTAACAATATCTGACGGTGCAATAGTTACGCATGAAACATTCTCATCCACTTTCAACGTTTTCCTTAAAGTAAGACATTATATGCAGAATTGCTGTTTTGCTCAACAATTACCTCACATTTTTCCTCTTCCTGAGCAATTTTTGCCAGAAGAAAATTAAACGTTTTCTTGGTAAAATATATCTGGGGAAAACATTCGATGTGCAGTGTTTGTTTGCCTCACGAATTGAAATCCCAGTTTGTGCATAAACTCTGGTTTGCACATAGTTCAGTAATCTGTCAGAACCCAAAGTAAACCTGTTAGCCCTAAATGTCCGTTATTCCAAAGAACAGTTTTGCACAGTGTTGTTTGATATTCCCATAATCTTGGCATGGAACTCCTAAATAGCTAATACTGGCAATACTGAGAACTTTCAGTTATGTTGAGTATGATGCCCCTGTGGATTATGCACTAAGAAAAGTGTCACAATGCTTCACAAAAGAAACTGGCGAATTTAGGGTGCAAATAATCACAGTGTTAGTAGTACACATCAGGTCATGCAAATGCATGTAGCCGCAATGATTTGAAAATATTAGAGGTCGAACGAAATACACTTTTTTATCATGTCAATAAAAGTCCAAAAATGTGGTTACTGTTATTTAAAAAAAATACATCCGTGAAAACTATTTTGGAGACTTGAAATTAATTTAAAATGAAAGACTAACATTTCGAGCCCTGACACATTAAAAGGATCCTCTAAAATTATCCTAGGCACTCTGATGTAGCGCAGCAACAACATGCTCATCAAACGGTGGTCCAGGAGAGCCCTTAATTGGGATGGAAAGATAGCATTCATCATTTTCAACCCTGGGGTCTATTTTTCCACTGCATTTACATTCTGTAGAAAACTTCAAACTTACTTAAATCCTACCTTTCGCTTGATACCCACCCAAATACATAAAACATTCTCATTGTGTATCTCATCATGCAGATAAAATTCATGTATTTAAAACAAATCTCATAAAGCATTCAAACCAATTGCAAAAAGGTGTTTTTTCCTGAAGAGAGATTGAAGATGCAACAGAATGGTTAATTTCAAAGAGATCTTGATCTACTGTTCATCTATTTCTTAACAAGAAACATGCCTTATAAATATAATTAGAAATTATTTACTTTACCACACATTACAACAATGCATGTTACCTGTACAGTTCAGGCACTGTACAGTAATTTAGCTACATATATGTGAGAAAATGAGACAATCGTTTAATTTAAAAAAATGGAAATGTTGACCTTGTTGCATTTTCAACAGCGCTTTTCATTTGTTTTCAAAATAATTTTCGATGCACGCGCATGTGAAGAAAATGCATATATATATATATGTATTTTCTCTTTTCAATGAATGCATAGATCACGTATTTATGAATACCTTTTTCCCCCTAATTAAATCATATTCTCTGTGTTTGACACAGTGAACCGTGGCAGTCTCTATGGCCAGAGGTAAGAAGACAGTAAATGTGAGTAACACTTAAAGAAAGGTGAAGACATGTTTGTTGTTTTGCCCATCAAAATATTCAGAACCTACAAATAATTTCACCCAAATGAAAAGATTATATGATTATTCACAGGGTCGCTATCAGCATGAACATTCACAAACAATTAACTTGATTGTTAGTTTACCATCCTTTTGCCACTTATTCAAATCCTGACCCTTCTAGAAGTTGTGGATTACTAAGAGAATATGACTATCCCATTCATGTTCAGAATTCAGTGTCTCTCTTTGTGTCTGAACTTTTTATTTTTACGCCCACTTCATAAAAATGAATTTCAGGTGTTAGAATTATCAAAAAAAATAAAGGCCAGGTCAACATCCTTGTTTGAAGAATCCACCAGAAGCTCTCAGCTTGCCTAAAAAGCAAATGGTAAAAAAGAGGCCTTTGAATGTTACACCGGCATCATAATGACAAATCAAATTGGAAAAAAAGAATACCCTATGAAATGCACCAAGAAGGACAAGAAACTTGCCCACTGGAACAAAAGGACCATTGTCACCACTAAACAAATACACCCGGGGCAGTATTTCAAATTGGGCATAATGCCCCAGTTCGAGCCACTGAGCACCTTCAAATTGGAGTGCTGGACGCAAACAGGGAAAGTGCGCCATATTTCTGAAAATGCATTGCCACCGGGGCAGATACAAACATGCAGCTGCCCAGGAGGTAGCATATTAGTGAAATACAGAGAAGCTGATTGAAGATCTACTCCATATTTCCCTGTGCAGGCGACATCCGTCTGCACGTCAGAGGGAGGACAGGGACATCTCTTTAGCTGGGTGCAGTGAGTGACTGCACATACTGGCAACGGGATGTCTGTGGTTTCATGGACCCTCTTTCCCCCTCCTCCAAGAGGTCTGCACCTGTAACTGTGCACCACCTTTTTGAAGTTTGAAAGTCAGTGCACCTCCTGAAGGTCACTTCGCCTTTGCACCCACGTCAGAACTTGGCGCGGACAGAGGCAAAGTATTTTCTTCACACACAATCTGCTATGCCCCAAGCAAATGAGGGAACATCCTCTTAGGATAGCACTGGCAGTATCAGTATTTCAGAAGGGGCTGCATACGTTTCTTTTGGCCCTTCTGTAATACAAGTGTCCCGGGGTGCTGAAAATAGCCACACATGCTCTTTGAACCCCTGGTCACTCTCTTTAGTGCAGCCCCTGGAAGAAAATCACGTTACTTCTAATAACCATTTGGTTAGTCTAATAAAATAATTCCTAAATTTGTACTTGTTCCTAAACTGTTCACCAATCAGAAGAATTGTAATCTCAACTGTTATCTGGCCAGACCCTAAATCAAAAGCTCAGCACCTACTAGAACTACAGCGTGGGACCTTCTAACTTTGGTAGGACACTACAGCAGCAGGTCATGTACATTCCATATGTTCACGTTACTTTTGAGCACAAAGAATATAGGTTATCCTACAGCTTAGATAAATGAACATACTTGGAAGTGTCAAGAACATATTAATGAACCTACAGGTTTTATCAGGTGGAAATCCTAACATTTTATCTAGTCAATGAGTGTCTGGGACAAACCACAGCAACAGAACTTTAGTTGCTTCTTGTCCCAAATAATTTCAAAATGTAGATGTTAGATCTGTGACTCTTGGCATGGTTTCCCCTCTCGTTTTGCTTCTGACCTCCTGTCTTTGATTCTGTGCTGAATTTTGTTTTTGCTACCTTTAGGTCTCTGGGCACTGCTGACCAATGCTAGAGTGCAAATTCTCTCTGTCTAAATTGTATTGGTGATTGGTTTATCCATTATTGGCATATTTGATTTACGAGTATGTCCCTAGTATAGTTCACAATGTGTGCCCAGGGCCTGTAAATCAAATGCTACTAGTGGCCTGCAGCACTGACTGCACCACCTATATGAGTCGCCCTGTAGACATATCTCAGGCATGGCATTTCAGTGCCTGTGTGTGCAGTTTTACACTGCCATGTAGACCTAGCAAGTGCACCCACTTGCCAGATCCAAACCTTCCCTTTTACTACAAGTAAGTCACACCTAAAGTAGGCCCAAGGCAGCACATTGGGCTGGGTGCAGTGTATTTAAAAGGTAGGACATGTACTGGTGTGTTTTACATGTCCTGATAATGAAATAAGGCTAAATTTGATTTTCACTATTGCAAGGACTATCTCCCATAGGGTAACATGGGTATTACCTTGTAATATATTTTAAGTGTAGTTTCTCATTGGGAGCAAATAGTGATTTGGAGTTTGGGGTCTCTCAACACACAATTTAAAAATCCATCTTTTGGTGAAGTTGTTTTTTGAACTGTGAGTTTGAAAATGCCACTTTTATAATGTGGGCATTTTCTTGCTTAACCATTCTGTGTCTCTGTCTGTCTGCTGCATATGTCTGGGTCAGGATGACACTTGAGCTGTTTGTGCATTCACTCTAGACAGTCACACAAAGGTAGCTGAGGTGTGCCCTGCATATTCTGATGACCCATCACCAGGCGGATGGGTCTTCCTGGGCTACAGTAATGGGAGAAGCTGACACCTACACCTGAAGAGGGTTGTGCCTGTCCTCATACAATGCAGTCTCCAATCCCCTTGAGTGTGTCTGGGGCCAAAGCAGGAAAGGCAGGGTCTTGTACACTACAAAGACTTTTGTTTCAAGGTAGCCTAATTCAGAGACAGAAATGAGTATAAGTACTAGGCCTCTGACACCACATAGAACATATATGGACTGAGACATTCTGACAAGAAGAAGAGCTGGAGGGACGGTTGCGTTGTTGTGGTGCTTGCTGCTTCTGTCCTGGGAGTGAAAGAACTGAACTTGGCTTTCTATAACCTGCAAACGCAGGCCTGACGCCACAGCAGCGCTTCCGAAGTTCCACCACAATGTGAGTCCCAAGTGCTGTGTCACTGACATCTGTGACACCCTACTCCACTGCAGCACCTGTGGTTCCATGGTGTGATTGCGACACTGTGAAGTCAATGCCTCGCATCTTGACCTGCTGGATTCATCGACCTCGCGTTGTCATAAGGAACCAATGCCTCACAACTGATGGTGCATCACTTCCCTTCCACCTGTAACAAACTGACGCCTCACCTCCCCTGCCTAGCAGTAAGGAACCAATCTCTCATCTCCCCTTTAGCAGTAAGCAATCAATGTCACACTGGCTCCAGCGAGGCCGGACCACCCTGACTCCATGCAACGTCTTTGTTTCGTCATTGTTTTCCAAGGTAATGTACCCAGGGTCCGTGCTACTCCATGACGGAATAGCACTCCCTCGCAAGTGGCGTTATGCTGTTGGAAGTGACTCCGTCCAGTTACCGTGATAGAAGCACAATAGCTCCAACTGGGGCTAAGTGTTATATTAAGATTTAGGGGGTCATTAAGAGGTTGACAGACAGAAGAGGCCGTCCGAAAAACTCCAGCGGTCAGGTTACTGCCAGTGCAGTACCCGTCCTGCGGGACCCATTATGAGTTTTCCGCTGGCCCAGCAGGAAACAGCCCACAACATTGATGCTGGCTCATAATTAAGCTAGCGGCAATGTTGCGGTGCGTAGGGTGCACCAGCACCCATCACGCTTTTCACTGTCTGCAAGCCAAGCGCATTAGCAGTGCAGGGGCCCCCATGGGGCACCCCATCTCTGCCAGCCTTTACATGGCTGGGCAACTGCAATGTAAATGCTGGCGAGGGGGGCGGGGGGATCGTAATCCCCAGGGCAGTGCTGCTTGCCGCCGGGTGGCCGAAAAGTGGCAGTGCTGGCGGTCCAACCGTGGCGCAACCGCCACAGTTATAATGTGGTTGCCAGACTGCCACATTGGTGGCAGTTTGACTGCCCCGCGACCCCTGTTATAATGACCAGCCTGATCTTTGAAAATTAATATATTTTCTTGTGTATCTTGGATTCCTGTTATCTCGTCTTGTTTTACTCAGATAAATAGTGGCTATTTTTCTAAACTGCTGTGGAGTACTCTTGCAGTGTGGTCACTGTGTTACTGTCTGTGTGTACAAATACTTTACACATTGTCTCTGATATAAGCCTTATTGCTTGAGCCAAGCTACCAAAGGGTTGAGCAGGGGTTACCTTAGCTGTGTAACTCCCTTACCCTGACTAGAGAGAAGTACCCTACTTGGACAGGGTGCAAACCATTGCCAACAAGAGACCCCATTCCTAAATGTGGGTACAATAATCTTCTGTAGATGCTACATTAAAGGAATACAATAACTGCAAAAGAAAATAACAAGGAATTATTTATTTGGGAAAGCCATTTATAATCTCCATTTAAATGGAAGCAGATTATATATGGATTTTTTATCGTCTGAACACATCTGTGGAAAGACAATTGTTTTACTACAGACTGGTGATAGCTTATGACAAGAAAGTGGTAATGGCATGGCACTTTACCATTTTTCAATCTACCAGGGTAAAGGCTAAAATGTTCCTCCCTCTGAGATCACTATCATGAAGGAAGAGAATGATTTACATTCTTGTCTTTCAGAGGAACAAGTCAGCCATGCAAAGCAATACCTGCCTAATATGCATTACTCTTCTTTACCCAGGGAAAGGAGCCAGGCCTGCATGTCAACGGTTGCTCTTTCAAAGACTGGAGACAATTGTGCATGGTATAGTCTGCCCAGCCAAATTTCTCTTTACCTACCTGTGGCATTGAAGTCTAGGAGCACTCCATTTGAGCTGGAAAGAGCATCAACTATGCCTTGCTCACCAGCCAGCAAGTCCTGAATGTAATTATGTCTTTAAGGTAGGCCAAGAATCAAACGGTTGGCAGTGGTACACTAATGACATGGAATAACATACTGTCTCTCTAGACATAAAAAATGTTGCAAGCAGCTTTGGTGTTCCATTCTACTCATAAAGGCGCTGTGCTTTTGGCGCAGGCTTTTATCAGATCATGGAACTTTTTGGTATCTTGTAGTACCCTTATAAGCTATGATTTGGGTACAATGTCCCATTTATTTACCAAATTGTTTACCATTTACAAGTCACATTCTAGAAGGTTGCTTTCTGATTGGCATTTTGATTTACACCTGGATAAAATACTATACCTAGATAAAGGGTCACCAACCGTTTTTGTCATAGGAGATATTAATGTTCAATGAAAATAATACAGAGCTACTAATATTATTAGTGTGGTAATAGTGAATGTTTCAAACAAGATTACATTAGTAGCCACACCATGCAAGATTACCTGAAGTGATCACCTGAGTGTATTAGGCAGGGTGACCAGCAGTAATACAAAAAAGTATTTACCAATTTGCATGGCTCTAAAGGGTTACATTATGACAGCCATAGTTGTAGTGCCCCTGGCAGCAATGTCCCCAGAATCTCATAATTTATCACTCAAATATCAGCTTTAAATATTTTTTTTGAAATACAACCATTTGTCTTGAAATTATTATGAGTTCTGTAAATAAACACATTTTTTTGCTCAAATACATACTTTTCAATTGAGTATACATATGTGAACTAGACCAAGCAGAAACGTATACTTTATTTAGTATCTATTTATCTCATAATTTGAGATCCACATTTCTGGTTTTGTGGTCCTTTTTTCATATCAAACAATGATTCGTCCTTATATTTCACTTATTTATATATAAATATAAAAAGATTATTTTAGACTTTCTGTATTGGTATACTTTCTGTCCTCCAAACTTAAACACTCTAGTGGAATAGCTAATTTTAGTTATCTTGAAGCTGCCACATGGTGCACTTTCAAAGCTGCTGCCAAACCAGAAGAACGAATTAGAAAAAAGAAAAAAAAAAAAAAAAAAAAACAATTCCATGATATTTTCATTATCCTTTTTAAATAATCGTTAATATTCTCGATTCATGACCCAATATATATCCATGTCATAAAAGATTTCAGAAGCATTGTAGTGAAGCAATTTTAGTGATGTTTATGGGCATGTTATTTTAGCAACTAGGCCTGCTATCTGTGCCCCTTAGCCTAGTAACACTTCATTTTATTTATTCTTTTAGAAACTATCACATTTGTGGTGATGTTTTATGTTCCTTTATCTTTCTTTCCTTTGCTTAGAAAAGCATTTGCATTTCTTAGCACAACATTCTTTCACTCTGTGTTTTATGTAAGACTGTGGCAAGATAGGATTGCCGCCACAAAGTAATACGCATCTCTAACATTTCAAAGCAACATATATATTTTAACATTAGGACACTTTTCTAAGAACGCTAGCTGTTTTATTACAAAAACATCTCTCTCTCTCCTACACGTTGGAGGGAGGTTGCGGCCAAATGACTACTACCGCATGCTGTCTGACTTCTCCACAGCTGCTTGCTGAGACTGCCGGTTTCCTTACTTATATGGGGAAGGTGTCCTAAAAGGCCACAGAATTCTTCACTACTGTCATACTCTGGTAAGGGGAATGATGTCTTCCCAAGGGGGCCTGAAGGGGAGATTAGGGCTTATCCTGCTGTGCTCTAAAAGAGAACATTAGTGGAGTAGGTAGGAATCACACATCTTGTGTAGTGACAGTATGGTGGGACTTTTCTTGTGTTTCACTTTTCTTGTCACCATTCTGTTTCTAGTATGTTTCATCATCCTTGTTATTGCTGTTAATGTCATTTTTATCTAGGATGCAGCTGAGTCAATAAATCTTATTGAACCATCCCTTGCTTCTGTTTGTATTTGCAAACAAATGTAACTGAGAGAAAAAGATGGGATCTGATCAACCACGATTTCCCTGAGAAGTCACAATGTCATGCACCCGGTTGCCACAAATCATCCCTGCCCTTGGGCATAGGTGAGGCACTGCTAGCTGGCCGGAAACGGATCAAGCTGACAGTTGTCACATGGTGTGGGATTGATTAAAGTTCCCCACAATTCAGGTGATGCCACCACCCAAATCCAGCAGCCTCATTAGTACAATGAGAGCCAGTGCAATGATAAAATCATTTGTATTCAAGTTCATTTCTTGGCAACTAATATAACATTCCAATACAAATGAAAGTTCTAGCTTATGAGTGCCAATGCATTCCAGGTCACTAGGACCTTTCATCAAGTCAAAGCTATAAATAAACACAAAATAAAATACAGTCTTGATTGAAACTGGTCAAGACATATATAGAAAAATGAAACATCTAATTTGTACTAGTCGTTTGGTAGTATCTGTGACAGTGCAACTTGGGACTGGTTTCCTATTTTTTACATCCACATATTCAGGATCCAAATACCTTCAATGCTGATTTAAGATGGCTAGCAAGGTATAGCATTATCTAATCTGTGGAAGTGTTCTGGCTAAAGAACTTCAATTTAATAATCCCTAATTTCTTCTCATTGTGGAGCCCAATAATTTGCAATTGTCCTCAAGCCACCTAAATATTTGTGATTACCCTCCTTTTCCATGTGGTCATGCAAAACCTTACTAATTTGTAGGTGACCACACCTGACAACCTCCTTTCCTGCTTCTACCAATAAACTTGCAATGTTTGAATGTCTATTGTAATGTTAGACTCTATGCCAATGTAACTGTAGAGTACAATTCTAACATTCCAGTTAGATGGGGACTTCGGCTCATAAATTATTTTCTGTGTACATAGATTCTATTGTGTTGTATAAACAACATTGTGACTTGGGTCCTAATCATTTATAGAAATGCAATCCAACATACTATGCATTGTACAACCACTTAATTTACAGATGCTACCGGAAGCCCATTTGAAAATTATCATTTGCTTGACCTTTTCAAGGAGGAAATGTTGAGTTAACATCACAGATATCCAACCTGTTACTTACATGTGTTACAAATATATGCAATAGGCAGAGAAAAACATTGAGCATCCTTGTACTTGGTATTGGAACTGTTAATGTTACAGCTTCAAGGGAAGTGAGTCATGGCTTAGGTCCGCCATGTGAAAATAGATCAGGCAATATGAAGTGGAAAAATTATCATATGTACAAGAATCCACCTTTTTGTGGCCTTACACTATCATCTGCATCTGGAATTGTAGAATTATGGCACCCCACTGATGATGATGCAGTACGAATATGTCAAACAATTTCACATCTTCAAATTTACTCACATGACATAAGGCAACTGTAAAATGTGCCTAGTAGGCAGAGGACCTGCTGCATAATATTCTGAAGTCAAACATTCAAGTTGTGCTAAGGTCACTCGGGGTACAACCTGGCTGGCGACTGAGTTGGCCGCCTCTGTGTAGAGCTTTGCCAGTCTGTGGAGAGAAGCCTTGCCCAACTCTGGCACAACTGTCATCCTTCAATGAGGCAGATGGTGAACAAAAGCATCAGGGCTCCCGCTGCTGAGATGCACACCTGTGTGGCCCAGAGGCCTGCTGCGACATTCCCTGCATGCGGCTCTGGTTGCCGGTGTTGCGCAGCAGAGTTGTTCAAAACCATCACAGTTGCTGGTGGTATTCAGTAGAGATATTCACAACCATCAGAGGACTCACTATGAAGTGGGAGGTTAATAGAGACTCCAGTGCTGGACAATGCCCCTACTACCCAGACCCCCCGGCCAGGCTTCAGAGATACAAATGGCCATACCCAGGTAGAGCGCAGTGCCACCCTCAGGAGCCTGATTCTTGAAGCCTCTGTACAGCAGCACCCACTACAGGTCCTGTGTTGTCCTTGGCAGGCCTGCACATCACCTGGTGCATGGCCCTAACATTGATGAGTGGCCCTCTCAGCCAAACCTGCAACCAGATTCTATACCTCCTCCTACCTGGGGCCTTTCAAAGTGAGGGGAGGGAGTTAGACTGTCCTTCTTGCCCTATCCGACTCTATTCCGTGGCCTCCGTTCAAGGTACCATAAGCTGCACAGCAACACTGGCCTTGTGAATCTGCACCACACTGAGGATACCCCTCAGATGAGGTGGAGAACAATATGGCAGAATGTTTTCCGTATCCTACACACAGGACCGGCTAGATCCTTTGCAGAGTTGTGATATGGAGCAGTTAGAACCTTTCCTGTCTACCTACAGTGTCGCTCGCTACAGGGATGAAGTAGTTGTCAATGAAAACTAACTAGAGAATGGACCCCCAGGACCCCATCCCCTCTCTACCACAGAGTAGAGTCAAATGGCTGATGAACCAGAAAGTGACTGCAGGGATCCATTTCACCTGCACATCGCTGAGGCCCCACCAGTCTGAAGTTCGATCAAATACGCCTGAATGGTAAGGACTCTGGGTCCTCATCTGTGCCCCCTTACTATCTTGCTTCTGAGAACACTAAGACAGGAGTCCCAAAGTACATTACCCCACTTCCACCACCCAAGAAAAAAGCCTTGACTACTGACATGGCCAGTTGCAAGGATAGGAGACAACTGTTCTCAACGGAGGTGGTAGAGAGCACAATATCACTAGGCACCACAACCATGGCCCCGCAGGATGCCTTCATGGAACTCCTCCTGAAAGAGGTAGATATGGTGGGAACACAACTAGGTTCCATTAAAGTGAAGATGTTGGACAACAGAAATGAAAACTCTATGTGTGGACATGGGTTCGTTCAATGCTAAAGTGGACAGTCTGGACAAACAAATTGCACTGTTAGAGGAACAACTGAACAACACAGGCTCCTGGGGTCTGGCTATATGACACCTCAAACAGAAAGTGATTGATTTGGAGAACAGGGTGAGACGGGGTAGCATCAGATCCCACTGGATTCCAAAAAAGATGGAAACAAACAATGACATGCAGCACCTAATGATGGAACTACTGCTGCAACTACTTGGCATGACCTTCTCCTACCCTCTTGAGATACAGAGGGCCCACCGAATATGCCCCAGAGTTCTGCTTAGATACAATACGGCCAGATCGAGACTAATCATAGCCTGCTTTCTCCACCACCAATAGGTCCACCAGATTTTAACACCAGCCTAGAAGCACTGCTCCTATGGTGTTGATGACAAAAAATCCACATTGCTGCAGACTTCTCAGTAGAAATTAATACCTACCAGAAAGTGTTCCTGTAACAGAGGCCAAGAATCTATAAGTGGGGCTTAAATATGGCCTCCTGGAGGCAGCCATGAAGTGGATTATGATGGATAGGAAATTGAGAGGTTACATGGAACCAGAAGACTTGATCTGATTTTATTTTTACAGTCTTGATGGCCAATGGAGGGATCTCGGCCCACCGCAACCTCAGGCCAAGGATTAAATGGTCCCCAGGTCCCCAGGCCATCGCTACAGAAAGGCGCAACTACGTACCATTCTGGCAGACTGCATGATAGGTCTTCCAAAAAAACTGATGGACGGGGAAAAGAATGTCCAAAGTGTGGAAGAACTCACTCAGGACACCCACAGGGACAAATCCAGATCATCATTAAAACCAGCTTCAGCTGACCAACAGAGGAAGTGATGAGTGACTGTTCATGATTGCCTGACAGAAGCAGCGGAGTATACGCACAGATTGCTAGAATGGTTATACTGTCATTGTTTCCTGAGGTGCCTAGGTCATTTACACACTGCTGCACCATCATTTCATCTGATTTGAGAACTACATGGAACTGGTAGACTATGACCCTCTACTCCAAGCCACACAGTCCATCAACTCCATTTGACACTTAAACATCTGAGATTTGTGCCGTGCCCCACCTCCTCAAAAGGGGATGTGCCCACCTCCAACTTTGGAAATAGTCAATTTCTTCCCCTTGGAGCATGGCATTGTGCCGGAGCTATAAACCTGACTGATGAAAGATGTTAGCCCACTGGGACCATCACTGTGGGCAATCGAAGGATGCCCTGTACTACAATTTCCAGAAACATTGGGGTGTGCCTAAAGGGTGGTTTCTGGATTCTACAATCTCACAGTACACCACCTTCACTCACTTTTAAAAGCAACTGAGCAGTACATGGAAAGACTGCTACAAATTGACTATGGGGGCAACGACTGGACTGATGCAATTTGGAATGTGGACAGGTGGGTGAGAAAAGCCAGGATAAAGTTTGTCCTCTTGAAAAAACACTCCAAAATTGGCACTGGCACTGGAAACCAAAAAAAACTTCGGGACAGCAGATCTACAACATCTAGCCACATGCAGGCCTGAGGGAATAGTATCCTTCCATATGGGGCACTTAATATGCCAATCGCCTTACTGTGCAAGCTAGTTCTGCTGCACAATGCAGTTGACTTCCCAATCTTAACAGGTCACACAAGATGGATGTAAGCCACTGCAATAAACACAGCAAAAATATGCATACTGTACCACTGGAGAGCTCCACAAAGACCTACCCATGATGAGTGTCTGATCAAAATGTATGAAAATGCATTGTATGACAGGCTTATTGACAGACTACAGGACAATGTAGAGGTATTTATATGAATATGGGAACTATTCATAAATGGTTTGTGTTGGAAAATGGGTTATAGGTAAGGGCAGGTAAGTACCTACACTTAGCAATAGGCCACCAACCTCCACTTAGATCCCGTTAGGTCTCAGTAAATTAAACCCAGCTCAACCCTTGGTAACTTGGCAATGAGCGGCAATGAGCGACAAGGCTTAACTTAGGCGACAGAGTGTAAAGCATTCAAATATCACAAAACAGTAATTAAATAAAACACAGGAAACTGTTTAAAAATCCAAAACCAATTTATAAAAATAGATTATATTTGTATCTTTAAAATGACACAAAAACAAATAAAATCGGATAAGGGGAACCGTAGATATGAATTTTTAAACAATTATTGTTTTCTAGCACCTAGAAACAAAAAGCGCCAATCTGGTCATCTGGTCGCACCTTGACCGGGGCAAAGTCAAAGTTGAAGGCTACCCGCGATGGAGCCCGGCTCGGCTACAGCCCACAGGAGGCCCCGGTCAAATGTTTACCTTCGGACTTAGTTGTTTTTCTGAAGATTTTCTTCAGCGGGACGAACCTGCCAGTCCAATCCGACCTCCTAGAACCCTTCTCCAGATACGCGTCGCGGGAGCCCTCAGTGGAGATCTTTACCTTCGGACTTAGTAATTTTTTCGAGGTGAAAATCCTTCGACAGTGGCAAACTTGGATCTTGATCCGACGTCCTTGGAGCCCTCCTCGGATACGCTGTCTGGGAGGTCCCGGTCAACTTCCTACGTTTGGACTTAGTCTCTTTTTTGGAGATTTTCTTCACTGGGACGAACCTGCAAGTCAGACCGGGTCGCGGTTGAGGCAAGCCGGTTAAAGTTGCCGTGGCGGGTTGGTCCCTCTATGGAGCTTTTTTAAAAAGTTCTTCAAACTTCTCCAAACTTCTTGGGTCTTTTGGGGTCCACAGTTCACCCCAAGGTTCTAGAAGCTCTGAGACGATCCTTGGGAGTGTGGACTACAACTCCCCGAACGCACCTGGCGCAAACTCCTTTTTGGCCACTGGACAGTAGTCAGCTGGTTGGTTTCTTCAGTTGGTGCAGGGGACTCTGGTTAGCTATTTTTCGCCTGTAGCAAACAGGGAGTCCCTCCTTGCACCAGATGAAGCCAGGCAAAGTCCTTCTTGTGGTGAAGCCCAAATGTGCAGCTGGTGCAGTCCTTCAGAGTGCAGGGTCCAGGTGCAGGCCAGGGGTCCAGCAGGGCAGTCCTTCTTCTCCTGTGGTTCTTCCTTGTTGGAATCTGATGGGGATCTGAGGTGTGGGAGCAGGTCTGCCAGTTTTATCCCTGCTCCTGGGTGAAAAATAGGAGGGTCCTGGTTCTCCAATCAGGTGCAGGGTCCTTCCCCCTGTGATGACCACTTCCTGGGAAGTGTGGCAAAAATCAATCCCAGGGAGCAACATTCCTCAAAAATTCATTATGACTGAAAGTGATTTTTGGAGGTCACATCTGGCTGAGCCCACCCACTGGTGTGGCTAAAAATCCTAAACACACCCCTCTCCTGCCCTCTCCTAATCTAATCAAGGGGGCACCTAATTGTCTGGGTTTGCAGGATGTGGGGGCGTTGCTGGGTTGCTCCAAATGTCCTTATCTGCCTTTGAAGACCAGCTTGGTTGCCCTCCCCCTTCCTGCCTCACCATCTGCTGAAGGGAGACCTCCTCCCACAGGCACATCTCTTTGTGCGAAGCCAGGCCACTTCACACCTCATCAAGGCAGCCTTGTCAGGCTGCCAGAAGCTGGCCAATCAGAGCACAGCAGCAGAAACACTGCAGGGCTGAAGTTGTCAACTTGTCAGGTAATGTTTAAAACTCTTTACCTGAACAAGTTATATTAAATCCCACAACTGGAAGTTGTGGGGTTTATTATAACAATTAATTTGATACCAAACACGTGGTATCTGTTACTTAAGGGGACTTTTAAAATTAAAATAAAGTCTCCCCATTCTAGCCTATGGAGGCCATTCACTACAATGAGGGAAAAACAAATTTGGCTGTTTTACCTCACCAGAGCTTATAAAACTATTTTTATAAGGTCCCTGCTTATAGTTACATAGCACCCAGCCTTAGGGGCACATAGGGCACACCTTAGGGGTGACGTATATGTAAAAATAAGGTAGTTTAAGACTTTGGAACTACTTTAAATTCCAAAGTCGAATGTGCATCTAACTTTAATTTAAAAGCAGCCAGCAAGGCAGGCCTGCCTTTAAAATGACACTGGGCACCTCAGCAGTGCACCTATGGGGGCACTACCTATGCTGGGTCCCTAAACCTCCTTGCCCGACCATATACTAGAGACTTATAGCTAGGTTAACTTTGCCAATTATAATTAGCCTAATTTACATATCCACTTTACACAGAGCACTGGCCCTGGGACTGGTAAGCAGTAATCAGGGCACAGCCAAGAGTTAGTAACCATCAGTACCTGTCCAAAAAGTGTGGGGGTGACAAGGGCAAAAAGGAGGACTTTCCTACAGTTTGACCCCGTTGATAATGGCAATATCCCACTCAACTCTCAACCAGCCTTGGTCAACAAGCCATCCTAATGTAACAAGATAGACACACAGGGCTTCCTCCCCTCTGTTGCATATCCCCTCCCACCGATGCTGATGACCATCATCTCTACAGTGTAGTTCTATACACCTTGTGTAGAACGCCCACAGCAACACCCACTATATGCCCCACCGCCGCTGAAAACTACATCAGGGGCATATTTACAAGGCTGCGTTAAGCCACAAAAAAGTGGCTTACCTCCACCTTGTAAATATGCAGAATGCACAGCGCCACAGGAGTGTCACAAAAAGTGATGCTCCAGTGGTGCCATGGGCTTGTAAATATGCCCCACAATACCATCAAGAGCTGGCCAAGGGAACTAAACATGTTTAGGCAAACTAACGTTTAAAGAACTAGGGATTAAATAAAGGTAACACAGAATATCAGCAAAAGTATCAGAAAACAAGTGTTGCTCAGTTTTAACAAGCACCTAGTCAGTTTGAATCATTAAAGTTCAATTTAGCTGGGCACAGGAAAACTCTAACGATTAGCCAATCAAGGAATAACATGTGTGGGGCAGAGCACACGTGGATAAAATACAAAAAGAACAAAAGGGGACAAAAAGAAATAGGAAAAATAATCTTGGGCATTATAACACTAACTATGGTGGAAAAAACAAAGATAAAAAGAAAAGGAAAGTGTCAGCAGGTCAGAAGCTCAGTTAAGAGTTTTCTGTATGGGCTAGGGAGAAAATCTCTAGGTCTCAGCATGGCATTTCTAGGGGTGTGGAATTTAATAAAATATCTACTTGTCCTTAGGACATGTTCCTTCATAAATCAACATGTCCTGTAAACATCAACTTATGCCTTTGGTGTCATGTAGAATGGCTACACATTCTGGGAACAATCTCAAAATGTAAAAGCTCTGCTAATAGCCTCTCTGATTATTCCAGGGCTAATACTATAGTAAGGCCTGAATACTAGCAATTCCCTTATTTTGCCTTCTTTCAGCAGATCTACATACTTGGGCAGGAGCCAGCAGTAAGCAAATGTTTCAGGATTGGAATGGCCTTTAGAGTCTGTGCAAACCTACTATTACCTTTTATGGGTTTTCACAAGCGCTTGCCTAAACGTCTACCAGGGTTGGAATATACACATGTATATGTGCTTGTGCTAAACTGCAGTTCACAAATACTTTCTAGGAGTATGATTTCCTGGCCTACTTCTGTGAATTCATGTGAATTAATGAAATATGTAAATCTGCACTACTACAAAGACATGTAGCATGGATGCACTTTCGTGACTCCCTTTAACAGGTGGGCCCCTACTTAGGTCTGGCATTAACGAAGACAGTTTTTTTTTTTAAAAAAGAAAGATTTCTATCTTTCACTCTATCTATCTATCTATCTGCTGGCTTCAATGTGAGTGATAGCAATCTGCTCTTTCACAAGGAGGATTTTGGCACACAAAGTAGTTTTGTTCAGTGCCAGAAATACTGAGGCAGGGTGTGCTTTTAGAGATCAAAAATATCTTTACTTTTTGCCAATACTTGTTACACAAGTTTTACAAAAGTCGTGTCAAATTAAGACACCAAAAGACTGACCACCAGCTTTGGACCTATTGGCTTTGTCAATGCTTATTTATTTTCATGTTTCTCATAATATTGTTGAAAGTTTTTTCACTGATTTTCCATTATGAATATTTTTTGGAAATACTAGCATACATCAAAACATTTCACTGAATGATGCTTCAAAGAAATGGTTTCTAAAATCTCACAGTAATTCAGCAAAACATGTTTTTCCCCCAGTTGCATTTTTTGTGAAAATTTTATTTTGAAAGCAATGAATCATCAATCTTGCTTTTAAGCTTCTGCAAATAGTTGCATCTCACCGGAGAGCATTCTGGGAGCATTACATGTAGCCTCATATTGTTAAACTTTGCAACCATGTGTACACATTATTTTTTTGCTGGAACCAGCAGCTGCAGTTCGAGCTTGAAACATGTATTTAGAATGTTCACTCTAATAATAAATGCTTTACATTAATGAACCATAAATGCAAGCTCAAACAGTTTTAGTTTATGGACAAGTGTTACCTCAACTGCAGACAATCCTTTTTTGCCTGATCCATGATGTGGTACTGTATACTGTCAGCCAAAGGGTTTGTGCTGCAGGGGGTTGGGCCTACCTGTCACAAAACACAATAATCATGAAAACTAGTTGCCCTTGACTCCAAACAATATGTCCTGGGTGTTAGGATACAGGAATTCCACACCCCTGAATTTCAAAAGGGCAGGGGCAGAGAGGAAGATACCTCTTCAAGGCGTTCAGCATTTGTGATACAAGAATCTAGAAAATCTACTTCTCATCTCTCCTTCTTGTCACCAAAGTCCAAGTGGTCATCGATATTTTAAAGTTCATACGGCATTATGATTTGTCAGTTCAACTGACGTTGATAGGGCATCATCCAATAGCAGTCGACCATGTGTCTCCAAAATGAAACATTCACATTTCTTCCCAAGTCTGTCATGGGAACATCATCCATCCATGTAGCTTCACACAAGTTTGAAACAAATGTTTATATTGCTAGCCCACAGTCCAGGATGGTTCACTTTCAAGGTCAAAGTTCTACATCTCTCTAGGTGTAAAACAATATGGGTGCATTACCAAAGCTAGACTTGTCATGAGAACGAAGTCTGCAAGAAAATTCACGTTAAGGAAATTACTTTTCATTTTTTTGCACAATCATGAAAACAGGGTTTAGCAGGCCTCACTTAGACTAACACAAGTCAATTAATACAGCACATCAATAAATCCACTGAACACACATTTGAATATGCAATTATAAACTCTGCATTAATAATTCTTCATTCGCATTCATGTTACAGTAACTTTAAATAAAATAGCTGTCAATACATTTCAGTCAGTACAACGTGGAACTGCATTTTCTCTATTTTTGTATTTATATCATTAAGCATTAGAAATTCAATACTGTTTCAATACATACTACTAGTCTATAATATAATGTTAATAATTTTTTTCAAACGTGTAATTAAACCTTAATACCACATGGGTTTCTAATGTTCCCCTAAATGAATGTCCATTTAAAATGACTTCTCAAAGCATAATTTTACAAGTAAACCATAAAGCTGGGCGCCACATTTAGTTAGGAACACACAGCCAGTCAGCACATAGCACACAAAGTGACCATATGGTTAACATAATGACTAAACTGTCATTTAGGTGCGCACCGTGACATGAGGGAAAATACTAAGATTTTGATTACATCAGTCCCTTCTTCCATGGCAAGCCAAGCCATCACAATAATCTCAACCTCACATTTTCAATGAGGCAGCTCAAAATTTCAGAAGCTTATTCAGGTAAGGTCTTCTAAAGTCCTCTAACTGCTTGATGTTACTATAGTAAATGCTTCTCCTAGTCTCCATCTCAATCACCTCTTTTCACTGTTTGTTCTTCGCTCTTTTCTACTTCAGCTTCTTGAATAATTTGTACAAGCCAACTGCAACTAGGGCACACAAAACCATTATCAACAGGGGTCTCAAAATGGTTCTTACATTCCCTTTTCCTAGGGTTCCAAACCACTTTCCAATAGCTGAAAAACCACCACCTATTGCTTCCTCTGGACCTGCCGCTGCTAGGCCTTTCAGGTCCTTTTTCAGATCAGTCATGTTTGTAATGTCTTTTTTTATCTCCTTACTTTTACTATTGTCAGATATGTAAATGCAACAGTGCTGGGCAGGTAACATTTTGCAAACTCCGCCTTCCTTTGTTCGAAGAATGTCTAACGCAATGCAATTTTGAAAAACGATTGATCTTACAGCAACTATTTCTGTGTCCATTAATAGTGTGGCACCTGCAATGTCTGTAGATAATTTATCTATTATAGTTGACAACTCTCTAGTCTTGAGATAATTCAAGTTGACTCCTACTGATGAAGTTCTGGTACCAAAAATATCTCCTACAATCTCTGAGGCACTAGCTCTTCTTTTAAATCTAGTGTTTGATTTCTCACTTCAGACTTGATAAATAAAATGGTCCACAAGATATATCCTTGGAAAAACTACTCCCAGGTAACATTAAGAATACCAACATTTCAGCAGCTTGTAATAGGTGTTTTCCCACATTGAAAGTAAACACCTGGTATGGCGAGGTCTTCTCCATTCAGCATAAAAGTCCAAACACTCCTAAACAAAATTAAATCTTTACCTTTGCTACTTTCTACATAACATGTCAGTCTTTGATCTGGGTCTATATATACATAATAATTTCCCTACAAGTTGAACCTCTATAGACAGGAATCCTTGATTTCCAGCAACTGCCTGTATCTCAACTTTTGCCTAGTTTAGTAAAACTATTCCTCTTTCTATTTTAACTTTCATAGCTTTTTCGCCTTTCCTCAACATGTCCAATGAATTCCTTCTCAACTGGGCTAAGAATACAGGTCAAATTGTTCTTGTGGGCATAAACTGCACCAAATGTCAATGTGGCTCAAAGAAACCTACCAGTGTCTCAATGTTCATTGTCATTACAATGCTGCTTAAATGTTTCATAATGGGGACAATTTAAAACATGGGTCATAATTTGAGTAGAAGTAGTCATAATACTCCTGCCAATACAGCAATGGTATTAACAGGCTATAGGAACTTCTATAGGTTAGATGTAAACTATGGTATGTCATTCCCTCTCATTATGATGATCACACCACTGTGTGCAAACATAACAATCTCTAGCTTCTATGTTATAATAAACATTTGTAGATAAATCACCTCTAGAACCATCAGTTTGTAACTGTTTCTCATCACTGTAAAGTGAATTCTGATTAACAATAGAATTAGCTAAATTGGGAATACTTCTGGATGTAACCTTCTCAGAAACACATGCTATGGGCAAACTAAACCAAATGAGCATTAATATAATTACAATGACTACCACTACCACTAAACCTATATATGTGTATTTATGTTTACTACATCTACTTCAATTCAACTCCATGAGTTCTCTAATTTCAGACTGAAAATCCAAATTCAAAATAAAAGTAAAAAATGTGAGGCGGTCTAAAATATCACTGTATCTTTTCAGTCCTTCCATTTTGCATGCAGAACAAATAAAAAATAGGGACTTCAATGATTCAAATTATTTACAAAAAGTTCCTTGATATTCTAGAAAGTTCATCAAGAGCAAATGTTCAAAAGCTTCTACTAATTGTTCAAATGTCTATAATAAAGGCATAGCTCATAATCACGGATAATCACTTGCAAAACATAATAGCCCTCATTACAACCCTGGCGTGGTGGTTTTGTGGTAATTACCACCAAATTATGACCATGGCGGTGAGAACTCCGATAGACAGCCACTTTACCACACCGACCGCAAGGGCGGAAACAACAGCCACTACGGCGTTAGCCGCCTACAGGCAGGCAGAAGCCAATGTCCCGCCCACCGTATTAAGACCCTGTAATCTGCCACCTTTTCCAGGGCGGTACCAGCAACATCAAAACCCTGGCGGAAACACTGCACAGAAGTGAAAGGACTCACCACTGGAGACATAGGGAACAACCACACTGCCATGGATCCCAAGCTGCATGTCTTCCCAATGCTCTTCTGCGTGCTGCTCCACCACCAACACCAACGACGGCGAATACGATGATGGTGTGTACTGATGCCTAGCACACAATGGGGGGAGGAAAAAGAGAGTGACACACACACGCACGCACAACATCCCCCCACACACAAACCATACACACAATCAGCTGCAGTAATAAAACATATATACCCCATACCTCAGATGGAAAATGCAAGGACAACATGAATTTACAAAAGTGAGTGTAATAAGATCAACACAGTAGAAATAAGAAATATGCAATGTAACTGGTATATACAAATGTACAGTTCAAGGGACACTGCCCAGACCTCAGTGTGCATGGGCCACAAGCCAAAGTCCAAGGCCCCACTTGTCACCTGCACCAACACGGAGAGAACACTGCAGGGGCATCAGTTGGAAAATAGGCAGGCTCCTCAGGGGGGTGGGAATGGGGAGGCACCTCAGCTGGCAGATGGAACAACACCACTGGTTCTGCAGGGGGCAACATGCCCCCTGCTTGGTCCTGGGGAGTGCAAGGCCACAGTCTCTCAAGTGGGTGACTTGCCCAATGGCTCTGGAGGGGGCAACATGCCCCCTGCTTGGCCCTGGGGAGTGCAAGGCCACAGTCTCTCAAGTGGGTGACTTGCCCACTGGCTCTGGAGGGGGCAACATGTCCTGTGCTCTTGATCCTGGGGAGGCTGGGGTTGGTGGGTGTCTTACCCACTGGTTCTGGAGGGGGCATCGTGCCCTGTGCTCTTGATCCTGGGGAAGCTGGGGTTGGTGGGTGTCTTACCCACTGGTTCTGGAGGGGACATCGTGCCCTGTGCACTTGATCCTGGGGAGTGCAAGGTCACAGTCTCTCAGGTGGGTGTCATACCCACTGGATTGCAGGGGGTAGGCTGCACAGCAGCCCATGGAGGCAGGACTACATACTGTCCGCTGGCGGTGACGAATGCTCAGTGGTGGTAGCGCGCTGCTGCAGCCGCTGGTGGGGGGAGGCTCCAGCCCATCCCCTGCGGCCTCGGTTGGCTGCCGACTGAAGGTGGAGGTGCTGCTGGTGGGGGGAGGCTCCAGTCCATCCCCCGCAGCCTCGGACAGCTGCCCACCGGTGGTGGTGCGGTTGCTGCAGCTGCTGCTGGTGGGGGGGGGGGGGAAGGTCCTGCCAATCCCCTGCACCCTTGGATGGCTGCCCACTGGAGGTGGCGGTGCTGCTGGTGGGGGGAGGCTCCAGCCCATCCCCTCCCCTGCAGCCTCGGACGGCTGCACAACCATTGTTGGTGGTGGGGGCTCCGTCTGAGTCCCTGCCCCTGGCTCCTTGCCCTTCCTGGCAGCAGCTGGGTCTGGCTCCTTGCCCTTCCTGGCAGCAGCTGGGGCTGGTTCCTTGCCCTTCCTGGCAGCAGCTGGGGCTGGTTCCTTGCCCTTCCTGGCAGCAGCTGGGGAAGGCTCCTTGCCCTTCCTGGCAGCAGCTGGGGAAGGCTCCTTGCCCTTCCTGGCAGCAGCTGGGGAAGGCTCCTTGCCCTTCCTGGCAGCAGCTGGGGAAGGCTCCTTGCCCTTCCGGGCAGCAGCTGGGGAAGGCTCCTTGCCCTTCCGGGCAGCAGCTGGGGAAGGCTCCTTGCCCTTCCGGGCAGCAGCTGGGGAAGGCTCCTTGCCCTTCCGGGCAGCATCTGGGGAAGGCTCCTTGCCCTTCCGGGCAGCAGCTGGGGAAGGCTCCTTGCCCTTCCGGGCAGCAGCTGGGGCAGGCACCCTTTCCTTGAGGCTGCGTGGTGCAGGTTCCTTCACCCTCTGCACAAGTGTTCTGGATCCTATCCCACCACGAGTGGGTGTGGAGACTACTGGGCCCATGGGCTGGGTGGCTGAGGTGCATGCCTGGGTTTTTGCGGCCCTGGCCAGATGTCAAGGATGGGGGGAGGGGTAGGGAAGGGGTCAATGGTGGAAAGCTTCTTAGGGACAATGGGGGGAATAGGGAGAAGGTTTGGGAGTGGAGGAACAGGGAGTGATTGTAGGAGGTGTCTGTCTGCTGATTTTGGGGGCAGGTGCATGGGATGGATGCTGTTATGAGGTGGATGGCTGTTGTGTATCTGAGTGCTTGCGTTAGTGGGGGGGACAGACACAGTGGGAGAGGACACAGGGGACGTGTGCATGGCTGTTGTGGAGGTGGCTGCCAGTGAGTTGTGTATTCTGCTAGGTGTGGTAGTGATGCTGGTAGTGGATGAGGATGTAGTGCATGCAGGTGTGAGTGTAGACGCTACTGGGAGGGAGGTGGAGGAGGGGGAGACAGTGGAAATTGTGGATGTTGGTTTGTCTGCATCTGGATGGTGTTTGTGTGAGTGCCTGTGGGATGATGTGTGGTAATGGTGTTTGCCTGTGCCACTCCTGTGTGTTGTCTTGTGTGCATGCTCATCTGCCTGTATGCTTGGGATAGATTGGGGCTGAGGGGACTGGGATTGGGATGAGGAAGTTGGAGGGGAAGGGTGAAAACAGGGACAATGGCTGTCATCAGAGAGGAGGCCAGAGCCTGGATTGATCTCTGTTGGGCTGCCAAGCCAGTGTGAATGCCCTCCAGAAATGCATTAGTTTGTTGCATTTGGGCTGCCAGCCCCTGGATGGCATTCACAATGGTTGACTGCTCTACAGAGATGGATCTCAGGAGGTCAATAGTCTCCTAACTCAGGGCAGCAGGGCTCACTGGGGCAGGGCCTGGGGTGCCTGGGGCGAAGGAGATGCCCACCCTCCTGGGTGAGTGGGCACGGGCAACTCGATGAGGGGCTGCTGGGAGGGTGGTGTTAGTACGGGGTGGTGGCTGTACCTGTAGCTGGGGTGAGCACAGAGGTGTCTGCCACCATCAGGGAGCTTCCATCGGAGGAGGTATCAGAGTCTGAACTGTCTCCGCCATGGTGCTCCCCTCACCCTCCGTCCCACTGGTGCCCTCAGCGTCAGTGTATTTGTATTTTGTATTTGTATTTATAAAGCGCATTCTGGCCGAGGCATGGAAGCGCTCAGAAGGTAAGGTGAGGTGCCAACAGAGTAGAAGTTAATACAAAGAAAACTAGCGCGGAAAAAGCCACGTTTTGACTAGCCTCCTAAAAGCCAAGAAATGTTGTTCCTTCCTGATAAAACAGGGGAAGAGAATTCCAGCATTTGGATGCAGCCACTGTAAATGCTTTATCACCCCATTTCGATTTATAGGTGCGGGGGACCTGAATACTGAATGCTCCTATCGAGCGGAGTTGCCGATTGGGTTTATACCAGCATAGCAGGGAAGCCAAATATGTAGAACCATTTCCATGTACTGCTTTATAGGTCAGACATAAGGTCTTAAAAATAATATGTTGAGCCACTGGAAGCCAGTGCAGTTGTTTTAAATGAATGGGGAAGATTTAAGATAGCCTGGGCAGCAGTATTCTGAATCAGCTGAAGCTTCTTCAGAGATGACTTATCCAAATTGAGCATCAAAGCATTGCAACAGTCTAACTTAGATATTGCCAATGCTAACGTCACTGTAATTCTCGATTCCCTTTGAAGAAAAGGTAAGATCTTTTTCAGCATTTTCAATGTCCAGAAGCTAGTTTTAACAATATAATTGACATGCGATTTAAAGGAGAGACAGTTGTCAAAAGTGACACCTACATTTTTGGTGGCAGTAATAGGAGCCGGGGGAGATCCAAAGTCTATCAGCCACCAAGAAGAGTTCCACAATTCCTTTCCAACCTGCCTCCAACGCAAGTACTAACTGTTCCTTCTTAATACAAGTCTGTCATAGGAATATCATCCATCCGTGAACGTTCACATGATTTTGAAACAAATATTTATATTGCTAGTCCATTGCCCAGAATGTTCCACATTCAAGGTCAAAGTTCTACATCTCACTGTGTGTAAAACAATAGCGGTCCATTACCAAAGCTAGATTTCTCATGGGAACGAAGACTAAAAGAAAATTCATGTTAAGGAAATGACATTGCATTTTTTTTGCACAATCATGAGAACAGGTTTTAGCAGGCCTCACTTAGGATAACGCAAGTCAATTAACACAGCATCCATTAAACACGCATTTTAATATGCAACTATAAATTTTGCATTAATAATTCTTCATAATTCTTCATGTTGCAGTAACTTTGATCGAAATAGCCTTGTCAATACATTTCAGTGAGTATAATGTTGAACTGCACTTTCTCTATTTTTGCACACGTATTCAAATCATTAATCATTAGAAATGTAATATTAGTTCAAAACATACTATTGGTCTAAAGTCTAAATTATAACATGTTATCAATTAAATTCTTCAAACATGTAATTAAACCATAATACAACAAGGGTTTTTAACATTAGTCTAAATAAATGCACGTTTAAAATGACTTCTCAGTGCATCACTTTACAAGCAAACCGCCAGTGCTATGGTTAACATAATGCACAGTCTGTCACATTTAAGCGATTACTGTAACATGAGGGACAGTACTAAGATTTCGACTACAACAAACACATTTTGATCCGTTTGCAGTAAACTATTTATAATGCAAAACACAAAATATTCAATTAGGTGTGACAAAAAAAGTCTGTTTTCCAAATTAAACTAAAGTTTCTTAACCCATACGAAAAATGTATGATTCGAGTAATGGGTAAAATGTCCTAGGAGACAATGAAATTAATACACAGCTGTTTAGTTTATACCCACATGCATGGTTGTCAAGTGGAAAACATAAAGAGGCCAGTGGTATAATGAAACCTGAGGGGGCACCCCAGCACACTACATGAAGGGGCCCCCTCTCCGGACTCCCTCAGAAGGTCTTATGCCAGCGCAGTGCTGAATTTGTGCTTGTTGTTTCCGGTGCTGAGCACCGGCACTTATTTTTCGGGGCTGGGGCTTATGCTTCTGACTCAAGCATTTGCTGCAACCAAAAGACACACATGGGAAAGATGGAGGAAGAGAAAAATTAAAAAGCGTCACTAAGGGAGAATGCAGAAAGCTGCAAGAGTGAGATGAAGGTGCAGGGAGTGGCTTTACATGGATTGAAGAGGCCCGAGATGGCTTTAGGATTAAGCTACCTCAGTATTCTGTGTTCGCACATTTAATTGCAGCAGCTGCGTGTTTAAGAGGAGGGCTTTGGATACCAGCACCTTTTTATTTACAAATGAAGCACTGGGCCAGCGTACTGTGCTGAGGGGCCCCCCTGGAGCTATGGCCCGCCCTGCACCTCAGGAGCTGAGGGGACCTTTGTTACGCCAGTGAAGGATGCCTACTTGTGTTGGCTTCGCCAAAGCTGGGAGTACACTTTGTGAGATACTTTAGCTTGTTCTGCTCCCACAGTAAGATGAAACTGTGTGCCTGAGTACAGAAAGATTACTATGTTCCCATGTGGCCCAGCAAAGTGTATACAATCACGTCCTGCCTGCCAATGGTTTTCAATGTCCAAAGGCAGTCACTTGTCCTGCCTTTCCAATACCTGAGTGGTTGCAAGGCAAGGTTCCACCTTTCTGCAAGTGGTAACCAAATGTCTGCAGCCTGGACTGCTTTCAGTTCGCCAATGACTTGTCTAATATCCATTATGAAACACAAAGATGCAATAATGAGAGACTCATTTTTGCATGATTAAGTTTGGTCTAATTGTGGAGCATTGGGTTTAAAAAGTCGCACAGGTATTCAAAAGGTGGCAGTTCATGTGAACTATTTTTCATGCACCAGTCCCCCACTCAACAATATGGAAGCTTTCAACTTACCTTCAGGAGAAGCGCCTCCCTTTTGAGAATAAGTCGAGCTCTCTCTGCTCTTTTTGCTGCCATCGCTGCTTACGGATAAACTGGACTGGAGCTTCCGGTGCATTTTCTGAGAAACAGGAGCTGAAAGCTTTCTGTGATCTGCGGTTCCATGCCTGACCCCGTTGTGAATGCCATTTCCGTTACTCAAACCTGCATGGCCATTTTGTATCATAGCAGTTTCTTCCGGGCTTTGTTCCGGTACTGAATCGTTGGGCTTTGGCAGACGTTGAGGTTGAGCTGAAAGGTTAATAAAAGCAGAGCGGACATGTAATTTCAACGCATTAGCGCTCTGATTATTTCTCACATTGAAAAACAGCATATTAAAAGAAAAGGTAAACAGTATTAGCAGCAACAAATGCTCATGCTTTGAATCACACGTAGACCCAAGTGGTCAACGTCCATCTTCAAACATGTTTCAGTTTTATGCGGAACCTGTTTGACTTGCACTTAAGTGGAAAAAATGATACATCTAGATTTCAAATGTCCCACGTGCAAATAAAAAATGAGAGTTGTAAAATAAATTACACTTCATGATTGGAGTCGGAGCATAATTCAGAAATTGCACCCTTTATTTTTTCTGCAAAGAGTGGGTGTCTTTCCTGGCTTTATTCTTCTCTTTGAAAACCCGGGCCGCTTACGCTCTTTTGCTAGGTAGAGTATTTTACAGCCAATGTAAGATTTCTTATTTTGTGAAGTACCAAAATTCTAGCGAGAACAAATATGTGTACAATCATATTGCTCACAACCTGGCTGATGTGCTCCGAAGAGATCATTGTAATACCCATTTGCACGAATGGAGTTCGAAATGTATGGTAGTGAGCATCCTTTTATAAGGTCCACACAATAAGTCATACATGCCAACAGACTCGATTCAGATGGGAGATTCCAGATTTGTTTTAAGCCAAAATCGTCTTTATTTAACAGTCATAGTCTCTCACGTGAAATTGCTCCTGTTTTCAATAAAAGTCTTTGTGGAAAATACAGACCCCCCCAGTTCTAATTCCAAAATGTTGCCATTCATGCAAAGTAGTTAGTTCCATTCGGTGTCATTAATTTCTAGGCCAATATGAGTTTTTGGAGAGCAAACGTTATTTTAGTTTTCAGGGATTTTTTCTACATTGACGCGGGCCTGGCAGCTTCCCTAACAAAGTTTTGCAAAACCCATGAGACAAAACAAAACAAGCATTGACAAAGCTAACAGGCTAGCATCCAACACCAGACCTATTAGTTTGTCAATGCCTGTTCACTAAAAGCTTTCAGTATAGGCCTAATTGCAACGGGACAAAATTCCAAGTTGCGCAGACTTTATTACGTCAAATTATTATTGGGTGCTATAAAGTGTGAGTCCCTGATAAATTTCAACAGGCTAAAGCTGTCAGAACTTAACAGGAGGAAAGGCATGGTATTTGACTGATGAAACAGGGGTATCCCAAGACCTCATACAAGTCCAGCAATGGGATTTCAGCATTCAGTTAGATATGGCTGTCAGTGTTCTGGAATACTCGTGCAGGCCCAGCATAGGCCAGGAGTAAAAGAAAGCTGCTGGCACAGGGGGCCAATAAAGCAACCATGTTAGTTATGGCAGTAGAGGCAAGCAACGGTTAGTTTATTGTCTTTATTCTGTGTTGTCCATAGCCCTTCATCTGCCAAGTATTGTATAGCTGCTGCAGTCTATCAGAGTCAGGAATTTACGGAAGGGAGGCTGTAGGTCGCCACAGTTAGAGCATATTGTGCATGTATATCAAAGGTTGCATCTTTAGAATATGTTGTTTTCATATACTACAAGTAAAGTATGGCTGTAGCATAGAATATGTATACTTGATGTAAGACTGGTAGCTGACACAGGTGGGTGAACTCCATGCCGTATACTTCTATAAACAATTACGGAAAAAAATGCCACCAAATTGCATGAGTCAAAACGTTTCAACTATAAAGAGTTAGTTGTACATAACCTTGGAATGTTGTAGAAGGCTTAGTAGCTATCTGAGCTACATGAATTAACGAGTTGGAATAATTATCTCAGCAACACTAAACTACCTCTTCAGTGCTAAATATGTATTAGATAGGTTAATACTATAATTTTGCAGAAAGTGGTCATTGATGGGAGACTCCCTACACCACTCAAAACAAATACGAAAGGTTATACCTGTAACAGGTGAAACAAAAAATCCTGCCCATGCAGGTAATATATAATTGAAAAGTGCTCCATGTAGATGGCTAAGGGAGCGGGAGATAAACAACTGCTTTGACATGTTTACCATTATATAGTTTAGAAAGTGACAGAGACATTTAAAAATTATTTCCTTTGGATTCAACAAGCACACCGCTCAGCAAAAAATGCTTGAAATCTACTTTTCATATTGTTGTGCGTGGACATTGGCAAATTCTTTGTCAGAATCAACAAGGTTATGACTAAGTCACCTCTATTCAATCTAGTAGGCCAACCACTATAAATTGGTGGGTAGCAGTGTGTTGCCCGTGCACAAATCTGTTTTGAAAAGTGCAGCAAATTTTATGTTGAACAGAATTAATCTTTTAATGATCTGGTAAAGACTTTAATGTTATCAACCATCATGCATAATTTCCACAAAATATGGATCGCTCATCACAGTTAGGTCCATAAACATAGTGGGGGGGGGGGGGTACAAATATGTGTAACATTATTATTAACATTTTCAAATTACACTTTGGAGCACAATGTCATTGTCTGGTATTTTGCACTCCTGTTTTTTTTTTTTATCCGAGAGTTCGCTTTGCATGATACATTCTCATAAAATACCTGCTGGAGGCTGGCCCAGGCAAACCAGTCTTTCACTGGTATTTTACAGAAAGTGCGCTAATTTAAAAATGTTACAATGTATTTAGTATTTTTAAATTTTGAGTAACTACTGCAATATGAAATTCTGAAGTTTTGTGGTTTTGCCACCATATTTAGCAATTAACCCCATCTTAAAATAAGACTAATTAAATAAGGAAAACCCAACACAATCTAGCACAGTGATGGGAACTCCAGACGCCCCACCCCCGTGCTCTAGCAGCTTAAAGGGGGGTGGGGGGGCTTGATAACTAAACTTTGATTAGTTTTACAATGGCACTTTTCAGTCTACAGGGCTGCAGACAAAAGCTCCTAAAGCACTTCAGGGAAGGGCAGAGCTAAGAGGTGCGGGTGGAGAAGTGTTGTAATGTGACCTAAGTTCAATGAAGGGGATAAAGAAATAATGCAAACAGTAAAAGTGACAGAGAGGAACAAACAGCGGAGGTGGGAGAGAGAAAAGCATATACGAAAAATAATGGGAGAAAAGAAAGAACTGGGATAGTTTGAAGTTGGACATGAAAAAGGAAAAAAGGAATAAAGGGATAAAGTAATTTGTTGCAGGAAAGGACATGTTAAAGGAAGGAGGAAAATGAGAAAGTCAAAGTGAAAGCAAGGGTGGGAGAAAAGAAAAACAGGTGAGTTCAGGAACGGATGGTTCAAGAATGGGGAGAAGGATGAAAGGATCATTTGGGGAAAGCATAAAAGGAAGGGGAAATGATTGGTGAAGGGATGGATATGCAGGTGACAGTAAAGGCTGGAAAAGTGAAAGCATGTATAGATATATGGGTAAAGCGAATGCTCACTGGATGGACGGAGAAATGGAAAGGTGAACTAATTTAAAGGATTGATGAACGTGTGGACAGTCAAATGGGAATTAAATAGGTGGTGAAAATAATGAAAAGATGGATTAAAGGATGGAAAAGTGAATAGATGATAATGGGTGAATGGAATGATGGGAGGGTGGATGCAAATCAAATTCTGTGGGATTCCCTGGCATGCATCCAAAATCAGGATTTTCTATACCGAAAAAGAACCTGATAGAGAGCCTGTCTCATTCTCTCAGTATCTGCCGATGGACGGACAATCTGCCCCTTAAATTTTGACGGGTGACTGAAGTCCCCTTCCCCAGTAGAGCAGGCACAGTCTGTGAATGCTGGCACTGTTGTAGAAGCCTTCAGAGTAACACTCGGAGTCTGTTCGGCATGTCGAAACTAGCAACAATTTGCTGGTCAACATCTATTCAGTGTGTACTACACAGTTTTTTATACTTGAAACATTTTTGGAACACTTTCAGAACATCTTTGCTTTGTATAATGGGTGCCTGAGCCACCCATTTAGAGGCTGGTCAGGATAATCTGGAGCTCTATTCTAATTTAGTAGGATGGCTTCCTTAGACAGACTGACAAAATTATTTGCATACACGGATCCACCAGATGAATATCTGCATGTGCAAAAAGAGCTGACGTATGCTGATTAGGTTTCTTAACTGCAAATGCCTCTTATGCAAAGTATGTACTATGGGTAAGTGACAATGGTGTAGCTGGCACTTATCTTGCTGCATTGCTTTTTCACAAATGAATGGGAGTGATGAACAACTCTTTATCCTGAGCAAAATCTATCTGATGCATGGCTGGTAGAGTTGAATGCCAAATAGTAACTGGGGATCGAAGTACGCAATGGTTTCCGACTTCCATCTGCAATCAGGAAGTAAATGTATTTACCTTTTTACCTTTCAGGGTAGCTAAGAAATTGTTCCTCAATGCCTTGATGTGCTTCTCGGCTTTTAGGCCTGTAGATCCAATCCCACACCCCTAGGTGATATGTAAGCAGGCCCACAGCAGATTAAATGTAACACACCTGGGTGATGTAGACAGAGGAATGGACCATAGCTCCGTTTTCTATACACACATAATACATGGGTGCAAATGAATATCTGAACTGAAGGTGTACCCAAGTAGCTCTAATGCGTCTTTAGACTTCATCTGGGTCTGGGAGCACAGCATCTCCTCTCAGGCCTTTGCTCTGTCTCCAGGCTATAGTTATTAAGCAGAACGAGCAAATCTCAAAATGTGGTCACACATTTTTGAGAGGCTTGTCGCTGCTCTCAAATGTGAAGCCATATTTTCATGTTGGGAACTCCAATGTTTTTAAAGATAAACCAACAACAATTTTATTTGATCCATAAAACCGCTAAATAATTCCTATTGGCTTCAAAGTAGTCAAATATGACCACAGATTAACCCATCATTTGTCTCCCTCCAACCACATGTACAAATGTATATATTTTCTCCGTACATATCATATTTATTATCAGGTTTCTCCGAGGAGAATTAAACTGCATGTTTAAAACACTCAAGATTCCAATTAGGGATATTGCAGTGTTACTACATGACAGCGTTACCCATGACACCCACAAGATTAAGACACTATGCTATGATTAAATTTGCCATGTTTTAGTTAAACACACATATGGCAGGATTGTGTTCGAAAACAGGGAATGGGAATAGGTTGAGACAAAACTTGCTTCAAACACTGTGATGTCGAGGGACCCGAACTCTTTCTTTAATGATCCATTTCTCTCATTCAGCTGTCTTTCGTTTTTCAGATTTTACATATGTGACAGCTCAGAAGTAGACCACAGACCATCTGGCATTTTCAGAGGTGTAACTTGTGCAAATTCAGCTCTATTGGGAACACAATGCTGCTATCTTCTGCCTGCGTTATAAAAGATACAATAGAATGCAAAACTTATGGGTTGTTTTGAATTATTCATTTCCTGCCTTTACATTCAACACATTTTACAAACTCTGCATTTTGTACTACATAATCGCACGCGTTAAAGGTACAAAGAAACTTTTTGACACATTTTTTTTTTGTGGAAAGCTAGCATTTTGTTTGATATGTGAACTTTCAGTGTCTGCGATATCATTCTAAACAGACCACGCGTTTCTAAAAAAAGATTCCATTTTGCTCAATTTTTGTGCAAGAAATGTTTGTATTCTTCCTTTTCAGGAACTAATTCAATACACTTGACAATTTCAAATACCAATTGTCCTGACAACATCAGGATCGGACTGGCCTGCTGCTATATTTTTAAAGGCATGTGCAATGTATTCACTTCCTGACAGAGAGACTGAACATCTAATATCCATGTTGAAGAATTCCAAATGTCTTAAGAAATATTCTGCTTTCCAGGGTATTTTTAATCTGTAGCAAACCAGCTGATTTAGATAGGTCTATATTTTATACACTGCTGAGTTGAATTTTCAATAAGAATTATAAATATTGGATTAATGATTCAATAGAGAGAACTTCTTTTCAGGGAAAACTAGCAGATATTGTAACTAGTAATAACTATACATGAAACTGCTGTCTGTGGTGCAGTAATAAAAAGATAATATATTTCTATATCATATATTCTATTACCATGTTCCTCCGCTAAAGTACATTGTCACAGGTCTCTGCGCAAAGAAGAGTTTAAATGTTACATAGAAACTTTTCAGGACGTTTGCAAACTTTGCACAGTAATGTATTTTTAAGCTAGATAAACATTGCCCCAGCTTTAACAATTCTAACATTTTAATAAAGAAATCGTACAGCAAAGTCTTCTGTGGCGTGTACTAAAGTATAACGTGAGTGAGGAAATATGTTTAAACTATTCTTGCTTAGTTTCTGATTCAATGTTTTTTAGGCATACAAGGGACCTCATTATGGACATAGCAACAGGAACTACACCAACAATAATTAGCAATTAATACTAACAGTAAATATCAAACGTTACAGAAGGAGAAAATATCCCTTGGGAGTTAAACCAACTCTACAGGGCTAATGCCAGAGAAAGACATACTTGCAATAACAATTAGGAAAAATATTTCGTTCTGAATGGGTTCAATGTGTACTTTTTGACTTGCAATGTTTTACTGCCCTGGACTACATTGTATTCTTGGTAACACTTTGTTGCCCGGTGCCCACACACTAAATGCATAGCACAATGTATTGCATAACATAAACCACGTTTTATTATGTTTATTTAGTAGAATATAGGGGCAGAACACTGATGAAAGATTAATATAGTCGGTTTTATATTAAAGGAACATGCACAAGGCCTGTGGTTTAGCCACTGGCTAACTAAAGACAAAATAAGTAGAATGCTAAACATGGAACTTTCACTGTGCGAACTATGCACTAGAAGCTGGAACACTGTATGCCTAGTACGAAATGAATTATGCCAGAATTGAGTACAAACAGTGGCTTAACTTACACTGCTTTTGTATTTAGAGTCTTTGAATTTTAATATTCGGTATGGAGAATAGCCAACATAATGCTGTACACTAATGTAAAGTAAATCTACAATTGTATCTGTAGCTGGGGGTTTTGGCAGTATAAAAATGCTCAAGCAGTGAAAATTAATTTGAAATATTCTTACACCTACATTTGTTGGTCTTATGTTTTCAAAGTAACAATATCATCAATAATGGCATTTCTGATACAACCAATGATGTCATGTAAGAAGATGAGAGCACAGGATGGCAAAGGGCATGATTTATGGCCACATACGGAACGTCCGGGTTTCTCCTAAATATAGATTAATAAAAAGGAGAATACATATTTTCACTTTAAGGGAAAGATTGGGGCTTTTTATAACTACTGCATTCATCTCACAAACAACCGACCCATGCTGCATTCGACCCTCAGCCATGCACAGTAAATGCTGACACGGGGCTAGACTTTGCTAGTCAACACCACCAGTGCAGCCAAGATCAAGCTGCGAGTGGTCTTATGCAGGACTGGGTGCACAGCACACCACATTGTATTCTTCACCTATCCCTATATGTGTTTAGTTTTTTCTCGTGTCTCTTTACTCTAGCTTCATTTTAAAGAACTGAAAGCGGCTAGGTTTCACTGACATGATTTTAGTAAAACTACAAGATTAAAAAAAGCAATAAGAGAGGAATAGAAACAACTTTTTTTAGAGCCAGATTTACTAGTTCCAAACAGACTCCTTTCTGTTTTGTTTACATTGCTTCTTCTGCATAAGTATAAAGATTTTTCTCTGAAAACTTGTGATTTGCTATCTTTCTGTTAGTGTAACCAGATTAATGAAAATGTACAATGACAAAGACCATTCATAGCCAGAAGCTAGACATTTTAATCAGGTGCCATATGCATACAACGAAAAATGGGATTACTCCAAGGAGTAATCAAGAACAAACGCAAATTGCTGACTCCTAAATTAAAAAGTGTTTTTTGGAAATCTCAATATATGATTCTCTTCTCAGTTCAGCCCACTGATTCGAGAAGACTGGCGAATGATATATTTGTCTTTATTCTTTCATCTTCCAACATATACTTTTTCATCCCAGCCAGTAAAGAATATAACAAATATATCATTCACCAGTCTTCTTGAATCAATGGACTGAACAGAGAAAAGAATCACATATTTGGACTTTAAAAACACTTTTCAATTTAGATATCAATAATAATTCTTAGAGTGCTCCCCTTTTTTGTTGTATGTATTTGATAAGTTACAGGGAATCTGTTGGCAGTGAGACCCAGGGGTGTAAGTAACACAGTTTGACAATCTTGTGATTGCAGATCAGTGTGGTGGATTGTAGCCACCCCTGCTTTTTCTTATTGTGCTTTTTGTGAGTGCTATATGAGGCTGAAGTTTCCTGAAGGGCATGACCTCTGCCTAAGCTTTAAGCATGATGCCTCACCATGCAGGCAAAGTGTGCTCACGGCACACAGTCTTTGACCATGAGCAGTAGCAAGGGGCCACAGTATTAGGCTGTAGACCATGCCCTGTGCCCAACCACATGTATGACCAACAAATGTAGCTCAGAGAGTGCAGTGCCCAGTGAAATCCAAGGTTCTAATGTTCTGTAAATATTAAAATTACTATAGGAGTTTGTACCTCTGTGGAAGACATGGATGTCCTTGGAATGCTAGAGATTACACAGACGTTAAAAAACTGCATTTTAGTTATAATATGTGAAGACATTTAGGTGTCATTGGCCCCAGTCCAAATTCTCTCAGATGTCAATGGATACTCGAAACCACCACATGAGATGAGGGCTTGGATGGTCTTGCACTGTGTAATGATATAAAAAAACAGACATTTCCTAGTGGCAGCCAGCCATTTCAATCATGCTAGTCAGTGGACACTGTCAGTGTATGTTTGATTAATTTGTTTTTTAAAACTCAGAGTCCAAAAACCATCCACAAACCCAAGCATGTGGAAAAGATTGCAAATTAATGCTCAAGAAATACAAACTTAAATTTTAAAAGTCATTAACACTGATTTGTCACACAAATATCTCAAAAACATTTAAGAATGGATTTAAATCAAAACACAAAAATAGTCTGTTCTGAATTAGGTTCTAGTTTTGTGCCAAATCTGGTGTCCTTTGCTTCAGTGGTTTTGCTGTAGTGGTGAACAACAATTCCAATGGTATCTAAAACATGTTTTTTTACCCCCTCCTTTCACTGTTTCCCATATAGATATATGCAAACCTTGATATGCTAAATGGTAACATCCAACAAAACAATGTGCTGTTCCTACAAAGGGTTAAAATAAACACCAATCATGTTATCTAACAAATCTAAGGTCAGAAGGGATATTGATAATAACGGAGCAAGAGCCCTCACCCACCACTTAGGGGTGGAATGCTTCATCACTGGGCCAGCTCCTCACTTGTCTGGCGTTGTAATGTCCGACAGGCCAAAGGTTAGCCAACTGCATAACTTGTTTGACACATTTTGTACAGATTCATCAAATGGTATCAAAATTATCAGCAAAAATATTTCCTTTCAGAGAAAATAAAGACTTAACCATAACTACTCAAGCAAAATAGCCATCTGTGGTATATTGTGGAGGAATTGTTGTATGGGACATGTAGCAGACAATAAAACTAGCTAATAGTCAATCATTACTTTTTATCAAGTTTGTTTATTGGTGGGAGATAAAAAGTCAAATAAATTAATAAAGCCTATTAAAAAAAGTCTGGAACAATCCTCAGGACTGGGGTTCCCTTCTGAACAATGCCTCAATATCTATATATCGGGCCACTATAGAATGATCATTCAGTTAATGGTGCCAAAAATCGAAAAGGATGAAAACAGCAGACATTTAAATTAGAACAATAGGGTAGGTTCCCACAAAGTTCCTAATTGTTTCAGTTATTTCAGACCATAACCTGCTTTTTTAGTTAACTCCCATGCCATTTTCAAAAATGCATTCGTTTGTGCATTGAAATGAGGGCCATTCATCCTTCCTACAGTGGTTCCAGCTATGCTCTGTGGTGGAATTTGGATTTATGTCAATGCCAGAGGTACACTGAGGCCTGATTGACCACATCTAACCAGTCTATAAGTAACTACTGAGTCTTCTAAGCAGCCTATAAGTATCTACTGAGTCAATTGGCATTCAAGGTCTGTCTCCCAACCCATTTACGGTGAACCATGTAGCATGTTTCCTGGGCTTTTACAGATAGAGTGCTTCTTATAGCATTGGATATTTCTTGGGACAATTATGTAGGCCAGATATCATCTGGAGAAGGTAAGTAGTTTGGTGAGAGGGCGGTAGCATAGTTGTTAACCAGTTTTGCTTCAACATACATTTGAGTTGTTCACAAGAAAAGAACTGTAAGCAATGAATATTCCATTCTACATTAAGAGTATTAAGTCTAGTAAACAGTGTAAGAGGCATGGTAGTTTGTGCTCGCCTTTTATACTGTAATCTGTGTGTGACAACATTTGAGCAGTCAACAGTGATATCCCTGGGAACTGTTACTATTTTGCTATGTTAAGCACCCTAATTCTGAATGACACTGGGAAATTGTGAAAGATATTCCTAGTTTCACTTTTGTGGCAGACAACACGACCAAGTGTGATCATTTTGACTAGTGCCTCCTATTGTAATATACATATTGACATTTGATACGATGTAGCTAATGTGTTAACAGAGACAACGAGAGCAGTAAAGAACACTTGTTGACCTGAATTAATCAAAAGTAAAAGATCATAAAAAGTGATTAAACAGTTTGGAAACCCTCACTGAAAGGTAGATGGATTCAAGTGGAGTCAATTTCTTAATTCTCTATAATACCCCACATTCTAAATAATAAGACTGAAGCTGCATTCAGTAAAACAAATTGTGGATTTTCATTACAGCAATTCAAGATAGCATACATGTCCACATGGCCAGTGGAAAAGGATAAATAATAAAATTGACAGAAATTGTTAAAAAGAAGGTTTACAAATTAGTTGCAATACATGCTTAGCTATGTGAACTCAAAATTAATGTAGCCAAACCACTGGGTATTCAGTTACTGGCATTATTGTGGGACAATATGAAAATAGCACACGGTTGAACCCTCATCATTAACATAAAATATGAAATCTCTAAGCTGACATTGGAAATCTATTTTAAACCCTAAAGTTTATTATATTTTGCAATGTAAGCAAAAAACTAAGATCAAGATAGCTAAATGGAAATTGTGAAATATATCTTGTATGTCTGAGCATTGTAGAGTGATATCCAGAAATCATGTGAGCCAGAATATAGATGGGGAAAAACACATTATTTGCATCGCAAAGGTTATTTTGTTCAAAGCATTCTGAGGCCAAAACAAGAGGACATGCAAAATGTTACCAGTAGTGCAATGTAGTAGGATTTGTCTCTCTCGTTAATGTTAAATAAAAATATGTTTGTAATATTAGATTTGTCAAGACAACATTGCTTGAACCTGATTTGTATTGCCTTGGTTCTGAACCTAAGGTGAAACAATATTTTACTTTGCTTTGACTATGAGGTACGCCTTTGAAATTGTATTCCTCTCTGATCCTCTGTGTGCATAGAATGTCATAGGTAACAGGGTTGTACACAGCATTAGTTGTGCGCTGTAGAGGTATGCTGTGAATGGGTGATTTCTTTTTTTTTTCCTACTGGGCTTCAGATCCGTTTGTACCCGCATATCCCTCGCAGGTACCCAGAAATCTGCAGGGGATCCATGTACCTAGAGATACAAATTTTTATTTCTTCAATGACCCCAAAACAGATTTGCACCAAATAAGAAAGAGAGATGTGTTTTGCATCAATAGCTAGCTTTCTGCCAAAAATATATAAATTGAAGTTCTAATTGTAAAGATTAAACAATAATCTGTGCAGCCAGTTGCATATACATTATTACACAAGGGATTGAAACTATATTTATAACATTATATAAAGAGCTTTGGAACTACCTCTGCACATAAAACATGATCTTTATTTTCAATGTTTCATATGTACTTGACCAGGCTTAAAAAAAAATAAAAAATAAAAAAACTTTTTTTTTGGGGGGGGAGGGGTTCTCCAGGAGCCAAATGTAACCCTATTGTGATTTCAAAATTTTTAAAACATCATCTATGGATACTGCACAAGAAACCCAATGTGTCCAATAATGCTGTATGTTTTTCAAAGAAAATCACAGATAAGCAGTACACAATATTTTAAACTATATCAATATGTAGTGTGCATCCTAAAGACTGCTAACATTCAGATTACAAGATGTACCACTAAATCAGTCACTGAAATGGCTTTTGTCAGCAATTATCTTTGAATATGTTCAAGGCAGTAAATAGCACATACTGCATCTTCTGTAACAAAAAGTGCATACATTAAAATTAATAACAAGGTGCAATCTTATCTTTTACAGTGAGTTTTCATTTCACACTGAATTTTTTATGCATTGCTGATTTTAAAAGGGAAACACAGTGACAACTAACATCATAAAGAGGTGTGAAAGAAATATTTTCATGACCTAAATATAGCAATTTAAAAGGACATGGTATACTTTTTTCTACACACTGACTTTTCAACGATTTAATGCAAAAAATTCACAATACAGTTTTGCTTGATTTATTTTGCATGCTGTTTCAAATTTGAATATGACAGTGCCCAGATATGAATGTTTCACAACAAACAACTGGTAACAGATACTAAAGGTATTCAAATACACTAGTTTACTTGAATTACATTGCTAATTTATAAAGTAACGATGGTTGACTTTTAAGAAACATCAACATGAGATACACAAATAATTTAGTAAATCACCCGCTCCCCTTCCCTGAAATGACTGTGACTGCATGTTCTAAGCAGTACAAATGTAATCCTATGTGATTCATTGGATACATTGCAGGGGGGCACGTATGACCAGGTGTCGCCTCAGCAATTGCCTCAGTATATGGCACTTGGGCCCATATTTATACTTTTTTAGCGCCGCCTTTGTGCTGGTTTTTGACACAAAAGCGGCACAAACTTACAAAATACAATTGTATTTTGTACGTTTGAACCGCTTTTGCGTAAAAAAATGATGCAAATGCGGCGCTAAAAAAGTACAGATATGGGCCTTGGTGTCCCTGAAGACTGAAAGACGGATGCTAGTTCTATTAACATTGGCTAGCTGTGCTCCTAGGTCACAAGGAGAAAGCAGTGGAAGGAATGGCTGTACTGAAAGTCTATTTCATGGCACTCAAACTCATCCAACAAGCCAAACCTGAAACTCTATGCAAGGAATAGGCAGTGAAATCGGACAACTTTGCTACAAGCTCCCCTGGATGGCTCTGGTAGTCATGGGGGTTCAAAATATCTACAAGTTCAAATTTTTCAGTCTAAGGCTCCCTGAAGCTCCGGAACTATATTTTAGGTGCAGGACTCAAATCAGCATATGCCACCAGCAAGGTACACTATGGGCCTCATTACCACAATGTGGCTGTCAGACCACCACATTACCACTGTGGGAGTGTGAATTTTCTAATATGTTTATTAATGATTTCCATACTAATATGTGTAATGAATTAACGTGTAACACGAGTGACTTTTTAAAATGATCGTTCATGTTTGTTTTCTGTCCTTAACTGAGCAAAATTCTAAATAAATGCTGTGGTTATTTTCCATAATACAAAGCTTACAAAAAGTGTTCTTGAAGTTTGTGTAAACGTGCCCACAGCTACCCCTAGTGGGTTGCAGCGTTATGTCCTACAAGGTCATGTTTTAACCGAGCATTGCATAAGTTGGAATGTCCTACTGTTTGAGAATGTTACTAATATCTGGTCTTTCCTCGAGGATAGAAGTGAAGTGAAACAGTAAAAGTTTCTTCCTGAGATAGGACATTTGGGAGGCGATGAAACAATGGAGCTACAGACAAGACAGAAGAGGAATTTATATTACTGAAGAAAAAGTTACAGTCGTGTAAATTTGTTGTGTTTTAGGTCATCAGTTTAGTTGTTGACTGGCTGAAACGTAACCACCCCACAGATTGCCCAATCATAAGCTTACTAGGATTTAATATAACAACTGGGTAGGATCCTTGGGGGTTTGCGAGATTTGAGGATTTGTGAGAGCAGAATTAGAGGTCCTACGTTAGAAAGTTTCAAGTTTAGCTGAGTGGGTTTAGCTGTGTTAGGCCCAACTCTTCGGACGATACAACTGATGGTGTCCCCTGGCTGAAGCAAGCTATTGACTGTTCACTATTGGTAAAGTATGTCATTGAATTATATGATGTGTCACTTTTGCTTTTCAGGTACCAGCTGCAACTAATCATTACATTGCTTCACATTAAAAATATGTCTTTCATTAATCAGGTTAAAGAGTTTTCTAAATTTGTGTAACTAAGGGCCAGATGTATGAAAAAGTTTTGCACTCACAAACGGTGCGAATCGGTAAATTCGGCCGTTTGCGAGTGCAAAACAGTGGTCTGCAATGCATGAAAGGCATTCACAGACCACAAATAGGAAATCCCTAAAATTGCGATTTCTTGTGTTGCGACCTCGCAAATTCCAGGTCACAAGGCAATGCTGCAAAAAATCGCAAATTGCGATTTTTCACAGAATGGCATTTTGCACATGCAAAATACCTTGGACTGCAACCAGGTGGTAACCTGGTGCAAAATTTAAAAATGCATTTAAAATGCATTTTTAAATTGAACATGTAAAGCACACATGCCCTTATGGCATGTGTGTACTTTACATGTCCCCCAAAACATTTTTGGGGTGCAGCAGAGGGGGCCATAGGCCCCCAGCACCCTGGGGATTTGCATTTCCAAAATTGCGATTGCTGGTTCAGAAATCGCAATTTTGGAAATGCAAAAAATTCGGAATGGGGCCGGTATCGCAATTTGCCATTCGGTAATAGCATTTGCGATTTTTAAGAAATCGCTATTACCGAATCGCAAATGTGATACATGGCACTTTGCGAGTCGGTAACCCTAAATTCTTTTTACATGAAGACCAACATGTTGATGCTAATCCGTGGTTAGTGAGGGAACTAATTTGAAATGCTCATGACTTATTTTGAAATCATTTTAATGCTGAACTAATGTATACTTTGCCATTATTACTGTTTTTTGCCATTATTGCTGGTTTTTGTATTATTAATCCATTATTACTGTTTTTTGTATTATTAATAAGTGTGATTCTTTTAGAGGTAATTGGTTTGATTGTCCTAATCAGGTTAAGATATATAAGACACTTTAATCAACCGCTATTGATCCTATATGCTTGTCATTTGTGTTTGAGAGTTATTTTCTTGACATTAGCATTGTTAATATAGGGAAATAAATTCATATATTCTTCTAATAAGCTGGTGTGGTTTTTGAGTGTGGTTTAATATTATTGAATTGTGATTGACTTTTGTTGATGCTCACATTGCTCATTGACGACATCCCCTTAAACCTATGTCGCTACGATCCATCGTTCTCTAGCGCAGAATACACTATTCACTGTAAATAATAGCTAGGATTCTGTGGCGATGCAGCACCACCATGGCGGTAGAGCCATGGTCGGACCACCAGCACCACCAGTTTTCATCCATAGGAGGGGCTGGAAGTGCTGGTGGTCCTAATCCGCCAGGGCTGAGCTGAATGGAGCACCGCCCTGGAGATTACGACCCCCTTCTCCGCCAGTGGTTACATGGCGGTAGCAGTGCCAGGTAACTGCTGGCAGAGATGGGGTGGAGGGGGCCCCAGGGGCTTTGCAGACAGTGAACATCGCAACGGGTGCTGGTGCGCCCTACTCACTACAGCATTGCCACCAGTTCTGTTATGAGGCCCACGGAAAGGCGGCCGCACTAGCGGAAACCTGACCACTCGGGACTTCGGCGGATAGCTTTTTCCATCCGACGATGATGTAATGATCCCCTATTTGTCCAGTTGGTACCAGTCAACTGACCTCTTCAGGAAAGAGGAACATGTCTATGTAATTTCTCACAATATTCAAAAGCATGGGTATCCCACCTCTCAAAAAGGGTATTTTCACAGGTCTGTACATCAGGCTTCATACTTCACAGCGTAGGTCTGAAGCTATGTTTTCTCTTTCACTCTAGTTGATGTCACAGTCAGTGCTACAGTCTACAACTGGCATTTAACATCCCATGCTATAGGTTATTTGTGCACTGAATACTATTGCCTTATAGGAATGTTAAATGTGCCAATTATGGTTAAGCCAAAACAGTTAAGATAAAAACTGGTGAGACCAAAAAAAAAGGTCATTTTGTTAATGCATGCATTGTTTGAGGATTATTATCATGGACTTTAGTGGGATGTAGGCGCAAGGCCATTGTCCTTGAGTATCAAGGTCATAATGCAATAAACAGAAGCACTTCATTATATGGCTTACTGCATGGAAGTTGGTCTTGAAGCGGTTCTTTTTAATTGAGTCTCTCTAATTAATCTGTCATAAATCTCTCTTGTTTCTTATAAAAACATTTTCTAAGGAAGTGGAGCCTTACTGAGTGGCTAGGGTTTGGCTGCCAGTATCTTGAAATTCTAACTCTGGTCACTGAAAGTCGGTACTCAAGGGACTTCACATATTTAAAGCTACAGAATTCCAATTAATAGTAATATTAATATTACCTTTGGGACTAGGATGTGTCATTTGAGGTGACACACGTGACATGTTAAATAGGCATTTGATGTTATGCAGAGAATATTTAATACAATCTTAGATACTAGTCTGCATCAACAAACTCAGAGATTGTGCAAACACGTATGGTACTTAAAGGAGGTTTACCAACTCCACAGGAAAGGATTGAAGAAGTAAAGCTACATGTTCCATCTCAAAAAGCATGCTCTGTGATTGCAATTAAGTATCACGGGTAATAGCGGAAGCGTTCCAGTCTTTAAACCTCCTAAGGAAGTAGAGCGACAGAATGATACTAGCATGCACCTTGTTGCCAGAATGTTGGAATAAATTAATTACGTTGTCCCTCCATCCACTTTGGCATTATCAATGACATTTGTCACTGCCTTGAAAGCTTTTTTAAATCATGCCCCAAGGTATATTTTAATTATGTATTTGTTTCTTTTTTTATGCATGTATTTAATATGTTTTATTTATCAACACGTTTTAAAAATGCGTTAGATACGTTTCCAATATGAAAGCCTTTAAAAGTACTAAATAAAAGTTGTTTGGCGCTTTGAATGAGAATCGGGGGCAGTATGACTGAGGAACACTTGGCATTATCAAAGGCTAGTCTGTGCGGAAATCGAGTCTTGTAGAGGGTAGCCATTTTAAGTGCTCAAAAGGAAATTAGTGAAATTAAATTATTTTTTAATAATGTCTTTATCAAACCGCTTGAGTACACTAGCAAAGCCAAACATAAAGACAAGGTTTTCTAAAAAGTTCAGTGGGCAAGAACGTTACAATGCGAGCAATTAAACTATATATGTAGCACAGATGAAATAGTAATAATTTATTGATACGAATAGTCACTAATATAAAAAATGAAAACATTGCATGAACCACTTAATTTTATAGTAGAAGAATATGTATTGGATAAAGTACACTCACTAAACATTATAAGGATATTGCAAGTCACCTAGGACTTCTGTGGCCACAAACAGAAACTAGGCAGAAGGCTGAGTTCCTTTATAAAGTCATAATAAACGTATGACAGATCATTTTAAATTTCTTATAACGCACGGTGACACCACTACTCTTCACTAAAAGTTCTAGGTCTCTCGCTCCATCATACGGGTAAGTATGGTTGTTAATATGCGAATCTATAGTGCCGAATGAAACAAATCCAACACAGTTGGTAATGTGTGCAGTATACAGTTTTTAATTTGTTGAATAAACAAAGGATATGCAGTTCCTGTTGTCACTTTAAAGAAACTGCTACGGTCCAAAGTGTGTGGTAACAAGCTGAGCCATTTCTGCTCTTTTCTACTGAACTACTGCTATTCAAAACATTGATATGCAACAAAAAAAATCCGTTCTTTTTCTGTTCATTTTAGATAGTCAGTTCGGAAGAGATGAAAGGCTAGTAAATATTTTCATTTTTTTAATTGCACATGTAAATCTGCTTTTTTACATCATGTCTGCTAGCTGTGATATCAGGCACTGAGAGTCAAAATTCGACAGTAATATGATATTACAGTTGCCTTCATTGAAAGCGTTAATCTGCCTGGCAGTGCCAGCACAGAACACAAGAAGGTAGCCCTTGACTTTCTACCTATTTTGCTAAAAATACATTACCACATTACCAAGCTTATTCACTGAAAATGCAACATTCTGGACCTCATATTCTCAGCACTCTTCAGCATGCACTGTCAGGTGCAATACTCCTATACCAAACTGATCATCTCAGCATTCCCTTCACTATTACACATGCCACTCCTCCATATGAAGAACTTTAATCTACTTGGCAACTGCAGCACAGAAAACATGAAGCTCTTCCTTGAGTCTCTACTCATCCTAGAAATAAGTTAGAATATCAACCTAATGCACTACAAAAGCAACTCATGGGACCTCATCCTCCCAACTGTGATAAAGCTGCACTGGACTGATCATCTCACCATCCCCTTCACTATCATACACGCTACTCCTCCTTGTGAGGGACAGCATAAAAGATGACATTTACGGCATTCATTTAAAGTGTTCATCACAGTCTGTGGACCTGCCCCTTTTACCAAAAAACGATAATAAACATAGTTTCTAATCGTTTTTTGATTAAAGGGTTGCAGGGGCGACACTCCTCTGCCCTAGCAGTATTTGTTAGGTTTGCTTAGCTCGGGGCACTATATTGAGCATCTCAACTGTGTTGCATGGATTTGCAGGATAGTATCTCACATGCTGTGTTCAGTCTTTGTTGCTGCTTTGAGTTAGTATTGTGGCGTGGTGAAACGCATCAAATGGTGTAACTGCACTGTGTTGGATGCATTATAGGTAGTATGTCTAATGCTTTATGTTGGAGGTTGATTCGTGTATTTGCATAGCATTGCATGTATAGGAACATAGATATTCAGCCACCTCTCCTTTTTGACCTCCCACTCTCCAACCTCATGTCTGTTGCAGCAGCTCAGTTTTCTCATCATAGTTGGAGCAGCACTGTTTTTTCCACCCAGAGTACAAGGGACAGAGTCTCACACACCAGTCTGTCTCATCAGTTGACTCGGATTTCTAGTATTCCCCTTTAAATCCTTCATTTTGCAGATGGGATCATTGGCAATTGTGGATTTGCAGTGTCTGTAGACAACATTAAGGGTAAAGCTGAATCTCCTGTGAGCTGTGCTAGTCACAACTTAAACCCTGAATATCAGCATGCACAACAAACAAAGGTATGTTCTATATGTTCTGCATGGACGGGGGGCAATGAGTAATATCACAAAACAATTATTCACTGTAGCCTTTTTCTAGGTGAGGCAATTTAATCTAATAGGGTGATGTATAATCAATCCAAAGAAAATCGTCAGATAAACATATTTCAAGGTCATCATCACAACAGGGAGTGTTAGTCCGTCACTGTCAAGAGGCTAGGTCTCCAAATGTTTGGTAGCAGGTTAAGGTAAGAACAGCGTCCCGGATAACCAGATCGAAGCTCAACTTATTCTGCTGCCGCTTTCGATTCATTACTTGGATTTAATCTTTTTTTTCAATAGTTTACTTATGGGGGCACTCATTTTGCCTGCCTATTCGCCTGCAATTTGGAGGATCCGGATACCTTGGGTCTCTAAGTAATGGAGTACTCCATCACCTTTGTGAAGAGGTCTCCTCAGTCGCTCTGCTTTGTTTTCTTGTTAGGTGCCTAAGTCTGTACCAGAAAAAGTTGGCCACAAGTTTGTCGCAGGCTTAAGAGACTTATAGGGCTGCTATGAGTAAAAGCTGTGTCTCCGTTTAAGTAGGAAGCCCTGAACAGCCTGGCAGCCTCAACGGGGGGGGGGATGGGAGCTGGATACCTGGAGGGAGAAGATCTATAGCACTTCACTGTTTAATGCTTTTTTAAATGTAATCCTTTCCAACAAACTGAGTAGCATTTTCTTCTGCTTTATTGTCGCTTGGTGAATTCATCCATCGTACCCCAGTCTGCTATGTGTGTTGGGTACTAGATACTGCAGGTGACTAGTCGCTCCCTAGGCCTCTTGGTGCCCACTTCGCCCCTCTCCACCCAATAGGATCACAGGTGCAGATGTGGGTAATAAGCCTGAGCTGCATGCCCTGTGGAGCTTTTGTCTCGGGTAGCACGAGCAGTCAGGCCCTGAGTGTTCGGAGGATGGATGCCAGAGACTCACCATACTGCACTGCTTTGGATGCCTCCATACTCCTGCCAATGATATCAGATATTTGGTCAGGTAAGATATCTCTGATGTGAGCTCTTGTACATTGCCTTCGAGTTCAACAGTCCGGCCCTCTGTCTGCAACACCCACTACACAGCATTCTGAAGATCCTGATACAATGGGGCCATGTCCACTCCCACCTCTCCGATTTTTGTCTCCAGCACTAACATGGAGTATTAAATGTCCTGTTGTATTACTAATGGGTTATCACTGTTGTGTGGGATTGACTTACAGGGTTCTCTCCCCATAGTGCCCTTCTCACCTGCTGTGGGGGCAGTGAATTTATCCATTTTAGTTTGTACTTGTTGGCCCTTATCGTGGCCCATAATGCCCCAGGCTACTTCATGTGGTGGGGTCCAGATACTGCAGGTGACTAGTAACTCATCACACCTCTTGGTTTCCACTCTGCCCCTCCACACAACAGGACTATAGGTGCAGATGTGGATAGGGAGCCTGATCCGCTTGCCCACTGGAGCCTTCTTCTGGGGCAGCATGAGCAGTCAGGCCCACAATATTTGGAGGATTGATGCCATGGGCTCACCATCCTGCACAGCTTGAAGTCATCCACCCTCCTGCCAAAATTATCAGATTCTCCAGCAGGCAGCCCTAGTCCCAGCCTCCAGGACCAGTGCCCAAGCAGTTGGGCCATCCTGAAGGGGCACTGCACGGGGCCATAGCTGTGGCCTGGGAATTCACCCCCGGACCTCAGTGACCCCACTGGTACACACACAGCCCCCAGTGCAGAGTCAACAGGGGGCCTCCTGATGGTCTCAAGAGAGCATGAGAAGCCGCAAGCTGCCCACCACCTCGGGGGCTGAGCAAGCGTGCAAGTCACCACCTAAGCCCCCAAAGAGTGTGCGCTGACATCCAGGGGCTGAGATCCATAGACAGTCTGCACAGGAACCTGAGTAGGTGCTGAGGCAAGGTGCCTCCCTGCACAATGTGCCTGCGAAGCGGCCCTGCCGGTTAGATACACATGGCAGGCCCTCTACTCTGGCAGCCCGGGACCTCAGCAAATGCTGCTAGGTACCACAGAGTCAGCCCAGAACACAGCCCTCAGCCCTGGGCCAACATTGTGGCCTGCTTGCAGTCCATTGCCCGGGTCCCTTGGGGCCACAGGAAAGCTACACGGAAGGAAGTTTTGTGCCACCCATGCATCTCAAGGTTAGGTGGGTGCCCAAATCACTGCTCTGACCACACAAACACATGCCAGCACCCAGGAAGTCAGTCTTGAGCTGCAGCCAGGTGGGAACTCAGAGAAGCCACACTGCACATTTTTTAAGGGATGGTGAGATGAAGTGATCTGTCTAAAATCACAGAATGCTGAGCTGACACTGGGCATCAAACCTGGTTCCCCAGCTCCAAAGTCAGCACCTCTGACAGTTAGGCCACATCTGCTTCCCAGTTACTGCTAGCAGTCTTTCGAAAGGCATTAGCTGAAGACCATTTTCTTTTATCTCATCACTGATAAGATTTGTGGACGTTATGAAACAAAGTTCAGCATTTGCGACTGACCAAGAAGAATGTTGATTATTTCCCGTGTGACATATATATTTCACATTAAGTATGATATGGGTCAGCTAAAGCTCAAACAAGCCAGGGATCTGCACATAAGCTGTATGCTTAACCCTCCCTAACAAATAACCAGCTCACTGGCCCTGCCTACGGATCCAACCAACCTTTCCACTCCTAATGGGATCAATGGTAGAACTCTTTTCATAAAATTAATTCAAACTCACGCTTTCTGCTTCAAAGCATTTCAGTAATTTTAATCCTTCATACTAATATAAAGCATTTTTATATACCCGGTTGCATTCAGAGCCTCCCAGACTCCTTTGTATCATTTTCATATTTGGAGATAAAAAAGCTTATCAAATAGTATATGCTTTTAAGACATCCAATTGAAACCTAATTAAAAATATTTCAACATTGTTTTTCTGTTCTAAGAATTCCCTTTACAATCAACACTTTTTAATTTCCTCGAACTTTGAGTCAATATGGGAGCCAAGGAGGTGTTCCCGATCAAAGGTCACATTAACCAGATGATGCTGCACCTCAGAGGGGAACAATGATACTCAAAGGCATATGTATCAGTGGAAGATCACACTAGAGTTGAAATCTCTACAGTGTTCCCTGCATCTAAGGTACATCTAATTTTACCATTATTCTTTCCCTCCTGCACCAACACCCTGCCTCTCTTCATGTATGTTTTCAGAAGGTGTTATACAAGTCATTTCATCTCCTACCAATGACACGTGTTGTACCTTTAAAGGAGACCCACCAAGCATTCCACTGTACCACTGTGTTGCTGATCCTACTGCATCATTGTTCCTTTAATGTCAATATTTTGGCATTCCCTGTTCGGAGGGAGTGCATCACCTATGTTGTGATCCAAGGTTAAAGTTTCAGGTGTGTGCACCGTCAAAGAAACTGGAGGCACATGAACTTAGATGCAAAGTGGGTTCTCTGGAGCTGCCTTATATGTTTTCCATTCTAGGAGTGATGTCCTTGATATTCACCTGATCCTTTTCTTTCGACTGCACACCTTGTCATGCCTCCTCCTCCTCACCAACATGACATTTGACCTTGTGGTGGTAACTTGCCCTTTCAATTACAGAATGATATGCTGTGGTGCTGACAATGGTTACTGCATATGGCTCTAAACCACAGTGGTCTTCCCACGGGTCACCCCATTTATGTGATGTGATTGGGTGACAAAAGGAATCCTGAATGACATCTTGATTATCCTGGTCAGAGCCTGAAAAGTATGAGATGTGACTTCTGTTGGGATGGAAACGTGTGGTATTTGTGATGGAGCTGGCATTGGGCCCAGAAGTCTGGCAGAAGCTGTGGTGCATGAGATTCTGGACAAGTGTCTGACTGACTGTTTTTTTGGGAATATAGTATCCCTCAAGTTTTTTTTTAATTGCCTCCTCAGCGCAAGTCATCTCTTCTTGAGAAACATGGAGGAAGGCTCCTGCAGTGGTGCAGGCCATGTGAACATCTTTCTAGAAGTTAGTGTTTCCTCCACCTTACATCTGGGACCTCTGGGAGATCAGTAAATAGAAGAGATTCACCTGAAACCAAAACTAACTTCAATTTTTTCTTTAGCACAGATTTCAAGACTGACTACAGTGTCAAATGTGTAGGGTTCCTTTCTTGTGGTCTAACCAGTATCTTATCTGGGTAAGGCTCTTGGCCTTTTGTTCAAGCTTCTTCAAGTTTGAGGCTGTCTCTCAGCACCAGACAAGCTTGATGATCTCAGTCAAAGCCAAGTGTCAAGGCCTCTTTGGTTGGATATCTTGGTTCAAAGTCAGACACCCTTGCAAAAGGTGCTAGGTCTCTGTCAGGAATCCCCAAGGTGCCTCCTGCGTTATCTGTCACCATCCCCAGGGATTAGGGGTAAATCATATCATGTTTCTAAGTAAACATAATGTGCTGTGTTACACAATTGGTTTTATCAATGCTTGTTTTACCAATGCTTGTTTGCTAATGTGAGCAGGTGTAGACATGGGCTTCTAATTGAGTGTGGTGTATACATGTGCTTCTAATTGGGTGTGGTGACTCATCCACATGTGGAAACTCAACTGCTTGCCTGATTGGCTATAAATAGCAGAGTGAAGCATGCCTCCCTGCTTGGCTTTGTTTTGCTTCTTGATCTCAGCATCTGATTTGGCAGTCCAGACCCTGCTGTCATCCTCGTATTCAGGACTTTTGAGGCAATTATTTTCTTTGTTCCTGTACCAGCTTACACCAGGCATTCCTCCAGCACTCCGGAAAAGTCTGCAGCTAAGTGACAAGTATTCTCCAGGGAGTTTCTTCTTTGAGCGCTGCGCTTTCGTAGAACAGCTGGTGTAATTCAGACCTCGTATTTTGGCAGAGTACTTATCTTGAAGAGACAAATGCATTTCTGAACATTCTACATTATTACTGTAGTTACTTGCCTAAATGTGCTTCAGGAAATCTGCTTGAGCTCAATTACTACAAAAAGTGACCGTCCAATTTTAAAAGAGCATTTACGTGACATTTCTTTCTCTAATAGCATAACTCTTGGATTTAAATTGTGTCATTCATGCCTGTGTTTCAGGTTTGAGGAATTTGCGTTTGAATGGTTTTTCACACACACAGTGAAACCAAACCAAACTGTGACACCCTAACTGTTTAAACCCAGAGTGGACATTTGTATTTCTTGAACTGTTTTTGTTCCTTTTAGTTTAACCTATGCATGCAGGAAAGTTATATGTGATACAATTAATGTCCTTGTTTGTCTTTCTTGTGCATGATAAGTGCAAACACAGTTCTAATTGTAGTGTGCAACAGTGAATCTCTGTGAAGCCGGCCCTAGTATCGCAGTACTTATTGTTATGGTACTCAGTTTGGGTTTTTGGTAATGCAGTGTTAGTAATTGTGCCAACAGTTATTATTATCCAAGAAAAGTGCTGGAGCACCCCGGTGTTCTTCTACCACCCCCTTGCCCATATCAGAAAGAGTTTCAGTTTCAAGGAAGGTGAATGCACTAACTGTACTATCACTCTGTCAACAACAACCTGCCCCCACCCCCCCCCCCGAAGATACAGGATGCCTGGCTGGACCGGCAGGACGTGGAAGTGTTTTGTCTCTTTCTCTGCCATTCCCCCTTTCCTTCTGGGACACCTGCCGGGGTTTCTGTGTCCACCAGGATGTGCCGGGAGGTGTTCCAGGAGGTTGGGGGGCATACCATCGTCCCTGCAGACATCCTTCTTTTCAGGTGAGTGGCCCGTCTCGACAGTCTCTGTGTGATATGGTTTTTGATGCTGAATGAGTATCAATTCTCTGGCATAGGAGAAGCTACTGGTACTCCTGAGGTGTGTTTTGTCCTCAGTGCTGCCTGCCCCTGAATGATCTTCCTCCTCTATGTCAGAGTCTTCTGAGAAAAGGGCATCAGGGCTTTCATCAACTTGCCCAGCTGGTGCACCTAAGGACCCTCTGTCTGCAAATTCCTTGAAGTACTCCAGACATAAGAACAGCTCTGACTCCAACTGGTCTTGCTGCAGCATCCTATAATGTGCCCAATCATGTTCTCTTGTGTATCAAATGTTTTTCACAATTCTCAAATTTAAAAAAATGATACATTTCTGTTGCAACATTAATAGGACAGCGACTCCCGCTTCATGTCCGCTCCAATTTGCGAATCAGAAATGATCTCAAAAGTTCTTTTGTAAGTTTTGTTATTTTGCACATAAAGAAGTATCCTATAATTGCAGCACAATAGTTTTCTGCCAGCCATTTTGAGAATATGATGGTGAGAGGACACCATTTATCTCTTGTGCATTTAGGTGAGGAGAGGGAAAAATATTCCAAAGAGTGTTGAGAAAAGTTGGCAAGATGGCAAAGTATTATTAATAAGTAGGCAGGTGGAGGATGAAGGATGAGAGGATCGCCAAACGGTGGGGGTGGTGAGGGGAATACGAGAACACCTGGTATACTCTATTCTTGCAATAGATGTAGGGTGGAAAACTTAGAGATAAATTGGGCCATTTTATGAATGGAACCCCCATGAATCATCTACCCATATGCTCCTGATCTATTGGATTAGGTTAACAGCAAAAGATAATTTATGTCAGGGCATACACAATATAAAAATATATACTGAAAGCTTTTCATAACATGGAATTTTCCAAATTGAGTTCAAAGTAACATTACAGGCAACTCAGTCTTCACTCTTATTGACTAACTCATGTCAGTTTGAAATCTTCAATATTATGCATCCCTGGTACTGACAACTACACATGTATGATTCTATATAAAATCAGTTATTCCCTTACTGTAAAAAACAGTCACTGCAGCATCTAAACTGTGTTTGAAAACAAGCTGCAAAAAACTCATAGTATCACAACCAAGTAGAGTTAACTGATACAAAATAAAAGATCATAAGGCATAAGAGACTATTGGATAGAAAGCTCACAGCAAAATAAATATTAATTGCAACCTATCATCAAATCAGTAGTGGTTATTTGGTTTCCTTTTCTAATGGTATCTGTGATAGCTGATGAATACAAGCCATCAGTTAGAATAAGTGGTAACTCTTACCCACTTAAATTGTGTCACAACCAATACCACAGTAAGAATGTTTTACCATTCAGCACTAGCAATTGTTGTGCAAATAGTGTTGGAATCGGCTCTCATTAAAACATTTAGTTTTAAAAAACTCAAATGACCTCTGAAATAGGAATAAGAACAAAGCTTCCAAGAAGCTTTCTCTTGCTTTGAAAAAGAAATAGAAGCAGACTAGGGTATGCAAGTTCATTGGTTCTGAGTGACAAGCAAGTACATAAATCCATTACCTTGCTTACATCCTTGGAGAACAACACACAAAAACATCTAAACTTTTCAAGTTCTTAATGTTGATTGTGCAAACAGCTCTGAGGCGTTGAAATATAACTAGACGAGTACACATCAGTCCAGAAAGCAGCTACAACCATACTTAATGAGTACAGCTGGAAACATTTTGAGCGTGAAAATGAAACAGCTAGTATTACAAAAAAGCATGCATGGACACAGTGTGGGGGTGGACAATCTGTTTCACACAAAAATAAGGATAGCATGGTTGTTTAAAGGACTAGACTGGGCCCTCATTTGGACTTTGGCAGTCAATTCTACTGACCGCCAAAGCCCAACCCACCAGACAACCGGCACTGCTGGTGGTCAGCAGACCACCATATTACAAGTGCTGGCTGCTTTCCACCATTATTGAGGCGGACACGAGCCAGCAGTCGTGCTGGCGGTCAGCGCTGCAGCGGCGGGTCCCTCGTCGGCACCGCCACGCCAGCTGGACTCCGCCCTCCATATTACAAGCCGTAATATGGCTTGGCAGAGTCCTGCTGGTGTGGTGATGGCGGGAGGGAAGACTGACAGAACCCATCCCCTCCCATAAGTCCTCCTCAACGAAAGAGGTAAGTGGGTGTCCGAAAGGGGGTCTGTTGTGTGTTTGGGCATGTGTGTGTTTGAGGAGGGGGGAGGAGGTGCTGAATGCGTGCATGTTTGCGAGTGTATGTGCGTGTGCATGTATGTGCACGTGTATGGGGGTGTCTATATGGATGAATGCAAGTGAGTGGAGGTGTCTGTGTTGATGAATGTGAGTGAGTGGGGGTGTCTGAGTGCATGTATGCGTATGCTGAATGGGTGTGGATGTGAGTGCCTGTGAGTGTGTGGATGGGTGGGGGGATGTGTGGATGTGTAGTGACGTGTGTGTGTGTGCCGGTGACAAGAATGAAGATTCCTGTCGCCGGGTGCGTGACCGCCAGGCTTTTTGTGGCAGGGTGACCGACACGAAAAGCCTGGCGGTGTGCAACCTCGTAATTCGGATGGCATGCTGAGGCCTATCTCCAGTCTGGAGGTGCTCCCTACCGGCCAAGGCGGTGTAACTGTACCGGCGGGCCAGGCGTGGTTGTGGACGCTTGGCAACTGCCAAGCCCCACAACTCCTAATGTGGCGTCCATTCCCCCGGCTCCATGGTAGGACCGCCATGACAAGTCTGTCGGTCTCATGACCGCCAGTCTTGTAAGGAGGGCCCGGGTTCTTTGTTGCAATTAATTTAACCGCAAAAATGAATTATATGAGTTAGTAGATTTACGTAAATTATTTGTATACTGATATTTTGTGTAGGAAACATTATTTGCCCAACCGCATGCTTGCCTGTCTGTTTTTTAATAAATGTGCTTTCAACTTCAAAGGACATATTTTATGAGCTGCATTTAATTACTTTAATGTCAGGTTGAAGTACCTTTATTATGAAATATTTTTAAGTATGTTTTCATGAGAAATCTGTTCTTAAAATAGAACTGGCGAAAAAATAGAGAGGGGACTCTCCTGTATACAAAATACCGGCGGGAAACAGGGTACCGTAAAACAGTAAGTATATAGAAGACCCCCATCGGGCAAACTAATCCAATCACACCTCACTCACACAAACGATGAATCTCTCTATTGATCAGCTAAGAATCCGACAAATCAAAGTTAAATATTTAATAAAATTCCGAGCAAATACCATAACAAAACAAACACATAAATATTAAAAGATCAAGAATATAAAATTGACATTGAGTGCCATTACATAAAGGGGAAACAGACAAAAGACATATACAATTATCTATAAAATGGAACTGTCCCAATATTGATAGGAATCAACCTATCGATAATTATCAATACTCCTTATTGGATAGGGTCCAGTAAAGGTAAAGCGTCAACGCGTTTCAGTGGTCTTCCAAACTTTTTTACCACCTTCTTCAGAACTAAATATTGTACTCCCCAAAGTTATTCATTCATACCCCCAAAAAGGCCAGTACACAACAGCCACATTCATATATATGGAGATACTTTCCTTAACATCCACCGTCTTTATGGTTTGTGTTTCATGGAGTCCAAATTTGTGTAAGTAATTTATGGCAGAACCAAATATTATTCAACTGGTTCAAACCTTAAATCTTCAAGTCGGCATTCTACTTCATATTCTTATTTAAACGGTTGCAAATGGCCTACCGACCCCAAAACGGATACAATTGTATGTACCATAGACACATGCAATCTGCGAATGAGTCTGCGACTGGTTTGTGAGTCATAAATTATGACTTCAATTTGCGATTAGGTGCAATTTGTCACGTTTGCAAGTGCAATTTACCACCATTCCAGAACAGATCGTAAATTGGTGCAAACCATATAAAGTGGCCCACAATGCAAGGGCCTTTCCATAATGGCTGTCCTGTACCTGTGCATTCCGGCCCTGCAGCAAAGAAGAAGGTGAAGACAGGAAATAATATTTTGCACCAGGCTCACACTATTCAAAAAGACCGTGGAGGAAATATACGATCAGTACAGACTAAGGCGCACAGTCATAATGGACATAAATGAGTTTTTAAGGCCACATCTAGAAAGCACTACTCAGCGCAACTATGCTATCCCTGCCCATGTGCAGGTGTTGTGCTCATTACACGTGTTAGGTAGTGGAAGTTACAAGGAAGTGATTGGCCAGAAAGGATGTGTGTCACTAAGTCCGCTTTCTGTTTCTTCAGGAGATTCCATTTCTTCAGGAGATTTTTAAATGTAATGCTCTGCTACATGCACTACTACTTATACCTGCCCAGGAACGCGCAGGAAATACAAACCACCAAAATTGATTTCTATAGGATTGCCAATTTCCCACAGCCCTAGGGGGCACAGATGGGCCACCATCCCAAATTGAGTACTTATTCAGGAACTGCAAAAATACACATTCCGTTAATGTACAGGTTGTGTGCAATTCCCAAAACCTCATCACTGATATCTTTGCACAATTTCCTGGAGGCACCCATGATTTGTATATGCAGAGCAGCATTTACCGACGCCTTAAAAATCGGGCATTTGGTGATGGATATCTATTAGGTAATGCAAACACATCACACACATATGTAGCTACATGTGACGCATCGTAAGTTTTCAGTATAACACATTTGCACTTCTTGCATGTGACAGCGCTTACACCCTACACCCATGGATCTTCACGTCTTACTTCTTGGCCAACAACCAGAATGAGTGGAGATACAACACAGCCCATCTTTGCGCACGAATAGAACACACATTCGCCTGCACAAAAGTGGGGGTGCCCTGTAACATGCCCCAGAGCTTGCCTGCAAGATGGTGGCAACATGGGCCACCCTAAACAACATTGCCTGACGCACGGGTCTACAAACTCCTGCCTCAGATTCCGAGTCTGAGGGTGAACAACCTTCACCCCCAGTTCAGCTGCCATCAGAGAGTAGAGCAGTGAAGGAAAGGCAACACAGGGGACACATTGCCACACACTACTTTGCAAGGTACATCATGTCCATGTCAACCAGATGAATCAAATTAACTCCACAGGATATTGAATGATGCTTCCAAATAAAATTGTATTGACAGCTTTGGGTAAATGTATTGTGCAGAAGTATTGAGCACCTGCATGTGTTCAACAGAAGGCAAAATGTGGGTTGGTTGCACCACCACCCACACAACATTCAGATATATGAATACCAGAAGCCATACCGTCATTTTTTCTTCTGTGTCATTCAGTATGTTTAGCCACATCATGTGAAGGTGCAGGGGTATGGGTAGAACTGCGGCTCAACACTCAGCCTAGAGTGGCAGAGGAGCAGCTAACACTTGGCATTACCTCACTTTCTTTTTGTTGCTGCACACCCCCACCACCAAGTTGGGGTCTGTGTACGGCCTCCTCAGCAGTGGGAATCTAGCCAAGGGCCCTTACCATATCCCCACTATGCTGACCCATTTTGGCCTGAAGTACATGGTGCACCTGGATAAGGCTTAGGTGACATGCACCAGGCATCCATTTAAGCTTGTCAAGGCAGCCATGCACACATCATCGCTCCTCACTCTGTGCCTCCTGTTACTGCTGCTCTCTGCCAACTGCATGCATGATTTGTCAATCACGGTCAGTCTGTCCATTTTGGCAACCATCAAGTTAAATCCTATTGACATTGCATGCTGCATGGCATTTCATTTTCTGTTCACCCCTTCCATTTCCTTGTATTGCAGGCACTGAATTCAAAGCATGGATGCCTCCAGATCCCCAAACATCCTTTCCTGTTGTGCACTGGGCTATGAACCAGAATGCACATAGACCTGGGCTCCTACACAACACCTATGGAGAGGTACTGTAGTATGCAGGGTTGTGGTGTGACAACCTGACTGGGGATGGTCTTCTGCGTCTGGATGGGCTCCACTTCATCACCTGACAGTGGCTGTGGTGAGAATGATGCACTGCTGGAGTGAGTGTGAGTTGTTGCAAAGTCATTATCCACAAAGACTGCTTCTTCCTCATCCATTGGGGCCTGTTAATCTGCCTTACCTATTGGAGGATCTATTTCCTCATCACATGCAACTAATGTGTGAAATGAAATGCTATTAATTTTGTGTTGTGGTGATGTCATATATATTGCACATTCCAATTAAATAAAATTTCTGATACTGAGTGCATCTTTCAGATTTTTCACTTCAAGTCCCATGATGCACCATGATGGCTACTGTTGGTGTGTAATGATGCTATGTTAATCTGCCTGTCTGAGTTCTAGGTTCACATGCATCTACCATATTGTGACACAGGGCAGCACTTACCTTCCGTTGCTGCAGGCTCAGATGTGTCAAGGCTGCCTAATCCTACAACTGCCTCAGGCTCCAGTATAGTCTCCACCATTGCCTCCAGTGCTGTATAGAGGGGGTGGAGGGGTAGCTGATTGACCACCTCCTGTTGCCAATGAACCATGAAGGCAGTTGGCCACTCGTTGCTTGGTGCAAGACTGGAGGTTGAACCACCTCTTCCGTATTTCCTCAACTTAGTGCAGGGCAACACCAACATCATTTATTTTCAGCTGTATGTCCCTCCAGATTTTGTGCTTCTGGCTTTCAGGCACAGTCTGGGATCTCTGTCCAAACAACTGCTTGCGATAGATGCAGCACTCCTCTGTCAGGATCCAAAGTTCTTTCTCTGAAAACTTGAGTTTGTGCGTCCTTTCAGGTGTCTCCCTCTGTGACTGTGGGCTGGACATATCTGCGTAATTTAAAAAATGCCTGTCACACTCAAAAGCTTACGGGTGTTGTGCTGCACCTCTGACCTACACACTGTGGCTGCTTCGTAGGCTTCTTGTGGGCAGCACTTCCTGCCGCTTGGGTGCTTTCCCATGACACAGGACGCTTTTGGTAGGCTTGGGGTCAGTTCAAATACAAATTGCGGCCGTGGTAATCGCAAGAAAGCAAGCCATGCCCTTTTGCGAATCGCAATTTGAGAATCACAATAATTCACAAATTTCAATTCACAAACTGGGGAATGGATACATCTGGCTCTTAGAGGATATGTTTATTTAGTATGAATGTCTATATTGCCAACAAAGCTACAGGACTTCCTTGTGTAGCCTGACTATTGCAATGAAAAACCTGCAGATCGAACCTGTTTGAAAGGTATAGATCACCATTTTTATTCATATTATTAAGACACCACTATGTACGACTTATAGCCCAGGAGGCAGAATGCATGGTATTTAAAAGGGGGACAGGCAGAAAATTAATATTGTCATGTCACTACATTGACAAGGCCCTAAATGCTATTTTCACTATAGTGGGACTAGCTGTTCTAGGTTACAAATCAGAGTACAGATTAAAATACTGATGCTTTATCTCTAGAATGGACCTGGCTAGAGAAATTAAGCAACTACTTTTAATACTTATTAAAAATCCAATTCAATGGTGAAGTTAGAATTGTAATAATATTAAGGAAAGTAACTTGTATAAAGCTCCCTTTCCCATAATCTAAAGTTGCTAGATGCAAATTTGAATTCCTCTCAGGAGCACAATATAGGCTGACCTGAATGGGGAGAGACACTCCTCTGTGCTCATTAGAATATGCAGGGTGGGGACCATAGGCATTCTTTTGACACCACAATATTGAATTCTACCCAACTGGTCTGTTGAGGCACATGCAACACTGGCATACTTAGAAGTGAGGGAACAGGAAGCAAGGAAACTTTTTTGTGTATCCCCAGTCTGGCTGTGGAAGGACTCTCCTTTTGTCCTATCAGAGTTGTGTCTCTGGGTTAGCTGTGGATATAGTGCCTGTTTCTAACTTCATTTTAGTGTTAGATGTGGAAGTACGCTAGTGATTATGCATTCTCATTTACACCCTCGGCGCTCAAAGACCAAGTTAAGTCTCAAGTAAGTGTGACCGAATACTTTACTCTTTCTGAAAATGCCGTGATGCACAGCATTTGTGACCTGCTTGCCGTAAAGCAAACAGGAACTATTGAAAAAGTGGGACGGGTTTCCCCCTGGAACTTGTACCCCATTGGTCAGGGAGTGCCCAGGTGCCACCCCACCCACTAAGATGGCATCAGCAATAATTGTAGTGTCATGAGGACCTCCTGGACCAGACTTGGTCCCCTGATTTTGGCTCCAATTTATATTTACACTTGCATGCATTGAACTGTATTGCTTTTAGCATAGTCTTCTTAGTGAAGATCTTTTGCACATTTTTATCAGCTTGAATTTATTCTAGGAATGTACAGAATGTGCTACTTGTTTAGTTAGCCTCTGCATAACATATAGGTCATCATTACAACCCTGGCGGTCGGTGTTAAAGCGGCGGTAAATACGCCAACAGGCCGGTGGTAAAATAAATGGAATTACGACCGTGGCGAACACCGCCAACATAGACAGCCACTTTAACACTCCGACCGCCACAGCGGTACAACCAAACACCGTGGCGGTAAATGCCAACAGACAGGTGGAGGACAATGTACCACCCACAATATTACAACCCACCAATCTGCCACCTTTTCCGGGGCGGATTCACTGCAAACAAAAACACAGTGGAAATAGGACTTCGAAGGGAAAACGCTCACCTCTACACACCCCACGAGGAACTAGGACGCCAGGGAACTGGAGCTCCAAATTCTGCCAGCCTGTATCTTCCTGCTCCTCTACCAGGAGCACGAACGCCGGCGGCGAAGACAACGGTGAGTATTGCACCTACGACACAGGGGAGGGGGAGGGAAAAACAGTGACACACACACACGACCCGCAACACCCCCACCCCCACCCTCACCCACTACAACACACACACAAGTACATGTTGATACATCACAGTTACACCTCCCAAACCATCCTGGAAGAATGCAAGGACAAAAGAAAATGAGTCGAATAATTGGATATATTCAAAGACATGAATCTAAAATATATACAAATATATACATTTATACGATATACAATTATATACACCAAGAACACAAGTCCAAGGGATTCCACCATCATAGTCCGTGGATCACTGGGCCCAAAAGGCATGAGCGAGGCCCACACTCAATACCCAATCAAAACGGAGAGAACACTGCAGGGGATTCAGATAGAAATAAAACAGGCACCTCAGGGTGAAGGGAAGGGTGGGGCACGACGCCAGATCCACGAGGGATCCATGCCCATTGATATATCATGGGGAGTGCAAAGCCACAGTCTCTCAAGTCTCTACAGTGGGTGGTTTGCCCACTGTTCAATCCTGGGGAGTGCAAAGCCACAGTCCCTCAAGTGGATAACAGTTGCCACTGGTTCTGGGGGGGCCTTGTGCCCAGAGTGCTTCATCCTGCCAAGGACAGAGGTAGTGGATGTATCTCTCCACTGGTTCTGGAGGGGGCCTGGTGCCCAGAGTGCTTCATCCTGCCAAGGACAGAGGTAGTGGATGTATCTCTCTACTGGTTCTGGAGGGGGCCTTGTGCCCAGAGTGCTTCATCCTGCCAAGGACAGAGGTAGTGGATGTATCTCTCCACTGGTTCTGGAGGGGGCTGTATGCCAAGAGTGCTTCATTCTGCCCATGGCAGGCTCAGTAGCGTCTGAATCATTTGCGCTGACTGGCCTGCGGAGCTGCTGGCGGCAGGGTCCTGGGCAGCGGTGCTTGTGGCAGTGGTTCAGCTGCTGGCGGTCTTGTTCTGCCCTGAGGGGCTGCTGGCGGCGGTGTCCTGGGCAGCGGTTCAGCTGCTGGAGGTCCTGTCTGTGGCAGCGGGGCTGCTGCTGGCGGTCGCTTCCTGGGCAGTATGGCTACTGGCAGTCCTGTCTGTGGCAAGGGGCTGCTGCTGGTGGTCACTTCCTGGGCAGCGGGGCAGCTGGTGGTCCTGTCTGTGGCAGCGGGGTTGCTGCTGGCGGTCGCTTCCTGGGCAGAGGGGCTGCTGGCGGTCCTGTCTGTGGCAGCGGGGCTGCTGCTGGCAGTCGCTTCCTGGGAAGCGGAGCTGCTGGCGGTCCTGTCTGTGGCAGCGGGGCTGCTGCTGGCGGTCGCTTCCTGGGCAACGGGGCTGATAGCGGTCTTGTCCGCCATGCTGATCTTCCCAGACTTGCAGCTTTTACTGTGCCCCTTTCCCCCCCTTGGATGGTGTTGAAGCTGTCTCCACACTCCCAACTGGAGCCCTAGGAGCGGGTTTGGTGGCTGGTTTCTTTCCCCTCTCCCGCCGGGCACTGTCCAACTTTTTATGCTTGACAGGTGGGGGACTGTGCGTGCTCTGGCTCCTTGCCACACTGCCTGCCCTGCTGCACTCCATAATCCATTGACTACTGGCACCACTGGTCCCGCCGATGTTGTGGCTGAGGTGCTAGGATGGGACCTGGGAGTCGGGCCCTAGGAGACTGACGGGGTGGGGGACTGTGAGGGAAAGAGGTCAAGACTGGCCAGGAAAAGTTTCTTAGGAACACTGGGATGGGTAGCTGGAGGGGGTTTGGGAGTGGAGGAAGAGGTAGTGGTTGTAGGCGGTGTACGTTTGGTGACTTTGGGTGAAGGTGCATGGGCTGGAGGCTGTCGTGAGGTGGATGGCTGTTGGGTGGGTGTGTGGCTGCGTTTGTGTACCTTGGGAGGTGGCCTCACAGACACACTGGGAGAGGACACAGGGGATGTGTGAATGGTAGTGGGGGTGGTGAGTGCACATGAGCAGGGTGTGGTGGTGGGTGTGTTGGTGATGGACGTAGTGACTGAGGATGTAGTGCATGCAGGGGTGAGTGGAGACGAGACTGGGAGGGAGGAGGGAGACGAGGAGGAGGGGGACACAGTGGAGGCAGTGGATCTTGGTGTGTCTGCATGTGTGTGATGCTTGCGTGAGTGCCTGTGGGATGTGTGGTGCTTATGTTTGCCAGAGTTTTCCTTGGGTGTGGAGGTGTGTGCATGCTGGTCTGATGGTGTGCTTGGGATAGGCTGAGGTACAGGGGTGTGGGTCTGGGTGGAGGAAGTTGGAGGGGGAGGCTCGAGACAGGGATAATGGCTGCCATAAGTGCTGAGGCCAGAGTCTGAAAAAGCTCGCTGAAGGGCTGCCTGACCAGAGTGAATGCCCTCCAGGACAGCAATGGTTTGTTGCAACTGTCTCTCTACACCCTGGATGGCATTCAAAATGGTGGACTGCCCAACAGTGAGGGACCTGAGGAGGTCAATGGCCTCCTCTCTGAGGGCAGCAGGGGTGACAGGGGCAGGGCCTGAGGTGCCTGAGGCGAAGTTAATGACCACCCTCCTGGGTGAGCGGACACGGGGCAAAGGCTGAGGGGCTGCTGGGAGAGCGGTGCTGGTAGGGGGGGTGGCGGCTGTACCTGTAGATGCGGGGGGCACAGATGGGGCCGCAACCGCAATGGAGCTCTCATCAGAGGAGGAGTCCATCTCGCTGGTGTCAGCTCCTGTCCCCGCTGTGGAGCTGCCCTCGCCCTCCGTCCCACTGGTGAATTCTGAGTCCGTAGTCTCACCCTCCAGGGCCATGTGGGATTCAGCTCCCTCCTGCTCCGGTGCCACTGCTCCTCTGCCTGATGATGCTAATGCACACAAGTACAGGGAGACCACAAAAAGGGGGGGGGGGAGCAGAAGAAAGACATGTTGAGTGCATGCAATACCGCTACCATTGGCGGACACGACAGACACAGAAGCCCCCCTGCACTACGCTAAGCACTTGGGGTCCACTTTTCAATCCCTGGGACATGGCTTACAAGGCTATGGCCGATTTCTGCACACATGGATGTCACAGGAGCCTGACTAGGTGTAGTTGGCACTGTACACAGGTGGGGTGGGGTGCCACAGGGCCTGCCTGAAGTAGGGAACTTAAATAGCAAACTCGCCCTGGCCTAGGGGAACCCAAAGCCCACCTCCCCCACCCAGACACCTAAAATGCGCGCTGAATCAGCAGATTGAGAGTGTACTCACCCCCTTGTGGCTGCTGTGATGCCCTCAAGCGCCCATCCAATTCAGGATATGCCACCGCCAGGATCCTGAACATCAGGAGGGTCATGGTGCAACGGGCACCCCTCCCACGTTGGGAGGCCATCCCCAGCTGGGCCTCCGCCGTCTTCTTGCTCCAGCGGCGAACGTCCTCCCATCTTTTCCAGCAGTGGGTGCTCCGTCTGTGGTAGACCCCCAGGGTCCGGACTTCCTTGGCGATGGCACACCAGATGTCCTTCTTCTGGTGGGTGCTGACCTACAGGAATTGTACAGGGGAAAAGAGAAGTAATTACCAACTGCACCGTCACAGTCATTGGCCCGCATCCCTACCCTTGCCATGACGCACATGCACTCACCGTCGTTTCATGAATGCCTCATTCTCACCCCCCTATCTTTTATCCACACCACTCCACACAGGCATTGCCCATACAGCATGCTCACAGTGTACTTACCTGTTTGTCTGGAGGACCGTAGAGTAGCGTGTACTGGGGGAGGACCCCATCCATGAGTTTCTCCAACTCCTCCATGCTGGAGGCAGGGGCCCTTTCCCCAGACACATCAACCATTGTCTCTTCCAGACTGAGGTCACAGCAGCACTTGCAGTGTAGGTCCTCTCCTGTCGAAGATCAGGTATCAAGTGATTGAACAGATAGAAAATGGCGGTCACGTCCGCGGCTGTGCGCACTGTCACCACCGGAGTACATCGTCATTGGCTCCTGGGACCAGTAGGGCCCAATGTTAACCAATGCAGAATTGCACTGCGGTCTTTGACCGCCTACCGCAACAGTGTAGAACGCCAGCGCAGTTACCTGATATCCCCCTGTCCCACTTTACAGGTCAGGCAGCCGCCATTTCAGGGGCCCACATACCTAGGCCTTGCCTAACCACTCATACAGGCAAATTTAGATTTATGAATACTTTCAGAGTAAGTTGTGTTTACGTACCTCAGAGTTGGTTGATTCTCTGCTTGCTGTTCTCCTCCACAGGCACCATCCGCTGGGGCATGTGAGGAGATGGCGGCATCCTCCGGTGTACAGACCCCTGGTGGACCTATCGACAATCGAGGAAAGACATGTGATCATCACCTACAGGCTTGATCATGCCACAACACAGGAACTGTGTGCCCAGTTGGAGCCAGACCTGATATCAGCTATCTGCCATCCCACAGGAATACCTCCTCAAGTGCAGGTGCTGTCAGTACTCCATTTCCTAGCAAGTGGGTAATTTCAAACAACAGTGGCCATAGCATCAGGGATGTCCCAGCCTTTGTTTTCCAACATGTTGTCCAGAGTGTTGTCTGCCCTGCTGAAACAAATGCGGAGCTACATCGTTTTCCCTCAGGTGGAGGATTTGTCTACAGTGAAAGGTGACTTCTATGCCCTGGGACATATACCGAACATCATAGATGCCATTGATGGGACATAAGTGACCTTGGTACCCCCATGCAGGAGTGAACAGGTGTACAAAAACCGGAAGAGTTACCATTCGATGAATGTGCAGATGGTGTGTTTGGCAGACCAGTACATCTCCCATGTTAATGCAAAATTCCCTGGCTCAGTGCATGACGCTTACATCCTGCAGAATAGCAGCATCCCTTATGTGATGGGGCAACTCCAGAGGCACCGGGTGTGGCTATTAGGTGAGCACCTGGACCCAAATCAGTGGGAATAGTTGTCTGGGTCTGTGGATGTCCCTATGAGTCAGTGTGTGTCTAACAGTTGTCCCTCGCCATTTGCAGGTGACTCTGGTTACCCCAACCTGTCAAGGCTACTGACCCCAGTGAGGAATCCCAGGACAAGGGCAGAGGAACGCTACAATGAGGCCCATGGGCGAACTAGGAGGATTATAGAGCGGACCTTCGGCCTCCTGAAGGCCAGGTTCTGGTGCCTCCATATGACAGGTGGTTCCCTATTCTACTCACCAAAGAAGGTGTGCCAGATCATCGTGGCCTGCTGTATGCTTCACAACTTGGCTTTGCAACGGCAGGCGCCTTTTCTGCAGGAGGATGGTCCAGATGGAGCTGTTGTGGCAGCTGTGGACCCAGTGGACAGTGAAGACGAGGAAGCAGAAGAAGAGGACATCGACAACAGGAACACGATGATCATGCAATACATCCAGTGAGACACAGGTAAGAAGACAACACTGCCTGCTACATCTGATTTTAAACCACTACCTCTCTACTGTGTCATTTTCACCCAGTGTATGGTCACGGAGTTGTTACTTCCCCTTACGATTTCACAGATGTGGGTCCCACAGTGTGACATCTGCTTTGTTTCCTCATGGACTAGAGCTGTGTGACATAGGTATGTTGACATTACATTTGAAAGAGCATTTTGCCACTAATTGCTAATACACTATTTCAAAATCACAGACAGACTCCTGATTGTTTTGTGCTTTAAGGGTGTTTATTTAAGTGCTCAATATTGGAGGGGGTTGTAAAATGGTGAGGGGTGATGGTGGAGGAATGTCCATGGCAGAGTCCAGTCTATTAGTCTCACAGGTGCATTGTCCAAAGGGGCATAGGAAGTGGAGCTGGGGCAGTTTAAGGATGGAAAGGGTGACAAGGTGGGACAAAAGGATGACAATCAGGGTGGTCTCATTTCTTGGTGGGGGCCTTGGTATTGTTCTCTGTCTTTGTCTTGGATCTCAGGGACTGCTTGCGGGCAGCTCTCCATCTGCAGGGGGTGGGGTGCTGGTGTTGTGGTCCTGAGGCGGTGCCTCCTGTCCACTAGCGCCGGCGGAGGTGGTGGGCAGTTCATCATCCAGGCTAGTGTCAGGGGCCCCTTGTTGTGCCACAGTGTCCCTCCTGGTGTTGAGGAGTTCCTTCAGCACCCCTACAATGATGCCCAGGGTGGAATTGATGGATCTGAGTTCCTCCCTGAAACCCCAAATACTGTTCCTCCTGCTGCCGCTGGGTCTCCTGAAACTTGGCCAGTACCGTTGTCATCGTCTCCTGGGCATGGTGGTAGGCTCCCATGATGTTGGAGAGGGCCTCGTGGAGAGCGGGTTCCCTGGGCCTGTCCTCCCCCTGTCGCACAGCAGCCCTCCCAGTTCCCCTGTGTTCCTGGGCCTCTGTCCCCTGAACCGTGTGCCCACTACCACTGCCCCCAGGTCCCTGGTGTTGTTGGGGTGGGTGGTTATCCTGGGTTCCCTGTAGTGGTGGACACACTGCTGCTTGACCTGTCCTGGGGACAGAGGTATGGGCCCGCTGGGTGGGTGCTGTGCTGGTGTTTCCAGAGGGGGCCAGCTCTGTAGTGGCCTGTGCCAGTGTGAGTGGAACCGACTGTCCCGAGGTCCCAGATGGGCTGGCCTGGTCATCTACATCCAGTTGGACACAGCTCCTGCCATCACTGTGGGAGTCTTCTGTGGGTGGAGTGGACATGTCTAGACCCCCCTGTCCGGTGGCGTTGGGTAGGGGTCCTGCAGGGGTGTAAAGTCATGATTATTGCATCTATATGTGCCATGGTGTGCAATGTGTGGGTGACCCTGTACCCCAGTGCTTGCATTCCTGTGTAGGACATTGTGTGATGATGGTTTAGGGGGGTGTATGGGTATGTGCAGTGGCCATGCATTGGTGATGGGTGTCCATGCTTTGGTGTTGCATGCAGGGCTTGGTGTTGGGATGGGTGGTTTGTGATATTGGGACATGTGTGAGGAGTAGGAGTGATGGGTGAGGGCGAGAGTGGGGGTATGTGATGGCATGCAGGTAGGGTGGGGGATGTAATAGTAAAGAATTGACTTACCAGAGTCCATTCCTCCAGCTACTCCTGCGAGGCCATTAGGATGCAGAATAGCCAAGACCTGCTCCTCCCATGTTGTTATTTGTGGGGGAGGAGGTGGGGGTCTGCTGCCAGTCCTCTGTACCGCGATGTGGTGTCTTGAGACCACGAAACGCACCTTCCCCCATAGGTCTATCCACCTCTTCCTGATGTCATCCCTATTTCTTGGGTGCTGTCCCACAGCATTGACCCTGTCCACTATTCCTCGCCATAGTTCCATCTTCCTAGCTATGGAGGTGTGCTGCACCTGTGATCCAAATAGCTGTGGCTGTACCCGGATGATTTCCTCCACCATCACCCTGAGCTCCTCCTCAGAGAACCTGGGGTGTCTTTGCCGTGCCATGGGGTGGTGTGGGCGATGTGTTGTGTGGTGTGTGTTGTAATGTGTGGGGTGATTTTAGAGGTGTGTTGTGTGAGGTGCATGGATGCTATGTGGGTGATGGTGTTGAGTGCCTGTGGATGCTATTGTTCTTTCGGATGGTGTCTCTCTCTGGCCTTCTGTCGCAATTGTTGTTGTAAGGGTTTGTGGGTGATGTGGGTGTATGTTTTATATTGTATTGGGTGTGTGGAAGTGGTGTCTGTATGTGTATCAGGTGTGTGTATTTTGAATTTTCCAATGTGGATGTGTTTTGTATATGTGTGTGTATTTTGAGTGCGGAGGTGTGTACCGCCAATGGAATACCGCGGTTGAAAGACCGCCGCGTGGATTCGTGGGTCGTGATAGTGTGGGCATATTCCTGTTGGCGTGACGGTGGAGGATTTGTTATCGCCAGTTTATCACTGACCTTTGGTGTGGCGGACTTGTGTGGGTGTCTAGATTTTGGCGGATTCCGGGCTTTGGGTCTTAATGACCGTGGTGGAATTCTGCAGCCACGGCGGTGTGTTGGCGGTCTTCTGCACGGCGGTATGCAGCTTTTACCGCCAATGTTGTAATGACCCCCATAATAAGTACTTTCTCTCCAAAGCTAAGAACACTGTACATGATATTCTAGTTTGTTTTGCCCATGTAGGAGACATCTTCTAACTCCTACACACAGCATTGCACCAGGGCTGTGCTTCCAACAAAGTATGAGTTTATTATAAAAATGATGCACTGCCCCGGAAAGGGCAAAGGACATTCCAGCCAGACAACTTGCTTATGTCTCAACCTTGACATGCATGAGTAATACCACAAAAGGTAAGATTTGTTTCCATTACTTCCCTGGGAATTCAGAGTGTTATATTCAGGTAGACATAACACCATCCACCTAGTTCGGGGGTATACGTGAGGCACAGAGAGGTAGCCAGGATTTGGGCCTACAGATTCTGATGGTGTGGATGGAGCTAGTCCCCCACATTCTGAACTCCTGTTGTCCTAATACACAGTCAGAGGTACCAGTATTGGCAGTTCACCAACGACTTGTGCAAGTTCCTTTAATTTATCAGAAGCACAAGTTACGAAATATGACTGCCCAAACCTATACATCTATAGGTCACAATAACAAATGGGCCAGACCAAATAAGCCACAGCTTAAAGGTAATACTGAAAGGGATAGTACCAAGAAGCAAAAATCAAATAAAGGTAATATAAAATCACAGGGAAAATCTTGCCACCGGAAAGCTCTGAGAAACATAATAATTTATGTAACTGTGAAAATTCAAAACAGCCTGACAGGTATATATACACTGGTACATGATCTTCTTGTTCCTTTCAGGTGTCATCTGACAAACTGTCCGAGAGAGTGGGGCAGACAGAGCACATACAAGAGAGTACGTGAAACCAAAAAAGGACTCACAATGCTCATCTGACATAATAATAAAGAAGGAAGAGAAACTTCCTTAACAAAAACCTCAATTCAAAAACAAGAAGGTTACAGGAATTTTGGCAAAATATGCCACACATACTGAGAATATTACTGCGGAACAGGACGTGGGCAATGACTCTGCTAGACAGCATGGCAGCAGTCACAATAGTTGGTTTGAATCTTCAGGAGTTTCTGGATGTGTGAGCAATGAATGACTACATAGAAGCTGAAACTCCAGATAGGCAGATAGGTGTCACCCATCCAGTCCGGGTCTATATACTAAACATACAAATTGACTGGGACATATCGTGCACAATTAAAGACATTTTCTGGGAAACACTAACAATCAGCTATTACATTCCCTTGGATGAAAAAGATTGGCCACCAGAGTTTGTCAGAACCCTCCCTCAAGAGGAAGATGTGATTTTACCATCTTTCGTAGTCCTCGTTCCTGAGCAAAGCAAGCATACGATGCAGAATGGGGTCTTGTACAAGCCCCGGCACTATACCGCAACCATGTGGGCTGGGATAGGGACATATAAATCACATTTATATTCCGGTGCTGAAATGTGTTTTGTGTCCACTGAAAAAATACTGGCTGCTGTTCCAGTGGCCGTCATAAAGGAAATACCTCTGGCTTGGGAAAAACACATTATTGTTGTTACTGCAGTCCCAGCCTTAGAGGGTGTCCCAAAGACTATCATTCCAAATGCAAAATCCTTCTATCCTAGATAGGTACAATGGGTCACGTCATTGACCGCAACTGATATAAACTGTATGTTTGACCCTACGCTGCAAATTCAAGAATTTCCACAGTATGAGTTGGGATACTCCATGCCCACTAACATTTTGGCTCTTGGTCAGTATAAATATATATTATCTATACTGATAGTTCAGCCCAAGAAGCAATAGGTACCAAACATCAATACTCCAGGGCTTGCACAGCTGTTTGTGGAGTAATGAGGGATGAGAATTTCACCCTCAAAAAACTTTCACGCAGTCCCTTGGGTCTGCACCGCACATCTAGCTCAACTAAAAGCTTTGATTCCGGCCCTGGAACATATGGATGCTGAATTCCCCACTCTCATAGTATGTGATTCGTATTACTATTTCCAGTCATTTAATGAAAATGGACTTGCATTACTGGCACCTAAATGGATTCAGGGACTTTAAGGGAAATACCATCAAGTATAAAGTGCCTTGGGGAAAGGTTGCAGAACTCAAAGACAGTCTGCAACAGGCTCATGTAATACATACAATGGGTCATCAACGTATTGGAGTGTACGTTGTTGGAAATCCATTGACTGTTGAAGCTGCCAAATCTGCAGTTATTACTCAACTGTAACTGTGATTACTTAATCTCATACGCGGGTGGATTAAGAAATACTGTCTGCCGTAAACGCTTCAGCTAAAGATGCCCCGTTACATAAGGCATGTCGAGCAAAATATTCCTACCACTTAAGTGCACAAAACATTCCTTATGTAACCATTCCAGGACTGGGTGATCGGGTGATCCTCAGCCAAGACCACAGACTAGAATTAATTAAAGCAGCCCATGAGGGGGTAGCATTTGTCTATGCTGGTGTGGCAGCTACAGTTGCTTTGCTACAAAAACACTATTGGTGACATGGTCTGTACAAACAGACAAAGCAATATCTCCTTAGCTGTGACATTTGCCAACAAATTAAAGGTTCCACCATTGAGCAACCACAGCAGACAGCCATTGTGGTCTCTAACAAGCCACTACAGTGTGTATATCTAGACCACTGCAGTGCTCTGAATTGTGGTGGTGCGTTCAAGTATATACTACTTGCAATTGATACTTGGTCCAGATTTCTTTGGGTTTGGCCACAGTAATTGGTTGATGCTTGCACTAAAGATTTACAAGTCTTCATCAGGACATACGCAGCAGCTGCATCCACTCAGACCAGGGCTCTGTCTTTCCCTCCAAAGCATACAGGGATAACATGGGAACCCTGGATGCAGCTACGCAGTATTTTTTTCCTATCATCCCAAGGGAAATTCGATAGCGGAAAATAAAAAACAAGAATTAAAGCAATCCATAGCAATAAGAGTATTATGTTCAGGTCACAGGTGGATCTACCAGCATTACGGAGTCCAACGTTCATTAGTTAATCTGCCTAGAAGATCTTTGGATGGCCGTACCCCATATGAAGTCCTGTTTAGCATCCAGATGTATGTTCCAGAACTTGGTGGTCCTGGTTCAATGGCAGCAGAAACACCTTTTGCCATAAATGAATGTCTCACTGTCTTACAGGAACTTCAAGATGTCCAAGATGAGTGTCTACTATGAGGGAATGAGGGATACACCTGCACCCACAGACTTGATTCAAAAAGTTGGGGATCTAGTTTGAGAAAAGAATGCAGTAAAGAAAGTATTTAGCCCATCATATCATGCACTGGTACCTGTCCTTGGAATTCAATGTACCAGAACTGTGATTTTGCCAATCCTTGATGGTTGTAAAGAAAAACGCTTTGTCTCAATTGAGCAAGTCAAACTGCATTATGTAGCTTATCCTACACAGTAGGCCTCGAGGACTCCTGGGTATTTTTCTGACCACTCTCACTACCAAACAGGAAATACCTCTTCAATCATTGAGTAACACCAATATTGTTTCCCCTATGTTGGGGAGGGTGGAGATTGCACTTCTGCTCACTCCATTTACCACTACAAGTGCAAGAAACACACCAGACATAAGTCTACAGTTCTCAACTAATTCTCAAAGAAACAGAGTTGTTTATGATAAACCACATATAAAGGCTTCTACCAGTTCTCTTTCACCTGCTGCAGCTCCTATTTTTAGACACAGTGCTTCTGGGTACATTGTCAACATTGATGACTTCTCTTCTGACTCTACTGATACTTCTCTTCATTCATACGTAAGCTTTTTCATTAGGTTAAATGCACTTATCTGATCAGTCCATGATCCTATTTTTTTTATTATACCTGCTTTGTTTGCCCTTTTCCTGTGGATTAGATTTGTGGGTGTTTTTGTCTTGCTTTTAAATGGCCATTATCTTCCTGAATGCTTTGCTGTTCAACTGATTTATCTTTCCATAAGGTTCAAAGAGACTTGTCCCTTGTGAACATTTCTGCTGTTCCAGTTCCTGATGGCATTGTTAGGGATAAGGTTCCATATGATATTTGTGGTCCTACAGAGACTATTTATATTCCATATGTCTTTAAACTTTCGATCGATGATGTAATCACACCTGGGATTGTGTTGGAATGTAAAAAGAGTTTCATCAATGCTTTCTGAGCTTGAATATTATACTGCATTTGAAAGTGAGGATTTGTACATTAACTCTGTAAATTATGGTAAATTGTTTTGTTACCATCACTATGCACACCATTACATACATAGAGCTAGCACACCAAGTACAGTTATTAGTTGCACACAGTGGGAACATTGTCTGACTGCACCAGTGGGGAATTTTAGAACATATTCACATATTTTTCTGGGCATAATACTTCAGATCTTCAGTCCTATTATTTCAATTACCATCAACAAAAGCAAGGAAAAATATGCGTACTGGTACTACATTAATTTACTCAAATTCATTTGTTTCCCAATTGATTACTGGGAAAAACAATTGATTTTATATCAGTTTGGAGAAAAAACATTAGTGAGTGCAGGGCATGGATGTCTTATTTAAAGCGTCTCTGTTCCCATTATAGATCAATTTCCTGGATGACACATTTCAACTGACTGCTTCCCTAAGTCTAGCAAAAATGAAAGAAATGAATGTGCCCAGTATCCCTTCAACTGTAAAATTTGACAACTGACAAAGTTTAGTAAATTACGCAGAACAGCAGTTCTGTGTGGTAAAGAAGGGTACATTTCATTTGACATTCCATTTGACATTTTCAGGTCCCGATAGGTGGTTACTGTCGGCAATTTGGCATGTTACTTGAAGGGTTTTCAGTCACCTTGATTTGCCCAGTGTTTCAGTTGCTTTCAAACAGAATTGATTTGATGCTGATTAAACAAGGATGTTGTGGGATGAGAGCATGTGTTGATGATGTGATTTATATTTCTCAAATAGTGACCTGCTGTGGTAACATAATATTTCCCCCATGCATGGGGTTAGGGCACCAAGTCTGTGGCCTTCCATTTCTACCTTTAAAGTTAACTTTGACAAGCTGAGCAGGCTAAAAGCACTATTTTTTCAAAAGCATGTGGAGCTTACATCTGCCCGTTAAACATCTGAATTGCATTAGGCAAGGTCATCCCCAAACATACACTTTCTTATAAATACCTACTTTCCAAGGTACTTCGGGGTACTTCTTAGCTACATTTTTAATGCTCCCAACTCCAAGGATGTTGTACACTTTTTTAAGGTGATTGAGTCTGGTTTTGTCAGCAGTTTCAGGACTGTCTTCAGAGTGATTCCATCTTTTATACATTCTATGTTTTCAAGTGTGTTTAGAGGCATGTTGTTCTTAATTGGTGGTAGTTTATTACTGCTTTTTCTGCTCTGCAATAATGTCCCATTTCAAAGCACAATGGTGATGGAACTACCACCCATCCAGCTGTGTCATGAATGCATGATACGTGATACTTTGGAGTCCCTTTGTTGAATAAATGTAATGACATCTAGTCTTTGTCTTCCCAACCAGCATGGTTCTACTGCGTGCAGCTTATATTCTGCTGTCTTTGTATGGCCTTTCAAGTGTGCACTGGATGTATGTCTGGCAACGCAATTGGTACTTTCAATGGACATGAATCTGCTAAGTTCCAATTGAGGGCTCATTTCCAGAGATGCCCTATGAGTCTACAGTTGTTTGAAGATGCCTTTAATGAGCCACCTGACATGGATATGGGTGCTAAGGCTCCAGGAGTATTTTTGGCTTTACTACTGGAGCCATTACACATGATGCTCCTTCTCAGCGGAGTCTGAGGCTTTCCATCATCTCTGTTCCTTTAACTTACTTACACAGGCTTTGGTGGTTATGTCTTCTGCAGGTGCAGGATCCCTCTTGGATTCCATCCCCAGTGATATGGATGAGATCATGGCTGCCTCCAATGTCTTTTACATTCGGCCTTTGTTTTTAAGAACCTTGCAGTTTTTGTTGGATTATTTTTGTTTTGTGTGCTTGTTGGCGTGAACAGTTTAATGCTTTTAATTTTGATAACGTTTTAGAATCTGTTTTTCCTGACTGGCAGTAAGAGGGTGCTGTGAAGGCCTCTTGGACCCGAGTTGGTTCCCCTATTTTTAGCTTAATTTTATATTTTGCATTTACACAATTTTAGCCGCATTGCTTTTAGCATGGCCTTTTTAGTGATGACCTTTTGCATATTTTTATCCGCTTGATTGTATTCTAGGAATATTAAGAACAAGCTGGCCATTTAGTTAGTCTCTGCATAACATATAATCAGTACTTTCTGTCCAGCGCTAAGAAACTGTACACCATACTCTGCTTTGTGTTGCCCGTGCATGAGACAGCTTCTAACACCTAGACACAGCATTGCATCAGGACTAAGCTTTTAACACAGTATGAGTTTTTTTTAAATAAATGATGCACTTTCCCAGAAGGGACAGAGGGCATTACAGCCACGACCATCATGGAATGCATGCCGTGTTTGACATGCAGCTCTGCTGGTGCTAATCTATCAGCCCTGAGAAGATTGCCATCTACACCTCCGGCTGACTCCTAACACTGTCTTTGTCAGGAATCCCCAAGGTGCCTCCTGCGTCATCTGTCAGGATGCCCACGGATTAGGGTTAAATCAAATCACTGTTCTTAGTTAAACCTTCACGTTTCTAAGTAAACATAATGTGCTGTGTTACACAATTGGTTTTATCAAAGCTTGTTTTACCAATGCTTGTTTGCTAATGTGAGCAGGTGCTTCTAAATTGGGTGTGGTGTAGACATGTGCTTCTAATTGGGTGTGGTGACTCATCCACATGTGGAAACTCAACTGCTTTCCTGATTGGCTATAAATAGAGTAAAGAATTCCTCCCTGCTTGGCTTTGTTTTGCTTCCTGATCTCAGCATCTGATTTGGAAGTCCAGCCCCTGCTGTCATCCTTGTATTCAGGACTTTTGAGGCAATTATTTTTTTCGTTCCTGTACCAGCTTACACCAGGCATTCCTCCAGCACTTCGGAAAAGACTGCAGCTAAGTGACTGGTATTCTCCAGCGAGTTAGTTCTTTGAGCACCGCGCTTTCCTAGAACAGCTGGTGTATTTCAGACCTCGTATTTTGGCAGAGTGCTCATCTTGAAAAGACAAATGCATTTCTGAACATTCTACGTTATTATTGTAGTTACTTGCCTAAATGTGCTTCAGGAAATCTCCTTGAGCTTAAGTACTACAAAAAGTGACAGCGCAATTTTAAAAGAGCATTTACATGACGTTTCTTTCTCTAATAGCATAACTCTTGGATTTAAATTGTGTCATTCATACCTGTGTTTCACATTTGAGGAATTTGATCCTAAAGGGTTTTTCACACACACAGTGAAACCAAATCAAACTGTGCCACCCTAACTGTTTAAACTCAGAGTGGACATTTGAATTTCTTGGATTGTTTTTGTTCCTTTTAGTTTAACCCTATGCATGCAGGAAAGTTATACGTGATATAATTAATGCCCTTGTTTGTCTTTCTTGTGCATGATAAGTGCAACCACAGTAATAATTGTAGTGTACAACAGTGAATCTCTGTGTAGCCAGCCCTAGTGTTGCAGTACTTATTGTTATGGTACTCAGTTTGGGTTTTTGGTAATGCAGTGTTAACTCCTTCTGTGCCTTGGACGAGATGATCTCGTCCAAGGCTACAGTTCCCCTGTGCCTTGGACGAGATCATCTCGTCCTAGGCACAGGGGAACTTCGGGGCGCGCTAGCGCGCCCCCCGTGTACCCCCCTTCCCGCCCCAGGTGGGGATGGAAGGGGAAGACCTTCCCCTTCCACCCCCGCCCCCCCCACGGCAATCCGATGACGTCAGCGCGCGCGCAGCGCGCCGACGTCATCTAGTGTTGCCGGCGCGCTGGAAGCCATTTGCTTCCAGCGCGTCTTCGGAGCAGGAGCTCAAAGGTGAGTCCTCTCCGTTTTTGGGGGGTGGGGGGGTTGAGAAAACAGACACAGTGGGAAAGGAAAGGGTCTTTCCTTTCCCCCTGTGTCTGTTTTCTCAAGATTCCTGCTCGTGGAGCAGGAATCTCCACTAGCCACCAGGGATTTTCTTTGTGGCTAAATTTGGGGGCGACCCCTTGGGCAAGGGTCGCCCCCCCGGGGGCAATTTTTATTTGGATTTCGCCCCCCCTGGGGGCAGATCGGGCGTTTTTTCGGTGGATCTGCCCCCGGGGGGGGGCGAAAACCACTAGACACCAGGGATATATTTTTTTATGTTTGTTTTTGGGGGCAACCCCTTGGGCAAGGGTCGCCCCCCCGGGGGCAAATTTTATTTGTATTTCGCCCCCCCCTGGGGGCAGATCGGGCGTTTTTTCGGCGGATCTGCCCCCAGGGGGGGGGGGGGGCGAAAACCACTAGACACCAGGGATAACCTTTTTTATGTTTGTTTTTGGGGGCGACCCCTTGGGCAAGGGTCGCCCCCCCCCCGGGGGCAATTTTTATTTGTATTTCGCCGATTTTTGGGCTGATCTGCCCCCAAGGAGGGCAGGGATTTTTTTTGTTTTGTGTTGTGCTGGGGGTTCCCCCTTGGGGAAGGGTCGCCACCTGAAAGGGGGCACAGAGGTGTTGCCCATTTCTGCCCCCCTTGGGGTCAGATTGGCCAAATCTTTTACGCCCATCTACCCCGAGGGGGGCAGGATCCACTTAGGTACCAGGGACAACTGCTAAGTTCTTGGTGGTGGGGTGTTTGTCAACTGGCAAAGTATTTGTATTTGTGATTATAACAATTTATTTCTTCTTTTTCTTCTAGTTCAACGCTTTTGCTTCCTTTGCTGTGGATCTTTGCGGTTTTGGCAGTAGTTGTCCTGAGGTTTGCATAGTTGCATGTTTTAGGTAAGTGAACGCAATTTACTCCAAAGCAGTATTGTTGACATGTTTGTAGGTGGTGTACTAAATGCAGTATTGTGTGTTTGACATTGTCCTTAGATTTGAGCACAGTGGTGTTTGTGTTGTCATATGTCTAAATTGCTTTTTTCTTTTTTCTTTTTAGTGGGATATCATTGGTGATTGCAGAGTAGTTGCTTGGTGAGTAGCTATTTCAGGCAACTGTGTGGTATTGTTTTTTGTAGTACATAACTCTTTGTGATAAAGCTACACTTTGTTTATTACTTATTTTAGTGCTAGTTGTTGTTGGCAATCCATTTGTTGTTAGGATCATGGCTAGCCGCAAAGTGACCGCTCAGCAGGTTGTTCGCATGCTCTTTGAGTCGTCTTCAGACCATGATTACGACACTGACTCTGCATCTGAGGCAGAGGAGGAAGCAGGAGATTCTGGAAGTGAGTTTTCTGTCCGAGAGTATTCTTCTGATGAGGAAGCTACTCTCAGTGCAGATGAAGGGCCTGTGTTAGAGGAGGACATTGATGTGCCAAGAGTGCAGCAGCCTGGGGCTGCAGGGTATCCCATTGGAAGACCTGACACCTGGATTGCCCCAAACATGGAGCAGCCACAGTTACCTGCATTTACTGGTCTCCCAGGGTGTAGAGTTAATACGGAAAACTTTCTGCCTGTCCATTTCTTTCACTTGTTTATGGACGATGTATTTTTGGAAGAGATTGTGGAGCCGACAAATGTGTATGCAGAGCAATATTTGCGGGACAACGCTGCCAGACTTAAACCTCAGTCTAGAGCTACTCATTGGGTTCCCACATATCTGGAAGAGATGAAAAGGTTTTTAGGTTTGTCTTTTTTGATGGGGTTGATCAGGAAGCCGTCACTGGCTTCTTATTGGTCTACTAGGCCCTTGATGGCAACTGCTATATTTCCTGCAACTATGACACGTAATCGGTATTTGCTTCTTCTTCGTATGCTGCATTTTGTAGACAATGCTTTAGCCTTGCCACGAGATCACCCTGATTGTGACCGCCTTTTTAAGATTAGGCCTGTCCTTGATCATTTTGTGGATCGGTTTTCAGAGGTCTATGTCCCAGGCAAAGAGATAAGTGTGGACGAGTCTTTGGTCCTTTTCAAGGGGCGTTTAGTTTTTAAGCAGTACATTCCTAGTAAGAGGGCACGGTATGGGATTAAATTGTATCTGCTGTCAGAAAGCAGTACAGGATATGTGTATAATTTCCGGGTCTACACTGGTAGGGATTCCAGTATTGACCCTCCTGGTTGTCCGGCCACTTTTGGAGTTAGCGAAAAAATTGTGTGGGAACTTGCTAGACGGCTGTTTAACAAAGGTCACCATTTGTACGTAGATAATTTCTACACTGGAGTGCAGTTGTTCAAGGAGTTGTTTAGGGTGGACACTGTTGCTTGTGGCACAATCCGTTCTAACCGGAAAGGCTATCCAAGGGAGCTTGTCTGTAAAACACTTGAGAGGGGACAGTGCAGTGCCTTGCGGAATAATGAGCTGCTAGCTCTGAAATTTTCAGACAGGAGGGATGTGTACATGCTATCGACCATCCATGATGAGAGTACTTCCCCTGTGGCTGTTTGGGGTCAGGTTGCGGAAGTGCGCAAACCTGCGTGCATTTTGGACTACAATAGGCACATGGGTGGTGTTGATAGAGTAGATCAGAGGTTAGAACCTTACACTGCTCTTCGTAAGTCATATGTGTGGTATAAAAAGTTGGCCCTACATTTATTTCATTTGGCAACTTTTAATGCCTTTATTGTATACAAGGATTGTTCACCCGAGTCAAGGATGACATTTGTTAAATTTCAGGAGTCAGTGATAGAAAGCCTTATTGTGGTGGAACCGGCAAGAGTTCCTAGAGTAGAAGTGGTGGAGGATGTGGCTAGATTGAAAGATCAGCACTTTCCAGATCACATTCCTCCCACTCCCAAAAAAGACATGCCCACAAAGAAATGTAGAGTATGTGCCCGGAGATTAATCCGGAGGGAGAGCCGGATGTACTGCCCCGAATGCCCTTCAAAGCCTGGGCTGTGTGTTCCCGGCTGTTACAGAAGTTACCATACCCAAAAGAATTTCTGGGAAATACCTTGAGCGTAAGCTGTCTGTTTTATATTTTCATATGTTTCACGGTTGGCATCTGTTGTGTATTTAGTTAGAGCTTTTGTGTTTGTAGTTTTGTGCTTATTTTATAATTAGTAGTTTCTTTGTTGTTTATAAATAAAAAAAAGTGATTGCGGTGTGGGTGGGGTGGCGCTTGGCTGGCGGTGTGCGTGGGGTGGCGCTTGGCTGGCGGTATGCGTGGGGTGGCGCTTGGCTGGCGGTGTGCGTGGGGTGGCGCTTGGCTGGCGGTGTGCGTGGGGTGGCGCTTGGCTGGCGGTGCCAGCCGAACGGCAGTCCACACTCCCATCAGCTGGTGTGATTCTTGTATCAGGCATGTGGGCGTATGTAAGTGATGGGCCCTTGAGTGGCGCGGTCTGTCGATGTGAGTGTTGTAATGTGCTGGGCCCGTGGCTGGCGGTGTGAATGGTCTTGTGCGTGTCATGTATGAAAGGTGTGTGAATGGCCTGTAAAGCGGTTGGTGCCTTGTCGCGGCTTTACAGCTCACGAGCTGTGAGTCATTGGTTCACTTTTTTGCCTTTCAGTTATTAGCAGTGCATTTCATTTTTGTGAAATCTCTTGTTAATAAAATTTGATCCACTGAACCATCACTCACCCTCGTGCCAAATCCAACCAGTATGTGTTGTAAAAAAAAGACAAAACCTGCTCCGCTGTAATCAGGCGTCGCAGCACACCTGTGACACGCTAGGTGCCTCGGGTGGGACCCCGATGATGAAGCATGCCACCAACTTGGTTGGTGGGTGAGGGGTCTTCTTCACATAACCTAAGTGTGTTTCTTTTCACAATTTTAGTGTTTGGCACATCACGGACGTATGTGCACACATCAAAGTGATATATTCCAAAAATGCCTGTGTTTGGGGGGGGAGGGCCCACCTATGTTTTTGGTCCAGGGTGCGGCTGTCATGTAGGGAAACCTACAAAACCAAGATTTTTTTTTAAAATAGGCACCCCAAGGAGTCCAGGGAGGTGTGGCTTGCGTGGCTCCCCCAACTATCCCTTCTATCCCTTCAGGTTTTGGGCCTTATTCTGTTCCAGGCACCTGGCCCACCCACACAAGTGAGGTACCATTTTTATCGGGAGACTTGGGGGAACGCTGGGTGGAAGGAAATTTGTGGCTCCTCTCAGATTCCAGAACTTTCTGCCACAGAAATGTGAGGAACATGTGTTTTTTTTAGCCACATTTTGAGGTTTGAAAAGGATTCTGGGTAACAGAACCCGGTCCGAGCCCCGCAAGTCACCCCTCCTTCGATTCCCCTAGGTCTCTAGTTTTCAGAAATGCACAGGTTTGGTAGGTTTCCCTAGGTGCCGGCTGAGCTAGAGGCCAAAATCCACAGGTAGGCACTGTTTTCTTTCAAAAAATGGGATGTGTCCACGTTGCGTTTTGGGGCGTTTCCTGTCGCGGGCGCTAGGCCTACCCACGCAAGTGAGGTATCATTTTTATCTGGAGACTTGGGGGAACGCTGGGTGGAAGGAAATTTGTGGCTCCTCTCAGATTCCAGAACTTTCTGTCACCGAAATGTGAGGAAAACTTGTTATTTTAGCCAAATTTTGAGGTTTGCAAAGGATTCTGGGTAACAGAACCTGGTCCGAGCCCCGCAAGTCACCCCTCCTTGGATTCCCCTAGGTCTCTAGTTTTCAGAAATGCACAGGTTCGGTAGGTTTCCCTAGGTGCCGGCTGAGCTAGAGGCCAAAATCTACAGGTAGGCACTTCGCAAAAAACACCTCTGTTTTTTTCCAAAATTTAGGATGTGTCCACGTTGCGCTTTGGGGTGTTTCCTGTCGCCGGCGCTAGGCCTACCCACGCAAGTGAGGTATCATTTTTATCGGGAGACTTGGGGGAACGCTGGGTGGAAGGAAATTTGTAGCTCCTCTCAGATTCCAGAACTTTCTGCCACCGAAATGTGAGGAAAACTTGTTATTTTAGCCAAATTTTGAGGTTTGCAAAGGATTCTGGGTAACAGAACCTGGTCCGAGCCCCGCAAGTCAGCCCTCCTTGGATTCCCCTAGGTCTCTAGTTTTCAGAAATGCACAGGTTTGGTAGGTTTCCCTAGGTGCCGGCTGAGCTAGAGGCCAAAATCTACAGGTAGGCACTCCGCAAAAAACACCTCTGTTTTTTCCCAAAATTTTGGATGTGTCCACGTTGCGCTTTGGGGTGTTCCTGTCGCCGGCGCTAGGCCTACCCACGCAAGTGAGGTATCATTTTTATCGGGAGACTTGCGGGAACGCTGGGTGGAAGGAAATTTGTAGCTCCTCTCAGATTCCAGAACTTTCTGCCACAGAAATGTGAGGGACATGTGTTTATTTAGCCAAATTTTGAGGTTTGCAAAGGATTCTGGGTAACAGAACCTGGTCCGAGCCCTGCAAGTCAGCCCTCCTTGGATTCCCCTAGGTCTCTAGTTTTCAGAAATGCACAGGTTTGGTAGGTTTCCCTAGGTGCCGGCTGAGCTAGAGGCCAAAATCTACAGGTAGGCACTTCGCAAAAAACACCTCTGTTTTTTCCCAAAATTTAGGATGTGTCCACGTTGCGCTTTGGGGTGTTTCCTGTCGCCGGCGCTAGGCCTACCCACGCAAGTGAGGTATCATTTTTATCGGGAGACTTGGGGGAACGCTGGGTGGAAGGAAATTTGTAGCTCCTCTCAGATTCCAGAACTTTCTGCCACAGAAATGTGAGGGACATGTGTTTTTTTAGCCAAATTTTGAGGTTTGCAAAGGATTCTGGGTAACAGAACCTGGTCCGAGCCCCGCAAGTCAGCCCTCCTTGGATTCCCCTAGGTCTCTAGTTTTCAGAAATGCACAGGTTTGGTAGGTTTCCCTAGGTGCCGGCTGAGCTAGAGGCCAAAATCTACAGGTAGGCACTTCGCAAAAAACACCTCTGTTTTTTTCCAAAATTTAGGATGTGTCCACGTTGCGCTTTGGGGTGTTTCCTGTCGCCGGCGCTAGGCCTACCCACGCAAGTGAGGTATAATTTTTATCGGGAGACTTGGGGGAACGCTGGGTGGAAGGAAATTTGTAGCTCCTCTCAGATTCCAGAACTTTCTGCCACAGAAATGTGAGGGACATGTGTTTTTTTAGCCAAATTTTGAGGTTTGCAAAGGATTCTGGGTAACAGAACCTGGTCCGAGCCCTGCAAGTCAGCCCTCCTTGGATTCCCCTAGGTCTCTAGTTTTCAGAAATGCACAGGTTTGGTAGGTTTCCCTAGGTGCCGGCTGAGCTAGAGGCCAAAATCTACAGGTAGGCACTTCGCAAAAAACACCTCTGTTTTTTCCCAAAATTTAGGATGTGTCCACGTTGCGCTTTGGGGTGTTTCCTGTCGCCGGCGCTAGGCCTAGCCACGCAAGTGAGGTATCATTTTTATCGGGAGACTTGGGGGAACGCTGGGTGGAAGGAAATTTGTAGCTCCTCTCAGATTCCAGAACTTTCTGCCACAGAAATGTGAGGGACATGTGTTTTTTTAGCCAAATTTTGAGGTTTGCAAAGGATTCTGGGTAACAGAACCTGGTCCGAGCCCCGCAAGTCAGCCCTCCTTGGATTCCCCTAGGTCTCTAGTTTTCAGAAATGCACAGGTTTGGTAGGTTTCCCTAGGTGCCGGCTGAGCTAGAGGCCAAAATCTACAGGTAGGCACTTCGCAAAAAACACCTCTGTTTTTTTCCAAAATTTAGGATGTGTCCACGTTGCGCTTTGGGGTGTTTCCTGTCGCCGGCGCTAGGCCTACCCACGCAAGTGAGGTATAATTTTTATCGGGAGACTTGGGGGAACGCTGGGTGGAAGGAAATTTGTAGCTCCTCTCAGATTCCAGAACTTTCTGCCACAGAAATGTGAGGGACATGTGTTTTTTTAGCCAAATTTTGAGGTTTGCAAAGGATTCTGGGTAACAGAACCTGGTCCGAGCCCCGCAAGTCAGCCCTCCTTGGATTCCCCTAGGTCTCTAGTTTTCAGAAATGCACAGGTTTGGTAGGTTTCCCTAGGTGCCGGCTGAGCTAGAGGCCAAAATCTACAGGTAGGCACTTGGCAAAAAACACCTCTGTTTTTTTCCAAAATTTAGGATGTGTCCACGTTGCGCTTTGGGGTGTTTCCTGTCGCCGGCGCTAGGCCTACCCACACAAGTGAGGTATCATTTTTATCGGGAGACTTGGGGGAACATAAATTAGCAAAACAAGTGCTATTGCCCCTTGTCTTTCTCTACATTTTTTCCTTCCAAATATAGGAGAGTGTGTAAAAAAGACATCTATTTGAGAAATTCCCTATAATTCACATGCTTGTATGGTCACCCCGGAATTCAGAGATGTGCAAATAACCACTGCTCCTCAGCACCTTATCTTGTGCCCTTTTTGGAAATGCAAAGGTTTTCTTGATAGCAATTTTTTACTCTTTATACTTCAGCAAATGAATTGCTGTATACCCGGTATAGAATGAAAATGCACTGCAGGGTGCAGCTCATTTATTGGCTTTGGGTTCCTCGGGTTCTTGATGAACCTACAAGCCCTATATATCCCCGCAACCAGAGGAGTCCAGCAGACGTAACGGTATATTGCTTTCCATAATCTGACATTGCAGGGAAAAGTTACAGAGTAAAACGTAGAGAAAAATTGGTGTTTTTTTCACCTCAATTTCATTATTTTTCTTTTTCAGCTGTTATTTTCTGTAGGAAACCCTTGTAGGATCTACACAAATGACCCCTTGCTGAATTCAGAATTTTGTCTACTTTTCAGAAATGGTTAGGTTTCTGGGATCCAGCATTGGTTTCATGCCCATTCCTGTCACTGACTGGAAGGAGGCTGAAAGCACAAAAAATTGCAAAAATGGGGTATGCCCCAGTAAAATGACAAAATTGTGTTGAAAAATTGGGTTTTCTGATTCAAAAAGAGTAATGTGACAAGTGCAGCTCTGCTTTGCAGATACATATGTTAGACCACAGAAAAGTTCAGAAAGGCATGGCTTTTAGTTAGGATTTACTTGTTCCCATTTGGATGTACCTTCTCTGAAAAAACAAACACAGCCATAGACTATATTGATGCTGCTGGGTACATAAGGAAGAACAGCTGCATACCACAACCCATTGCAAGCTTTGTTGATACAGTAGGTCATAGGTGCAATCAGTAATACATTCATCATAGTCAAATTATGTTAAACCCATACATAATCTAGCAGCATGCTTTTGAATTTGCAGCAACTATTTTATTTGTGTATTGTGTAGTTCTGAGTATGCAATGTTGCATTATTCCAGTTCTAAAGATGCCAATATGTTCATCAGTAGTATGGGACACTCCCCGTGCAGAAGTGGAAGCACTTTCATGATTTTATTACCGTCTCTAATATTGTGTTCAGTTTAGAGCACCACGTCGGACAAAGTGCACAGTGTTTCAGTCTTTCCCACCTAGATTCAGCATGTTGCTTGGTTACTTTCATCAGGATTACTGATCTTTATAACGTGGTAGATATGATTAGCTTGTTTCTTAGGTCCATCTCCATTCAGAAGGTGGCGCTCAATGTATTTTCATGTATTTGTAATTCTAGTTGTATCAGGTGGATTATCTCAAATATTAGTCATAGGTGAATATTTAATCTTTGCCACCATGTTAGAGACTAAATACACCTTTTTCAAAATTACTAGGATTCAATAGGAGATAATGAACAACTTCCTCGTGAGAACAGCTGATTTAAAAATCAAAATTACCAATGTAGCATAAAATAAACAATCCTCTTATTAATGACCTCCATAACAGAGTGGTCTGAGTCAAAATATAATATACAAATCAAGTGCATTAAATTAGTATCCGAGCATCTCTTTGCATCTTAACCCTTCTTTCTTTAAAGTCATCATCAGTTATTTAAAGTCAAAAGCATCATTTTGCAGACCTAACATAGAAACGTCTAGACTTCTAACTATTTAATAAACTATTTTGATTTGTTTCTTAAAAATAGGTTATTACATGTTACATACGGAAATATTAAATATGCACTATTTTATATTTTTTAAACATTCGGTTATATTTATTTATATTTTACCTATTTAAATCACTTAATTAAAGATTATTTCAACCGGGGTTTTATTTCAAGTTCCTACATCAATTATTATCTTTGGGAGGATGTTGCAGTACCAGTGGCCGGCCTTGAGAAGTCCTGGACCTCACAAAAGGGAAGGTTAATACAAACGTGTAGTTTGTGAATACCAAAAAGTAGTAAACCTACTCAAAAGGGCGAACATACTTGAAAGTGTAAGATGCCTTTGTGAATCAGACCCAAATTGTTGAGGAACTCAAAGTAGCACCACACTTTTTCACAGGTAGGTTACTTCAGTATGGCCACGCAGCATTATAATGGTCTGTGCCTATTCCATTTTGTTTTCCTTCTTCACTTAGCAGTAAAATATTGTTAATTTTTCAATTAGGTAAATTGCCTTTTATTTAAACAGCTAGTGCAGGACAGTTTTCACTGCATTAATCTCATAACATGAAGAGGTACTGTCAGTTAAACTCCTGAGAGGAACTTAACTCTGTTAATGAAAACAATTAATGCACATAATAATGATCACATACTTGGCATACATAACCATATATGTGGAACGTTGCAATATAATATTTCACAGTTTATTATGAAAATATAATGTGCTTGATTAAAGGTATGGTGGTCACCGTAGTCAGTGGTGATTGATATGTTTTCCTTCAATTATATATGAAACTGAGAAGAAAGGCAAGTTTGGCTGAAGCATAGGTGTGGTGTTGAAGTAGTATTTTTTGGGCTAAAATAAAATCCAGAGGACAGGCCACAAGCAACCCATATGTCATAATTAAATGGGTTTTCATCAGCTGTAGGCAAATCGTGTCATTTTGAGGCACCGAAAGGGTACTAGGAAAAACGTTTAAAAAAAAAAAGGCAATTATAGGCTCATTGAGTCCAGGAATGAAGAGAGGCACTAAAAATCAATTAATGGTAGATAAGGTAACAAGTGTGTATACTGTAAAGTCAGCCTGATAGAATATCCCTAAAATCACTGGCAAGTGATATTCAGCAAGTGACCACTTCCCTTCACCTGTGAGCTTGAGAACAATTGAGAATTTGGCGCCAATATGCTGTATCCAAACAAGCATTGGCAAAGCCGATAGGTTTTGTTCAGCGAAATTTCTTTGCGTTTGCCAGTTTTTTATTACAGGTTGCACAGTAGCATGGGCTTCTGTGCAACAAAACATCAAAAGTGCTATGAGGTGGTCAGTGCTGGCTGATTCACACAGATTTTTTTGTTTTAAGCCACACTGCAAGCAAAAAGAATGGCAAAGCGAATAGATCTTGCATAGGCAAAACTTATTGGCTTTGCCAATGCTTCTTTTCTTGGGCACAGGACTATTATGTGATTTACCCAGCATCAAAAAAACAAATAGCTGACTTTGAAAGCTGAAAGCCTGATAACATGCACTGACCCTAAGGCTTTCAGAAATAATTTACTTTCAAGCCAAAGTAATGAAAATTAAGAGCTAAAAGGCACTTGTTTTGCAGTTTTACATAGGGCAAAGTCGGACCAAAGGAATTGAAATGGTTTACATGAGCACCAGTTCCTTCACACAAAGTTAGTTTTTTTGTTTTTAAGGCATAGGGAGGTAAAGTGATTTGCTCCAAATCACATGATGTTAACCCCAACGCGAGTACTTAAACCTAGTTCCTCTATTCCAAAGTGGGCAGCTCCTGCAGTAACACCACCTCCTTTTCCAGTTGTTCGTAAACATCGCATTGCACTGTGAAAGGGCAATAATAAATATGCCAATAGGCTTTCTTTCAATAATGACAAAAATAAAATAGAGGATTCAGGTAGTCAACTGCTGACGGTACTGCAACAGACAGTATGTGAATATCAAACATTTAATTTATTGTGAGAAAGAGGGTTTCATAAGTATAGTAAAAAAACAAAGAGAAATGCAGAGACTAAAAGGTGTTGTACTTAATGAGAATTTGCTGCAATTAGATCATAGAGTGGCTTTAATCCCCTGTTCCCCCACTCCCCATGATAGAGCATGCAGGACAACTCTGAGGCCACCTACTTGAGAGGTTCTCAAGTTCGGGTGAAATAAGGATTCATGCTCCGGTGGTAAAAAAAGAACAAAATTGATAATTCAGTGCTTTGGATTATAATGTTTTGAAGACCATTACCATCATGCAATTAGGAAATATGAGCCTGAGGGATGCTCACACACTAAAAACCAAACACATGCTGTCTCCTAGAGTGCAACCCGAAAAGTTGAAAAAACTACCTTCAGGAACATGCGGTCTCTGGAAGGACAATGGCCACAAGAAGTTGTAGTTGGTCCATGCTCCATGCCAGGGACAACACCAGAAAAAGTTAAATGAAAGCAAGAAAACACTAACATTGAGAAATAAGGAAAAGACAGTGATGTCAAAATGACCCAATGTAGGTGAGGGTAAGTATTGGCAGAGCTTTAAGACAGTTTTATTAAGCTTTTTGTATTTGTAATAGGATTTGGCAAGCACAGTGCGAGTGCTGTGCAGATAAAACCTGACAAGGGCTGGTTGAAATAGTCTTTAAATTGGTACAGCCACAAAAAATGGCTGAGTCATGTGGGGTGGCGGGGGGTAGTGGGGAAACATTACAAGGTTACCCTGCAAAAAAACATCAGGTACAAGAGGGAAAGGCAAATCATAACAGATACAGTGAATAATGATGTCTGCAGTCAACATTAAGAACGTGAGCATGGTGGACTTCAACTTTTGCATGGTATAAGGGAATGTTCTATGGGAATGTACTAGGGAGTACATGAATATTGAACAGATTAAAAAAAGGTTTTAGACAATCATGATTACAGATGTTCACAAACCATTCAAGACCAGATTGAGAGTCAGGCAGAGTGAAATGTATCTTATTTTTCACCTTCCCTTTGCCTTATAACAAGTATTTCTCCCCTTGCCGAATTAAAAGAATTTCCACATGTGGGTAATTCACATATGGAAATACAATCATTTAGCATATGTAGAAAGTAATCTGTAAAATTGTATTCAGCATTCCCATACTGAATAAATGAAACTGAAATTATGAGCTGTGTGGTAACTATTACCAAGTGAGGAATTAACACAAAGTTTTTCCTCCTGACCTTATCAGATGCAAATCATATCCAGATTCCAAATAAATAGTGAAATGAACATGTAAAGCCCACACTCAACCAAATGTGAAGCATATCATACATTTTGTTCAAGGTAAAATAAATATTTGTTGCATACATTGTCTTCTTTATTATAAACACAAATATCCGGAAACAAATACTTATGGAAGAAACATATTAGTCATAGACGCTACAAAAGTAGCCAACGCCCATATGTACACGTGTAACTTTTCATCAGACCATATTGCAGAATACTTAGCCCTGTTTGATGTAAAACTCATTGTTAACAAGCTCTCATCCAGGTGCAGGAGAAGGAAAGGACACAGTTTGAAAGGGGCAGGGCAAACAGAATATTGCCTAAAGTTCCCCACAGATGGCTATACCCTTTAATCTTGAGTCAAATCTATGTTTTAAAAACCTACGTACAGGATAGAGCCACCAACAATCACATCCACTCTGCCATTGAAGACACCTCTGAATAAAACATTACTATGAGAACGGGGGTACCACTTGGCCACCACAATACTGTTGTCCAGAGCCCATCTTCTTGAGTATTCTGTCTGATCAGATGTGCAGGACTAGTGCCATCAATGTCCTCTAATAAGAATCGGACAAAGGTGTTTGTGGCACCATCAATTCAGATGCATGTACCATAAATTATGAAGAAACAGTTGGAAAGCAGAAAGGCATGCAGGGCAAGGTTCGATTGACCAGACTGAAATGGAGGATGCAGTTTTGAAGTGAGTGGTGCACAAATTTACAGACCATGTAAGAGATGAAGGACGGGACAGTTTTAGTTAGGATATACTTAAAGGAGGTAAAATATTGATCATCTTTAATCTTGAAGTGGAGGCAGCTGTGATGTACCATGCACTCCCTTTTCCTCTGACTTGGTCTCCATTATAAAATAACATCCTACAACTAGTTGGAAGAAGGTTGGCAATATCATTGCGATATGGAGTCTTTGATTCATGTTTCAGAGGTGGTCAAGATATACAAACTTTGTTGAATTATGAGGTTGCGGATATTAAAGGATTTTTTATATGGTAAACCTTGCATTAAGAAGTCCATCCCAACTATGAACTTTGGCTAGTGATGTAAAAAAGATAAGAGGGGAATAGCCTATCCCTGTGATATGCAAGGGCAGAATTAAATATATAGTTTAGTAGTCTGGTTTAGATTTAAAATTAAGGTGCTGGTGCAACATCATGGGAAAGGTCTCTGGGCAAATTAGTAGAGGCAGAGTTAGTTAAATGCGGTATCATAGGTAGGCTGTCCTGTCTTAGGGTTAAGCGTGTAACAACTGGGAAAACCCCACAGAAAGGAAAACAATGCTTTTCAGTGTAAACATTTAAACACGGATAAACACCAGAACAAATACAACCTGAAATGCATTTGAAAAAAGAAAATTGTAAGATAAATGACTCATTTTTATTCCTTTCTGAAGGGGCCAACACAATGTAACTTTTGTATACCAGTTAGCAGCATTAAAAGACTGGTCTAACATTATGCTGCTTGATTTTGTTATTTAGGGATGTTGCTAAAATATTGTTTTGTGTGCTTACATAAAAGGTGTAGATTTTAGAAGCATGTTTTAGGTCTGCCCTATTATTTTATACACTGTAGACAGCATGGGAATATTAAAATCATATTTGATCTTTTGCAGTATTCAATTAGTTCAGTGATTAGTGAAACTGATTGCTCATAAGAATCATAGTTGATATGTACTATAACATTTACCCACAGACACACAATGGGAAAACACTCTTTGACTCATAAGACCCTTTTCTAACAAATCAGTATTGATAGTAGGTTGCTGGCCAAATCCCACTGGCTTTAAACATTAAAATCATTACAGGTAGCTGTGAAAAGAATGCTTTCACTATGCACATGGGATAGTAGTAAAAACATGACAAGACTTTCCACATACCAACAAAATTCATAGCTGCAAGGTGTCCCATTGTCATGTGTCATACCTTCAGCTAATCCTGGCTTTTTACCCGAGTGCAATTAACTGCTTAGGTTTTTGAGACTATATTTACAATTTTAACCGCAGAAAGTCCCAGACTACAACGTGATGTCTGTTAAAATGTCAATGAGACATTTGTCATTGTGACACTTGGTAGCAATAAATGTCCACACAACAGCAGTACCACCTTAATTTAGTCAGGCAAATATTGCAGAAAAGCAATGGCAAGCAAGTTTATAGCATCAACTTTCAGGTACCATAATATTCAGGGCTACAAATGAATACAGTGCAATTCAAAATTTTAAAGGCGGTTTTACAAAGTACTATGCTGTTGGTGGGGTTGACCACCGTTCAGTGGTGAATAGGTGAATTACCTCCTCAACTGTGTCCAAAAAACTGTTTATCAAAACATTTGAATATAGCACTCTCACTTTGAATCCACTAGTTATCCCGTAAACCAGACAAAGATTGAGAGGAAATGAGATTTGAGAAATGGGAACGTGAAATAACAGTGTAATACAACCAGTTTCTATGCATAAAACAGTCAAGTCTACTGTAGAAACTGTTGGTGAGAAGGCTCTGCATACCTTGCATTACAGTTCCTTTAAATTAAATATGTGCTTTATAATAAGGACTGGAAAAAACTAGAGGTTTTTTAAACACTGGAAAATCCCAGTTTTTGTCTGAATAAACACTGGTAAGCACGGATTTCAAAAGATTTGAAAAACACTAAGAAAATAAACTCTGAAAACAGGACAGACTATGATATGTAATGTTGGTTAATTGAGCTGTCTAACAATCAGGTGTAAGTTATCAGGTCAGCAAGGCTATAGCCTTGGAAGATTTTTGTTTTAGAAAGTGCCATTCCATAGACCAGTCAGCTTGGATTTTTATTGTTGTAAACAATGATTGTGATGGTAGATTTTTTTTCAAGGGGAGAAGACTACTAGTTTAAGACTTTTGAGAATCATTGATCAAAAGGTCTGTAGTTGTGCTGCCTCTTACTGGGTTTGTGTAGGTATCATCAACTTGTGTCTTGAAAATGTTGATGAGGATATCATATTTGTGATTCTCTTTACTTTGTTTTAAAGTCCCCAATGCTGGATATTGGACAATGAAGCATGCAGGGCCTATTGGGATGAGCTGTATATAATTGCTGAGCGGAAGGGTCGCGATTTACAATGACAGACATTATTAGTTGGCAGATACCAGATTGAGGTAAAATAAGCCATTGATGTTAGGTTCTTAAATTAGTAGTTAAAAAGATGAAGAATTCTTGTTTGTATATGAGAGTAGAGACACCAGGCCATACCCAAAGACATTTTCCTGTTTCATTTATCACTGTAAATTGGTTAAATTATTGATCACACCACATTTGACATGACCACCAAAGAGGGCATGCCTATGAAGTCTGGTGGGAAAAGGAAGAATTAGCTACAAGAACTAAGGGGAGATTTAGCATGAATATTGTGTGTCAGGTGCAAGATGTCAACTTAAATATATACAGCTCATTCACTGACAAAAGGCTTCAGCCACAAACCATGCCAGTCAATTATTGATATCCACGTGTGAATCACATTAGGCTCACCTTCAATGAACGTTAATACAGAAACAACTTATGGTAAATTTTAAAAATGGCTTTAACTCAAATCCCTGACAAAAGTGGCTGAGTTATGCATGGTTGAGAGCTAGGCCCGGTAAGTTGAGGGTGGAACCAAGATGGCCACCCCTGCATTATAAAAGAGCGCAGAGGTACTGCTTCACTGTGATTAAGTCCATGCTCCATGCCAGCACAGGCAAGAAGAGCATCTAAAGTCACCAGACACTGCCAACATGGATCAAAATGGTGGTGCGCTGGCGCTTGTCCACTGTATCAGACCAACCATCATGGAGGAACGCCTTGCTCCCAAGGCACATGGGATGCAGCAATCTGCCAAAGCTTTTAGGTCCAAGTCAATCACAGGAGACCGGGACACAGATTCCAAATTGTACCCAGTGTAAGAATTGCTGTGGATCAGCGGTGGATTAAACAACCTAGCCTGAAAGCAGATCGGGGACGCATCTGCTGATCTGTCTCCATTCCTGCTGCAGCGCACCAGTACACTTCCATTGCACTGCCCTGACCAACATGGCTCGACAAATCCCAAACAAGACTGGATGCATCAGGAATACTTCTGACCGCCTGGACAGCAAAGTGGCTTAAAAGCATTGTGATCCCTTGGAGGCTGTCATCAAAGTCCAGAAGAAGATGCTTTATGAGGGTACCAGGGACCTACTATGGTCAAGAGGCTCTTCCCTCCATGATTCACTGTGCTGCTAGTAGGCCACCAGCTGGATAGAAATGAACACTAGAGCAAGCATGCAAGTCACACCAGGGCACCTCTGAATGAGGTAAATGGCTGGTGCATGGAGGAGGGGTGCTAGATGTTTCCTCAATCCAAGAGTTCCAAGGGCACCTCTGCCATCTTGAATCAGTATATTGTAAATGTTGTGGGTTAGATTTTTCATCCTTGGCGTGGTCTCCCTTAACTTTTTGCCTCTGTTCCCCAGGTTGTTGATGTGTGCTGGACTCTGATTTCGCTGTTTTTGTTACTCTGGGCACTTTACCACTGCTAACCAGTGCTAAAGTGCAAGTGCTCCTTTACAAAATGTGTATGTAATTGGCTTATCCATGATTGGCATATTTGATTTATTAGTAAGTCCCTAGTACAATGCACTAAATGTGCCCAGGGCCTGTAAATCAAATGCCACTAGTGTGCATGCAGCAGGGGTTCTGCAACCTACATAGTAGCTCTGTAATCATGTCTCAGACCTGCCACTGCAGTGTCTGTGTGTGCAGTTTTAACTGTAAATTCGACTTGGCAAGTGTACCCACTTGCCAGGCCTAAACCTTCCCTTTTCTTGCATGGCTGACACCCCTAAGGTATGCCCTAGGTAGCCCCAAGGCCAGGGTGCAGTGTATGGTTAAGGTAGGACATCTAGTAATGTGTTTTATATGTCCTGACAGTGAAATATCGCTAAATTTATTTTTCACTGTTGCAAGGCCTGTCCCTCTCATAGGTTAACATGGGCGCTACCTTCAAAGTGTAGATTCCCTTTGGGAGCGGATAGACATGTAAAGTTTGGGGTCTCTGAGCTCACAATTTAAAAACACATCTTTTAGTATAGTTGATTTTAAGATTGTGTGTTGGAAAATACCACTTTTAGAAGTAGCATTTTCTTGTGTATACCATTTCTGTGACTCTGCCTGTTTGTGGATTCCCCGTCTGGGCCAGTTTGACAGTTGGGCTGGTTGCACCTCACAATAGACAGTGACACAAAAGGTGCTGGGGTGTAATATGCATTTCCTGATGAGCCATCTGTGCTAGGAGGGAGGGGAGGAGTGGTCACTCACATCTGAAATGGCTGTGCCTGCCCTCACACAATGCAGTTTCCAACACCCTGGTGAGTGTCTGGGGCCTGGCTTGGGCAAGGCAGGATTTCACATTCAAAAGAGACTTTACTTTGAAATAGGCCTACTTTAAAGGAGAAATTGGGTATAAGAAGGGCACCCAAAACCACAGATTTTAGAACACTTCTGGAAACAAAAGGAACCTCTGCCTGTAGAAGAGCTGAAGAGCTGAGGAAGAAGAGCTGCTCTGCCTGTGACTGTGCATTGTGGAGCTATCCTGCAGTTGCTGCTTCTGCCAGAGTAAGCGGGCAAAGACTGGACTTTGTGTGCCTTCCATCTTGTGAAGAAATCTCCAAGGGCTTGATTTAGAGCTTGCCTCCTGTTGTTTGAAGTCTCAGGGACAGCAAAGACTTCTCTCTGCCAGCACCTGGAGTCTCTGGAGAGACTCCTGCTCTGACAAGTGGTGCCTTACCCAGTCCCTGGGCCCTTCAAAGGAAAAGCTGGTGAAAATTCAAGGAAATCGACTTCGGACGACTCTGGACCGACGGTGCTGCTAAATCCAGTGACGCCGCCTACAACTGACTCCTTGATCCTCGCTGGAACGCGGCAACCTTCGCAGGCCCGACACCGCTGCAGCCCCACCGAAGTCCGCGACTCCGTGGAAGTCGCCGCACCACATCGTGACTGACGCTGCTTGAAGTGCGCAGATTCAACAGACACCGCAATCCCAGTCTTCGCGCATCACTCTTCACCAAAGGTACTGTACCTGGGGGTCCGTGTTAACACCTCATCGAAGCATTTTGTGTTTCCAAGCGCTATTTTTGAGTTTAATCTTTAAAGATTCATAACTTGACTTGTGTATGTCAGATTTTTTTTGTTTTGGACTTGTATTGTTTAGATAAATATTTCCTATTTTTCTAAAATCGGTGTTGTATTATTTTGTAGTGTTTTCATTAAGTTACTGTGTGTGTTGGTACAAATACTTCACACCTAGCACTCTGAAGTTAAACATACTGCTCTGCCAAGCTACCAAGGGGATAAGCAGGGGTTAGCTGGGGGTGATTCTCTATTAGCCTGAATAGAGTGAGGGTCCTTGCTTGAAGAGGGGGTAACTTGACTGTCAACCAAAGACCCCATTTCTAACACTGGTAATCAGGGGTTGGGATTTGGACTTGTATTTGTACTTGACATACAGTGATTAAGTGTACACTACTGTTTGAGTTCAGACCACTACGTGACCACATACTACTTGTCTTGTGATTTTGCTTTTTTCTCTTTGGGACTATTTTTGTTCTACTTCTATTTTTGCTGATCCCTTGATTGACTTTTTTTGGAAACTTAATTTGGGAACTTGTTTTCTGCTTTGGAACTTTGCTCTTTTGTTTAACTCTTTATCATGTCTCAATCTGGAGATACATCAGCTGGAGCTGCTTTTGACATGGAGAAATTGGAGAGCTACACCTTGGCTCAGTTTAAGCAGTTCTGCAAAGATTTGGCCTGTCCCATTAAGAGCTCTTCCAAGAAGGAGGATCTGCAAAAGGCACTGAGGGCCTGGGTGACAGCCAACGAGGTTGGTGGGCACACAGAAGGGGAGCAGGGTGAGGAGGAGAGGGTGCAAGTCACTCACAATGATGTAGTGGGTGGGCCTGTTATGTCCAGGCAGAGAGACTCCAGGGCAGGTAGCATTGTGTCCTCCAAGGGTCTGACACCTGAAGATTTACAGGACAGACAGGCAGAGAGGGAATACCAATTGGAGCTGAAAAAGTTCAGTCTGAAGATGGAGATGGAAAGGGAGATGGAGCAGAGAAGGCTGGTCATTGAGGAAAGGAAGCTGCAGCTGGCTCATGAGCTTAGCTTAAAGGAGTTAGCCACAAGGAGCCAGTGTAGCAGAGATGGGGGCAGCAATCCTACAGTGCAGCCTGAGAGGAGGGTGCACATTCCTAAAGACCTTGTGAAGGATTACAAGAGGGAGGATGACATATACTTGTGGTTGAAGGGGTTTGAGTCTGCTCTCCACATGAATCTGGTCCCTGAAGCTCATTGGGGGGGGGGGGTACGTGGAAGCACTTTGAGGTAGAGGGGAAGGATACACTGACAGCCTTAGGGGATGCTCAGAATCTCACCTAATCTAGCATGAAGGATGGCGTGCTTACAAGGTATGGTCTTACCCCTGAGGAGTACAAGGATAAGTTTAGGTCCTACAAGAAGAAGGAATCCCAAGCATGGTTGGAATGTGTGGATTCTTATTGCAGGTCACTGGATGGTTGGGTGAAGGACAGTAAGGTAACTACGTATGAGGGGCTTTACAATCTGATTGCTTGGGAGCACTTATATAGTTTATGTTTTCCAGAGCTCTGCCAGCACCTGATTGACAGCGAGCTGACTGATCCCAGGAAGCTTCCGCAGGAAGCGGACTGGTGGGAGAGTACCAGGGTCCAAAAGAGGTATGGGGGAGACCACACCAAGGGTGGTCAAGGTCCCTCTCAGAAGAAAGGGGGGGGTAAGGGTAAACAGGGGGAGTTCTCTAAAGGGCCTCAAACTGATTCCCAGGGTAAGGATTCCCAACCCCCCCAGTGAAAAGAAGCCATGGTTCTCCAAAGGGAAGCCAGTGGCAGGTGGTCCCCCACGTAGGTGCTATGCATGTGACCAGGTAGGTCATGTGAGGGGGGACCCCAAATGCCCCAAAAGTACACTGGCACCCACTGGTGTGCCGACCCATGGTTTGGCCAGTGTAGCGCTTGGGGAGGAGTTGGTTTCAGGTGGGTGGGAACCAGCTGAGATGACTCTTGTCTCACTAGGGAACAGTGAGATGGTCCAGAGAACCCTAGTGCCTGAGAACACTAAGAAGTACAGGCAGTGGGTGACCATTAATGGACAGAGGGTGGAGGCTCTAAGAGACACAGGAGCCAGTGTGACTACAGTGAGGAGTCAGCTGGTTTCTGAAGAGCAGATAGATCCCCGGGTACTTCACCAAGTAGTTGCAGTGGACAACTCAGAGCGCCTGTGCACAGTGGCGCAGGTTCCCTTTGAATGGTGGGGGGGGTCTCAGGTTGCTTGAAGGTAGCTGTGAGTCCAACCATGCCTGTTGATTGTTTGCTAGGCAATGATCTGGAGGATTCCCCTTGGAAGAAGGTGGAACACAGGTCTCACTTGGAGATGTTGGGTCTGCCTGGGTGGGTATGCGTATCCACCAGGTCAATGGCAGCCCGTCAGGGTGGTCAAGAACCCCTGGAGTCTGAAACAATGGCCCAGGGGACCGCCAAGAAGAGAAAGGGCAGGGGGAGCGGGAAACCGGCCCCCGAAGTTCCCACGGTCCAGGAGGAGGCAGAGCCTGAGGGTGACACCCCAGAGCCTACAGGGGAACAGGTGGCTGAACTGGGGGAGGTCCCTGAGCTGTCACAGTGTCGCTGAGGCTGTAGACATGCCGGGGGCGGTGCAGGTGGCGGTGCTTGCGGCGGTGTCTGGCGCGGCGGTGCTTGCAGCAGGGTCTGTTGCGGCGGTGCTTGCGGCGGTGTCTGTTGTGGCGGTGCTTGCGGCGGTGTCTGTTGCGGCGGTGCTTGCGGCGGTGTCTGTTGCGGCGGTGCTTGCGGCGGTGTCTGTTGCAGCGGCGGTGTCTGTTGCAGCGGTGCTTGCGGCGGTGTCTGTTGCAGCGGTGCTTGTGCCAGTGTCTGTTGCAGCAGTGCATCGGTCAGCACCTGCTGAGGGACACAGCAAGACGTCTCCTGCAGCCTCAGACTGCTGCCCACTGGGGAAGAGGTGGGGACTGTCGTTGAGGCTGTAGACGTGGCGGTGCAGGTGGCGGTTGTGGTGGCGGGGCAGACAGTAGTGTTTGCCGCCGTACAGGTTGGCGTGGTCATGGACAGAAAGTGGGACACTGGTCCCTCAGTCAGTGCCAAAATGTCCTCTTCTGACCTGCTCTTCAGCTTTTGGCCCTTCCCCAGCTTTGATGGTGCTGCAGTTGTCTTGCCACTATCCCCTTTGGTTTTTGCTGAGCCCTTGGCGGCTGGTACTTTCGGCTTCTCCCTCTGGGACGTGGGCACCTTTTTCACCTTGGCAGTTGATAGAATGTCCTTGCCCCGCTACGTGGCACACTGGCAGCCCTGATGGGTGGCGCACTCCATGACCCCGCAATTGCTGACACCACTGTGCCTGGAGATATGGTGGCTGAGGTGCTGGGCTGGGACCTGGAAAGCCTGGCCCTAGGGGAAGGACGGGGGGAAGGTGTAGGGAAGAGGTCAATGTTAGCCAGGAAGAGTTTTTTAGACACACTGGGACGGGAAGATGGAGGGGGTTTGGGAGTGGAGGCAGAGGTAGTGGTTGTAGGAGGTATACGTCTGCTGAATTTGGGTGAAGGTGCATGGGCCAGAGGCTGTTGTGAGGTGGATGGCTGTTGGTTGGGTGTGCGCCTGCGTTTGTGTACTTTGGGAGGAGGGCTCACTGACACACTGGGAGAGGACACTGGGGATGTGTGAATGGTAGTGGGGGTAGTGAGTGCACGTGAGCGGTGTGTGGTGATGGGCCTGCTGGTGATGGAGGCAGTGGCTGAGGATGTAGTGCATGCAGGTTTGAGTAGAGACGAGACAGGGAGGGAGGAGGAGGACATGGAGGAGGGGGACACAGTGGAGGCAGTGGATGTTGCTGTGTCTGCATGGAGATGGTGCTTGTGCGAGTGCCTGTGGGATGTGTGGTGCCTATGTTTGCCTGAGCCACTCTTGTGTGTTGATGAGTGTGCATGCTGGTCTGATGGTGTGCTTGGGATAGGCTGAGGTACAGGGGCTTGGGTCTGCGTGGAGGACGTTGGAGGGGGAGGCTGGACACAGGGACAATGGCTGCCATCAGTGCTGAGGCCAGAGCCTGAAATGCTCTCTGTTGGGCTGCCTGCCCAGAATGAATGCCCTCCAGGTATGCATTTGTTTGTTGCAAATGCCTCTCTACACCCTGGATGGCATTCACAATGGTAGATTGCCCAACAGTGAGGGATCTCAGGAGGTCAATAGCCTCCTCACTGAGGGCAGCAGGGCTGACTGGGGCATGGCCTAAGGTGCCTGGGGCGAAGGAGATGCCCAGCCTCATGGGTGAGTGGGCACGGGACATACGCTGAGGGGCTGCTGGGAGGGCGGTGCTGGTAGAGGGGGTGGCGGCTGTACCTGTTGATGTGGTGGGCACAGAGGTGCCCACCACCGCAAGGGAGCTCCCATCAGAGGAGGAGTCGCTGTCACTGCTGTCTGCTCCTGTCCCCTCCGTGGAGCTCCCCTCGCCCTCCGTCCCACTGGTGGCTTCAGACTCCATTGTTTCGCCCTCCAGGGCCAAGTGGGTTGTGGCTCCCTCCTGCTCCGGTGCCAGTGCTCCTCCGCCTGATGATGTTGTTGCACACAAGAAGAGGGAGACCACAAAAAGGGGGGGAAAGACAGAAGAAAGGCATGTTCAGTGCATGCAACATCACTACGTTGACGAACACACCACACAGGGAGCAGCCCTCTGCACTACGCCATGCAGTGACAGTTTCTAGAAATTTCAGCTGACCATGGGGTACGAGGCCTAAGACCAATTGATGCACACCTGGAAGTCACAGGAACCTGACTAGGTGTAGATGGCTCTTACCACTGGTGGGTTTCGGGTGCCACATGGCCTGCCTCACAAGGGACCTTGCCTACCAAGTTCGCCCTGGCCTAGGGGAACCCACTGCCCACCTCCCCCACTCGGACACCTCGTAATGCGTGCAGAGTCAGCTGAATGAGATTGTACTCCCCACCCTTGTGGTTGCTGTGATGCCCTCAAGTGCCCATCCAACTCTGGATAGGCCACCACCAGGATCCGGAACATCAGGGGGGTCCTGGTGCGACGGGCACCTCTCCCACATTTGGAGGCCATCCCCAGCTGGGTCTCCGCCGTTTTTCTTGCTCCAGCGGTGTAGGTCCTCCCATCTTTTCCGGCACTGGGTGCTCCGTCTGTGGTAGACCCCAGGGTCCGGACATCCTTGGCGATGGCACGCCAAATACCCTTATTCTGGTGGGCGCTGACCTAGAGGAATGGTACAGGGGGAAAGGAAATGACTTACCCGTCCGCACCATCATACTCATTGCCCCCCAGTTCCCACCCTTGCCCTGACGCGAATACACACCCCATCCGCACATGCAGGCCATCTCCCCCCCCCCATGTATCTTCTATCCACACCACTCAAAACAGGCATTGTCCATGCAGCATGCTCACAGTGTACTCACCTGTTTGTCTGGAGGACCGTACAGTTGCGTGTACTGGGGGCGAACCTCATCCACTATTTTCTCCAACTCCTCCGAAGTGAAGGCAGGGGACTTTTCCCCCAGACACTGTTGGCATTGTTGCTTCCAGACACAGGTCACAGCAGCACTTACAGTGTAGGTCCTCTTCTGTTGAAGGTCAGGTATCAAGTGAGTGAACAGACAGAAAATGGCGGTCACGTCCGCGGCGGTGCGTACCGTCACCACCAGCGTACATCGTCATTGGTTCCTGGAACCCATAGGGCCCAATGTTAACCAATGCAGAATTGCGCTGCGGTCTTCAACCGTCCACTGCGACGGTATAGAACGCCAGCGCAGTTACCTCATATCCCCTTGTCCCACCTTCAGGTCAGGCAGCCGCATTTCAGGAGGCCACATGGGATGGATGTTAACTGTGTCACACCTATCTAGGCCGGGAATATAGATAGATACCGGCACATTGCGGATTAATAACTTTTCTGAGTGATACCTCAGTGTTGGATGACTCTCTGCTCGATGTTCTCCTCCATAGGGCACGTCCGCTGGGGCAGGTGATGAGATGGCGGCATCCTCCGGTGTACAGACCCCTGGTGAACCTTTCGACAATGGAAGAGAGACACATCCTAGTCACATACAGACTTGTTTGTGCAACAATCCAGGAACTGTGTGCCCAGTTGGAGCCGGACCTGATGTCAGTTATCTGTCATCCCACAGAAACCCCCTCTAGTGCAGGTCCTGTCTGTACTCCATTTCCTGGCCAGTGGGTCTTTTCAAACAACAGTGGCCATGGCATCAGGGATGTCCCAGCCAATGTTCTCTAACGTGGTGTCCAGAGTGTTGTCTACCATGCCAAAACACATGCGCAGCTACATCGTGTTCCCTTAGGTGGAGGATTTGCCCACAGTGAAAGGTGACTTTTATGCCCTGGGACATATCCCCAACATCATCAGTGCCATTGATGGTACACATGAGGCATTTGTACCCCCCCGCAGGAATGAACAGGTGTACAGAAACCGGAAGAGCTACCATTTCATGAATGTGCAGATGGTGTGTTTGGCAGACCAGTACATCTCCCATGTGAATGGCAAGTATCCTGGCTCAGTCCATGACGCTTACATTTTGAGGAATAGCAGCATCCCTCATGAGATGGGGCAACTCCAGAGGTACCGTGTGTGGCTAATAGGTGAGCCTAAAGTCCCACACAGTTTAATTTGCTGTCTGGGTATGGGGCTGTCCCTAAGGGTTAGTGTGTGTCTAACAGTTGTCCCTCAACATTTGCAAGTGGCTCTGGTTACCCCAACCCGTCATGGCTACTGACCCCAGTGAAGAATCCCAGGAAAAGGGCAAAGGAATGCTACAATGAGGCACATGGGCGAACTAGGAGGGTGATCGAACGCACCTTCGGCCTCCTGAAGGCCAGATTCCGGTGCCTTCATCTGACAGGTGGCTCCCTATCCTACTCACCACAGAAGGTGTGCCAGATAATCGTGGCCTGCTGTATGCTGCACAACCTGGCTTTCCGACACCAGGTGCCTTTTCTGCAGGAGGATGGGCCAGATGGTGGTCTTGTGGCAGCTCTGGAGCCTGTGAACAGTGAAGAAGAGGAGGCAGAAGAGGAGGATATTGACAACCAAAACAACATCATCATGCAATACTTCCAGTGAGACACAGGTAAGAATATGTCACTGCTTCCCACATCTCATACTATTGTTGGAACTAGCATAAGTCTGTCATTTTCATTTAGTGAATGGACCCTGACTTGTCACTTTGACTTTCCATTTCCACAGATCTGGGTCCAACTTTGTGCCCTCTGCTATGTTTACTGTTGGCCTACAGCTGTGTTACATTGGTATGCGAACAAGTAAATTGACATTGCTATTTTGCATAGTTATTGCAATTACACATTTGTGAAAGCACAGACTGACTCCAGATTGTTTTGTGATTGAAGTGTGTTTATTCCTGTGCTAATAAGTGGAGGGGGTTGTAAAATGGGCTGGGGGGATGGAGGAGGAATGTCCATGGCAGAGTCCAGTCTATTTGTTTCACAGGTGCATTGTCCAAAGGGGCATAGGAAGTGGAGCAATGGAAGTTTAAGGATGGACAGGGTAACATAGTAGGACAGAAGGGTGACGTTCAGGGGGGTCTCATTTCCTGGCGGGGTCTTGGCAATGTTCTCTGTCCTGTTCCTGGATCTCAGTGACTGTTTGCGGGGTGGTTCTCCATCTGCAGGGGGTGGGGTGCTGGTGTCCTGTTGTTCCTGTGGCGGTGCCTCCTGTCCACTAGCGCCGGCGGAGGTGGAGGGCTGTTCATCGTCCAGGCATCGTGTCAGGGGCCCCTTGTTGTGCCACTGTGTCCCTCCTGGTGTTGAGAAGGTCTTCCAGCACCCCTGCAATGGTGACCAGGGTGATGTTAATGGACTTCAAGTCCTCCCTGATCCTAAGGTAGTGTTCCTCTTGCAGCCGCTGGGTCTCCTGAAACGTGGCCAGTACCGTTGCCATCGTCTCCTGGGAATGATGGTAAGCTCCCATGATGTTGGAGAGAGCCTCGTGGAGTGTTGGTTCCCTGGGCCTGTCCTCCCCCTGTCACACAGCAGCCCTCCCAGTTTCCCTGTTATCCTGTGCCCCTGTGCCCCTGAACCGTGTGCCCACTGCCACTGCACCCAGGTCCCTGATTGTCTTGGGTTGGTGGGTTTGCCTGGGTTCCCTGTAGTGGTGGACACACTGCTGATTGACGTGTCCAGGGGACAGAGGGATGGGCCCGCTGGGTGGGTGCTGTGCTGGTGTTTCCTGAGGGTGGAGGCTCTGTGATGGCTTGTGACAGTGTCAGGGGAACCGACTGTCCCGAGGTTTCAGATGGGCCGGGCTGGTCATCTTGATCCTGGCGTGCAAAGCTGCTGTCATCACTGTGGGCCTCTTCTGAGGGGGACTGCATATGTCTGGCACCTCCTGTCCAGTGAGGTTGGATAGGGGTCCTGTTGGGGTGTAAATGCATAGTTATTGTATCTGTGTGTGCCATCGTATGCAATAGGTGGTTGACCTTCTACTCCAGTGCTTGCATTATTGGCTTGGTCCTTGTGTGATTGGTGATTTTAGGGCATGGGTGAGTCTCTGCACTGGACAAGCTTGGGTGATGGGTGTCCATGCATTGGTGTGACATGCAGGGCTTGGTTTTGGGATGTGTGGGTTGTATTGGTGGGGTATCTGTGGGTTGTTGGGGTGACGGGTGTGAGGGTAAGGGTGGGAGTATGTGATGGCATGCAGGTGGGGTGGGGGGATAAGGTAGTAAAGATTTGACTTACCAGATTCCAGTCCTCCTGCTACTCCTGCAAGGCCCTCAGGATGCAGTATTGCCAAGACTTGCTCCTCACATGTTATTAGTTGTGGGGGAGGAGGTGGGGGTCCACCGCCAGTCCTCTGTACAGCAATCTGGTGTCTGGAGACCACAGAACGCACATTCCCCCGTAGGTCGTTCCACCTCTTTCTGATGTCATCCTGTGTTCTTGGATGCTGTCCCACTGCGTTGACCCTGTCGACCATTCTGCGCCATAGCTCCATCTTCCTTGCAATGGACGTCTGTTGCACCTGTGATCCGAATAGCTGTGGCTCTACCTGGACGATTTCCTCCACCATGACCCTAAGCTCCTCCTCAGAAAACCTGGGGTGTCTTTGAGGTGCCATGATGTGGCGTGGGTGATGTGTGAGGTGGTGTCTGTTGTGATGTGTGAGGGGGTGTGTTGGTGTGTGTAGTTTGAGGTGCGTGGATGTTGTGTAAGTGATGGTGTTGTGTGTCTGTGGATGCTGGTGTTGTTTTAGGTAGTGTCTATCTCTGGTCTGCTTTCAAATTTCTGGGAGTAAGGGTTTGTGGGTAATGTGGGAGTGTGTTTTATAGTGTTGTGGGTGTGGTGTATGTATGTGTATCAGGTGTGTGTATTTCGAATTGGCCAATGTGGTTGTGTTTTGTATATGTGTGTATATTTTGAGCGCGGCGGTGTGTACCGCCAATGGATTACCATGGTTGAAAGACCACCGTGTTGATTCATGGGTCGTGATAGTGTGGGTGTATTCTTGTTGGTGTCACGGTGTCGGTTTTGATATCACCAGTTTATCACTGACCTTTGGTGTGGCGGCCTTGTGTGGGTGTCTGTATTGTTGTGGATTTCAGGCTGTGGGTCGTAATACTTGTCAGGGAATTCCGCTAGCCACAGCAGTATGTTGCCAGTCTTCTGCACGGCGGTAAGCGGGATTTACCGCCAGGGTTGTAAAAGGGCCACAGTAATGTGTTTTATATGTCCTGACAGTGAAATATTGCTAAATTCATTTTTCACTGTTGCAAGGCCTGTCCCTCCCATAGGTTAACATGGGGGCTACCTTTAAAGTGTAGATTCCCTTTGGGAGCGGATGGACATGTGGAGTTTGGGGTCTCTGAGCTCACAATTTAAAAATACATCTTTAGTAAAGTTGATTTTAAGATTGTGTGTTTGAAAATGCCACTTTTAGAAAGTGGGCATTTTCTTGCTTATACCATTTCTGTGACTCTGCCTGTTTGTGGATTCACCGTCTGGGTCAGTTTGAAAGTTGAGCTGGTTGCACCTCACACTAGACAGTGACACAAAGGGAGCTAGGGTGTAATATGCATTTCCTGATGAGCCATTTGTGCTAGGAGGGAGGGGATGAGTGGTCACTCACACCTGAAGGGGCTGCGCCTGCCCTCACAGAATGTAGCCTCCAACCCCCTGGTGAGAGTCTGGGGCCTGGCCTGGCCAAGGCAGGAAATTTACATTCAAAAGAGACTTTACTTTGAAGTAGGCTTTCTTCAAAGGAGAAATTGGGTATAAGAATGGCACCCAAAACCACAGACTTTAGAACACTTCTGGAAACAAGAGGAACCTCTGCCTGTAGAAGAGCTGAACTACTGAGGAAGAAGAGCTGCTCTGCCTGTAACTGTGCTTTATGGAGCTATCCTGCAGTTGCTGCTTCTGCCAGAGTAAGAGGGCAAAGACTGGACTTTGTGTGTCTTCCATCTTGTGAAGAAATCTCCAAGGGCTTGATTTAGAGCTTGCCTCCTGTTGTTTGAAGTCTCAGGGACAGCAAAGACTTCTCTCTGCCAGCACCTGGAGTCTCTGGAGAGACTCCTGCTCTGACAAGTGGTGCCCTATCCAGCCCCTGGGCCCTTGAAAGGAAAATCTGGTTAAAATTCAAGGAAATCGACTTCGGATGACTTCGGACCGATGCCGCTGCTGAATCCGGTGTCACCGCCTGCAACCAACTCCGTGATCTTTCCTGGAACGCAACGACCTTCGCAGGCCCAACACCGCTGCAGCCCCGCCGAAGTCCACGACTCCGTGGAAGTCGCCGCACCATGTTGTGACCGACGCCGCTCGAAGTGCACGGATTCAACGTTTCGTACAGACACTGCGATCCCCGACTTCGCACATCGGCTTGTTTTCACTCTTCACCAAACGTACTGTACCTGGGGGTCCGAGTGACTCCGTGGCCGGTGCCGCTGGTGTCGGATTGTTGAAAACGACTCTGTCACGACTGTTAACATCTCGTGGAAGCATTTTGTGTTTCTAAGCACTATTTTTGAGTTTAATCTTTAAAAATTCATAACTTGACTTGTGTAAGTCGGATATTTGTCATTTTGGTCTTGTTTTGTTTAGATAAATATTTCCTATTTTTCTAACCCTGTGTTGTGTCATTTTCTAGTGTTTTCATTAAGTTACTGTATGCGTTAGTACAAATACTTTACACCTAGCAGTCTGAAGTTAAGCCTACTGCCATGCCAAGCTACCAAGGGGGTAAGCAGGGGTTAGCTGAGGGTGATCCTCTTTTACCCTGACTAGAGTGAGGGTCCTTGCTTGAACAGGGGTACCCTGACTGTCAACCAAAGACCCCATTTCTAACATTGTGCATTTTAGAGTATATGCACAAAGACTGTCAGTCTTTGGCTAGATGGCCTTAAAAGGTCAGCTAGTGCTCCAGTGAGCCAGAGATGTAGCACAGTCACTGGGGTGGCTGCTCTGATGTATTCTTCAGCAGACTTAACCATGAACTTTGTAAGGAGTAATGGGGTGCCCCCTTCAACTTGGGGCCTGTTGCAATTAACCTTGGCTGCTGGGGAAGGTGAAGGCACCAGAAGTGACCCTGGCTCTTAAAACCGGGCCCAAAGGGCTCCAGGCCACCGGGAAAATGTCCGGTGGATTAAAAGGCCCAACTGTGTGCAATTCATATTACGTCTGTCGACGAGAACCTATCACAATATGTACAACTCACATTTATGTATGCAATCATACATTATGCACACTGCAACAGGCACAAACACTTCTTCCAACCCGTCGACTTAATATTAGTTGCTCATTGACTGACTTTGTATGCACATGAGTTAACTATATTGCAGACCACTGCAAGGCAAATGGAAATAAACGGCACTGGAACAGATTATTTCATTTCTTTCGATGGACACAATTTTTAGACAATATAAAAAGTAAACTATTTATATAACACAAAACATGATCGTTTTAGACCTCCTCTATGATATTGTTCCTTCCAAAAACACTACCACGAAGTAATCCTATATAAAGAGGATTAGAAAGTCTTTCAAAGCAAGTTCAAAGTATTCTTGAGTTTACCCTTTCTAATGTTCACACACACAGTTTTTCAATCATTGATGGTTAGATAATCATGTGAAAATACCCACAGAAATAATTTCCCATAGCCACAGAGTAAGGCATGAACATCGTGCCATTTTTTCACGCTGTATCAAATTGATTCATCATTTTGTATGGCGGAGTAGATTTTACACTCACCTATGTAGAAGATGGTGTTTTGAAATCACGTAAGAAATAGGTGAAAATAATTTTGCAACACTAAACCCACTATTGTTACATTTGTCCTGACATTCTTTATTATTTAAGCACTTGACACATCTTGGAAAAGTGAAATATGATTCTGCACACAGTAAGTGAATGAAAGACCCGGTTCTACAAAATCCTGCTTGGAGTTTAATCTCTGTGTCGATAAAGTAGCCTTGAAAAGATGCATGCTGTTAACAAACTCTGTTATATACACCCATAATATGTGGGAAAACAAGAGTAGAAAACAGAAGGCTATATCCCAAATGAAAATCTTCAATGGCACAAAATGAATTAATTATATTACTTAAAAGATATCAAAACCTCTTGCTGCTCAATGTTTTCTGGAAAAGAAGGGTGTTGCATCGGACGAACATGTGAAGTATTCAGCAGAACCTTCATTGCATTAGCAAAGCAACATCAAAAGCAGCAATATGATCTAGAAAAGGACTTACTTTTGACGAGGTCGCCATAAGCGTGATCTCTCCAGACAGACTGGTCTTGTGTTTCTTTTGTAGTGCTTCGGTTCATAGAGGATTGCTCTAATTCTCTCCCATTTAAAGCTGTGCTTTCCTTTTCACATTTTTCTGAGGTTTAAACGAAGAGAACACAGATTTACCCTGTTGGTAAGCACTGAAGTTATGTTATACTTACCTTACAGTATGAGGTTTAGGGTCTTGAGATGAGTATAACTATTGAATTTCTAACTCGCGCCCTCACCATGCACAATTGTTTTATGAATAATGAGTGCTGTAATATCTGTGGTAATTAGCAATGCATGACAAGGGTGCGAGGTATAGTTACCTTAGGGCACGTGTTATGCTACTTGAGATAACTTAAGTATAAAAGGTGCATTTCTGTGGTTTCGTACATTTAAAATGTGAGCCTAACTATAACGGCCATGTAACCTTTGTTTTTTTCTGGTTCTGGTGACATCATAAACCATGAGTATCATAACCACAACTCTTTCACGCCCACAAATTAACCATATCTCAAATGACTGCAAAATTAAAAAATGTATTCATTTATCATTAAATGTTCATAAATCAACTAAATACAATGCAGACAAGGTCTTTAACAGCGCACACAACAGGGGCCTTGTTTTTAATTTATGGAGTAAGGTGGTTCTTGATTTGGATTGTGTTGTTGTGGGACTTTGTGAGTACAGAATGAGTTGTTAATGGAATCAGGCTGTCTTTAGAGTGATTTTTGTGGTTAAAAATTGAGCCTTATACAAAGAAGAATATAGGGTCACGAGATAAGTTGTGGGGAAGAACCAACTTCTCTCCCTAAAAGTTGTATGTTTCCCTGTACTGCAGACTCAGGCCCAGATGTAGAGTTTGGTGGATGGGGTTACTCCATTACAAGTGTGACAGATATCCAGTCCATCATATTATAAATCCATTATATCCAATGGACATTGTAATACAGTGGTGTTTGTGACAGAGTAACTTGTCTGCCAAACTCTAAATAAGGCCATTAGTCCCAAAACCAGACCAATTATCTTCTGGTTTGGACTACAGGCTCAACTGAGTTCCTACTTTACTTTTTACCATGAGCATTAGTGTCTGAGTGTATGGAGTCTTTTTACAGATAGCTATACAGTCCTAAAGGAATGAGATCGCTTCTTCAATCAAAAGCTATGTGCACTGGAGACTTACACCCTGGTCTGGATTATCTGGATTTCTTAGCCCATTTGCAAAACGTATGGCCACTATCCAGGTCCAAGTAGGTTGGTAGTGAGGAACTCAATGCAAATGAAATATAAAACAAAATATGAGGAGTAGCCCTATCACAACGCAGGTACAGCCAGCCACAAAATTATAACTGAAAAATATTTTCAACACTTTGAGAACCGTCCGGCACTGGTCTGGAAAATCTTCAGGCTACAAGACTCAACATTACTTTATTATATCAATAGAAAATCAAAACTTGCAGCCTCATAGAAATGCTGCCCCAAGCTTGCAAAGCCCATATTGCCTTTTTGGCCAGTCTTTGATAAATAATTAATTTAATTTTCAATTTGAAAATACTTTATTTAGCAATCAAGTTCGTTAAAGTGCCAGTAGCATGAAGTCATAATGTAAGTAACTGTGGGAATAAAAAAATGGAGCAGGCCTTGCCCTCGGCCATGGTTGCCCGGTGCTGAGGACGAGACCAGCTCATCCTGCTATGGGCCCCCAGGGGGAGCGCTAGTGCTCCCCCCAAGAGCCAAGCACCCCACTCTTCTGGGCAGGGATAGAAGGGGAATTGCTTCCTCTTCCACCCCCACACCCTGTGGGGCAGATTGGCCTAATTATTAAGTGTACTTTTCTAACATATATTTATCTTTACTCAATTTTTGAATAGCCAAAAGCTTATGATAATAAAACATTTGATCTGTGTGATATAAAATGAGAGCAGGGATTCATAAGTATCTAATATAACAACTTATCTAGGAGCTATGCAATGACCTATGAACATGTTAAGCATAGAATAACATACATATATATATATATATATATATATATATACACACACACACACACACACATACATACACACATGAATACACAAATATATATATATATACACATATACATACATATTTAAACCGTGAGTAAATATACATTAGTTAAACAGGTTTAAAGACTATGGGGGTTATTACAACTTTGGAGGAGGTGTTAATCCGTCCCAAAAGTGACAGTAAAGTGACGGATATACCACCAACCGTATTACGAGTCCATTATATCCTATGGAACTCGTAATACGGCTGGTGGTATATCTGTCACTTTACCGTCACTTTTGGGAAGGATTAACACCTCCTCCAAAGTTGTAATAACCCCCTATGTGTGTGATTTATTGTTATGACATAGAAGCGATACATATTTCCTAAAGAACTATACATATCTAGAATATACAAATAATCAGTTTAAAAATATTTATCAACACAGGCATATGCAGTCCACAGCTGTTTGAATATGCTGGTTATGAACGAAAGAGCCAACTCTTGAGCAGTCTTCTGAAGACAAGATAGTTATCTGTTGATCTTATATTTGGGGGTAATGAATTCCATAGTTTGGCTGCTTGAACGGAGAAGGATATTCCACCTATAGCCTTTTTCATGTATGATGGTGTTATAAGGCGGGGTGCCAATCTTGAGCGGAGGTTTCTTTGTTGAATGTATTTGGTTATTTTGTCTCTGATAAAGAGCGGTCCTGTTCCATGTATAGCTTTGTGGGTGATACAAAGCAGCTTGAAGGTGTATCTTCTGGCAACAGGTAACCAGTGTAGTGCTCTCAAGGCAGGTGAGATGTGGGCTTGTGGCTTTACATGTAATAGTAGCCTGGCAGCGGAGTTCTGAATACGTTGTAGTATTTTCATATTAGATAGAGATGATCCATGGTAGAGGCCACTGGCATAATCCAGTTTGTATAGTACAAGCGAGATAGTAGCCTGCACCTTGTGTGGAAATCTGAGGTGGGGGAAGATGCATTGTACAGTCTTCAAGGTGATGAAGCTTGTTCGTGCTAATTTGCCCACTTGGGCATTCATTGTTAACTTGGAGTCCATGGTAATTCCAAGGTTTTTAACTTCCTCGGATAATTGAGGTGGTGGTCCGAGATCGTCAGGCCAGGTGCACGGTGGGTCATAATTTTTCCATTCACTACATATGAATATTTCTGTTTTGGAGACATTTAGGCGGTCATTCTGACCCTGGCGGTAAAAACCGCCAGGGCCGTGGTCCGCGGGAGCACCGCCAACAGGCTGGCGGTGCTCCTTTGGGCATTCTGACCGCGGCGGTACAGCCGCGGCCAGAAACGGAAAGCTGGCGGTGTACCGCCGGCTTTCCGCTGCCCATGGGAATCCTCGATGCTGCGCCGCCATGGGGATTCCGACCCCCATACCGCCATACTGTTCCTGGCGGTTTCGGCCGCCAGGAACAGGATTGCGGTATGGGGTGTCATGGGGCCCCTGGGGGCCCCTGCAGTGCCCATGCCAAAGGCATGGGCACTGCAGGGGCCCCCGTAAGAGGGCCCCACTTAGAATTTCAGTGTCTGCGAAATTCGCGACGGGTGCTACTGCACCCGTCGCACCCCTTCCACTCCGCCATTCGGAGCCGGCTTCCTCGTGGAAGGGTGTTTCCCGCTGGGCTGGCGGGCGGCCTTTTGGCGGTCGCCCGCCAGTCCAGTGGGAAACCCAGAATGACCGCCGCGGTCTTTTGACCGCGGTACGGTCTTCTAGTGGTTCCCGCTTGGCGGGCGGCTCCCGCCGCCCGCCAAGCTCAGAATCACCCCCTTAGTTTGAGATGGCTCCAAGTCATCCACTGATGAAGGCTCGGAGGCAACTGAAGATTTGTGAGTTTTCAATGTTTTTGGGGCATTCCAATTTCAGTAGTATTTGTGTGTCATCTGCATAGCTGTAGCATGTGAGTTAAAAATCATTGATCAGTTCTGGTAATGATATCATGTAGAAGTTGAAAAGCAAAGGTGAGATGATTGATCCTTGTGGGACCCCTGCTCTTGCGAGGTAGGGTTTGGACCAGAAGGGGGAGAATAGATGATATTAGTTCTTTTTTGAAGGTAGGATGTAATCCAGTCAAGAGCAGTCCCTTCTATGCCAGCTTCGTGGAGTCTTTGAATTAGGGTGTCATGGTCAACCATATCAAAGGCGGCTGAGAGGTCCAAGATAAGTAGTACAGCAACTCCATTGCGGTCAACTGTGTTTTTAAGATCATCCCATATGCATATTGTTATGAGTGCCGATTCAGTGCCTCTTCCTGGGTGGAATCCAGTTTGGTAGTCTGAAAGTTTGGAATTGTCTTCAATGAATTGTGACACCTATCAGTTTAGTTGTTGGGGTCTTGAGGGTTTAGGTTTGTTTTCCTTAATAACGGTCGTATGTATGCTTTTAGTCAGGTCTACAGGAAACGTTCCTGTAGTTAAAGACTTGTTGATGATTCTTCTTAAAGGTGTGGCAGCAGAAGTAGTTAAAAGAATGTTCTTGAAGATGTGTGGTGGGCAAGGGCCTGAAGGGCACCCAGAAGATCTGCTTGCTTTGACCAAATCCATAAATTCACCTTGTGATATTTGTTTGAAGGACTGTAGAGGGAATGACAGAAGGCTGCGCATATTATACAACGAATGGCTGAGAGTGGTCATGGTTTTCTCAGTGAATAGGCAGGAGGAACCTACAATACTGGGTCTTCTAATAAGTCAGGTGGATTCTGATTGCTTGTATCTCATTATGCACTGTTTTCCAATGCCACAAGCACTACAAATTCTTCCCACCCTCCACTCCCAAAATGCTTTTTTTTTTTTTTGCTGAGAGGCTGTGGACTCGTAAATAGAAAAGCAAATCCTAATGTTTTTGGGCAGGTCGAAAACTGTTTTACACTGAAAAATACAATTACCTTGTTGTAAAAGGCTTTGAACTGAATTATTTGGGCAACAGTGAGGAGAGTGCCCTCGGGGCAGGTAGGGGAGTGTTTCTGGTGGTTTGCATTATTCTTGCATTTTGTGTAGCAGAGGATTAGATTCACCTGGGTGCAGATTACTTGTGTAAGCTGAGTGAGAGTACCTGCTAGATGATTGTCAGCAGATAAGAGAAAGAGTTTAAAGAGATGAGCAATCATGGAGTGGACGTAGAAGAAGCATGTCCTTACCATAGAATATATCTGTTGTGTTAGCCTAAGGTCCAGGTCCATCTGGATGACCAGGTTTTTTGTCACCTTCAACCGTTCAGGTCTTGGCCCTATGAGTTCCAGCCAGGGGAAATGGTCTGGTAGTCCAGTTTGTTTTGGGGTCAGATCGGCCTATTGTAATTAAATCGATCTGCCCCCAGGGGGCGCAGAAACCCCTAGGAATCTTTTTTTTTGTGTTTATTTTTTTATTTTTATATGTGGGGAGCGACTCCTTAGGCAAGGGTTGCTCCCCTGGCAGGCAAATTGTCTTTAGGCCATTTCTGCCCCGCTTTGGGGCAGGTCTGCCTATTTTAATTGTTACAAGCTAACACGGAGTTTATAAATGGATCATGTATGTTTTTTTTGTTTTTTTTAAATCTGTTTATTGAGATTTTCAGTTGTTTTACAATGAGCGCAACATTTTGTCGGGCTTGTGTGACAGGTTACATCACCTGAGTTGCATTTCCATTTATATCACAATACGTTATCTTGACCGACATTCTATATTTAAATAATAAACATCTCTTATCAATATATCGCTCGAGTAAGAAAAAAAAAAAGGAAAAGAGGGAGGCGAAGAAGAAACAAAAAAGGAAATGAAGAAGATATAGGTTCGCTCTGTGGGATAGCCGAGAGCTGCGCAACGGACGGCCAGGGGAGGGAGGAGGCACGCAGAGACACAGGGGGTGCGGCGGGTGGGCCAGAGGACATCGGCGTCGTTTTGGGGGGGGGCGGTGAAAGAGGAGGGAGAAATACCTCAGTCGTGGCGTCGCAATGACCCATCCCGGCTTTGCATTTTCACAGTTGTTGCCTGTGATCTGTGTGGCATGTTGGTCTGTGTGGTCGGCCGCTTCCTATGTTTATCTAGTGTGGCGTTTTTTGAGTGAGTGTTGTGCCAGCAGTCTAAGGTGGACGTGTGTCATCTTTTTCCTTCAACTGATCTAGGAAGGTTTCCCATATGTCCGCGCCCTTGATCTCGACCCCGATGTCGCGGAGTGTACACAGTACTTGTACCTCTGCATTGGTCCAGTGTGTCAGGTCTTTTGTCCATCTGTGTATGTCTGGGGCGCTAGATGACTTCCATTGTGTTGCGATGAGCCGCTTAAGCATGACAAACGCTAAATCTGCGCATCTGTGTTTTTGTTTATCTTTATTACGCCTATGGCCTATTCCTAATATGCAGGATTCGGGTGTGGGGGTGGGAGGCAGTCCCGACCATGTAGCGATCTGTTTTGTGACATCGTGCCACACGCAGAGCAGCGTCGGGCAATTCCAGGTCATATGATAAAAATCTGCTTCTATGCTACCGCACCTCGGGCATTCAGAGTTAGCCTGTGGGAACATGCGTTTTATGCGAATTGGAGTTAAGCATGTCTGATGTAGATAATTGAGTTGAGTATTTCTGAAGCAGCGTTGCATGATACCTCCTGTGTGGTTGTGAGGGCCATGGACCATGCTTGTGCTGTGAGGGGTGTTTGTAGGGCCATGTCCCATGTGGTCTTGGCTTGCGATTGTACTTCTTCTGGGCAGGCCTGTAATGTACTGTATATCCAGGAGATGCTTGCATGTGTGCCAGCGCCCATCAGCAATTCGTGTAGGGTGGGTGATGTTGGCGGATCTGTGCTGCCGCAGCCCCATATATTGTGTATTAGACACTTTAGTGCCCCATGCGTAATAAACCCACCCGGCCCCAAAGTGTATGTTTCCGCTAGCGTTGCATAGGAGATAAAGCGGCCCTCTGCGAACAGGTCGCCGACTAGTTGTATACCTTTTGTGGCCCATGAAGTGAGGGCCGGTGTGCCCTGTAGTTTATCTATTCCTGGTACAGCTAGTAATGGGATCTTGGGTGAATATGGTGGTGTGTGGGCACCCGTTAATACGTAGCAGCGCCAGATACGGTCAGCCACTGTTATCAGAACATTTCTATGATGTGAGGGGGCCTCGCGTCCGATGAGCCAATCCAGCACGTCTGAGCAACCCAGGCGTGTTCTCACTTTGTGACTCTCCGGGCTGAGGGGATCCTGTAGCCAGTCCAGGATCCAATGTAGGTCTGCTGCTGCTGTTTAGTAGAGTTCGAATTGTGGGGCACCCATCCCACCCCTCTCCACTGGGAGACAAATCTTGGCCATGGCCACTCTCCTGCGTCCGCTACCCCATATCAGTTTGGTCAGTAGCCTGGTCAGCTGTGTAAAGAAGGTTTTTGGCAGTATGAGTTGTAGTTCAGCGAAGTAGTATAGTAGCCGAGGAAGTACAATCATTTTGGCCAAGGCCACTCTGCCCATGTGCGAGAGAGGTAGCGAACACCAGAAGGGTATGGAGCCCTTTATTGATCTGATAGCCCTGTCCAGGTTCCCCTCTCTTAAGTCTGAGGCGCTGTGGTAAATATGTACTCCTAAATATTTAAAAGTTGTATGTTCCCATTGTAGGTCGCTGCCAGTGAGAATATTTTCTTGTGGATCAGGGAGCGGCTGCATGGGGAATATGCATGATTTGGCCAAATTGACACGTAGGCCAGATAGGGTTCCATAAAGATTGAGCAGGTGTAGCAGATTCGGTAGGGATTCGGTGCTGTTGCGTAGGTATATTAATGCATCATCTGTATATAGGGAGACAATGCAGAATTCCTCTCCGTTCGGGATGCCCCACCTCATTGCTTCGTTGCGCAGTCTAGCTGCCAGGGGTTCAATTGCTAATGCAAACAATAGTGGTGACAATGGGAAGCCCTGACATGTACCTCTACCTATCTCGAATTCCTCCGAGATGATAGCACCGGTCTTGACACGTGCTTTGGGGCTAGTATATAGTATGGATATCCAGCGCATAAACACTGTGCCGAATCCCATTTTCTGCAGAGTTGCCATCAGGAAACGCCATCCCAACGTATCGAAAGCTTTCTCGACATCTAGTGAGACCGCCACAAGGGAATGGTCCGCTTCAGGGGTCTCAGCCATTAAGCGCAATAGATCCCTAATGTTGACAAAGGTGTTACGTCGGGGTATAAAACCAGATTGGTCTGGGTGTATCAGGGTGGGCATCAGTGGTAGGAGGCGATTCGTTAGTACCTTCCCTAGTAGCTTGCAGTCTGAGTTTAATAGTGACAGGGGTCGGTAGTAACGGACGTCCTAAGGGTCACGGCCCTTCTCGTGAAGGACCACGATTGTCGCTCCGCGCTATGAGTCCGTAAGGTGTTCTATTTTGTACCCTCCTGCTACATTGTTAGGTATGGCATGAGTGTCTGTGACAGGAAAGTCTGGTAATATTTAATTGGTAGCCCGTCTATCCCCGGGGCTTTATTGTGGGCTAGCTGCTTCAATGCCTGTAGTATCTCCTCCTTTTCTATGGGTTTGTCTAGGTCCGCTAACTGTTCTGATTGCAGATGTGTCAGCAGGGCATCTCGGAGGAACTCCGACAATTGTGTTGGGCGTGGGGGGGGGCTCAGCCTTATATAGCGTGCTGTAATATTGTTGGAAGGCATCATTAATCTCTGGTTGCATATTTACTATTGTGCCCGTATTATGTCGAATGGCATTTATGGGGGTATACCGCTGCGTCCCTTTTACTAACCAAGCCAGCATTCTGCTGGAGCTGTCTCCCTTAGCATGTAGACGTGCTGTATAGTGTCGGTAGTCGAATTTTCACAGGCGGGTTTCAGTTTCACTCCATTGTTTTTTAAGATTGATTATGTCATCACTGGTGTCACTTCTCGAGACCACTTTGCACTCCATATTCCGTAATTTACCCTCAACATCATGTAGTTCTAGGGTTAATGCACGCCGGACCCCTCCCGCCATTGACATGCCTCTCATGACAACCTTGTGTCAGTCCCATTCTATTGCACGTGATGTGGCCGTCTGAGTATTTGTTGCGAAGTAGGACTCTATGGTGTCTGCTAGCTTTTCACGGAAGGGGGATCTCGCAGTAGGGTGGGTTGTAAGCGCCATGTGGGGATACGTGTTAACTGTCTACCCCACTTGAGTGTGGTGATTAGGGGACTATGGTCCGATAGGATTTTAGCCATGTAGGATGCGCTGTGTATTGAATGTGCTCGCATGGCCGAGCATAACAGTAAGTCTATCCGTGTATGGAGATGGTGTACCGGTGAGCAGAAGGAGTATTCTTTATCGGTGGGGTGTAAACATCTCCAGACATCATGTAATCCCCGCTCTTGTATCCGGGCTCCCAGCGTTCAAGACAGATTCCTACTCTGGGCGCCCTTCACTGGGGGATGGGATCTGTCCAGCGACACGTCTGCGACGCTGTTGAAATCTCCCCCCCAAATGATAGATATAGACGGATCATGCGAGATCTGTGCGGATGTATCATGCCTGACCAGTTTTTACCGATTTTGCCCAGTTTATGTGCGGTTGCATGAGTCTCTTGGAGTATAGCAATGTGTATTTTGTGGCGTTTGAGGTAGGTGTGTATTCTGTGTCTTTTAGTGGTATTGGCCAAGCCCCTGAAATTCCAGGTTACTATGTTATATGACATCATTATGCTTGGGGGTTGTGAGGTAGAGTAGCACCCACCTCTGGAGTAACCCTGTCACGCCCCAACCCCCCACACCCCCACTGCCCCCCAACCCCTTGAGCGTGAAGGAATGTAAAACATATTAAAAGAAAAGAGAAAGGAAAAGACATATTACAACTTACATTGACTAAACTAACTGTGAGCTGCCAGGCACAACTGGTGCAACTAGGGACATTGGTCCCGTCTAGGTCCATTCAGTAACCCATCTGGGTTAGGGGGAGTGTTTGATGCATAGTCCAAGACAGCTCCTAGGTCCTGGCCCATTCGGATGTGGCTGTCTCCCTTCCTGGTCCCTGTGTTGCGCCGTCCGGAGCCTTTATGTGCATGGTGTGGCGGGTTGTATATTAGTGTATCCTCTGCTTATATTCCGTGGGGGTCTATGATTATTTGTGAGCATCAAAGTCTGTTCGATCACCACAATTGACTGGACAGGCAGGTCACGGGCGTCGCTGGGTATGATTTTGTGTTGGTGAGGACGCATGAGATTGTATGGTTGCAGCCGATGCATACTGTTTTAGAGGTCATCTGCCGAGCGTGGTGTAAACATTGGACCAGAGGTTAGAGGTGATGCAGAGGGGCCATACTGGCTACTCGCTGAGTCCGAGTCCGTGATGCTAGTGTCTTGATTGGACTGTGGTCTAATACTCAAGAACCTGTTTACCTCCTTTAGAGCTTGGGCTTGTTCGACCGCTGCTTGCGACTTAGTTGGTCTTGACTCAGCTCTGGGCTTCGACCTTTTCTTTCCTCGTGGCTGCTGGGTTAACCATTCCTTTTGATCTCGGGCTCTGCAGTGGGGTCTACCAGGCCCTTAACATGTATCCAGGTCCACGCGTCCTCCGAGGTCGGTAATACATGAGATCTGTCACCATCCACCACGCGCAATCTGGCTGGGTACATAAGAGAGTATGAGTAGTTTTTGTCCCGCAGTACTTGTTTAGCTGTGAAGAAGGTGGCACGTTTACGCTGGACCTCGGCTGTGTAGTCCGGGTAAGCCGTGAATTTTGAATTCTCAATGTCTATTGGACCAGATGTGCGGAAGCCCTTCAGGATCTGGTCTCTGTCCTGGTAGTTTAAGAATCTTGCTATTAAGGGGAAAGGGGGGGCTCCTGGGCGAGGGGGACCAATGGGCTTGTTCCACCGACAGTAAAGGTGAGGTCCCTTGCATTAGTATGGTATCTTTCAGCCAGCGTTCCAGGAATAATTCCGCATTAAGAAGTTCAATCCGCTCCGGGAACCCCAGGAATCTCACGTTATTTCAGCGAGAGCGGCCTTCTGCTTCATCCACCCGCCTGTGCAGCCGCAGTATTTCAGACTCCTACTGCTGGATTCGGAGTTTCATGTCCTCGATGTCAGGTTGGGCTGTTTCGAGGGTTGATTCAGTGGCAGTGACCCTATCTGGTAATTTCCAATGTTCCATACGGAGGATGTTGACTTCCGCCACCACTGTATCTATCTTACCCTCTAATGATGTCCTAGTGTCGAGTACCGCTTGCAGCACTTTATCAATTTGTGTGGATTGGGCGGCCAATGTCTCTGTTACTTTGCGCAGAGCGACTGAGTGTGAGTCTGTGTCTGCTTCCAGTGATGGAGCTATGGGTCTAATTTTGAGTTGGCCCCTCGGGGTTTCGGCTTCATCGTGATTGCGCACAATTTAGTCTTGCTGTGCATTAATTATAGGGCTGATTGGACGGCTTGTGCTGCTTCATGTGCACCCTGTGATCCCAGCCCCGGAGCGCCGAACGACCGGCTCGAGCCGACACGCGCGGCCCAATTTGTGTCAGCACTAAGTGCGCTGGCTCATATAGGTGGTGTCCTTTGCGTGGGTGGCTGCGGGGAGTCTTCCAAGGGGGTCCGCTCGGGGTAGCTGGTTAAAAGTTGCGATGCGGGCGGTCGCAGAAGAGGCAGAACTCGACTGGTGCTGTGTGGTGAGGCAGGCCGGGGCAGCGTACTCTATCTGGGTTCCCTGATATGTGGTTCCTAAGGAGGCTTTATTGGGGCCCCCAAGCCGGATGACTGTTGATAGCTTTCTTGTCCCATGTGCGGCAGAGAGGCGCTTTTATGCCTCCTGTCTCTCTCGGGCGGGCCCACGCAGTATGCAGGTCTCAGCGCTGTTGGTTTCCGCGCCTGACCCTTTTTTGATTTATTTGTCGCGGCATCCTTGGCCCCCTTGACTTTGTTTGGCCCAGCGGCCCGCCTCAGTGCCTCCACGAGGACCGGCAAAGCCGGGCTGCGCCTCCGGCTCATCGCCCGCGCCGTCCGCTCACCTCGGGCACCTCCTGCCCTCGGATGCCGCCGTCACCAGCTCCAGTCGTCGGGCATCGCAGGGTCTCGTCGAGTCCTCGCCGCGGCCTCCTCCCTGCCATCAGCTCAGGCTGGGATCAGACCGCGCCGACAGCAGCATGCACAGTGGCCGGGCCGGCCCGCTGGTGTGTACAAAACCACGGCGCTCCAGACACTCCGCATCCTGAGTTAAAGTGTCCTGGGAGCGGTCATTTTACAGGATCTTTGCGGGCCGTTTGCTTAAAAAAACATATTTTTCTGACTTTTGTTTGTACGATCACCGCTCCAGCACAAAATTCCTACTCCCCAGCGTTCCTCTCAGTCTCCCAAGTAATATGACATCTCACTTGTGTGAGTCCCCAAAGCAGAGTCAGCCTAAAGATGTATAAAAGAAGAATATGTGCTTATCAACTAGCTGTGCTATCCCCATAATCTCTACAAGTTTGTGGCCTTTTTCTGTTGCAGGCACCTGGCCCACCCACACAAGTGAGGTATCATTTTTATCGGAAGGAAATTTGTGGCTCCTCTCAGATTCCAGAACTTTCTGTCACCGAAATGTGAGGAAACCGTGTTTTTTTAGCCAAATTTTGAGGATTGCAAACGATTCTGGGTAACAGAACCTGGTGAGAGCCCCACAAGTCACCCCATCTTGGATTCCCCTAGCTCTCTAGTTTTCAAAAATGCACAGGTTTGGTAGGTTTCCCTAGGTGCCGGCTGAGCTAGAGGCTAAAATCTACAGATAGGCACATTGCAAAAAACACCTCTGTTTTCTGTAGAAAAATGTGATGTGTCCAAGTTGTGTTTTGGGGCATTTCCTGTCGCAGGCGCTAGGCCTACCCACACAAGTGAGGTATCATTTGTATTGGGAGACTTGAGGGTACACTGGGTGGAAGGAACTTTGAGGCTCCTCTCAGATTCCAGAACTTTCTGTTACCGAAATGTGAGGAAAACGTGTTTTTTTAGCCAAATTTTGAAGTTTGCAAAGGATTCTGGTAATAATCTCTAGTTTAAAAAAATGCACAGGTTTGGTAGGTTTCCCTAGGTGCCGGCTGAGCTACAGGCCAAAATCTACAGGTAGGCACTTTTCAAAAAACACCTCTGTTTTCTGTAGAAAAATGTGATGTGTCCACGCTGTGTTTTGGGACATTTCCTGTCGCGGGCGCTAGGCCTACCCACACAAGTGAGGTATAATTTTTGTCGGGAGACTTGGGGGAACGCTGGTTGGAACGAAATTTGTGGCTCCTCTCAGATTCCAGAACTTTCTGTCACCGAAATGTGAGGAAAACGTGTTTTTTTAGCCACATTTTGAGGTTTGCAAAGGATTCTGGGTAACAGAACCTGGTGAGAGCCCCACATGTCACCCCATCTTGGATACCCCTAGGTCTCTAGTTTTCAGAAAAGCACAGATTTGGTAGGTTTCCCCTAGGTGACGGCTGAGCTAGAGGCCAAAATCTACAGGTAGGCACTTTGTAAAAAACACCTCTGTTTTCTGTAGAAAAATGTGATGTGTCCACGTTGTGTTTTGGGGAATTTCCTGTCGTGGGCCCTAGGCCTACCCACACAATTGAGGTACCATTTTTATCGGGAGACTTGGGGGAACATAGAATAGCAAAACAAGTGTTATTGCCCCTTGGCTTTCTCTACATTTTTTCCTTCCAAATATAAGAGAATGTGTAAAAAAGACGTCTATTTGAGAAATACCCTGTAATTCACATGCTAGTATGGGCACCTCAGAATTCAGAGATGTGCAAATAACCACTGCTCCTCAACACCTTATCTTGTGCCCATTTTGGAAATACAAAGGTTTTCTTGATAGCTATTTTTCACTCTTTATATTTCAGCAAACAAATTGCTGTATACCCGGTATGGATTGAAAACCCACTGCAGAGTGCAGCTCATTTATTGGCTCTGGGTACCTAGGGTTCTTGATGAACCTACAAGCCCTATATATCCCCGCAACCAGAAGAGTCCAGCGGTTGTAACAGTATATTGCTTTCAAACATCTGACATTGCAGGGAAAAGTTACAGAGTAAAACGTAGAGAACAATTGCAGTTTTTTTCACCTCAATTTCAATATTTGTTTATTTCAATTGTTGTTTTCTGCAGGAAACCCTTGTAGGATCTACACAAATTACCCCTTGCTGAATTCAGAATTTTGTCTACTTTTCAGACATGTTTATGTTTCTGGGATCCAGCATTGGTTTCACGCCCATTTCTGTCACTGACTGGAAGGCGGCTGAAAGCACAAAAAAAATCGCAAACATGGGGTATGTCCCAGTAAAATGCCAAAATTGTGTTGAAAAGTTGGGTTTTCTTATTCAAATCTGCCTGTTCTTGAAAGCTGGGCAGCTGGTGATTTTAGCACTGCAAACCCTTTGTGGATGCCATTTTCAGGGAAAAAACCACAAGCCTTCTTCTGCAGCCTTTTTTCCAATTTAAAAAAAAAAAAAAAAAATGTTCACTGTATTTTGGATAATTTCTTGGCCTCCTTCAGGGGAACCCACAAAGTCTGGGTACCTCTAGAATCCCTAGGATGTTGGAAAAAAAGGACGCAAATTTGGCGTGGGTAGCTTATGTGGACAAAAAGTCCTAAGCGAGAACTATTCCAAATAGGCAAAAAAAGGCCTGGCACAGGAGGGGGAAAAGGCATAGCAGCAAAGGGGTTAACATCCAAACACATTGCACTCCAATCAGGCTACTAACAACAACATCACCAATGATCACTCATTACTACCAATGGCTTTAATACACAGATATATGCCGGGCATAGGCATGCCTACATATGCAAAAGTAGTTAAGCAATGCCCCATAGTCACATTCATCAAACTCTAGGAATATGCATTCACAACTCATTGAAGTAATGACATTCACCTAACACAGGAGAAAAAGAGTTCATTCTCCTAATATATCACGTATATCATCTTTACAAACCCAATCAGACTCCCCTCTGCGTGTAAAAAATCAAAAACTATTCGGATGGTCTGTCGGGGCTCAGAAAACACTATCAATTGTAATTGTAATCGTATTTATATAGCGCTTACTAACCCTGACGAGGCGTCGAAGCGCTTTTCGATGAGTAGCACGCTACTCCGGTACCCAACAAGAATTAGTGATGGATTAGTATAATTTAATAAGGAGTACAGTTTTAGTATTATTATGAGTTAATTTGAGTTGCAGATATGAGAGTTTGTTAGTTAGATTGACTGGAGTAATGGAGGGGTGGAGGAGGAAAGAAATCCAGAAGTGTTAATTGGGAGTTTAACCTTCATTTACTCAATCCAAAGGCTTGAGATGAATAATAGGGGAGCGGAGGGAAAAGAAGATGTGGATGGGTTAGGGAGAGCATAGAAGTAGGGTGAGAAGAATGCAGGAGAATTTAGTAGGGTTGTGTGGGAGGTCACAGAGGTAGAGTGAGGTTTGGTGAGTTAGATGTGGAGGTGGAGGGGAAGAGCTTAGGCAGAGATATTTAGGAGATGAAAGTGGTCGAAGGGATTTGGGATGAGTCCGAGTGAGAATGGAGGATAGTTAGATAGAGACATGACATAAGAGTGATGGGTAGATAAGTGTGATAAAAAGAGAGCAGAAATTCATAGATCTCAGGAGCCATGCAATGATCCACAAACATGCCAGGCACAGAAACAACATATACACATACATACACATATATATATATTTATACACACACACACATGAATAAAACACACATATGCACATACAATACATAATTAGAATCATGGGTAAAAAATACTTAGTCAGACAGGTTTAAAGAGTGTGTGTGTATTTTATTGTTATTGGTTTAGTTTCTGTAAAATGAGCATCGTGGCCTACCCAACCGGAGTATTTTCTACGAGTATGTCAGTAAGCGTAACCTAGCATGTTTTATGCGCCCCGTTTATATTGTACACTAAGGGTACGTGATGGGCCACGGGGTAAAACGTCTCCAGCAAACCTTGTGTGCCATTGGCAATATGATTGTTACTAGTGTGTCTTTGTGGAGATGTCCTCGTGCTTCTGAGCATCAACAACGCACCACCGGAATCGGCGGTAAACGCATTGGGGTCGTTTTGGAAAGCTGTCCATCATCCTGGTAAAAAGGCGGGAGTTCCTTTACCTACTTCGAGGGTGGACGGGGCGTGGCTCAGCGGGCGGAGCTTACAGGTGCTTTATAAAGGGAGAACCTACTACAAAAACGATTTTGTGTTTATATTGTACACTAGGGGTACGTGATGGGCCACGGGGTAAAACGTCTCCAGCAACCTTGTGTGCATTTGGGAATGTTATTGTTACTAGTGCGTCTTTGTGGAGATGTCCTCGTGCTTCTGCGCATCAACAACGCACCACTTGAATCGGCGGTAAAACGCAGTGGGGTCATTTTGGAAAGTTGTCCATCATCCTGGTAAAAAAGGTAAAAGGCGGGAATTCCTTTACCTACTTCGAGGGTGGACGGGGCGTGGCTCAGCGGGCGGAGCTTACAGGTGCTTTATAAAGGGAGAACCTTCAACTCTGTTTCTCCAGGAGAGGAAGATAGAAACCGCGCGTCACAGTCAGATACAGATTACGCTCCAGTACATCATCAGTTCACCTCCAGGAAGGATTCTAGATTGTTTTCTGCTTTGGAATCTCTGAGCGCACAGCCTTGCTTTATCTTTGCCAAGCCCAGGAGTTAGGGTGGCTTGTCCTTTCCAGAAGCTGAGCTTCAACTGGGGCACCTGCTACGTTTATATTTGTAAGTGCTTCCTGTTGAGATTTAGTGTCTGTAAAAATGAGCATCGTGGCCTACCCAACCGGATTATTTTCTACGAGTAATTCAGTAAGCGTTACCTAGCATGTTTTATATGCCCCGTTTATGTTGTACACTGAGGCTACGTGATGGACCAGGGAGAAAACGTTTCCAGCAACCTTGTGTGCCTTCGGCAATGTGATTGTTACTAGTGCGTCTTTGTGGATATGTGCTCCTGTGCATCAACAACGCACCACCGGAAACGTCGGTAAACGCAGTGGGGTCGTTTTGGAAAGCTGTCCATCATCCTGGTAAGAGGCGGGAATTCCAATACCTACTACGAGTGTAGACGGGGGCGTGGTTCAGCGGGCGGAGCTTACAGGTGCTTTATAAAGGGAGAACCTTCAACTCTGTTTCTCCAGGAGAGGAGGATAGAAACCGCGCGTCACAGTCAGATACAGATTACGCTCCAGTACATCATCAATTCCCCTCCAGGAAGAATTCTAGATTGTTTTCTGCTTTGGAATCTGAGCGCACAGCCTTGCTTTATCTTTGCCAAGCCCAAGAATTAGGGTGGCTTGTCCTTTCCAGCAGCTGGGCTTCAACTGGGGCACCTGCTACGTTTATATTTGTAAGTGCTTCCTGTTGAGGTTTAGTGGCTGGAAAATGAGCATCGTGGCCTAACCAACCGGAGTATTTTCTACGAGTAAGTCAGTAAGCGTTACCGAGCAGGTTTTATATGCCCTGTTTATATTGTACATTGAGGCTACGTGATGGACCAAGGGAGAAACGTCTCCAGCAACCGTGTGTGCCTTTGGCAATGAGATTGTTACTAGTGCGTCTTTGTGGATATGTGCTCCTGCGCATCAACAACGCACCACCGGAATCGTCGGTAAACGCAGTGGGGTCGTTTAGGAAAGCTGTCCATCATCCTGGTAAAAGGCAGGAATTCTTTTACCTACTACGAGTGTAGACGGGGCGTGGCTCAGCGGGCGGAGCTTACAGGTGCTTTATAAAGGGAGAACCTTCAACTCTGTGTCTCCAGGAGATGCCGTAATCAACGATAGACTGAGGGACATAGACCGATCAATGACATACCACGTCTATTCTAAACAACTTAATCAAGTAAGGCACAATAGTCTACAGAATACACTGCACACTCCTGTTAGTAATATACAACGTTCATTGAGCACACTCTAATTTAAAAGTATTACATTTCCCCAAAATATTACTGGCTACGTTAAAAAAAAATTTTTTTTTAAACTTCAACCTAATTTACAATCTTCACTTACTTTATTTGGCAAAGACAATCTCTGTGTTAACGGCAACATAACCCTGCTCTGAGCTAACTGGGTTGGTTTCTGAGAAAGGAAACCTGGTTTACAAAACACAGAAGCAGCAGGTCAAAACCAAAAAGGCAAACAAGGTATATTTTTAGCTAGGACAGGAAATTTGTGAATAGACCATAATTGCAAACTGTGAAACACATAACTGCGTTTGCTGCAAAAACCTGTAATTTATAAACGTGTTAAAGAATCAGGAGAAAAAAAACAAAAACATTTTTTTTGAAATATAGAAAACACCACTTTCAGTACAACGAAGATACAATGTAAAGACGTTAATTTGCAGGCATTGCTGTTACTCTTCATTGGAAATAAATATATGGCAGTTTTATTCAATAAAAGTCTGGAGTGTTTTCCTTATGTCGTCCATTTTTAAGAGCTGCTTCACTGACTGATTAACACGTCGCAAGCATACACTTCTCATGATGAAAATAGAACTGCATCATGCATCTTGGTATCAATGTCTGCTGTTGCCTTCGTGGGGAAAAAAACCTTGTGAAAATAACTTGTGTAATCACCTTACGAAAAAAAAGGAAACACCACTTATATTTCATTCCAGAGAACCTAACGATGAAGTGAGTTTTGCTGGAACTGCGCGCCGTGTAGTGCTGGCAAGTTGCGTGCACACCAGAAGACTTCTGTGTTTTGATGGTCATTGTTTCCATTACATTATTGACGTCACGTAGTTCAGGTCAAAGTTTCAGTCAACTCCTAGGTTGTGTTAGCCAAAATATAATAAACGCAGATTGTACATTAGGCTTACGCTTTCAGCCTAAAAATGTTTTGCAATCGCTGAAGCACACATAGTGAAACTAGAGGTAATATGCCTACACCTTGCTATGTATTGTCCAGAGAATAAAGAAATCTTAGGACTTACCCAGCCCCTCTTACATCATCCTAATTGGTAGCAGGAGTTTGTGGGAGCCCCAATGTAACCAGTAGAACCTACTATAAAGACCACTCTAATGAAATCACGATTGCTTCTTCTCTAATCATAAACAGACACATAGGACACTGGCACTCTGTACATTGCCCTTGCTCTGCCATTGTTCAAACTATTAGCAGCACTTTACAAACCATGCAACTCACAGAGATAATACACATCTCCAAACCTTACACCTAACGAAACCGAAGACCCAACTATCCAGACATAGCAAAGTGCCTCAAATTAGAACCGGTCAATTATGAATTTAAAAAACAGAATCAAACTGATATTTGCTAATAATGTAATCCACCAAAGGACAAACTACTACACACCATCATCGTCAAATGGAAAAAAATTATACCATATTGCATCTTCTCACAGATGGCAACAATCAATACTCACACTGCCTGCTATCTCAAAAAGCTTCTCATCCCACTATATTCCTAAACTCCTGCATGAACTGATCTTAAACTATATTTACTGATTCTCTCTCCTTCCTTTCTACTGAATGATCCTCCCTTTAGATCTCTATCTTTTGGATGCCCTATTGTCCCTGTGTGTAGCCTACTGTGTTGCATGTATTTCTGTCTCACTCTCTCCTGTATGTCTGCAAATTTGCCATACCTTCCCTCACAAACTGCAAACTCTCCTTAAGTGTAATAATCCCTTGCAATCTAACAACATCAAATATCCTCTAGCCAATATGTTCAGTACACTTTCTTTTTACATGTGCTAATCGTAATCTTATCTAACTCCTATTAACTTAATCTACTACAACGAAACACGATGAAGTGCATGAAAGTTTCCTAAGAGCAGTAGGGTAAGCCCAATAGTCAACAGTAACTATTGACAACTGGAATAACCACTAACCTTAGGTTCCGGAGCAGCATGCTACCCGCCATAAAGTGCTTCCACACTTCAACAGGGGTAGTAAGCCTTATATGAGTAAATTTTCAAAACAGAACACTACACTCTCAAACTTGAGGTAGACCTTGAACCCAAGGTCCTTCTTCCACTCTCGCATGGCACTCTTGAGCCACAACAACAATATTATGATCAAGAAATAACAGGGGTCTAGCCCATGACACTCACAATGGGTTATAGTGCCAAAGGTATTTTCATTTGCATATGAGGCTGAACATATATCAATAAATTGCCCCCAGCATACATAAGTGAGGTTCTATTAAAGAATGAAGAGTGACCATTTCTAATGATATCTCCAACTCAAATACCTAAAGTTGGATCCTGGAGTGCTTTTATCTTCTTGCAGAAATAGAAAGGCACCTTCAATGAAGTGAAATGGACAGATCATGTCCAAATAGCCACAGAGAAATGGTAATGTATCCTACTCCAAGAGTGGCTGATCCAATCATGAGTAACAGAGACCATGGGCTCTCTAAGGAAGTCCAGGATTCACCTGTTTTAAAGATATGATTTATATAACCATTACATAGCCTCAAGAACAGGGAGAACATAACCGTCCAGCCCAATCAGAAAAGCAGATGAATTGCAATACAAAGTAGAAACTCTGACTTTAAGGGATTCTTGCCTTCTGACACAAGATGGGCTATTCATTATTCACCACAGCCAATATACTGTTAGTAAAGGGCAAATTACACATATCTGGCTAGTATAAAGGTCATTATTACAATTTCTAAACACCATGAATAATATTGGCAAGCAAATGTCACCTAGGAGTTTCATGACCATACAAAGGACCTCAGCCTTTGGGCTTATTCCTCCACATAGCAAGAAATTAGTTGCTATCTTGTGATATCCTTATAATGTACTTTATCCCATGCATTACCAATGTGTTACAAGGTCAGAAGGTATAATTATAGGGAGATTTTACCCTTCCAATTATTACCTAGGCATTGGTGTTCTTAGAATCTAATTACATTTTTTCCTAGGATCAAAGATCTGTGGCATTCCACTTCACATTTCATGCTTGTAGTGGTGTTTGCGTCTTCTTCATGCAGTGAGTAACTGCTTTTGGGCATTTGCTCTGTTCGGAGTAAGGAGGTAAGTTAATTCTCAATTTCTGCTTCCAGCATTCTATCAAAATGTCTGTAACTCTTTCAGTATGTCCTTTTGTTGTTCTCCTAAGTGTACAACCATGATGAGATATTCTGGTATAATTTTACTAGAAACTCTCATGCTCTGTTGTACCTTTCATTACTGAATTTTGTTGCAATGTGAGCAAGGAGGAATGTCATTGTTCAGGGATTTCATAATGCTTAATGGACACATGCACATGCCATTCTCAATGATAAATATTTTCTAATTCTCAGCTGCCGGCAAGATGTTGTTAACTATGCCCATAAATAAGTGTTTATCTTCTTGCCAAAGCCCTATAAGTAGGTGCCTATCTATTCACATGCCGAAAGGCCTACCACAATGACAATATTCGCTAATGCCTCTCTAAGTCTGAGTGGCTCAGGCAACAGAAGTTGAGTTAACAACAATTTTTGGGATAGGACTGGGCAGAAGCTTGTTTAAGGGTAGTTAGCGATCATTGCTGAGAAATGTTCAAGCTATTGGCATCAACAAGACTTAATAAAGGTGTTCTATATCATGAAAAGAAGGTGGAAAATCACATGCATCATTGACCTTTGATCTGTCTTGTGCTTTTTCATTAATATGTGATCATTCATAGGAGCCGGATAGTAATTTAAGGTTGTTAGTGGATGATTCAATCTTCTACAATATTGATACAGAAGATGAACTGGATTACAGATACTATTTTTTTTAAAGAAGTATTGATTTTTGAGTGTGTTAATAACGAAGTCAGCCAAGACAAAAACAAAATGCAGATATTCAATTCATATAAACACGGCATTGTTATATGGAAGAAAACCAAGTGAAAAATGAATGTCATTAAGAATACAGTGTGATGGGCAATTGGGTGAGTAGAAGGAATTTAAGAGTTCATAGCAAGACAGTACTAGAAGAGAAACTGAAGATAGGCTACCATTTTTTTTAATGTTTGTTGAATTTTCCACAGAGTATTTTGTGCTGTTCAGTCGACATTCTTAGAAGAACATAACATGACTTTTAATAGTATAACTATAAGATAATAAAATGGTACATGAGTTATATAGCAAGCTATAAACCAGTGACTCACTGATGCAACAATGACTACAGCAAAGGAAGGGAACGCATGGTAATAAGATATAAGTATTGATAGGGAAAAAGTACTTCTTGTCCCAAAGTTCAGAATATAAAACTATAGCAACAAGCACACTCAGAAGCAATATTACAGAATATGTTTGTATAAAAGAAAATCACAAAACTGATGTGGTTGACGCAAATATATGACAGAAAGAATTGAGTACAAAGGCTAAGTGCCAAGCTTAAACTGTGCAACTGTGATATAGATCAATCATCAAATTCAGAACCACTTGACTATTAATTTTGGTCACAGAAATATATACCATGGCTAAACAATTGGAGATCCTATCTTATATCTTTGCAAGGTCTGCCTGGCTGAATAATGCTCTTGCACTACTGCAATGCAACATGTAAACTCAAAAAAAGACTTAAGGTAATGACTATGGAATTAAGGAAAATGAAAGAAAATGAATTAGTGAAATCAGAAAAGGCTAAGCAACATTCAAGGAGATGGATGCAAGAAATAAGACAGCAGAAGGAGCAATTTTAAGAATGTGATATCAACAAAGGTGAAATATAAGCGTCAGATCATGGTGAAAAATTAGCAAAGAGTTTTAAATATTAGTTTGTGTATCATTCATCTCTGTCATTCTTAATGTGACTAAACTGCACATAAATTCGCAAAGGAAATTCACTGAATTGTCAAGAGATAAAACAGCATTTCTGTTACTTGACTTAAAGAACAAGGATAGAGGTGCAAGGGCTAAATATGTGAAGAACTGAGAAAAAATGGATTGTGCACAGGCTAATATATAAAAGAGGGTACAGTGTCACTTAGGTGTACTGTCAAAAAGTGTGCAACCACATGTGCAACTAGTCTTTTTTGGGTACAATTTCCCAGTATCACTCTATGAAGGTTTGCTGTCTGACAATGCAGGCTCAAACTTTAGGAGTGATTGCACCTACTTTCAAAAGGTGTACACTTTCTCAAAAAAGGGAATTGAGGAAGTCTGTAAATGGAACGGTGTATGTAGCTTGCTCCTACGTGTAGCCTGCTGTCGGAGGACTCTTCTGTAATATGGATCAGAGTTGTCTTGCAGGGATCTGGGTAACCACTGCTTCTCCAATGACCCATCAGACAGGCACAGTTTGTTTATACTACAATTCATATTCACTTGTGGCTCCTAGATATAAGACGACAGAATATCCTTCCATTAAGATCGACAAACAAACAAATTCGACACCAGCTCGCCTCTATTTTTCTTAAGTAGTGACCTCAACATCTTGTCTAAGGAGAAGGAAGAGGACGAGCATAGTTTAGCAGAGTAGATTAAAATGCTAGAAGCGTAAGTGAAGACACATTGAAAAGCAACTGTTCTGCGTTTTTAAATATAGAAATCAAAACACTTCTGCACACCTTTATCAGAAAACATACAAAGGCTTTCTTTCCCTAAGGTGGGCGATTTATATTTGGTCTCACCCCAACCTGTCGGTCAACCTTTGGATAGAATGTAGCCTATATTCACAAGTAAGATAAAAAAGTAGCGCAGCTACTGAAATAAACTGTTAGTCTTATTTAAAAAGTGCACGCTCTCGGCGATCTGCAAAAACCTCCACAAATGCAATTCTTACTGTAAACAGATGATGCCAGTCCCGGATTAATGTTCATCTACAACAGCAAGCAGTGTATCCTAATCCAATTTCCATTGCTGTTTTGATATGAAGACACGGTCACACTTCACTGAGGAATTTTGCAGATAATGACTCACTTACAGGAAATGCTATTAGTCATGTGGCATATTCTCTCTCTCAGTCACTCCCCTGGAATGGATTCATTAGCACGTGTATAACCGAGACGCCAAGCTAGCATGATACAATCAGTTACATTTTAGGCAAGACTTTTCCACTGTCAGAAAAGACAAGGAGCTATGAGTCATCACAGTGGAACTCAACATCTGTGCAACTGAAAGCACAGTAATGACTATAAGCCACTGGTCTAACACTAAGAAACTTACTGATTTTAAAAATTGCCAGCATCCAGTCATGATTTACGTGCATTAAAACAGAACAGTTACTTAAATTATTTTTGGTCCAGGACTTAAAACCTTGAATAATTAAATCTTAACGGAATTCCCCAAAAGAAGGAAATGTATGGTAATGCTATTGGCATTACTGATTTAAAGGGTCATTACGAGTCTAGACTCGTGGATGGCAGTCAGGCAGCCACAAATGTGGCAGTCCGACTGTCACATTACAACCCTGGCGGTCGGGCCGGCAGGGAACCACCAGCTCCGTGGTTTGGAGGTGGTGGCAGTCCTAATCTGTCATGGTAGTTCTGACCTGCAAACTGCGAACGCCTTGTCCGCCAGCAGTTTCATGGCCGTACCGCCGCCATGAAAATGCTGGCAGAAAATGGGTTCAGGGGGACTCAGGGGGGCCCAGCACTGCACATGCACTTGGCATGAGCAGTGCAGGGGCCCCCCTGCCTAGCACCATCGCGATGTTCACTGCCTGCTTTGAGGACAGTGAACATTGTGAGGGTGCTGGTTCACCCTGCAAGCTACAGCAATGCAACTGGCTTGATTACGAGCCGGAGACGATGCTGTAGCCTATTTCCCACTAGGCTAGCGCGAGGAAACTTAGGTTTCCGCCCACTAAGCTTGCGGAAGACTCTTACTAACTCCAGTGGGGAGGTCACCACGTAGGTAGCAGCCACCCTGTAGGGAGTTTGGCAGATGGAGTTTTCCGTCCGCCAAACTCAAAATCGGGCCCTTAGTGTGTATGCCTTATAATATAGCCCAGAGGGGGTGTTGGCTCTGTCAAAAAATAATCCCTGGCCACTGGTTAATTTAAAACATAAACCATACCTACACCATGCGACTGTGCAAGGCTGAGCTCATAAACATTCTGCAAATTACCCCTACATAGGTGAGCTAAGTTACAAATTAAACTGGAACTTGATGTACTGCGTGATAATAGGAGAAGGGACCAGGAGTGTAAAGTTGAAATTCGCATCAATACCAGGAAATCATTCCCCATGATTGGAAAAAACTCTCCCCCATTGAAAATATTCAAAAAATTCTAGATCAGTGGTGGCTTTTCACATTTTGAAGAGTGGCAGCGCCATTGCTGCCAATGTGAGGTGTACATTCATATGCTCAAAAGATGCAACAGGTGGTAGATGCATACACATTTTAAAATTATAGTAATGTGTTGCTCCAAATGATATCCTTTACATTAAACTTTAATTGTTTTTCACAGATAAAGCAAACTGTAGGACAGCATAGTAGTTTAAGATAACTTTTTCTTTAATAAAGCCCAAATAATCATCAAAAGAAGTTATCATGGTGCTGAGTCAAAACCAGTGCTGAGACCCTATGGATAGTAACATGGTTAATTCAGTGATGGGTGAAGGAACCTGATTCATCTTTAGAGGCTTTCTGGAACATTAGAAGAGAAAACAAACTGAAACAAAATCAGAAGAGAACTGCAATGAACAGCTGTTGCCAAAATGTTCCACCACCTATGGAGGAGCAACTGAACATAGGCACTTGCACAAGAAAAGAATCCTTCAACCGTAAGCAACGCTTAGGCTTGTAAAAGAAAGCTGTGGCACAGGAATAGGTGGAGGATGAAAGCACTATTTACAGACCAGACAAAGATTTAAACACACTATGGGCTAGATTTATGAAAAGGGTCACATCATGGCATGATGCGCCACTTGTCTTGCGCCTCCTTATGCCCGTGTTTTTGATACGGTACACCATGGCGGATGTTAGGGAACTAGCATCAAAACTTTTGATGATAGTTTGGCGCTTTGCAGGATAAGCGCCAAAAATGTTGACACTAATCCTGCAAAGTAAAAGGAGGCCCATTTGGCAGATTCCACTGCACCATTTTTCTGGGCCTCCTAACGCCGGAACACCCCCCTTTCATACATTATGCCTGGTGCATGCATAATGTGGCGCAAGGGTTCACAAATATTGTAAATATGGCACAGCATTTTTGCCAATCTAACGCCACATTAGCGTGAAAAAATTACGCTAATTTGGTACAAGGTGGCGCTAGGGGCTTCTTAAATTTGGCCCTATGTGTCACAGGCAACCAATGTAAACAAGCTAAGGGAAGAGAGACATGCTTAGTTCTCTTAAGTCTCAGTGGAAGCCTACCACTGAATTCAGAACAAGTATGCACTGCATAGGCCAGCAACTTAGGGCATACTATACTGCAAAAGTCTATGCGGCCAGCGAGAAAAGCTTTCTGAATTTAAACCACCCTGATACTTTCCAGGAAGGAGCAGATGTGGATAAACGTTTTCTTGAAAAGTTTTGCAAAGATTCATCAGGCTGCATTATTAGCAAAAGAAGTTATTAACAAAACAAAAAAGCACCCCCTATGAAAACTGTGACTTACATATAGCTACACAGTGGCAATATAGGTCAGAGTTTCTTTTGGTTTTTATTTTCGTTAATAATTTTGGTGCCATTTAACAAATCTGCACGACAGAGTAAAAAAAAAGTTCATCTACCTCGGCTCCATCGTGGAAAGTTTTGCACTGATCCGTCAAGACAGGCCAAGAAAAAGGGGGGGATCCCAAAATATTCATTTCCCAGATCAATTCCGATAGGATACTTTGCTCTAAGCCAGAGAAAAAAATGGCAGAATGGAATTACACCTAACTTTAGAAATTTGGATATTGTGTTCAGCCATTTTCTAGAAATTACCACTTAAAGAGAAGCTCTGGTTGAGCTTTAAGGAGTTAAAAAGATATGTATTTCTGGATGGTTGTTCCTGTAGAAGTATGCACTGCACAAAATAAAAAAATGGGGCCATCTGGTTGGTCCAGGGAGATTTTCCTCCTTTTGTCTATTTCAGTACCAAGTTATCAGTCCCAGTCTAGCAGTTTTAAGCAGTCTAATTAGATGGCCGCTACTGAGAAGAAAATGTTGTGATCACCATTACAGGACTTGGATATTCAGTTCCCATGTCCTCAAACAGTTCTGAAAAAAGAATATATGGGGGCAGAGTAGGAACACAATGACCCCAGACACGTTTTGGGGCAAACTAGAGAGAACCCTCCCCTCTAGAGGCCAAACTTAAATTTAAAAAATGTGTTCCTGGTACCACAGTATGCCCACAAGCCCCATCGCTACTGCCCTCCTGTGAGATACTAGGGTCACCTGCGGGAACCACTACACAAGATTATATTGTCAAAACAATTATGGATTTTCCTCTTATGGCCTAAACTCCCATTCTGGGATAAACATCTGCTAATCAATTAATCAAAAGTGAATACCTAGTATTAAATCCAACTGACATTCTTTTCATATTGTTCTGGTCTGCAAATATGATAAATAAAAAATACATGTAAATTTCTGATTTGGGTTGGCATATTGAGTCTTTAGTGCTGGGGGGCGAGGGGGTCTAGCACATGACAACTGTGGCTCTTGGAAAATCTAGAGAATGTATCCCCATGTTACTGCAGTACCATGAAAGCTTCCCTGAGGAAGCTTGCAGAGAGTTGTGATACCATGTCTCCAGACTTTTGAGGTAAAAAACTTCAAAAAGAAAAATGAGGCCAAAAGTAAGGATTGGTCTCTTGTGAATGACTGGGCACCCACATTGGGGTTCAGTTCAGGGACTGTCCACCGACCCATGGCTAACAACTCCCCCTTGGCACATGACCCATTGGTGTACACAGCAAGGGTGAGGGGGGTGGACAGCCACAGCATGGTTCCAAAAACATCAATGTCTGAGGTTCAGCAAGAAGTTGGTCATGGTGGGGTTGGCCAGGCCCTGCAACCAACCCCCCAACAATGAGGGCTGCGGGGTTGGCTGGAGGGGGCTGGAGTGGGTTGGGTGTATGCTCAACTTGTATATGTGAAAACATAACTCACTGAAATTCACCAAAAAAAGTAAGGATAAATTGACATTATAGTTGACATGGTAATAAGATCCTAGGTTACGTTAAAAGCTAAAAATATATATTCACTGAAAAAAAAATAAAGTGAAGAAATAATTAGGTGTTGAACTGCGATATCAACGATAATGTAAAAACCAAATAACTCATGAAATTCGTCAGAAATAGTTTACTGAGCCAACTATAACTTGTGCCCCCGCCATGCACTGCTTAGTACCTCACATATTACATCAATCATGACAAGCAGAATGACATTATTAATATCATCACTGATGACATTTGAAATGACATTGATAACATCCATATGGTTTGTGGATTTGAGGCAATTCAACATGATACACCTGTGGCCATTTTTCTATCTACCTTAACAGTGTTACTCTCTAAGACTTCATATCACCTGCAATTTTAAGCCATATACCAAGCAATTTTAAGTCACATCAAGATGTGCATTTGCCACTGAAAAGACACCTTCTGTCAGCGTCTATGGACAACCCACCATAGTTTATTATAATACACTACAAACACTCCTGTGATGGGCATAAAGTCACAAAACGTTAGAGCCTGGATTACAATGCCAGTGTTAGATAACTGTGGGACTTCATTATATTCCATATTATTCCACAATATGCACCTCCTCAAAATGTTCAAAGAAGTTCAACTTAGGTGGTTCAGTAAACATTAACTGGTGAATGTCAGTGATTTATTTGGTTTTTAATGGTTTTTAAACGTCAGTTTTTATCCATTTCCAACAATTACCTATAATGCTACCTTAACCTTGTTTTTTTTCCAATTTCAACCATTACAGATATGCATATGTGATTCAGTTTCATTTACATTCTTGCTATATGTTTATACATTAAGGGGGTCATTCTGACTCCCGCCGGCCGCGGTAACCGCAGGGCCGGCGGGAGCCGCCAGAATACCGCTGCGCGGTCATAAGACCGCCGCAGGTATTCTGGGTTTCCCGCTGGGGTGGAAGGGGTGCGACGGGTGCAGTTTCACCCGTCGCGATTTTCAGTGTCTGCATGGCAGACACTGAAAATCTTGGTGGGGCCCTGTTACGGGGGCCCCTGCAGTGCCCATGCCCCACGACACCCCATACCGCCATCCTGTTCCTGGCGGCCAAAACCGCCAGGAACAGGATGGCGGTATGGGGGTCGGAATCCCCATGGCGACGCAGCAAGCTGAGCCGCCATGGAGGATTCCCCAGGGCAGCGGAAAACCGGTGGTACACCGCTGGTTTTCCGTTTCTGACCGCGGCGAATGCCCTTGGGAGCACCGCCAGCCTGTTGGCGGTGCTCCCGCGGTCCCCGGCCCTGGCGGTCCATGACCGCCAGGGTCGGAATGACCGCCTAAATGACAAATAATAGTGTATTCAATGTAGTTTATGAAATAAATGTCTCCAAAGGACCCTTATTGTAAGACAAAGATCATATTTAGGGGAAACTGGCATTGCGCATATTAAACAGCCATTCATAAACACATATCAGGCAATATTGAAACATATACATATATAAATGATTACATATGTCATAACTTCTAACACTTATGTCTATACTGGCATTTTCATTTTCAAGAAAACTTTATCTTCCTGTCGTAGTCCTCACATCATAAGAGAGAGGTAGGTAAGTATTTTTACTTTTATTTACTTTGTTAATCAGAAATAAACAAAAGAAAAATGGAATGAATCCAGTCAGTATGAATCACTGTCTATGTGGTAAATGGAGGAGCTAAAGGTGCATGTTAACCAAACTAACTGCTAAGGGCACAATCCAGAACAGCAGTGCACATAAGTAACACTCTCATTCATTCATCAAAATACATACAAGCAGGGGCAATATAAGGATTTGGGGGTCGCTGAGCCAAACTTATTATGTTTGGTGAAAATGCGAATTTAGAAACCATTTCAGATCACTCATGCTTCTAGGATAGTCTCCAGGCAGGGCCAATTTAAGAATTATTGGGGAACTCTATTTAAACCATAATAAGTGATAAAGATTATACATCTTCAATATCCAACTCCCCACATAAATTTCTTGGTAATGAAGGTCAGACTTGAACATCATTTAAGTTACAAAGCAGAAAGGTATGAACATTATTTTATTTGTAATCCATGCAAAAATGTATGGTGCATTGCAGTATGTTTTAGTAACTTGTTTTTTATGCTTGCTGTGTTCATTTTGTAAACATCCAAGTGTTCTTATTGTTTTGATGGAGACCTAGTTGTGGTCAGTACAGATGCCTCAGGCTTTGACTTTAGAAAACAAATCGTTCTTTATGTAGCTCAAGTCATACACATCGTGTTTGACTGCAAAGCAAGGTTCTAGGTAACACAGGTGTTAATATAGGCACAGGCTTGACACAAGAAAACTCTCCCCATTGTTACACCTGTAAAGGTTATAGGTTCAGGTATCACATTCTCCAGTTGCAGAGGTCTTCTAAACTTGGATAAACTCTCTCAGGTTACATAGATTGTACAAACTCAGGCATCATCCAGTAGACATTGTCCAAGTGCTACACAGGTCTCATGGATTTAAGCTTCGGACAGCAATTGTTTGACTTCGATATTGGACCGCAATGATTTCACTCAAATTACAAATATCTTACAAACTCAGTCCTTTGACAGCTTGGCTACACTTATGTTACTTTGATATTACATGCTTAAGCATCTGATAGAAAACTATCCCTTTGGCTACTCAGATATAACAGGCTCAGACCACTGACAGCAAATTAAATAAGTAAATAAATATAATGGCTCAGACACCAGGCATGTAACCTATATCTTAGTTACATAAATCTCAATAACTCAGACTGAAGTGTACCATGTTACACAGATCTCACTGACTGAAGCATCAGATGACCAAGGTAGATCTCAAGCTTCAAATGTCTCATTATAAAATCCAAAACATAACCAGGCACTACCTTGTTTCTGACTAATGTGCTTTAGTCTCCAAACTGGTAGTGGAGACTTCCCCCTACTTGTGAACAATTACTAGGAATAACTGTACACTTGTAATCCTGTTCTAGTCTGGAAACATTATACTTTAAATGTACACTTAGAAGTGGTGAATATTTACACGCAACAATGGTGATTAGCAAAAACGTGTAATGTAAAGTTACTGCCAGGTGCATCGGTAAGTACAAACGAGTAGATCTACACATGCAAATTTATATTACTGAATTAGGCTCCATACGTGTAAAGTACTGTACTTATGTAGCTTTCTATAGTAACATTTATCATTTATTGATTATACAATACACACCTTGAACAATATGTTGCCCATTTCAGTGGTATTCATTTTATTAACATCCAAAAACAAACGTGTCTGTTAAAACCTGCATAGATTCAAACGTCCACATCTCACAGGTTGCATGCAAAAGCTAGCTAGTAGTGGTCTACAGTAACTGAGCTGTTTCATCAGGGTTTAGGTTATGTGACCTGCATGTTTCAAAAGTACCTCTGAAACGAGCACCATAATCCACAGAGCGATGTTGCTAGGACCTGAACTGGTGATGTTCAAGTTACATGCAGGCCTTTGCAGCAAACACATTAACTCTCTAAGATATTTAATGAGGATTCTTATTTGTGATCATCTAATTACACACAGAACTCAGCAGTAAGTGAAGTAACCATTTCAGGTACCTTACCAATATGTTGACCCACAACTATATCATTGACACTGTGGTCCATATTTATCATTTCCTCATGCAACGCAGCACAGCAGGACAAGCAAGATAGCTTGCTATGTTGAATGAAAGGGAGAGGGCAGGAATGCACTATATTTACCATTGTATAGTGCATTCCTGTCCTCTCCTTGCACTGGTGCACTGAGTGCAGCCTAGCGCAGGGCAGGCACCCTTGCATCATGGTGTAAGAGTGCCTGCATGGTAGACAGGATAATTTTGTGCAGGAAGGTAAACCTTCTTGCACAAAAACAATCCTAAGAGGCAATTTTCTATTTCTAAGTGTTCTGCAGAAATAGAAAGAGGAAACAACAAGGACAGATAAAGGTATTTCACCTCATTGCACCGCTGGTGGGACTTTCATTGCATTAAACCAGATTTACCAGGTCATGCAGGGTGGCCTTGCATGGCTTGGTAAATCTGATTCTAGGTTTTGCGTTGCTCTAAGCCACCTCGAGTGGCACAAGGGTGATGCAAAGCAATGATCAATCTGCCCCTCAATGTCAAGGGCATGCTTCTACTCAGAACAGTGCAAGTTTCTGTTTCTCCTTTTCAATGAAATTCAACATCCCTCATTCATATACATAAAGCTAACTTGCAAAAGGTTTGAGTAGATGCTTAATACTAACACAAATACCAAAGGAGCTCTAAATGGAAGTGAGATGGCGCAGTCCCAATGGGCTCTGATAAGGTGACTAGAGATATTGCATTACAAGTCTGCACCAATCCTATTGGCTATGATAACAGACGCTGATCATGACACAGTAATTCATGTGTTAAATTGCCCGTCGACTTAACTAATCTACAGTTACAGCCAGGATTCAGGCTCTGTGGTCTTCATTAGAACAAGACTGAATGCACCCGGAGGAAACTCAGATAGAGTCACTGATGTGCAAACAAGACTAAAAAATGCACATGATCAATCTAAATTAAATATTCTCACCTCTGTCCAAGTGGAAACACATTGCACCATAACGGTCAAAAGAGAGAAAAATAATTAGAAACAAAGGGAGTGTGGTGCAAGTAAATAGCCACACAGCAATCCAAACATTCCTGCTCTGTTAAGCATGAACTTCCCAAATATATGCTGACAGTAGTCTAGTTATGCGTCGCTAGAGAGAAGCAAAAATAAAAAAATGGTATGATGTACATGACTATTGCAGGAGTGTGAGATGAAGTGTTAGTTATATAGATTTACTCCTTGACTATGCTGCAAAAACCATGTCCAAAAGATCCCCTCACAAGTCTACAGAACACAAAAAAAAACACAAAACAAATGGTTGAAAAAACACACAGTAGAAATAAAGCTTGCTTGAGGGAATACATATGGAATAAGTAGAGAAACATCTCTGTTGTACATTAATGTAAGTAATTAAAGAAATTAGTTGGAATGGGTAAGTGCAGGTGGACCAGGCCCTTTCTGCAGGGTCATTCCTGATTTTTGCCTTCCATTGCTGAACCAATTTATGTTGCCTTTTAGGACTCTGTGCACTTTAATCCTGCTAACTAGGGGGTAAAGTGCTTATGATCTACCTTCTAAAGATGGTAAAATGTGTATAAACCTGATTGGTCCATTTAATTTGCTTCTAGGACCCTAGTATATTCAACTCCATGTCCCCTGGGCCTGTAAATAAAATACTACTACTGGTCTGATATGCTCATTGTGCCACCTATTAAAGTAGCACTGTAAAACCTGTCTCATTCCAGCCACTGCAACCAGTAGTGAAGTTTTGCACTGCAATTTCGACCTGGCAAAATGAACCTTTTGCCAGGCTTAAAGCTTTTTTTAATACCTCTAAGTTAGCCCTAAGCTAGGTCTTAAAGGCTCACAGGGCAGGGTGCATGGTATTTAATAACTAGGACATGTAAAACACACTAAAGTCATTTTGAACTGTGGCAAAGCTACCGATCCCATAGACTAACACTAGGTTACTTTTTGACACCTAATAACCTCGGACTGGGAAAAGATTGTGAAATGTATCTTCCACTCATTTGATTTTTAATGTAAGATCCTCTTTAATGGTAAAGTCGGATTTTAATTACTATTCTGAAAACGCCACTTTCAAAAAGTTGGCATTTTTCTGCTTAAACCAAATGTGACTGTGCCAATGTCCAGGGTCACATGACTGTGAATGGCTCTCATGTGGTGTGTTATGTATTCCTTCTAGGCATGGTGACAAAAATGGTCTGAATGTAGAGAAAGTGGGTCTCTCTGACACGATGGTCAAAGAGGAAATGTGCCCTTCCTCGATTTTACTTCAAAGTACCCAGTCTACAGCACACACAAAATAACCTGACACCAGGCCTGCCCTTACCTATTCCCCCTAAACAGATGAAGCCAAACCCAGGGAACTGGCCAAAACTACTTTGGGAGTAGGCCAGGGATAGCAACCCCACACATAGATGCTAGCACTGAATATAAGAATAGCACCCTCAGAACCTCTCACACTACTGGACCTGTGGAAGACTGAAATGACAGACCACCCTGCTGCTGGAAAAGGAAGACTGGACCTGTTTGCCTTAAACCCAGATGTGACTCCAAGGGTCTGTTGGTTGACCTCCTGTTTGAAATACGGGGCATAGCAAGCTTCCAGATGCCTTTCATGCAACGGCTCAGCTGACCAACATCAACTGGATCTGCCCGAGCCAGGCTGCCTGCCTCTGCTGGAGTGGGTCCTTATGCCCAAGGGGTGCCCCCAGGTCCTAGATCCTTGGCTGGCATCAGAGTGTACTAATTTCCTGTCTTAAATTTGAACTCCAGGTAAAAACCAGAGATTTGGGGTTGTTCGTAACCGTGAGTGGAAGCTTCACATCAACAACAATCACAGCATCCTCCGCCAATGCAAAGTTTGAGAAATTAAACTCTTCAACAGGACAAACCTAGTCTATGTATCTGACCCGTGCTAAATTGCAGTCAGCCTGAACTTGTGACTTTCACCTAGTCCAACTTGGCCAGATGCCTACTAGTGGCACTTTGTGCTTGTTGGTGCTATTTTCATCTGAAACATGAACAATTAATAACTCCAGTTCTACATATTTGACGGTTTCTGTACCTAACTACCAGTGGGTTAAGGATGGGTTTATTTAGTGGATTTTGTGGTTCACCTTGACAAGGTTTGTGTTTATAATTTGGGTTGGGCCTCTAACATTCTCAACTAATAACCCATACTATTATAATAATCACAGTCATCCCCTGTGGTCACTCTAAAAAAGGTCTTGTGGCAGCTCATCTTGTTTTGGGCTTGGTATGGGGACACATGAAAGGGGTAGGTGAAAGGAAAGTTCACTGTGTGAGAAGTGGGTGTGGCTTGAAGAGGTGGGGCTATTTTGCCCAAAACAACCTGAGAGGCCCATCTGCCTCTGCCCCTTTCCCAAATCAATCTCTTCCTTTCTTCAAAAAATGTAAAACACAAATGGTTGCTGAGGTTTCTGCCAATGTACATGGGTGTTTTCAAACCCATTAATGTACATCAGCTGCTCAGAACATCCAAAGACAAGCTGGAAAGCAACTCTGTGCAGTGATTTGCAGCTCATCTTTCCTGCTTCTAGGTGATATTGGGTCCTCACTGAGTGATTGTGTGAAGGAAGCCAAAATTGCATGACACACAGTGGCACCATGTGAGTTGGAAGGTCTGATTATGTATGTGATCTCCAAGCATATATCATATAATGTATACAACAAATATGACATACTCATGACCCAATCAAATGCAGTTGGTGCTTATGAAATTGTAAGACATGGTTATGTCTATGCCACCCTGTCCACACATGAAAAGGGGATGACATGTTACTTTTAAGGAAGGTGATGCTACACAGGGTCAGTCAGAAAGGTAGTGAGGGGAGAGGTCAGTGTGAGTTTACAGATATGAAAAAGAACATATCACAACAGGATTGCTTGGTGCAAATAGTTGATGGCATGCAAATGATTGTCTAGTGCAAATATTGTTGTTTGCATATATTCGTTGTGGCCCTTCACACTTCTTTCCTAGCCATGTAACTTGATAGCACTTTATGCCACATCCAATGAATCTATGGGATGTCAATGTACTCTAGCATTCCACTCTCTGTGGGTTCATTAACACAAATGGCCTCCTCTTTCTGCAGACACCTAAGAACCACTCACCATACTCTAGTCTCTTCAGCACAGATGTGGTGAAAGTTGTCATCTTGACACAGACATTCCTGCTCTGCTACAGAAAGGTATTCACCTGCAATGAACTTCAGCTTCCATGTTCACACAAGAAGATACAGAGGCACACACACCATCTGTGTATGCCTACCTATGATTTCAGTCTCATTCTAATGGGTTAGCTGATAAAAAAACATACTTATTTCTGCCCAGGCCTACCTTCCACTGTGACCTGGTAATGAAATTACTGCATAGCACACAAATTGAGTAAGCTACAATGATATTACCAAGGATATGATTATTGTTCTTGCTTGCTCAAGACAATGCCTCAATTTTAGATAACCCCTAAATTGTCTACTTATCCTTCTCACTGGATAGAATGGCCTAATCTAAACCAGGTTCAATGATGAGAATGACTAATGCCTACCCCTTAGCCCCTTAAACAATTGCCTGCTAGAAGAATCCCTCACTCAACACTAACAATTATCTGTAAATGTTTTTTTTGTGCTTCCTTATTCATATTGGCCTTATATGACACCATCTTCGGAGGCTGCACCAAATTAATAATTATGTTGGGTGGCTAGTAGTAGTTTGCTGGCATAGATTTGTATACAGAGATGCTAAATTGTTGGTCTCTAACACAAGTGCCCTCTTTAGAAGGGCAGAATGTGCATGTCTACAGTTCATTGAGATCTTCTTTCCTGAAGGAGAATGGACAATACCCAAGTCGCAAGTAGATGGGGCGTTGATCACTATCAGTTCTGGCCAACAGCTATGTTTGTAGATGTTGAGATGGCTGATTGTTTGTTGCTGGTACTGGGCATAAATCATACCCTGGTGTTGGTCTGGACCTTGACATTAGCCCAGTAATGAAGGTACTTTGAGATGTTATTTTATGATTACTGTCATTGTTATTAAGGTTATGATAGGTGATAGTATCAACATCCATCTAATATGATTGATTATGGCATGAGGAACTCAGAAAACATTAATTGCAGTGATTGTAGTGGAATTGGTGATTTCTATGGATGTTCATGTTAGGGAGTGTACTTAATTGCATGTATCAAGGAATCCGTCTTTGCTTGGCATGAGTGCTTCAAGCATGAAAGAAAAATGACAGTATGATTGGGGCAGAATGGGCATCTTATTGGTGCAGAGCACCTGGGAGTTCCTCACGGATTGCTTCATGAATTGCCCTTGTACATTACTATTCATGTTTTAGCACAATATCCATGGCTTGTCGTAAATCTCTGACATACTCAGTAGGTGGCATATTTGTTATGACCAATACAAACAGGTTTGATTTCTGGCTTTGTCTTGCGCTCTAGGTAATGCATTCTGAGAAAGGAGAGGTGTAGGACAGCACTCTGCTATCACATGCTTTGACTGTGCAGTTTGGTAGGGATGTTGAGTGGCTGCACAAGTACTACACAGCAGTTCACTTGTTGGGCCTTTGTTGAGGAAACATCTGTGCCATATCATTTATGCTGTCATTCACTAAAATTATAGTTCAGCAGGATACAGAGTGTTGTCAAATTCAGTGGCATTTTATCTCTAGTGCCAGCCTGTGTTGCTGTGTAATTGCTTTTCATATCTGTGTTTCTATCAGTGATGCAAATCCGTAGTCTGGGACCGAGGAAGCACACCTATTTATCTCATCTGTTCATTACTGTAAGAGATGTAAGTAGAGACTCTGATCTACTTTCAGGAACACTTTTGTGACTTAGACCTACTAATTTTAAGGGCGAGACAAGGAGAAGGAGCGAAGGAGGAGGAGGGAAGGGCTTGAGGTTGTGAAAAAGAGGAAAGTGAGAGAGCTTTGTTGATGAGAAAGGCCTTGTTCCATCATGTATTAATTAGATGTGTGTCTGCCTGTTAGTTTTTTGTGAATGCGGATTAGTTTGTGAATGCAATCTTGTCTTGTTCATCTCTTTGTAGGAGGATCCACTGAGAGTACATACACTGAGATGTTCACAATCGATTTTACATCCTCCGCGGTCCCTAAACCTCTGTTTGCACAACTTTTAACTATCTTGTAATTAAATTATGCACAAGAAGACAAAGTACACAGAAAGCGGAATGAGTTGAGAAGTAGGTTGAATCCAGCGATTCAGTGGTCCTCAGTAGCACCTCCCCCCTCAGTGTCGCAAGACGCTAGCAGACTGTCAACCCAAATAACTCTCCTTTTTCATGCCCTGGCCTGGATGCTCGGCTTACCAGAGAGCAGTTCCAAGGCAATTCAATACTAGGATCAGGCCGGCCTAGGGTCCCTGGCCTAGCCACATGCCAACCAGCACATCTGACCCCACTGACGTGAGTGCTGACAGGAAAGAATCATTCTTCTGTGTACCTTCTCTGCATTGCAGTGCAGAGTAGAATTACTTAGATATTTCAGGTAGTTAGCAGAGTCAGCCTGCCATAAAATGTAGCAGCTGGTACTTTGCTCATTTATATGAGTAATTGTTTGGCACTTGAAACATAAGCTGCAAAAGTTAGACGTTTTCGTAAAAAATCCCATTTACTAATCATTACTTTAAGGTTGACTGTTTGTAACCCTCTTCAAAAAGCTGTTATATGCCAGGAGCCTCACTCATACAGAGCAGGAAAAGGTCCTATATGTCAACTCAAGGTACTGTTTACCTACAATGTAACAGGATGCAGCAGGTCACAGCAAAAGAAATGTGGTTATTCCCATCAGGTGCTCAGGAACCCAAGTGGGCCCTGCACTGCAAGGTAAACTGACAACCATACAGATGGAAGTCATAACAGTAATGAAAGATGGGCTAAAAAAGGGCAAATCTTGTCATGTTTCAGTTACAGAGAAGATGATTAAGTTAAAAAAGAACCCTGAAAGAGGAAGAGTGTAATCATATATACGCCTATAAATTGCATGGTTACTTGGAATTGTGCAGCAATAAGGAGTACTAAATAACACTAGAAAAAAACTACAAATATTTTGTAGAAAATAAGTGCGGAGAATTATTTGACAACCGTCAGAGGAGAATGTATTACATTTTAGGTATAGCTGCAATGTTAATCTCAGAAAACAAGAACTAGGAGAAATGTTCTGTACTTATGATAACTTTCCTGTATTACATTCTACGTATAGCTGAAATGTTAATATCAGAAAGGAAGAACTAGAAAGAGAAATGTCCTGTACTGATGATAACAACTTTCCTGTAATACAAAATGCTTCTCATTCAATGCCACTTGGAAACCAGGATACGCAGGAAGCAGTTAGTAAAGATTATTTTGCTACATTCTACCCTTGAGGTGCAGGTTGGGAATATCGAATGCCAAACATCGACGAAACAGAAAATGGTTATAACAATATCAAGGGAAAAAATATAAAAAAGGTACAATTCTATACATTTTCTATACCTAACTCTTCAGGTGCGTATGCACCTTATTATTTATACACACACACACACGCCTGTTTAAAAAACCCACTGCAGGTAACAGCCTTTTGCACACCCTCAGTGGGCACCCTGAAAACCTGAAATAGAGCATTCCTTTGGTGAATTACTGAAAGGAACTGCAGCACTGAGCAGTGAACGTAAAGTGATGTTACAACACTTTAAGGAGAGAGGTTTTCCCAACTGGGTACCTGAGAAAGCCAGCAAAAAGGTATAGGGTATAACAAGAGACCAGATACTCTTTACCAACATGTCTAGCAAAAAGGATGACCCCCACACTGAGATTGATTTTTATGTACAATAGTAGTTTCAAAGCTATGCGCCAAATCTTGAACAAATATTGGGGTATAATTAAAAGTAATGCCATTATTGGCAACAAAATAACATCAAAACCCAGCATCACATACCGCAAAGCAAAATCTCTGAGCGATACCCTGGTACATAGTGAGATTACCATGATGCTGCAAGGTGTGTAAATATAGTTAGACAAGAAAAGAGTACACTATAGTAGGCAATTACACACGCCCTATTAGACAATTATCTAGCACGCAGCACCCAATTTTTGATATATGTGCTTCAATGTTTTTGTTTGTTGAGATATGTTGAGAGCACTGCTAAGAAGCAGATGCTTGAACACATGCAGACTATTGACAATGGTGATGCTAAGTACCCTGTAACAAGACAATTTCAGGTTGCTCTCTTCAAAGATCATACGAAGTTATCATACTATGCTGTTGAACACATTGATAGAAATCCCAGCTGGGGTAACCAAACCTTGTAAAGGGAATCTGAGTTGATTATTGACCGCCATCATTAACCCTTAATGGACTGAATTGTGATGAAGAGTTAAGTGTACATCCCCTTAGAGGTTAATCTTTTTTCACTTGTACAGTTCTGTAGGCTGTTCTACATTTTTTATAAGAATATCATTATTGCTTATTTTGTCTTTTTTACCTGCTTGTGTTACTATACACTTTTAATGACTCTTTACATGCTGGGTCTTTATGTTACAGGAAGAATTGAAGGGGCATTCAATATACTTTCTCATGCATGTGTGGGGGGCACCCCTACCCTTTTCTTCATCTTCACTTCTCTGGTGACAGTTAAGATAAGAAATGTTTTTTTTAACTTTTGTTTTGTTGTTTAACACTCTTTCACTGTACATTAATGACTTGTTTAGCGCCATTAGAGAGAAACAGATATTGGATTGTGCTTGTATCTCTGATAGCATTATGAGATTAATGAGCCCATTTTATTTTAATACTTTACTAGTTTAATACTTTTTCTACAGTTGGGCTTAGATGAATACAACTTGGTTTACGGAACACTTATTGTGATACAGAGTTTGTTGGGGGAATTCAGTTCGGTAGACCCTCTACTATGTGCATTTAACATTGTTTTGCATATTTTTGTACATTTTGGATGAAACAGTGCAATAACAGTCTAGGATATAGGTATTCAATTGTCTTGAATTGAACTGAATTACATACATATGCTATTATGCTTAGCACTAGGATCTTTGGTATATCGCTAGATTCTTTCTAACAAATATCATTTTGCTAATGACTTTTACTATTTTGTTTTGCTGAATTGGGGATATTTTGGCTTTATAAACAAATTATTCCCCAGCAGGCGGTCCCGTCGCGAGACAAAATTACATCCTCCTGCTCGTACTGTGGTAAAATATGACCCCCTGTCTATATCTTGCAGGATTTGGCATACGATTTTGAACGTGGATTGCAATGACTATGTGCCTCAGCGTGACTTTGGTATTTACAGTACATATACATTATATACACTTTTTACCTTGACCTCGTTCATTGTTTTACTGTATGCTATGCAGGATTTGAATAACCCTGTATGGACAAATATTATCAATGATGTTATATACTGTCGATATACTATACAAATATGGACATCATCGATTTTGGTGTCCTTGGGGATTTAATCACTGTTCTGTATCCACGCTTGTTGTGTGAGCAAGGTCACTTATTTGGCCGAAACGCGTCTTCCTTTTTTTTGGGGACTGTGGATATATAGCTAGCTTAAAGGTACATTGAAGTGGAGTTAAGAGTAGTAAATTCATACTTACTTTTTTCTGTGCAGTTACTTTTCAGTATTTTGACCCTTGATATTCGGAATGTAAAAATATTCCCAGCCACAATCTACTCTTGCAATGGTTTTCTGGCTGCTACATAATCACTTTTTTTACAATGCTTTATTATTAGTTCAATTTCCTTCCATGACTGACAGAATGGTCTTGATCCTGGATGTGAGAGGTAAGGCAATTTCTTATGTTCTGAAACAGATTCTGAAAGTCAAAGGGGAAGAGCTTATGACAATCTATGGCAACGCTGGTGGCTTAGCAATGGGAAATAGTATAAGGGATCGGGCATTAGATGGGACAGTCAGGGACTATGAACAGAGTAATGTTAATTAGCAGAAAACAAGCTTAAAACTAAATGGCTGTATCCTTAAGTTATAGAATAGCTATGCAATGGTGCATGAAACTCAGACAATTTAAGTATAGTGTTATGATTTAGAGCTACTGGAGAGGAGAACTGACAAGAAAAATAGACAAAGTAGGTTGTTCTGCCTCTCTCAAAAGCCTCGACATTAATAATTCATGCCTAAATACCTGTCAGCATTATGTTACAGAACATGGGAAGCAGAAATGTTTCATCAGCTCCCCACAGCCTAAGCAAGGCCTACTGTTTTAATACAGTGGTGTGGTAAAGATTCCACATGGCACTATTATGACACAAAGGATAACTGGGGTTGTGTCTAGCTGGATAGTAATAGGCAGCCATAATTGGCGTGTAGAAGGCCCCTCAATGGTATGGAGTCCCATTGGCTTAGTGTTACTGAACCTGCTGCACTAATTACATTAGTTTCAACTAATTCCCCTATTTCTTTATTGAAGCTGGAAAGGGAGGAATTATTGTTACTTGGAACCTAAAGGCAGTATTTTCATTGCAAATGCATATGTTGTTTCTTTCTCTTTCTAGTAAACTGGATAATTATACAGAAGACAGAGGACATATTGGCCCTCATTCTGACCTTGGCGGGCGGCGGAGGCCGCCCGCCAAAGTCCCGCCGTCAGGTTACCGTTCCGCGGTCGAAAGACCGCGGCGGTAATTCTGACTTTCCCGCTGGGCTGGCGGGCGGTCGCCTTCAGACCGCCAGCCAGCCCAGCGGGAAAGAGGCTTCCACGATGAAGCCGGCTCGGAATCGAGCCGGCGGAGTGGAAGCTGTGCGACGGGTGCAGTTGCACCCGTCGCGTATTTCACTGTCTGCACAGCAGACAGTGAAATACATGTAGGGGCCCTCTTACGGGGGCCCCGCGACCCCCCCTACCGCCATCCGGATCCCGGCGGTCCGACCGCCGGGATCTGGATGGCGGTAGGGGGGGTCGGAATCCCCGCGGCGGAGCAGCAAGCTGCGCCGCCGCGGAGGATTCAATGGGGCCGCGGTACACTGGCGGGACCCCGCCAGTGGTGCCGGTCCGACCGCGGCTTTACCGCCGCGGTCGGAATCCCCATTGGAGCACCGCCGGCCTGTCGGCGGTGCTCCCGCGGTCCTCCGCCCTGGCGGTCAAAGACCGCCAGAGTCAGAATGACCACCATTGTCTGTAATAAAACATGACCATACTGTCCATAATGAACCATGACAAGAAATGCAAAGTTCCAGAGCTAGCTTAAACAATTGCTTGTACTAAATGTCTATCCAAATGCAAGCTGCAGAAACGGAGGCAGAACACAACTGTATGCCACTGACCATTCTTAAAGCCACAAGTGAAGATACTGAAAGTTTGAAGCACTGGACAATCAGCATAAAACAGCAACTGAAAGGCATGGAATTGGTTATATATTCAGGAACAGAGCAGAGTGACTGACGCCCAAATGCTTGGCATCTCTGAAATTATGCTATTATATACTCACCAGTGTTCCAGCTACAGCTTGGTGTGGATGCAACCTTTTGAGTGAAGATGCTTCTTCTTTAAAAAAAGCATGTTGTTAAATTGTGATCAGCCTCATTTTCAGTTATTTGAAAATAAATAAGCATTTACCAAACAGTTAACTGTCATCTGGACTCAAGCACAACAAAAACTAAGCAGGCTCCAGTGATCTGTTCTTTCATTGTACCTTGCCAAGAAAGTCACTGTGTCTCAGAATATCTTGCTGAATATTTTCTTCTAGTGTTTCAGCTCATCTGTCGGTTATTATCTTTAAAGTAACAGCTTGGCGACATTACATCTGAAAAAGACCTAGCTCTGTGTCACTTGTGGCCTGCTGTATGGGAGAAATTAGAGCAGAAGTACTGGAAAGAGATGCAGGTTTTTTCTCTTAGGGATGTTCAAACATGACCATGTATGGATCCTCATACCACACACTTTGGAACAACGTTCACATCAAGCCTCCCAACTTGACTGACAACAATTCACATATGTGACTAATGACAGACTACATATGAAACAGCAAATATTGAAAATGTGTTTGCTGTTAGATGACCTCATATCAGTTTGATAAACTAAAGATGACTGCCAGTCACCCATTAAGTAATGAGTTTCAGGATGGACAGTGTAGGAGTGCACTGGTTTGGTGTGTACTTACATGTGAACGTGTCTATCACACAAGTCAGAGAGACAAGTTTGCCCAATACACTGTCTGTACTTCACAGACCTCAAGGCACATGCAGTTGTGTTTAGCCCCATACTTCAACCACACTCAAAAGTGGTAGTAGCTGTTTGCTCCTGAGAAAGAAAACTCCAGTCTGCCTTTAGAAGTTGTGAAGACCAGACTTAGTCCTTAGTCTGATGGAAACCTACCTCTGAACAGAGGCACATAGCTACCACTCCTAGTGAGCACAAGTTGCAGTCCACCCTAAAATGGATTTCAGGTTGTAATGATCAAGGAGAATTGTTGTGCCAACAGATTATTTTTCTGCCAGGTAAAATCTGGATTCCAAAACTCGCACCAGGAACTGTATTGGCAAGAAATACACACTGCAGTGAGTGGAGCTATAGTAACCTTCTGTGTTACAAGGGTTCTAAAGCTAAATGTGCAGCAGCTGGAAGGATAGCAAATGCCTGTTTTGAACTGGCACAAAACATTTAATCAAAACCCAAGTTGGAGAAAAAGCTCTATAAAATGCCTTCTTTGTCTGTAAAACTCACCCTTATTTTATTCTATAGGGAAAGACATCTGAAGGAAGCTCTAAAACACACAGGACCGTGTCTACAAATGGCATGTCACAACTATTGTACCTGCATCATGGATGACACATGCTTGCGATATGCACATAACTAATGTACACCCCTCACTTTATTTATTTCTATCACTCTTGTGGGTGGAGACGAAGAGCCCTCCTCAAATTAGAAGGCTTGCCTACATCCCACGTGGGTGATGTGATTATGTACAGAGTATAGAGATTGAAAACCTGTCCTCTGAATATTTTTTTCCACCTAGATTCTGTTAAATAGTAGGTTATGAAATAATGTACAGCTACACTCATGCAGAGAATAACTGTCCAACACTTGGAAAAACATACAGAGGTTAGCTATGACAAGGCGTAATGCATGGAAGGTGAGTATGTATATGAAAGCAGTCCTCGCAGTATTTGTAATGCAGTCAAATGTACTACCCATGCCACCCGGCATGTCAGCTTCAACTTTGAGCCCTAATACACTAACCCTAAAGACTGCACATCAGGCGGCTCATAATGCTCTTTGTATTTTTGCGTTTCCTAAGTTGCACCTATAATTGGAGTTGCGCATAAGCACGGACAAATCAAAGGAAACTACTTGAACCCTTGTACAAAGTTGCTCCTGTGTCCACCTAGGTGTGTCTCTATTGGAGTCCTCCCTTTGTCACATCCTTGTCCACTTCATTCTTTTAGGTCAAGCCTAGACAGTGCTTGAGCTGTCTCTTTGGGACATGTTGTATATACTTTGTGGGGTTGCAGCCGCACATTGCTTTTCATCTGTTTCTTTCAATGTCCTTTATAAATCTTTGCTTCCAAGTGGATAATCTTTCCTATTTGTCCTTCCCTTTCATTGGTTATTCACTCCCACAGAGCAGTGCCCCATTATTTGTAGGCTTCCACTTGTCCCATTTTAGCAGCTGTAAAAGGGACTACTTTTTCCTTTGTGGTAAGAGCACTCCACGGAAGTGCTTGATGCTTTCAGAACCTCCCAGCTCAGGCTTCTGTAAACAGGGCTGTAATTCTTCCTATCTCCTCATATTTGCAGTGCATTCAAATACCAAGATGAAATGTCAAATAATTCAGATGCTATTTTCATGGGCGGCACTTTAATTATTTTCTCCGACTTCAAAGTAAGAGGATCTCCTCCAAACCCTTCCTGCCTTGCTGCCTGTTGCTTTAGCGATTCTCGGTCACTTGACCTTCAGCAGCCTAATCTTGCATCACAATTAGGGGCAAGGATTGGGCAATTCTCATCACATTTACTCTGACACTTGCTCATATAATGTGAACTTGAGCTACCCGAATGTGTTGTTGGAGTGCTTTACAAGAGAGCTAGTTACATTGCACAAGGTGAGATCATTTTTTAGGGCAAATTTTATAGAGTGCAAACACGATTGATGTGAAGGTACTGGAGTGCTTTCCAAATGCGCCAATTACATTACACAAGGTCATGTTACATTTTTTGTTTTTAGATGCACGGAGTTTAAGTGATGCAGGCACTGTCCCTGTTTATTCATTATTTCCCCTCTACCTGACAATGGAGCAGCAGTCATCCCTCCCACCTCCTTCCATGTCGCTGCATGCCCACCCTGCTGCCTCTTCCTGTTGTCCTCCTCTTCTCAAATCTCTAATTTCAAAGCAGATTCACAGCAGCTCCCCAGGGACTTTGAGACATATTTTACCATATAATGCGAACAAAAGCGACCCAAAGGTGATGGAGAGCTTTACATGAGCACTAGTTACATTACACAATGTCATATTATTTTAGAGGAGTCATTTTTATAGAGTATGAGCTCAAATGACCCAAAGGTATTGGAGTGCTTTACAAAAGCGGCAGTTACATTACACAAGGTCAGGTTTTTTTTTTTTTTTTTTAGGTGTGTGGAGATTAGGTGATGCGGACACCATCCCTTTTTTTTCATTATTTCCCATCTACCAGACAAATGGGAGCATTTTGTTGTGGTTGCTTTGTCCACTGCTCCTATACCCACTGGGCTGGGATAGTGAGCGGGCCTGGGACTTGCTGGTAAACGGATGGTGCGAGCAGTGTTTTGAAATGGAAAACTCTGGAGAAGGGCGCCTGGTGATTAGAGACCTGAGGGAGGAGGGATGTGATAACTCCACTATTGGAAAGTACTTCACTGCTTTTTGTCATACGCTGTTTTATACTCTAGTGATGCAGTCATGCACAGAGTGTTATAGTGCGTCTAACTTGCATCGAGGTGCTTGTCTTTCTGTTTGTGTATTAAAAAGCCTCTGTGATGGCACAACACTCAGGATAATGTCCTGCATGGTTAAACACTTATAAGGTCCCAGAAACAAGACCTTTTGGCTGTCCCAATGCACGTTTGTCTTTTACTCTTCCCCTAAATGATCAGTACCCTGAGACATGCCCATCTCATGTGTTATACAATTACACTCAATCACAGCTGCCTCTCATCAATAAGGATAATGAGATCCATAGTCTAAAACAGTGAACTCTCCTGGCCCTTTTACCTATGCTATAACTAGGTTCTCCTTCTCAAAGGTTTTTCAATTTAGAAAATGCAAACTAAATTTTAAGTTCAATTAACAAAATGAAGAAGAAAATGAAGTGTTGTGAGAAGGATTGTGTGTACATCATGAACTTAAATCAAAGCAGTAATGCTTGGTATTTGCGATTTTCTGAAAAGGATAATTTTAAACAACACATGAAGCCAGAACTGTATGCCAATACAGGACACGTTACAATGCAGTTCACTTTCCAGCTTTTGTCTCCTGCTTCTCAAAAGTTTGTTCGAAGGTAAGTAAAAAAAGAACTGGAAAAACATTCAAAGCTGATTTCAAACAAAAGAGGTATCTTCTGCTTAGCTGACAAGCATTCCCCAATTTTCTGCTGAAGATATGAATCAAAATTCACATGTCATTGCAACATATTTGGATAATTTTAAGCTCCTTTGTAAATGCATGAGATAGCTGACACATTTTCCGAGGGATTTATTGTGTCTCTGTTTTAAGGCACAATTCAGTTTGTCATTGCCTTGTCAGTTGTTACAATTGAGTCTTTGCTGCTCAGTCCAAATACAAGAAATAGAACTTAATTTGTCAATGTAGAATAATGAACACTCTCTGCCAATCAGGTAACCTACTTAACTTTATTTTCCCTCCCAGAATGGCCTAAAACAAACATTAATGAAGATGAACACCACAGACCATTCTGGTTTGACCATTTCCTTACCTGCTGCATAAAATCTGAGACTGCCTAATTCGTATCAGTATATGCCCTTGTCTTTCCTGAAAACTAGGAAACACTTGAGATAACAATATTATGGTCAATGCTCTTTTAAAAGAAACCATTTACCTTTAACACAGCAATGACAAGCTGCATTGATATTCAAAAACCGCTAAACAACTGTAGGGCTGATTTAAGAAAAGTAGAGCTGCACCCAGCGCAGTGCCATTTTCCTTGTGCCCTTAGCACCCCCCCTACTGCTACATTTAAAATACAGTGCACTATGGAACAGGGTAGGGGGCAATAGTGTCAAAATTCCTGATGCTATTTATGTACTCTGCAGGAGTAGCGCCAAACTTTTGGTGCAACTCCTGCAGAGTACATAAGGGCCCATTGTATTCAATGGCATGTCCCCTTTTAACTCCTGCTCTGAGCAGGAGTTTAAAGTACCGAAAAAAATGGTACAAGGAAAACTCCTAGATTTCCTTGCACCATTTTATGGGTCTCCTAATGGGAGGGAACACCCCCTTTGCAATATTATGCCTGGAACAGGCATAATGTAGCACAAAGTGTTACCAAGTGGAGCAGTGCATGCATTGTGCCACTTTGCAAAAATGGTGCATGTAAAAAGCCACTTCAGCTCCACCTTAGCATTAAAGACAATGACGCTATGGTGGTGCTAAGGTGGCGCTAGGGCCTCTTAAATCAGGACCTGTATTTGCAACACTCCACATAAACAGTTGGCTGAGTTATAGTATAGACCTACTGTAAAGCAACAGCAAGCTCACAGAATGTTGAAGCCACAAGCAAAATAGAGCTGTGGAGCCACCTCATAATATTTGGGCATTTATCACTCTGCCCAAACTTGCCATTTGACCCTAACAGAGGGCCATCAATACAACTCTTAGATGCCTATATGTATTAGAGGACCCTGGACAGGTCCCTACTTGAAATTAGAGGTGGTAGGGAACATGCAAGTAGGAACCCAGAGAGACAATTACTCTCTTATTAAGTAGAGTCAAGCAGACGGACACGTCACCCACTAAGCAACTGACAAGGAGATGCAGCCTAACATTTTAAGCCCTCAGATATATGTAATACAATCCTCATACTCTGAGTGTTGCCTCTCAGTGGGCACTCACATCATTTTGATGCTGTAGTTTCCACTAGCTTCCCAGATTAGTCAATGCACACTGCATATCCCCCGTGAGCTCCCAGATCTTCACAATGAGGTGTAAAGCATGGGTGAAATGCACATTCACTCTCTCTCACCATGAGAGAGGAGACTATTTGATCTTCGTTCGCATGGGCAAAGATGGTGCACTGCGGATACAATGTACAGTGCCTCATTTGAAAAACATGTGAAATGTGCAGCATCAAATGTGATACATTGCTAACACCATATGACTTTTCTTGGAAGGGGGAATTATGCAAGAACACCTGCTGCATATAAGGAAAAATGGTGGGCTTAAAAATCAAATGTAAAGGCTGGATCACATTGTCCTTGGATAACTACTGGATGAGGTATATATATATATGGAATTACTTATTTGGAGGAGGACCTCTTTGTGCTTGAATTCCTACCAAGTTCTGTTTATTTGTAATTTTACTGTCAAATGTGCCTTCCCAAAGCCAAGAAGGCCCAGGGTTGTGCAGTGTCATAGACACAGTGTTTGTAGTGTACATGCATATGGAGTGAGCCAGCTTGTTTCCATGCCTCACCATAAACTACCCTCCTTAGAGACATGTTAGATACTGTTCAGCTAGTGGACACCATTGAGTGCAACACACTGCAGCATAGTCAACAAGCTACAACGGCTAAAGTCTCCCTACTGAGGGCAGCCGAGTGCACATATGTGCACGCTGGGCTGAGAAGTGGGTATACATCACACATCTGAGACAGAACCAGCCATTTCTTGTCCCATGTTTTCCCACACCGCGCCCTGACTGAGCCAGCCAAGTTGGCAGCTGCAGGTACTGCCCCATTACTGATCCTATCCCCAGACCACCTCTACTAATAGCAGGCAGAGCTGAAAGGGGTAATGGTGGACCATCTGATTCCCTGCACAGTGAGTGACTGACCAAGCATTCAGTCAGTCAGTGTGAAGTACAGTGTCTATTGTACCAATGTTAACATATACCATGCCTTCTGCATTTTGTACTCTGGGAATGTTTTTTTTCTGCAATCACAAACTCCCATTCTTTTCTACAAAAATATTTGCTAATTATTTCCAATCTAAACGCGAATTCTGGATATGAACTCTGATCGTTCTGCATTTTTTTAAATCCAGCAGTAAAATTTCCCTTCATTTTATTTCATTACATTTGTTAGACCTTGAATCCTTGGTGTACTTTCCCCAAACTTGTTACCCTCTCTCCTTCAGGTTCGTTGACATGGTTTTTGCTGGCTTTAGGATTTTGGGCACTTTACCACTGTTAAGCGGTGCCAAAGTGCATGTGCTCTCGGCTTAAAACACGATAATATTTGCTTATCCACAATTGGCATATTTATTTATGTATATGTGCTTAGTAAAGGGCACGAGCTGTGCCCAGGGCCTGTAAATGTAATGCTATTGGTAGGCCTGCAGCACTGATTGTGCCACACATTTCAGTATTCCTTTAAACCTGAATTAGGCCTGCCACTGAAGAGCTTGTGTGTGCAGTTTTAAACTGCCATATCGACCTCGCAAGTTAATACTCTTGCCAGGCCCAATCCTTCCTTTCAACACATATCCGTCACCCCTGAGGTAGGCCCTCAACAGCCCCAACGGCCAGGTACAGTGTATTTAAAAAGTTGGACATGTACTTTTAAGTTTTACATGTCCAGGTAGTGAAAAACTCTTACATTCATTTTTCACTACTGCAAGGTGTATCCCGCCATAGGTTAACATGAGATTGCCTTATTAGATTTTATAACTGTAATTTCCAATATGGAAGAGATAGAAACCCCCGGTTTGGTGTCTCTGGAATCACAATTTAAAATCACAACTTATGCTGAAGTCAGATTTTAAATTGTAATTCTGAAAATTCCACTTTTAGAAAGCTGGCATTTTCTTACTTTAAATCAACCAGTGCCTTCTGCCTGTCTCTGAACACAAGTCTGACTGAGTGGCATCTGGGCTCTTGTGCATTGCTTCTAGACAGCCACATACAAAGGGAGCTTAGGTGTGACTGACGGATGATCAAAATCTCAATGGCCCATCCTGGGCAAGATGGAAGGGAGGAGCCGACACTTACATCTAATGTGCTCTATCCTGATCCTACAGAAAGGTCTACTTAACCCCCTTTAGTGTGTCTGGAGCCAGGAAAGGAAGGGTAGTGACCCTGTGTACTTCAAAGTCCTCTCTTTGAAGTCTTCCCCACTTCAAAGGCACCACTGGGTAAAAGAAATAGTCTCCTGACCCCAACACATCAGTATACTTCTGGACCTGAGGACATTCTGCCAGGGAGAACTGCTGTGCTGCTAAAGGGACTATCAATGGTGTTCAGTTCACACTCTAAAAAAGAATATTAAGCTCCAAATCACATAAAAACTGTACACTGTTATTGTGTGACTCCATACAGTTGTTTATAAAGGGTCATCATTAGAATGATGATATAGCAATGGGAAGAACTTAGGAGGGAGAAACCACGTCAGTTGGCTTGCAAGTAGTAACAATTAATGAATGGCATAGTAGGTGGATGATATAACCTACAAAAAGGATGGCACTTCTGTGGTGGATGTCTATTAGTACAAAGGAAAAGAGATCCACCATAATGGTCAGATGCAATTAGGCATGGCAATTTTTAAGTCTAAATAAAGTAAAGTATATGCATTCAAGTCTTAACAATAAGTGTACTGGAGCATAAATGACTGATATGTAACTACTGGTTACCATGTAGGGATCAGCTAGCCATTGCGGGAACCTACAGTAATGATTGGACTATTCAAACATTCAGTGCAAGGGGCCAGTCAAAGCATCTCCCACCACACTGATCCCTGGCAGTGTTTCACATGTAACTGGGTGAGTTATAGGCCCTCACTTGCCACATCTGCAATTACCAACGTGGATTGCAATTGCTGCCATCCATGCCTATTTATCTCAGAGTCACCTGGAAGAATCTTGCATTGATTTTACCTTTCTACCACACCATTCATTAATTGTTACTCCCTGCAAAGCAACTGACGTGGTTTCTCCTTCTTAGGTGCTTTCCATCACTATTTCTTCATCCTGATGATGACCCTCCATAAACAACTGTATGGGGTCAAAACATTGACAAAGTAATAATGTAATGTTTGTATATGATTTGGAGCTTATCACTCTGTTCTAGAGTGCAAATTGAACACCACTGCATCCTTAATAGTCACTAATCATGTGCATGTACTGTATAGCACTTTCGCACTCCACACTCAATTATTTCACTTTCAGTGTGCCATTACATCGTTGGGAGTACCACTTTATCATGAAAGTCTTCAAATAAAAAAGCTTCATGATTTTCTCTTTTGATTTTGATGTTAATTAATTGACTAAAAGTGTTTCTTTTTTAAGTCCAGTCATTGAATGGTTATGTTCTATTACAGAGGAAGTAGAGGTTTACAATTCCCCCTCAAGAAATCACAGTTTGCTTGTATTATTGTATTACTCTGGTCCCAGGGTTACTTGACTGCCACTTGCTCTTTAAAAGCCGCTGAGGACAAAGACATTGCATTGCCAGCTTCGCAGCTCAATGACGATGCATTGCTTACATCACTAAGAAACTGCCAATGACATATCATGGACTTCGTGGATCAGAACTGAGGCATTGCCTACATCCAGTGGGATCAATGGCAATGCATTGCCACCTCTGCTCCACGCATCAGCCCCGTTCGACAGTGCAACAAGGTGCTTTTTCAGAGGGACAAGCTCAGTCCCTGTATCCAACCCATGCTCAATTGCCATCGGCCTGCTTTATCAGATTTCACCTGGTCTAGTGTGACCAGATAGCCCCAGTTGCCGCTTTATTCTTTTAAGCACTTTTGCATTTTAAAAATATATATTGCAAAACTATTTACTGGACTTTTATTGCTTTGGTCTTGTTTTGTCCATTAAAGTAACTCTATTTTCCAAATATGGTGTGGTATCTTTTTATGTGATGTTTACACTGTTTTACTGTTTGAAAGTGTTGCACTAATACTTTACACATTGCCTCTTAGTTAGCTTGTATTTTCAGTGCCAAGCCACCAGAGGGTAATCACAGTTTTTTTTATGGTGTGTGTATAGGACGTTCCCTGACTAGGAGTGCGGTCCATACTTGGACAGGATGCATACCTTTGCCAACTAAAGACCCAAAATGTAACAATATTTAGATAAAATTTTTGAGGAAATATCTTGCAGAGAAAGTACAAAGTACAATTAAGTGATTGAAAAGTGTCAAAAAGAAAATATAATAAACAATAAGTAAGCAGCAAAACCACTGGCAAGAAGTTGGCTATTTTAGCAGGGAAGGAAAAAGAATGAAGAGGTGGATAACAGTGTGGGGGAGAAGAAAATAATTCCAGTTTGTAATAGTTAAAAGAGAAAGCCTAGAAGGGGGACTAGGCAGTGACAGGAATGGCAGAAGCAAGGAGAAATTGAGATGTAGACTTAAGGAAACGTTTGGGCAGGGAGAGGGAAATAGCAGAAGATAGACTAAAGGGTCAAGCCATAAATAATTTGAAGGTAGTTCACAAAAATCAAAATGGCAGATGAGAATGAAAGCCGATCGAAGGCAGGAAGAGGGTGACTGAAAAAGGTTGTGAAAGCGAGGCAGAAGAGGATATAGATAGAAAACTTATCGATTGAGCAAGAGGATTGGCCTGAGTCCAACATAAATGGATAAGCAGTAGCCAATAACAGACTGGATGAGTAAGGAGATTCATATTTTATTACCTTTGAAAGTGAGAAATGACCAAATGCAAAACAAGGATTCTTTTAAATAATCAGAGAAGGGCAAATAATGATACACATGTTAAATGCTGGGGTGGAGAAAGGGAGAGATGAAGTGAAAATGGTACAGAGTGGAGGAGAGGAAAAATATAAGAGGAGGGAGCAGGGAAAAAAAGACTATGGGGGTCATTCTGACCCCGGCGGTCAAGGACCCGCCGGTTTTCCGCTGCCCACATGAATCCTCCATGGCGGCGCAGCTTGCTGCGCCGCCATGGGGATTCAGACACCCCATACCGCCATCCTGTTCCTGGCGGTTCGCCCGCCAGGAACAGGATGGCGGTATTGGGTGTCGTGGGGCCCCTGGGGGCCTCTGCAGTGCCCATGCCAATGGCATGGGCACTGCAGGGGCCCCCGTAAGAGGACCCCACAAAGAATTTTAGTGTCTGCTTTGCAGACACTGAAATTCGCGACGGGTGCAACTGCACCTGTCACACCTTCCCACTCCGCCGGCTCCATTCGGAGCCGGCTTCCTCGTGGGAAGGGTGTTTCCCACTGGGCTGGCGGGTGGCCTTTTGGCGGTCCCCCGCCAGCCCAGTGGGAAACCCAGAATAACCGCAGCGGTCTTCTGACCGCGGTGCGGTATTCTGGAGGGGGAGAACTCTGGCGGGCGGCGCACCCCCTATCTGTTTTAGGTGGATTGAAACTAAAAGAGTAAGTGTGTTTCTCATGCTCTATTGCTGAAAGACAGCTTGCAACACAGTTACTAAGGTAGAGGTAAAATAAAGCACAGACTCTTAAGAATTTGGGTGTCATCAATGTAGAAGACAGAGGAAAAACAGCAGGATGAAATTGGTGAACCTAAGGAAAAGTGCATAGTTGAGAAAGGGAGAGGAACCAGAACAGACCACTGGGAGACACTGTGATGGAGTTAGATTCTGAGAACTTCTCAGACATCTTTCACAAGACCCATTTAATAACTGTAGGTGGTGGTGTACAGACATCTTTATCCAAGTGTGTTTTGAGGCATGTTCAGTGAAGAAGTGTCAATAACATATGAGACCCAGTTTTTAAACTGTGTACCTATCCCATTCCTGTAATGATCTAAAAGGGTTGTGTTTCTCTCTTTCAATGTTGTGAAGTACTGCAGATAGTTTCAGAACTTTATATCCCTAGTGACACCATAAAGCACTCTGATATGTATTGGGATCCCAAACAAAATGTTTCAGTCAGAAAAAACAAACATTAGAAACACTGATAGGTCTTGAATATGAAGAACCAATCTATTGGCTTTTTCAATGCACACTACAGTTAACATAAGCTGAGGCCTAAATGGCCGCCAGTTCGTCATGATGCATATGACTGCAAATACATGCATGGGGAACCCACCAGAAGCTATCTTGGAATTAATTTTGTATTATGGAAAAACCATTCCAAGGTGACCACCATTGTGTAAGCATATTTGTGATGTAGGCATGCTAGTGTGTCATGACACACATATATGATGCTATTCCAAGACAGGTGCTGATATGTATGTGTTGGAAAATGGCCCTCTATGAAGGGTCACCTGAAGCTTTTCGCCTTCCTCCTCCTTTTCTAACCTAATTTTTGTTGGCTTTAGGACTCTGGGCATTTTACCACTACTAACAACCAGTGCTGAAGAACGCGTGCTCTCTCCCTGAAATATGTTAACATTGGGTCATACTCAATTGGCATATTTAATTCACCTATAAGTCCCTGGTAAAGTGCACTATATGTGCCCATAGCCTGTAAATTAAATGCTACTAGTGTGCCTGAAGCATTGAATTTTCCACCCACATAAATAGCCCCTTATCCATGTCTCAGGCTTGCCATTGCAAGGCATGTGTGTGCAGTTTCACTGCCACTTCGTCTTGTCATTTAAAAATACCTGCCAAGCCTTAAAATCTCCTGTTATTACTTATAAGTCACCCCTAAGGCAGACCCTTAGGTAGCCCATAGGGAAGGGTGCTATGTAAGTAAAAGGCAGGACATGTATTTGTGAGTTTTACATGTCCTGGTAGTGAAAAAATCCCAAAGTTGTTTGTCAATACTGTGAAGACTGCTCGTCTCATAGGCCAGCATTGGAAATTCACTTATTTTCTTATCTAAAAGGAGTGGCATTGTCATGTTTCGTATAGTTGTATGGTCGGAATGGTAGTGAGAACCTCTAAACCTCTAAAAAGTGATATTTTGACTTGTGCATATTGTTTTTTGTCGTTTTGGTCTTGTTTTATTCAGATAAATAATATCTATGTTTCTAATCTGGTGTGGAGTACTTTTTGTGGTGTTTTCACCATGTTACTGTATGAGTTATTACACAAAAGCTTTACATATTGTCTTTTAAGTTAAGGCTCCCTGCTGTGTGCTAAGCTACCGGTGGGTTAGCACAGGATAATTTAGGTTATGTTGTGACTTACCCCGTGTAGGATTGTGGTCCTACTTGAACAGAGTACATATGTCTGCCAACTAAAGACCCAATGTCTAACAATATGTATGTGTGTTGTAGCCCTTTTCTGCTTCCCGATCCCTTAATAAGAGGAATGACATGGAGAGTGGGGCCAAGGAACAGCAGAGAGCAATGAATAACTAGGGGAGGGGAGAAAATAGAGAGCACTCGGGAAACTGGGGTGATAGTGTGAACAAGGGAAGAAAAGAACCCAACTGTTAGAAATTGGGTTTTTGGTTGGCAGTCAGGTTACCCTCTGTCCAAGCAAGAACCCTCACTCTAGTCAGGGTAAGTCACACACAATCCAAAATTAGCCTGTGCCCACCCTCTGGTAGCTTGGCACGAGCAGTCAGGCTTAACTTAGAAGGCAATGTGTAAAGTATTTGTGCAATAAATCATACAATACCACCATATAGCACCACAAAAATACACCACACAGTGTTTAGAAAAATATATAATATTTATCAGGATACTTGTAGGTCAAAAACGAATAAAGTTGCAATGTGAATTTGTAAAAATATCACTGAAAATGTATATAAAGTGTCTTAAGTCTTTAAAAAGCAAACAAAGTCTCTTTCAAGCACAAAGTACCTGGTTTGGAGTGGAAAATCTCCACAGAGGGCCGCAGAAGGAGAGATACGTGGAAAAATGGTGTGTGCGTCGATTTCTCCCCAGCACACACGGACTTGCGTCGTTATTTTTCACGTGGGGAAGTCGTGCGTCGTTTTCCAGCGCGCGGACAGTCTCTTTCTGTGGGTCGCAGGGATTACCAGATGTCCCAGGTCTGTGCGTGGATCCTCCTGCTTGTTTTCCGGCTGCGCGTCGTTCTGCGGGGCTGTACGTTGATGTTTCAATCTCACAGCAGGCGTTGCATCTATTTCTCCTCTGGAGGTCAGGCGGCGTTGTCCTTGCGAGGCCATGCGTCGAAGTTCCGGTCGTCCCGAAGGCGTCGCGTCGATCAGCGCCGGTGTGCGGCGTTTTTCTCGCCACGGAACAAGTTGTGCGTCTAAATTTTTGGTGTATGAAGCGTCCAAGTGAAAAAGAGAAGTCTTTTTGGTCCTGAGACTTCAGGGAACAGGAGGCAAGCTCTATCCAAGCCCTTGGAGAGCACTTTCACAGACAGACAAGAGTTCAGCAAAGCAGCAGTCCTTTGTAGAAAGCAGACAGGTGAGTCCTTTGAGGAGCCAGGCAGTTCTTCTTGGCAGGATGTAGTTTCTGGTTCAGGTTTCTTCTCCAGCAAGTGTCTGATGAGGTAGGGCAGAGGCCCTATTTTATACCCAAATGTGCCTTTGAAGTGGGGGAGACTTCAAAGAGTGGTTAAGAAGTGCACCAGGTCCCCTTTCAGTTCAATCCTGTCTGCCAGGGTCCCAGTAGGGGGTGTGGCAGTCCTTTGTGTGAGAGCAGGCCCTCCACCCTCCCAGCCCAGGAAGACCCATTCAAAATGCAGATGTATGCAAGTGAGGCAGAGTACCCTGTGTTTGGGGTGTGTCTGAGTGAATGCACAAGGAGCGGTCAACCAAGCCCAGCCAGACGTGGATTGTAAGGCACAGAAAGATTTAAGTGCAAAGAAATGCTCACTTTCTAAAAGTGGCATTTCTAGAATAGTAATATTAAATCCGACTTCACCAGTCAGCAGGATTTTGTATTACCATTCTGGCCATACAAAAATTACCTTCCTGCTCCTTTCAGATCAGCAGCTGCCACTTCAACAATGTATGAGGGCAGCCCCAATGTTAGCCTATGAAGGGAGCAGGCCTCACAGTAGTGTAAAAACGATTTTAGGAGTTTTACACTACCAGGACATATAACTACACAGGTACATGTCCTGCCTTTTACCCACACAGCACCCTGCTCTAGGGCTTACTGAGGGCACACATTAGGGGTGACTTATATGTAGAAAAAGGGGAGTTCTAGGCTTGGCAAGTACTTTTAAATGCCAAGTCGAAGTGGCAGTGAAACTGCACACACAGGCCTTGCAATGGCAGGCCTGAAACAAGTTTAAGGGGGCTACTTAAGTGGGTGGCACAACCAGTGCTGCAGGCCCACTAGTAGCATTTAATCTACGGGCCCTAGGCACATATAGTGCACATTACTAGGGACTTATAAGTAAATTAAATAGTCCAATCAGGTATGATCCAAAGTTACCATGTTTAAAAAGGGAGAGAGCATATGCACTTTAGCACTGATTAGCAGTGGTAAAGTGCGCAGAGTCTAAAAGCCAGCAAAACAGGGTCCAAAAAGTGGAGGGAGGCAGGCAAAAAGTTAGGGGTGAACACCCTAAGGCATGTCAGGTCTAACACCAACCAAATGCACCCCTATGGAGTTCTGAAAGGGCAAATAAAAATATTCCTCTTAAATCAGCACAGGAGGAAGCAATTTATCTAGTCACATCATTGTGAAACTGAAATGCTTCTGGGTGGGACAAGTACAAAATGGGGAAGAATGTGGTCTGTAGTGGGGACCTAAATATTAGAAGGGTCCGAAACCAACTGGACATATTTGCTATTGTCCCAACAGGTCACTTACATGTTTAATGCATTTTAGGGCAGTTTCTGTGAAAAGCTTTGGTTGGTTGATTGAGCGCTCTGAATATATCACCAATAGTCGACCCTTGGCCAGTGATTCTATTAAACTCTGTTATTCCGTCATTTCCTATGTTTCACTGGGAGCGTTGTAACTTTGAAGAAGCTGAAACAAATCCTAGAGTGCCACTTTTTAAGTTTGGAGAAGTGGTAGTAATCCACTTATCTTCCACCATGTTTCCAGCATACCCTTTCAGACAAAATACTTGAGCTGAAAGTGATGCAACAACTGTAAGATGAATTGAAAAATGATCATTCCCTAACAAACTGCCAATGTGAGTTTAGGCAAGCTCGAGGAGCAGAACTAATTAATCCTAATGATTGGTTATTTATTGTAATGTGGCTTCATTGGCATTCCACTTAACTGCGTGATCTGTAGGGTTACACATGCATCTAATCTGATGTGCAGTGCTCCTGCCAAGGATTTATTGTGGTGGCTCACAGTTTAACGCTTTGGAGAAATAAAGGCTTTTTTATTACAACACAGATCTGTTCCCAGATTATTTTTCAAACAATGGATAAGGAATACTAGTGAACACGGGCTTTTAGAAATGCAAGTTAATACTGTTCATTTGTACATTACTTATAAAATCAGTTTGAACAGTGATACTAAGCAGCTGTTGATTTTTTTTACTGAATAATCAACTCTTGGCTTTACATAGTATAACTTTTCTGAATGAATTTGAAAAAAATGCTCAGAGGTGGGGGCGTAAGTCAGCTCTAGGACCGCCAAATGGATGACAACACCGCCAAATTGATGACAGCAAGCCACCTCAAACTAAACTCCAACAAAACCAAAATCATCATCTTCGGCCCCAACAAAACATTATGGGACGCCTCCTGGTGGCCCACCGCCCTAGGATCACCCCCAACACCCGCCACCCACGCACGCAACCTCAGCATCATCTTAGATTCTTCCCTCTCCATGACCCAGCAAATCAACTCCATCACCTCCTCCTGTTTCAACACCCTCCGAATGCTGCAAAAAACCTTCAAATGGATACCCATAGAAACCAGGAAGACCGTCACCCAGGCACTCACCAGCAGCAGACTAGACTACGGAAACACCCTCTATGCTGGCACCACAGTCAAGCTTCAGCAGAAACTCCAGAGGATCCAGAACGCAGCTGCATGTCTCATCCTGAACTTCCCACGCCATGAACACATCTCCGCCCAACTCAGATCCCTTCACTGGCTTCCAATCAGCAAAAGGATCATCTTCAAAGTCCTCATCCACGCACACAAATACCTCCACAACACTGGACCAGCCTACCTCAACGAAAGAGTGAACTTCCACACTCCCACTTGTCGCCTCCGCTCTGCTGACCTCGCCCTCGCCACAGTCCCCCGCATCCAACGCACCACCTCCGGAGGCAGATCCTTTTCCTACCTCGCCCCAAAACCTGGAACTCCCTCTCCACCAACCTTCACAAGACCCAGGACCTCCTGTCCTTCAGAAAACACCTCAAGACATGGCTTTTTGAACAGTAAAACGGCATCCCCCCTGTTCTGTTCCCCCCCACCGGCGCCTTGAGACCCTTGCAGATGAGTAGCGCGCTTTATAAATGTTTTGATTGATTGATTGATAGGGCTGGATATACCCTTTTGACTACTGTAATTATTAAAGAAGTTCAATTGGTGGTTTAGGGTGCTGGAAGCTCAACTGGTTTTGACCCAGCAATGTTTTTAACTCGTAGCTTAAAATGTTTTGACGCTCTCTCCTATATGTAAAATAAATTCTCCTTGACATTTGTAAATTTAAAAAAAAAGGTTGGTTTATTCTTGTGCCAGAATAAGAAGCTAAAGATTTTACATAAAGAAGATGCAATTTTTGAAGATTTACAGCCTAAACAGCAAACATGGTGTCATTCTATGTGCTTGTAGGCAAGAAGACGCCAAGCTGTCTGTTTGGGATACACTGACTTTTAGCAGAATAAGGTATATCACCAAAGGCGTCCAGATGTGACATAACGACAGTGCACCCCTTTTACTGAATACGTTGTTTGACTAAAGAAAGTCCCACAGTGCTAATCACCATGGTGAAACATTTGTTGTTACACACTTTCACAAAGGCCCATTTTATGTACAATTACGCCAAATGAACATCAACCTTATGTTTTTTTTTTAATAAACTAACCTCTTTTAAAATGTACTGTAAACAAGGGACACTGATCATTATTGCTTCGAGATGAAAGAAATGCTGTTATCTCTACGATTCAATTCAGTGTTACCAGCTGGTTTTCCTTCAATGTTATCCTACTGGTTAATTGTCAGAAAAACCTGATTTCAATCAGAATTTGCACTTTAAGATCATCTGAACTTCATGGTTCGGTTGCTGCTATGTTTAGGTCTAATGCTGCATTTTATATATTTCTTAGAAAACTGAGTGAATTTCTGAAGTATTTTGCTGTATTTTATATTGTGTTGTTCTTGGTCTTGTTTACTCATTGTTGTACATTTATATATACTTATGCACATCCTTAGTATGGGGCAATGACTGAAATGCGTTCAAAATAAAAGATAAGATTAGTTATGCATCATGGTGCGGCAGGGGTGGCTCCTCCGCTACGGCAGAGGAGCATCACCCCTTCCCCCTCCCCCCCGGCAGCAGCAGCACCTGCAAAACCTTTACTACAAAAACCATAATAAACTATCTTTATTTTGATTTTGTTGTAAAAGTGGCAGGGACATGGGGTGAGCCAGGGACCAAGAGAGAATCCACATGTACGTTTGCAGGCTGTCTCGGAGAGCACTAGAATCCCCTCTGCCTTAGAGTGCCCAGCCAGGGACCCCATCCAATCCTGATGCCGCTTTCATGCATGAAAGCAGCATTAGGATTAGATGCAGGGCAGGCTGGGAGCCTATGCATGTAACTTCTGGCAGCCAGTGGAGCATCGGAATGGCGAGGCGTAGCGAAAAAAGGTACTTTTTAAAAATTATTATATATTTTTTCGTTCCCCCGCCAACTGCCACGGACCATGGCACCCCGCTCCCTTTTCCCTCCAGTGAGCCGTGACTGTGCAACAATGCAGAACTAACTGATTTCTGATGGAAGTCTGTGCATACACCACAGTAGCCAATATCACATTTTATGACCCTGAATAGTACACCGCAGAGCACATAGTCTTCTTAATACAATTCACAAGCTAAGCACATAATTATTTTATATATTTACAAGTAATCTTGTGTAACATAGCGTATACGTACCCACTCCAAACATTTAAAAAAGCCAAGGAATACATGTGAGCTAGCATGGCAAAAAGCTGCCTACCTGGAACTGTATCACAGATACAGCGCATTTGCCTTGTTTGCACCAGGATCACCTTTTTAAAGGTGCACCTGGCGCAAACAAGAAAAATGCACTGAATGAGGATTAATAATCTGCCCATAGGGCAGGCGCAAACTCGCAATGCCCTGGGGACAACTCATTCATGTTAAAAACGGAGCAGCTGCTTTGAAGCTGCTCTGTGTTTCACAGTGCAGACGGCAACCCACCTGAACTTTTATGGGGATTAGAGATCCCCTTGTAGGCAATCTGCAAGGAGATGTCTGGGGGGTCCATGACACTCTCTTTACCCCCCCCCCCCAGAGGGCTGCCATCAGGTAGCACACTGTCAGTGCGCATCCTGACAGCTTCTTTGCCTCTCTCCTGCTTGTATAATACGGTGCGGGTGCAGAGGCAAAGGGATTGCCTCATTTGCATGGGGCCACGCCCCCATGCAAATGAGGGAACGCCCTCTGATGATAGCATTGGAGCTTTATGTGTGCCAGCGTTATCGGTATTACAGAAGGGGATGCACAAGCATCTGTGGCCTCTTCTGTAACACCAAAGTGGCCCGTGTGCACTCAAAGCAGGTGCAAATGCCTAATGCGCCCTCTGGGCACTTCCGTAACATAGCCCCTGGTAATCAAACATGTTTTCTAGCTCTTCACTTCTAAAGTGTACAAATGTATTATTTTTGCTTGGCAAAACCACAAAGAGCTGACAACGTGGCTGAATATCATCTCTTAAAACGTCAACAACATTGGTTTACTGCTTTTCAAAACTCGTTTTATTGTGAAAAACTGAAACTGCACTCAAGCAAACAAATTAGGCATGCATTTAAAGGGAAATGGTTTTAGCCATGAATGTGTGATGTCTAAAACTTAGCCTACATTCACTGATGTGACAACCATCTTCAGTTGGGGATACATCCTACATTGATATGCCCATGTTTTTGCCTACAAGTTTAATCCAGTGCAGTAAAGGGGGACTAGAGTGGAACTCTTAAAGGGAATGTATTGTGCAGATCCGAACTATGCATTCAATCGTTTTCTAAACTGCTGTACACAGACATACATTTGGTGTATTCTAACCACTGATTAAAATAATGTGTCAACATTTCAATACTTAGGGCCTGACTTAGATTTCAGCGAACGGGTTACTCCATCACAACTGGATGGATATCCCATTAGCGGATATATAAACCCCATTATTTCCTATAGAATTTATATTTCAGCGGATGACGTATCTATCACTGTTGTAACCCGTCTCCAAAAATCTAAATCAGGTCCCTAGTTACTTTTCATTGATTTGAAACTGCATAAGGCACATGACTTTCTCATTAGTGGTTGGAGGTGGGGAGAAAATCTGAGTCTATTCAGATAAACTGTGGGGATAGGGATAGGCAGTCCAACAGCCAGTGCTAGATTGCCTGGTTAGAAGTGCAGCCGTGTATTCTTGATAGAAGAAAATGGTGCATATCAGTTTGCATGTTTCTCAGCCTGTTATTGCTTTTATGACTTTCTTGCTGCTCTGTATTGTATTTTGTATGAAAGGTAGCAAGACCAAACACAAAGATGTGCTAGCAGTAAGAAGTACAGTGCTACTGAAACATAAAGTCTATAAAATATGATAAAGGGTTTATATATTTCACTGATACACTTTCTTCTTTGATGTCTTTGTGAACTTACTGCATACTCTTTTCGATTTATTTAAGACATAAATGCATTGCTGATAGCAGATTATCAGCATAGAGACTTTATTAAATGCTTGTTCTGTGTCGGTGGTGCTTTAAGGTTCGGCTTGCTTCAGCAATCTACCTAAAATGAGGCCGAGCCAAGACTTCTCATCTCATCTCTCCCTCTCTGTCTCACACACACACCTCTCTCTCTCTCTCACACACACACACACACACCTCTCTCTCTCTCTCTCACACACCACGCTAAATGCCAAATTAACAGAAAGACTGGGGACCAAATAATACCCATTATGTACATGTTATCTCAATCAGCCACCTATAGATACTACCTTTTACAAAATGAGGGGCAGAGCAAATTTATTCCAAACCTTGAACATAGTTACTAGTAATATTGCAACTCGTTTATCCACATTCTATATACAATAATACAGTACACGTTTTACCAACACACAGTACTTCATGCTAAAACACACTGTTCATGTTAGAATGGATAATGCAAAAGAGTCGACAAAAATAGAAGCTCTGGCGAAATTATAGCTAAAGTGTTTGAAGGCATTTTTTTAACAAGAGGGACAAGGAAGAACCAACACAGAGGATCACGTTTCAATTTAAAAACACTTGGAGAGCATTGAAATCTTCTGTTTGTACATGTTTTCATTAGTTTAACAGAGTAACACTGTCAAAAGAAAAAGAGTGGCGTTATTTCATATCCTTTATTACAATGTTTGAGAAACAAGCTTGTGTAGCAGCTTGCAGTCCTACAGGTCTCGCCTGCAGCTGTACTGGTGCAGACTTGCAAGATGGTCTTCTTCCCATCACTACTGTATTTACCCAGAGCGTTGCTCCCGGGGGCGCTCATTGGCGAGTACGAGACCACCACACAAAGTGGAAATTATGTAACACTTGCAATAGTGGCATTTTCAGTTCTGAGAGAAAAGGGCAATCGTGTTCTTCTTAAGAATACTTGCCAACAGCGTACAAAAATTGAGGAAACGGGAAGTGCCAAAATACAGCCTGTTTCCCTCTCTTCTCCTGAAGAAGAAACGACAACATTAAGGCGCATGCCATTTGACACCTCTGATCCGTTAACACCATGCGACAACTATAAACGAGCTTCGGGTCTGCATGGATCCCTGTGCTAACATGGTAGGAGGGCACAAGCTGTACAGCATGTCTGCTTCAAATAAATCACAACCAACTCAAGGGAATTTGTTGGATGCAAACTTACCCAGGGGGAGGGAGATCAAAGGGCTGATTTCATCCGTAGCTCGGTGTTCTGGCCCTTCAGGCCCCGGAGGAAGAGGCTCTCTCGCTTGGGACATCTGCCAACCCTCTCACCAAGAAAGAGAAATATCTAACCCAGCCAGGGAGAAAAAACAAAAACAATGGACATGTAAGCGACCCCTCCAGAGCCGAACACATGAAAGTACGTCTCAAGTAACGCACGCGGAAGCAAACAGAATGAAAGTGGCTCGTGGCAATACCATGAGAAGCAGGAGCAGCGAGTCACAGCGCCCATGTGCTGGCACTCCTGACTTAAAACAAAAAAAAAACTAAGTCCTGGTCTCCACCCCTCCACCTCACCTCTAAAACATGAGTTCCTGGGCCTTGCTGGCTGCGTTATTTGTGTAAGGTCTCATCTTCGGTGACAGCAATAAATAGCAATCAACAGCGGGGCGCCGGTGGTTCGTACCTGGGCATGTCTCGCCAGTCTCGTGGGGGCTACTTGTCTCCCTCCCGCTGTGGCCCAGAGGGTCCCCGGAGAAAAGGCATCCCCCTGGGCACTCCGCGGCACCTCGCTTCTCGCACTGAAGCCTGCGGTCTGCACCTTTGGCACGGGCTGTCCCCAGGTCTCTCTGTGGCAGTAGCGCCCACACGCTGCAGCCGCTGCCTCTCGCTTCCAGGCAACCCCCACCCCGTCCGGCGCGGCACTTTTCCCTCGCTCTCTCACAAAAGCAGAAGGGACTTTTTCTTTACGTTTTTTTCCTCTCTCAAACCCGTTTTTCATCATTTCCGGACGGTGAAAACACCCAGCACTGGCTGGGAGCCCACCGGCAGCTAGGGGAGCAGCTCTCTCCGGGTCCTGCAGTCCGCCTGCTTGGGGCCAAGGCTATCCTGAGCGGAGTGGGAGCAGAAGAGACCTCCTCAGATTTTGTGTTCTTTTCCCAGCTTTGCCCAGCTATTCTTAACTGTATGGAATGCTTCCCCTACACCTCGATTTTACCGTGCTTGCTAAAATCACGTCCTCTTCCATAAAACACGTCCAGCCAACTGATAAATCGTTATCAGGTGCTTAGATCAGTCTTTTGAAATACCGCTCATAGTTTCTACAAGCGCCTATTTAGAAGAGGCTTGTGCAGGATGTTGTAATGTGTGTTTTTATTTACAAGTTTAACTCTCCTAAAACGCATCCGAGTTCAATGAATCTTAAGGGCGAGTTGTAACACCCCCCTTTGTCACTTGTCTCCGTGACCCTTCGAAGATTCAGAAGGTTGCAAGTCTGACTCCAGTCACTTACTGTAATTTTAAAATGTCGCACTTATTCGGCACTTCCCAGCAGCAGAGCACTGCTTCTTTTCTACCGCCTACACTGCTCTCCTGTGGTTTCTCAATCGCGATGCTCCTGTATGTCAAAGTTAAGAATAACAATTTACTCAACTTGATCGCAGGACGAGTGTTTGGCACTGGGAGCACTTCTGAGTGCTACAGTAGCACGTTCAAAGTTAACGACTGAGGTGGGTGGATTACACTCATACTTTATTTTAGAGTTTAACCAGTTATATATTGCGTAAAGGTGGTGTTAGACCTGGCAGCTTTTTGACATATCTCCCATGTCTTTTGGCCTTCTGACCTGTTTTTATGGTATACGGCTGATCAGTGCTAAAGTGCTAGTGCTACCTGTGTAAATTGTATTGTTGATTGGTTTATCCATGATTGGCATATTTGATTTACCAGTAAGTTCCTAGTACAGTGCACTAGAGGTGCCCCGGGCCAGTAAATTAAATGATACTAGTGGGCCTGCATCACTGATTGTGCCACCCATATGAATAGTCTTGTTAACATGGCTCAGACCTGCCACTGCAAAGTCTGTGTGTGCAGTTTTAAATTGCCAATTTGACTTGCAAGTGTACCCACTTGCCAGGCCTAAACCTTCCTTGTTTATACATGTAAGGCACCCCTAAGGTAGGGCCCATGTGGCCCCATGGATAGGGTGGTGTGCATGTTAAAAATGGGACATGCACTGATGTATTTTACATGTCCTAACACTGAACTACTGCCAAATTCGGTTTTCAGTGTTGCAAGACCTATCTCTCTCATAGGTTAACATGGGGGCTTCCTTTAAATATTCTTAAAGTGCAGCTTCCCTTTGATAGCAGATAGATATCTGGAGTTTGGGGTCTCTGGACTCACACTTTAAAAATAAATCTTTTAGTGGAGTTGGTTTTTAGATTGCTAGCATGAAAATGCCACTTTTAGAAAGTAGGGATTTTCTTGCTTAAATCATTCTGTGACTTTGCCTGTTTGTGGATTCCCCATCTCAGTCAGTTTGACAGTTTGGCTGTTGTGAATTCCCTCTAGACAGTGACATAAAGGGAGCTGGGATGTAGCCTGCATATCCTGATGAGCCATCGGAGTTAGACTGGAGGGAGGAGTTGAAACGGCTGTGTCTGCCCTCATAAAATGCAGTCTCCAACACCCTGGTGTGTGTCTGGGGGCTGGCCTGGACAAGGTAGGATCTTGCAAACAACTGAGACTTTCCTTTGAAGTTTGCCAACTTCAAAGGCAGAAAGGAGTATAAGTAGTGGACCCAAAAACCCAGACTTTTAGAATCTTTCTGGAATCAAGAGGAACCTCTGCCAAGGAGAAAAGCTGAAGAGCTGGAGGAGAAGTACTGCCCCTTTGCTGTGTTGCTTTGCTAGGTTGGCCTGCAGTTGCTGTTTCTGTCTTAAAAGAGAGCAAAGGGTGATCTTTGCTGTGTGTCCTGCTTGAGAAAGTTCTCCAAGGGCTTCGAGTAGAGCTTGCCTCCTATTGGAAGTCTCAGGGATATCAAAGACTTCAGTGTCACCTGCATAAAGCAGTGGGAACTGTGTGTTTTGTGCTGTTCAAGAAGAAAAACCACTGCAACGCTGCCAACAATGCCGCACGGAGTCACACTGCCCCACTTTGAACCGCAACCCTGGTCTCATCGACGCTGCCATCTGACGCCGCCACTGAGCAGCTGCTTGCATTGTGACCTGTGGGCCACACACTCCGGCGTAGCCTTGCTCACATCGCAGCCTGGGCATCCCTGATGATGCCACTCCTGCCGACACCGGCGCCGCTGCCTGCACCTTGGCCTGAGGACACGGTTTGTGAGGTACACAAAGCATCATACGTACCGCACCGCAGCCCTGGCCCACCGACGCCAGCACCATCGACTCCATTATCATGAACAGATGTCCCTGTCTGCACCGCAACCTGTAGATGCCGTACGGAACCCATCCTGCACCACTCCGCAGACTTGGGCCTACTGATGACAGCGCTTCAGCAACAACGACGCTGCTGCCTGCACTGTGACCTAGTGAAACCGCATGCTGCAGCACCCTGCTCCACCGCTCAGTCCTGATATTACCGATGCCACTGGATGGCGTCACTGCCTACACAGTGACCTGTGGGCTTGGCATCGCATGTTGCATCATCCCACTTCGCACAGCAGCCCTGACGCCATCCATACCAGCGCTCTTGACTTCATCAGCCGAAGCTCGATCTGTAACGCATGTGACTTCAAAGGCCTGATGACCCCCAACCGACTCCAGAACCGACATCGTGACACCAGCAATGCCGCTCTCCAGATCTTATCGTGAGGACCACAATGCCGTGGCATTTCCGAGGTACTGTTTGCGGGTCTTCCCGACACCATAGCTGGCCCGCGACACTGCGGCCGGCCTGAACTGTTAGTTTTTTGGAGCTATCGACTTCAAGGAACTGTTTTCTAAAGTTAATTCTTGTAAAATTCATATCTTCTACATGTTGGATTTTTCTCATCTTGGTCTTGTTTTACACATAAATATTGGCTATTTTTCTAAAACTTGTGTGTTTTGTACTGTTTTCACTTGTTACTGTGTGTTATGTGCAAATGCTTTACACATTGCTTCTGCTCGTGCCAAGCTACGTAGGGGGTGAGCAGGGGTTATCTGAATGGGTATCTCCCTTATCCTGACTAGATTGAGTGTCCCTACTTGGACAAGGTGCAAACCAACTGCCAACTAGAGATCCCATTTCTAACAGGTGGTAAACAAAGATATCTATGCTGTGATTCTGAACAGGTAGAAAATAAAGAAGGCTTGTTTATCAAAATATTGGCATTTGTCCTATATCTGCCATTGTAGGAGGCTGGCCTGGTTTGTAGTGGGTGCCAAAGGTACTTACACCATGTACCAGGTCCAGTTATCCCTTATTAGTGACATGTAGGCAGTAGGTAGCTGTAGCTGAGCAGCTAAGGCGTATACAGGAAACATGCAATGCTCAAGCAACACCACTGTAGTCACACAGTACTCACACACATAAAAGAAAACAATTAGTGTTACAAAAATAAAGGTACTTTATTTTGGTGACACAAATGCCAAAACTACCATAGAGACTATACTCCTTCAGGAGGTAAGTAATACACAACTTATATAGACTAGTATGCAAAAACAGGTGTAAAAAACAGTTAGAAAACAGTGCAAATAGTGAAAATTACAATAGTTAGAAATGGACCTGGAGCAACACAAGCCATATACTAAGAAAGTGGAATGTGAATGTAGGTTTACCACCTAGGCAAGTGTAGTGTGTAGAGGGTCTCTGGGAGTACTAGAAAACACCAAAGGTAAGTACTAGAACCCACCCCAGAGCCCAGGAAAGTAGGAGTAAAGTACAGTAACTTTCCCAGAATACACAGAAACACGAGAAAGAAGATTATACAAGAACCAGAACAGACAGCAAGACACCAATGATGGATTTGTGGTCCTGAAGACCTGTGGAAGAAAGGGACCAAGTCTAAGAAGCACTGAATAGTCCAGGGAGAACAGGAGCCCCTGCTAACCGGGATGAAGGTGCAAAAGAAGAACCACTGGTAAAGAAGAACGGTCAGTACTGCACCCAAGAAGACAGATGCGGCTACCTGGTTGGTGCAGATGATGTCCCATGCTGGATGGATGATTGTAGTCTGGTTTGCATCTCTAGATTCCACCAACAAGCCTTGGAACACACAAAGCTTGCGGTTAGCAAAAAATGTTGCTGCCCGGGACAAGGAGGGACCTGGTGGACTCTACCCAGGAGGGGGAGACAGAGTGGGCTCTCAGCAGCTGAGAGAGCCCTCAGAAGATCCCAGCATGCACAGGAGTCCCACAGGACGTGGACAAAGAAGGTGCAAAAGAAGGCCCATGCAGCACTACACAAGGGAAACCCACGCCGCAGGAAAACCACACAGGAGGCTGTGCATTGCAGGAAGGAGTGCTGGGGGCCGGAGCTGCACGGCGCATGAAGAACTTCACGGAAGGATGCAAACAAGCCTTGGCAACTGAAAAACACATGTGCATGGTGGTACTGTCTTGCGTAGGGAGGCAAGCTCTTACCTCCACCAAAGTTGGACAGTTGGACGTCTGGACCATCGGGACCACTTCAGTCCACCACCCGTGTTACTGGATCCACGCACTTCTCCAGGAGAGGGGACCCAAGCCACCGGTCGTCGCTGCAGAGGGGTGCATGCTGAAGCATGTAAGTGACTCCTTCGCTTCAAGGGAGATTGCTTCATTCTTCTGGTGCAGGCTGAAGACTGGCTGTCCTCTGAGGATGCACAACCGGGAAAACAGTTGTAGTTGCTGGCAGGAGCTGAAGTCCTCTTTGCTTCTTTGTTGCAGTTGTAGAGTTCTTGGAGGGTCCAGATCCAGTTTCTTCAGCAAGAAAGTGAAGTAAAGGATGCAGAGGATTCCTGCTGGAGTCTTAGAATCGGAATCTGAGGAAACACCCAGAGGAGAGACCCTAATTAACCCTGAAAGGGGGATTGGTCAGCTACACAGGTAAGCACCTATCAGGGGAGGGCTCTGGTGGCATTGTCCACTCAGATGCTCCCAGAGGTCTGGTGGCATTGGCCACTCAGATTCTCCCAGAGTTCTCTACCACCTTGGAATCAAAGATGGCAAAACCCAGGGACCCTCTGGAGGAGCTCTGATCACCACCCCTGAGGTGGTGATGGACAGGGGAGTGGTCACTCCCCTTTCCTTTGTCCAGTTTCACGCCAGAGCTGGGACTGGGGGTCCCTTAACTGGTGTAGGGAACAGGGAATGGATTATGCAACGCGGGCACAATCTGTGCCCTTCAAAGCATCTCCAGAGGCTCTGGGAGGCTGCCCCTCCCATGCCTGTAACACCTATTTCCAAGAGGAGTGGGTGTGGCATCCCTCTCCCAAAGGAAATCATTTGTTGTGCCTTCCTGGGCTTGAGCTTCTCAAGGAACAGGAGGGTGGAAACTTGTATGTGAGGTGGCAGCAGCTGGAGCTGCCCAGATAACCTCAGAAGGCTGTAATGGCAGTACTGGGGGTCCTCTAAGGGGCCCCCAGAGTGCATGGAATTATACAACCAATGCTTGCAAAAGCCTTGGGGTACGATTCCAACATGTCTGATACGAAACATGACCATGTTCTGAGTTACCATTGTGAAGCTGTACATAGGTAGTGACCAATGTATAGTGCATGCGTAAAATGGCATCCCCGCACTCACGAAGTCTGGGAGAATGGTCCTGGATGACTTGGGGGCACCTCTGCTAGTGCAAGGGTGCCCTCACACACAGGTACTCTGCATCCAGCCTTCAGGGCTGGAAGGCCTGACATATGGGTGACTTATAAGTGACCTGGTGCAGTGTAAATGGCAGTGAAAGGATGCATGCACCATTTGACACAGGCTGCAATGGCAGTCCTATTGGAGCCTTTGCTTGGGCTCCCTATGGGTGGTAAACGAAATGCTACAGCCCAATGGGATCCCCTGTAACTCCAATGCCCTCTGTACTTATAAGGGGTGACCAGTATGCCAATTTTGGGTGAAATACTGGGTTACCAGTATGCAGTGACAAAATATAGAGGAGAGAGAGCATAAGCACCGGGGTCCTGGTTAGCAGGATTCCAGTGACACAGTCAAACACACTGACAGGCAGAAATTGGGGGTAACATTCCCAAAAGAGAGTACTTTCCTACAGCCATACTGATAATATTTCATAACAAATAATTGTTTGACCAATTTTCCCACAAATGCATGATGTGAGAAAACATTTTCTTTACCATTTTTGAAAGATTCATTACAGAAGCAGAACTCAAACAAAGGTCTGGAAAAAGGTCTTGTAAATTGCAAAGGATTTTAATGGATGTCTGTATTCCACATGATGTACAAGTACGCTGTCAAAGTTCATTGCTCCAACAACCCTCCCTCAAACGCCTGCTTATCTGAGGTGCCCCTCTCCAAGCAGCATTGGCCTACCCTACTCAAACATTCTCCCAAATCCTCCACCCTTCCCCATCATGAAGGACAATAAAGAGAGAGACAGCCAATAGTACTTCTTCAAAACCCCAAGTAATGAGGATTGATGTTGTGACAATGGGGTGGGAGGGATGACCGTAAGTACTGGGACAAAGAAGTGCAATCGGAATAATGAGGATTCCCAGTAAAGAATTGGGACATTACCTCCTAAGCCCGGCTTCATCTCAATATGTTTACTCATCTCAACTACCAGACAAACCCCAGGGGAAAACATGCAGGATAAGATAGCCATTAAGGTCAACAAGCTGGACAGGACAGGAGCAAAATGAACCAACACTGCAAAAGGAGTTGAAAGCCCAGGAGATCCCAAACTAGGGAAATAGATATGTAGTAGCAAAACAATACCAGCCATGTGTGCCAAAAACCTCAGCCAGTCAACAACAACCTTGCAACCTCAGCAGAGATGCTGGAAAACACACACCCGTGAGACATTGCAAACAACACAGAGGGGGCCCGAGACCATTGGGAATCCCAAGAAAGGGGACAAACTCACCTGTCTTTTAGAATATGGGTCCACACAACCAACCAACATAGCAGAAACTGCATGCAAGAAAGCAAGAACAAAAGAAGGCTCACCGAGGAAATACCAACTCCATTGTTATACCTTCCTTGTGCCAGGAGAGGAGATCGAACACAGGAGTTCCATTAGTGTCTGCAAGGTGGATGACACAAGGGTGCCAAAACCTGCTACCAGCCAAAGGGATGGGCAACTGAAATGGTGGCAACAATCAACTAACAGAATCACACACAGGGATGGTCAGATCCTGACAGCAAGATCGGTGAGAATCAGACCCACAGTTAAGCCCGTCTAGATGAAACAGGCCTCTTGGTCAGCTACAGTACACACTCTAAACCTCTATTTCAAGAGGAGAGGAAGTACCTGACAACCTGGCCAAATCACGACAGAGTCCAACATAAACCTCTAAGCCTAAAACCCAGAAGGAAGCAAGTAGGGAGACAAATAACCAACCTGTTTCCTACCAGTAAGGAGGCTAAATAAGAGCTGATAGAGAGCCAGCTGCTAGAAGCAAATGAACTAAAATAAAGAGCAGCGGCCAGTGCAGGGACTAAAGAAAACCACTTAACCATGTCAACCTGGCAAACTCCAGGAACACACAATACCAAGCTGAACAATGTGCCTAGGACAGATACATTCTGTGGAGGCCAAACCCCGTACCCCAAGACTTCCTAAAGTTCAAATCAACCCAAAAATCACCTCAAGCGGTGCTGGTACAGGTAGATCTTTGCAAAACAAAAATAGACTCTTCCCAATATCAATTTTGCAGAGCATCAAAATAAATAACTGGTACCATATAATTATTGAGTACTAGCTCAGGAGAAAAAGTTAAGGGTTTTATTACACAAATCAGAAATTCAAGCAAAACAGAAATAATCCAGTGAGGGCTAAAATGCAGAGTAATTAGAGAGCAGTCAAAAATCAGAAAGAATTCTAAGTCCAAAGTGGGCATCAGGAGTCAGAAAGAAATGGGCTGCAACTCCAACTGAGAAGGAAAATCTTCTCTCTCACCCACAAAATTTAAGGGTTTTTATACACAGTTCTTACATAGGACATTAGCTAAAATCACAGCTTCTGAATGACATGATCCAATGTAACAATGCTCCAGCAAATTAGAATGGTTTACATAAAAAATATGATGTGTTAACACTATTCAGTTTCTGAGAAAGCATCCTACTTTTCCATATCACTGTCGTCTGGAGATGTTCAAATTAATATGAATCAGACAATGTACCTTTGCATTAATGAATAAGATTAGGCTCAGCAATGGAACTTCAGCAGAAGGGCCTTGAAAAAATGTTACAGTTACGAACACTCGAAAGTTAATTCAGAGCACAACAGTAAAATTGCATCCCCTTGTTTCGGTTCTGCAGAGGTGTGGGAAGAAAAGATGTGCAAGGGATCCTGATGAGAGAGAGTGAATATAGGAGTGAAAACAGAGACAATAACAGCATTCATTTAATTGAAAACAGCTTCCACCAAAATGTGGCCTAACAAACACGTTAATAAACTAATTTCTATATATTATATAAAACTTGTTACAAACTGCAATTATATTATTTCAGCATCTGCCTATTGGATCCAACATAAAGATCATTAATACTTAATACCATTTGTGCACAAAAATATACTTTAAAAACACCCCAACAATGCCAGTTCTCAAATCCAAGCAATTTAGGGGGGAACACAGTGATATAACCCTGTCAAGTCACTCCAGAACCTAGGCACAACCCACTACAAGCACAATCCCGCAGCCCACACATAAGGAAGCCCATGTTAACAGAGACACTGAATCTAACTCAATTGACCCAACACTGTTGCCTCAGGCAATGAGGGGACAAAGAATGGAAGCACCTAGAGGAGAAATCGGACCATTGCATCCTGTACCTCAGAGATGCATATCTAAAGTCCACTAATGAAGTAGGGTAAAGACCCAGCCAATGTGACACCACCACCCAAAAGTTCAGTCAAGAATGTACTGCCCACTCAGGCCACCAGAACCATAAAAGACAAAAGAAGTACTCCTACACCACAAAGAACCCCACACTCGGGCACAACAACAGTCCACAATGGGAGACCACTAGGGGTGTGCACAACCTACATAATTTGCTGTAGAATAATTACACAAAATTACGACAAAATTATTCATAACTGGGTGAAGTGTATCTCACACTCAAAAAATTACCTGAATGGTACATTTGGGTATAAATTCAACTTGAAAATGTAATTTTGAGTTTGCTCACCTTCACCATGCTGCCGCTTGCATTCTGTTTTGCAGTAATGCACTAAAAGAAAATCCCCCAATAAGTAATTTGGGTAAAAAAGTGCCTGAAACATTTGTTGAGCACCCAAGTTAAATGACCCATTTCTTTAATTCAAAACACTACTGCTTGTGGTTTAGATTTATAGTTTCTCACTCAAAAATTCCCTCAGTGGTCTACTTGCCTAAAGCATCTACCTGAAATGCAGTTCATGTTCAAACATTACCCGAAGTGTACATATCATGTAAAAATGTCTCCCTAAAATTACACCAATATTTTGTTATGCAAAATTACCAGAATTATGCTAATTACACCAGCATGATTAAGACTTTGTCCAGGCCTACAGTACACTTGAGATCTCTAAGCAGAGATGCATCCTAACCCCCAGATATAAAACCACAAAAGAGTCAGAGGATAAGAACGTGTTCACAAGCAGGAAACAAAAACAGCCACAGGAATACAAATTTCGTCAACATGTTTTCATTATTTAAGAATTTGATCTACAAAAAGATCTAAAAACATATCAATGCAATAGAATATAAAAACATTTGAAAAATTAAAACATTGTAAAACATCATTTTATTTGCAAGAAACAACACGAACTGACAAGCTTTTCCAAAAGAGAATACAACAGATCTAAAAAGAGGCTTTAGAAATTGTCAACAAACTTCAGTGCTGTGAGGACAAAAACTACATGTTGAAGGTCTTGTACCCAATTTATGCATAATTCACATCCCCTTAACATTAGTTTTGTTTTGCCAAGCACATGCAGCAATCCTTAATGGTAATATATTTTATTCTTAATAATAAAAACAGACAGTGGCACTCCTGATCTAAATTCTCTGTTAAGTAGGGCCGCATTTTTTTCCCAGTACGAGAATAAACTAAATAATAGAATCATATTTTTCCTTATTAGAACAATAATCAATGGCCAAGTTCATTTTAACACTACAAGAAAGCAGCTTAGGATGGAATTTCAACTGTGACAAAGATATAGATTCAATTAATCTTCATTGACTATACACTTTTCCAGAGCATAAATACAATTTCTGTGGAAAAAACTGTCTTCTCTCTTTTCAATGATTATCTCTAAATGCAATATTTTACAAAGTGAATTGTTTACACTGCACATCAAATGAAACCTGTACCATAAAACTACTTCTAATCCCAGTACATATGCCCTATTCAACTCAAGCTCCAAACAAATAACCTGGGTAATAACTAGGGTGTTTACATTACACAGTTGACGCTTTGATTTGCACTCAGAAGCATTCATAAATGACCATTTATGTCCATCAATAATTTCTGTAGCATACTCAGTGAATACTCAGTGAATGTTTATGCTATTGAGTCAGTGAAGACTCAGTGAATGTCTGTGCTGTTGAGTTTTTTAAAAACATCCTAGGACCATTAGCAGGAGACTTTGCTTTCCTAATGAAATGCTGTACATGTTTGGTAGACCTTTCAGCTCTTGTTGTGGTTTCCCCTGTCATTTTGCTTCAGACCTCCTGTTTTTGATCCTGTGCTGCAGTTCATTTTTGCTGGAATTAGGACTCCTGTCACTGTACCACTGCTGACCAGTGCTTAGTACAAGTGCTTTGTGTCTAAATGATATTGGTGATGGTTTACCCATGATTGGCTTATTCGATTTACTTGTAAGTCCCTAGTATAGTGCACCATGTGTACCCAGGGCCTGTAAATCAGATGCTACTATTGGGTCTGCTTCACTGGTTGTGCCACCCACATGAGTAACCCTGTAAACATGTCTCAGACCTGCCACTGCAGTGTCTTTGTGGGCAGTTTTAAACTGCCATTTTGACCTGGCAAGTGCACCTACTTGCTGGGTGCAAACCTCCTCATTTGCAACATGTAAGTCAACACTAAAGTAGGCCCAAGGCAGCCCCTTGGGCAGGGTGCAGCATATTTAAAAGGCAGGACATGTACTGGTGTGTTTTACATGCCCTGATAGTGAAATACTGCCAAATCTATTTTTCACTATTGCAAAGATTATCTCTCCCAAAAGGTAACACAAGGATTGCATTGAAATGTATTTTAAGTATAATTTCCCATTGGGAGCAGATAAAGGTGTGGAGTTTGGGGTCTCTGAACTCACAATTTAAAAATACACCTTTTGGTGAAGTTGTTTATTGAATTGTAAGTTTGAAAATGCTGCTTTTAGGAATTGGGCATTGTCTTGCTTCAGCATTCTGTGCCTCTGCTTGTCTGTGGAATACATGTCTGGGTCAGGAGGACAGTTGAGCTGTTTGTGAATTTACTTTAGACAGTCACATAAAGGGAGCTGAGGTGTGCCCTACATTTCTTGATGGGTCTTCCTGAGCTAGAGTGTTGGGTGGAGCAGACACTTGCACCTGAATATTACTGTGCCTGTCCTCCCACAAATCAGTCTCCAACTCCCTGGAGTGTTTCTGGAGACAGGGAAGGAAAGGCAGGGTGTTGTGCACTACAAAGACTTCTCTTTGAAGTTTGCCTACTTCAAAGACATAAATGGGTATAAGTACTGGGCCTCTGATACCTCATAGTTAGAAAATGTCTGGACTGAGGACATTCTCCAATGAAGAAGAGCTGGATGCTGTAGGAGAGACTGCCACTCTGCCTGTTGCTGTATTGTGCTGACCTGCTGCTTGCTGCTTCTGTCCTGAGAGTGAAAAAACTGGACTTTGCTTTCTACATCCTGCTTTCCAGGGTTCTCCACAGGCTTCAATTGAGCGTGCTTCCTTTTAAGAAGTCTCAGGGACATCAAAGACTTTATCTGCCAATACCTGGGCTCCTTTGCTGAGAATCCTGAATTGCCAAGTGATGTTAATTCCAGTCCCTTGGCCCTTGGAAGTTTAAGCTGGTGACCTGAAAGAGAAAATCCATGTACAATGCGCCGTGGCTGAAAAATCAATACAATTCTGACAGAATCAATACAGCACCTGTCTTGCGGTTGAAAAATCAATGCTGTGCCTACAGAATCATTGCAACATCTGTTCCAATGCAGTTCCATCATCACAGCGCACTTGGATTTTCCATACATCGTCTCTGGGCATAAATTTCTCACCTACCCCTCACCGCAGTAAAGAAACTAGGCTGAGTGTCCGGAAATCAATGCATTGCCTTTCCTGCACAGAAAGACATGACGCATAACCTCCCCTGCCAGCAAGGATCCGACACATTGCCTCAAAAGTGAGGAAAGAATCAATGCATCACTACCCCTGTGCAGTAAGGAACCAATGCAGCGCTTTGCTTTTTGGCGCCTCATCTTTCCTGTGTCCGGCATCGTCTTTGTTTTTGAGCCATCCCAGGTACTTTGTGCTTAAAATATACAACCATTGATTCCTATGGACTAAGAAACATTTAAACCTTTAAAAAGTGATAAATATACTTGCATTTGTTGGATTTTTGTTGTTTTGGTCTTGTTTTGCTCAGATAAATAATGGCTATATTTGTAAACTTGTGTGGAGTACTGTTGTGGTGTTTTCACTATCTTACTGTGCACATTCAAATACTTTACACTTTGCATCTGAGATAAGCCTGACTGCTTGAGCCAAGTTACCAAGGGGGTGAGCAGGGGTTATCTTAGCTGTGTGGGCTCCCTTACTCTGACTAGAGTGATGATCCCTACTTGGACAGGGTGCAAAGCACCGCCAACTAGAGACCCCATTTCTAACAATGCTCCTTATCATTTAGATGAGAGGAAAACATTTTCAGTAAGTAAGGGTACAATTTTACATTTTCAGCAATTCACCACAAATATATAATTCATATTTATTTTCCGCTGAAATGGTCTACCCACAAAGATAAGAATTTTAGGGCCAGATGTATCAAGAAAGCCCTCTGTGAATCGCGAATAGCGATTTTTAAGAAATCACTATTTCTGAGTCGCAATATGCTATGTAACATATTTGCGATTCAGAATGAGTGATTTCTTAAAAATCGCTATTTGTGGTTTGCGAGGCCCAAATACCGAATCGCAATTTGCGAGAACGCAATTTGCGATTCGGTAATTGAAAATCGCAAATTGCGAGAACGCACACCTGGCAGAGCCTGATGACATCACAAGCAGGAAGTGAGTCATCCCAGGCAGTTTGCAGGTGCCACACCCAAAGGAGCACTGAGAGAGACACGGGCCAGCCACAGGGAGCAAGTCTGTGAACAAGGCAGGACTGCACATCACTATGGACTCTGCACAGGGAAAGGAGAAGGGAGAGAGGAAAAGGAAACTCAAGTTTAGTGAGCATGAACTGGAGGTGCTCACTGAGGAGGTGGTGAGGAGCCATGACCGTCTGTTTGGAAAGAGCTCATTCCAGGTCCCTGAGAGTGAGAAGCGCAGACTCTGCGCTGTGGGAGTTGCGCAGTGCTCAGTGGAGGAGATCAAAAAGAGGTGGTACGACCTGTGTTCCCGTGCCAAGGAGAGGGTGGCAAGACGACTACATGAGGCAAGGAGCACAGGAGGCAGACCATCCACCGAGACACCCTCCACCCCATGGAAGACCTGGTGGAGTCGACATTCCTCCCAGAAGCTGTCAGTGGGGTCACTAACATCAACACATCCGGCACACCAAGCACCAGTAAAGGTAAGTGCAATATTGAAATGTAACCCCATATGTGTATGTACAAATGCCCCTTAGGAATTAGCAAGTAGTGCAAAGCATTGTGAGAAGTATTCCATTCCACATCTTAGAAGCGGCACAACAATGCTTTATGGGAGTGGTAGTCCACAACCCAGAGCTGAAAGTAGCACATAAAATGTAATGAGGCAGAGCGACACCCAGAAGAACACAACACCCACTACATAGTGATATGATGTAACAGTACATTTATTACCATTGTGTAACCTTTGGTGATATATACATAACTGAAATGCTGCACATTGTCGTTGCAGGTGGCCCAGGCCCAGCAGCATCTGCAAGTGCCGTTGTGGGGGATACTGAAACCCGCCCTGCATCAGACTCAAACACCAGTGAGTCACTGAATATTGCTCCTATCAGGCGCAGGGCAAGGGCTGTACCGCTACCCGAATTGAGCCAGGACTCTGACGACATGCGGGATGACGGCCACACACCTTCCCCAGATCCACTGTTAGGCAGGAGTCCCAGCGTAGCTCAACACCCCGCAGGAGGCCTCAGAATGCAGATGAACAGCACATGGAAGCGGGAGAGGGGCCATCAGTCTTCGGTGGCCTGGAATCCACTATGTTGAAACAACAGCACCTGCAAAACAGGAAAATATCAGCAATAAAAAGGCAGATGCAGGCACACAATGCCAACATGGGCGGGCTGCATCGGCAGTTGGAGTGCCTTAATTCCAACATCACAAAACTGCATGAGGGACAGATCCAAGCTTCTGAGAACACCAGGGAGCTGACAATTGCAGTGAGGGAACTGTGCACAGAGCTGCGGCACGACAGAGTCAGCCATCACAGACAGGAGAGGTGTTTTATGGGCATGTTTGGTGGATTCTGACGCTCAGTCAATCGCCTCGCTACTTCAACAGCCCTCACATCACAGCGTGCTGTGGCCGCACAGGTGGAGGCAGCGCACAGCAGTAGGGATGTGGCACAGGGACTGGTTCAGATGACTAATGTGCTGAACAATATGCTGGGTAACTGCTCCGCTACACCCAGCGAACTGGGACTAGGGGAGACTGAGGACACATCTAGCCTCAGCAGCGTAGCAGTGCCCACCACTGATGCTAGGCGTCGCAGTGCCAGGCACAGCACTGCTACTGAGGCCGATAACAGAGGTGCCAGTGAGGCCACTGCGCACTTGAGTGGCTTGCGTGGCCATAGAAAGTGACTAATGGCCACAGGGGCCTGTTTGCTTATTGTGTGATACAGTAAACTATGATTCAATAGTGAGGAACTGTTATCTGCTTATTTTTAAGACACATATTATTTTATTTTTTCTGCTAGTGAAACTTATGTTACCTGACGTTAAGGTAATAAATATTCTAACTACCAGTACACATGTCAGTGAAGTTGTGTTGCCATTGCTTACATCTGAAATGGTTGTGCGTGATGTCAGCACGCCTTTGCCTGCCCTCTGTTGCACTGGTCCTGTCTGCTGGCTGTAGGGGGGGTATGGGATCATCATCCTCATCAGAGTCTGAATCAGATATTTCCACAGGTATGCCCCTGGTGGTAGCTATATTGTGCAAGATCGCACATGTGGCCACTATTCTACATGTCGTCTCTGGGCTGTACTGTAGTGCACCTCCACTTTTGTGGATGCACCGGAACCGACTCTTCAGAAGCCCAAAGGTGTGCTCCACCACATTGCGTGTTGCCCTGTGTGCTGCATTGTATCTCCGTTCTGCTGGTGTTGTAGGATTGAAGTAGGGCGTCATCATGTAGGTGCGCACTGCATAGGCACTGTCTCCTGGAAGGAACAGAGGGTATAATGAGTAAGTGAGCCATCTGACGTCACAACGGCATCAATGCGCCAGTGTACAGATGGACAATACCTAGTAGATATCCTTCACCAAACTCCCCAGCTAGCAGTCTTGTGTGAATCTCGCTGTGGCCAAAGATGTATGAATCATGTGTGCTCCCTGGGTACCTGGCCTCGAGATCAGTTATGATGTAGGAGGCATTGCATATCACCTGTATATTCATTGAATGTTGGTATTTACGGTTGCGGTACACATACTTTGTGGCCGATGGGGGACAGATTGCAACATGTGTCCCATCTATGGCACCTAGGACATGGGGGAACTGTGCTATCTGGTAGAAATCTATTTTTGTCTGTTGTATTTCCTGTGGGGTGTGGGGGAATCTGATGTACTGGTGTATCCTACTCAGCATGGCGTTGATAAATGCATTGAAAAATCTAGAGAGGGCACTTTGTGATACTTTTCCAGCTGCTGCTATGACCCTTTGATAGCTCCCTGAGGCGAGTAGGTGGAGGGAGCACAATACCTGCACATGGGTGGGTATGCTATTAGTCCTATGTGTTGTGCGCCGCAGTATGGGTTGTAGCTCAGCTATCAGGTCCAGTATCATGGCTGAGCTCAACCTGTACTTCTCATATCTCCTCCTCAGTCTGGTCAAAAAGGGTAATGCGCACTCTGAAAATGCGCTCCTGTCTCCTCCTCCCTCTCCTCAAACCTGCCAAGATCCTCATTCTCCTCGCCATGACGTAGAGTGCAGCCATTGTGGAAAAGAGTCTGAGGCATTCTGGGCCTCTTTATATAGGTTGCACCTGGTTACCACCTGGTTTCACTTAGTGGTATTTTGCATGTGCAAAAGGCCATTCTGCGAAAAATCGCAATTTTCGATTTTTTGATACATCGAATTGCGACTTGGTTTTGCAAGTCGCATTTCACGTCTCACAATTTCCGACTTAAAATACCAAATCGCTAATTGCGATTAGGTATTTCATGTCGCAAATTGCGAGATTCAAAATGCAACTCGCAAAACCAGGTCGCAACGCTGAAAATCGCAATTTTTTTGATTCCTTATTTTTGGTCTGCGAATGCCTTTAAGGCATCGCAGACCACGTTTTTGCATTCGCAAACGGCCAGATTTAACGATTCGCACCATTTGCGAATGCAAATTCGTTTGATACATCTGGCCCTTACTTTTATCTTTAGGTAGTGCCCTTCGGTATATTGTTGGAGACTATTCAGGTGTTTATTAAGACCCTTGAGTATAAAATCTATTATTACAATGTCTTCTGCACCCTACTCTTGGGGTACCACCCTCCAATCATGATATACCCAACGGTAAATAGTAAATATAGAGCGAAAACATTACAAGTGCCAATAAGCAACCCTGCTTTAATGCATTTTAGGTTAAAACATGACAGTAAGTCGAGGTATGTAATGCAATAATTAGCAGGAGCAAAATATAAGGTACAGCCAAACTTTGCACTTTTAGCACCAGGTCGGTCTGTCTATACAGTCAAGCATGAGAGGATAACCAATAAAGCCTGTGTAGACAAACAGGCCTCATGTGGAAACATACCTTCCCTGATTAGTTGGAGAATAGAACTATTATTTAATTTACACTATTTACCTTCAATCCTACTGGGAGAAGCACCAAGGTATACAGTCCTCCCCCAACTAACTCCACACACAGGACTAAGCCATTGAAAAAGGAAACTCCTCCTGAACAGGAAGGAACCCTTCTACTGAACCCTCCAAAGCCGAGGACAGAGGTCAGAACCATGGCACAATAAACACGGAGGGCAGCAAAATAACATGTCAAAAGTAGTAAACAGCAGAGAACACCCACAAGGTTAGAAGAGTGTGGCAAGTAAAATACTAGAGCACATCTATGATAGAAAGACCACTAGAAGGAAAGAAGGGGGACAAAGGTTGTCACAGAAGAGGCTGCAGGAAGTCAAGCAATACAAATAAAACACCAGCCTCATGCCTAGCAGGGAGCTGCAAAAGCTGCTAAAGAGCATTCATTAACCTTAAACATCCAACAAAGCACAAGAGAACAAGAGAATAGGTGCCAGACCACCAACCCCCCAACAAATCCAACAGGGAGACAGGTCCTATGCCAAATATCCTTGAGTCGAGGGAATGGCTGGGAGAAACCACTGCTATAAATTGAAGAGTGGACCAACTGGTCAAGAAAGTGATACCAGCACTGTTCCAAATCCACCTAGAACCTGTGGGCTGTCACACCACAATTCAAAAACCTGAGAGAAGTCTAGAACAGTGGGAGTTGGGTGACAGACAGCACAATCTGAGGGTATGAAACAGAGGAATAGGGCCCACAAACCAGTAGGCTACAAGCCAAACAAAGAGAAGAAGGAGAAGTCCAAGGGCTGCCCACATCCTAGAGATTTAGCCAGTATACTCAGCCATCAGTGTGAAGTTTAAGCTCAAAGACCATCAGAGGGCATATAGGGAGGGTCTCCCACCTCATCAACTTCAGAAGCTCCAAAGTTTTGTCACAACTAATATCAGCAGATCAACAGGAGGGGTACCAACATGAGGATCTCCAAACCAAACATGGAGTACAGAAGGAAGCCCAAGGTCAGCCTGAAAATAAGATTCCAAGAGTGATAAGTCCACAATTAACAAATGAACAGGATCAAAAGGGCTCAAAATCAATCACCATCTACATAGAAACAACACCACAGACCTCTTAAACATGCAGGGCAATAGTGCCACCCTGAATTCACCACCAGGAAACAAACTGGATGGAAAGCCTGGACAATCACAGCTCCAACCCCATCTGGGGAACCTAGAAGGCAGACATGACAACAGAACAAGCACAGAAAATCCCCCAAGGCTTAATGGAAGTCCAAGTAACATAAACCAGCAGTAGCAAATTACAGACGGGGCAGGTCACATAAATTAAACTTTTATCCTCAGAAAAAGAGCCAGAGTTCTTAACCACTAGGCCATGACTGACAAGAAACCATTTTTTTAAAGCCAACTGGACAGCTCCATGATGGAATGATGGCCAGTGTTGAACTTTTTTTCCTTATGCAGGGTCATCCTTAATCTTTTTGCCTCCTGCCTCCTATTTTTTCTGACCTGTTTCTGTTGGATTTAGAACTCTGAGCACTTTACCACTGCTAACCAGTGCTAAAGTGCATATGCTCTCTGTGTAAATTGTATTGTTGATTGGATTTCCATGATTGGCATATTTGATTTACCGGTAAGTCCCTAGCACAGTGCACTAGAGGTGCCCAGGGCCTGTAGATCAAATGCCACTAGTGGACCTGCAGCACTGGTTGTGCCACTCACATTAGTAGCCCTGTAAACATGGCTCAGACCTGCCACTGCAGTGTCTGTGTGTGCAGTTTTAAATTGCCAATTCGACTTGGCAAGTGTACCCCCTTGCCAGGCCTAAACGTTCCCTTTTCTTACATGTAAGACACACCTAAGGTAGGCCCCACGTAGCCTCATGGGCAGGGTGCAGTGTATGTTTAAGGCAGGACATATACTAATGTGTTTTATGTTTCCTAACAGTGAAATACTGGTGAATTCGTTTTTCGCTGTTGCAAGGCCTATCCCTCTCATAAGTAAACACCGGGGCTGCCTTTAAATATGATTAAAGCATAGATTCCCTTTGGGAGCAGATAGACAAATGGAGTTTGGGGTCTCTGGACTCACAATTTAAAATTACATATTTTAGTAAAGTTGGTTTTAAGATTGTGGGTTTGAAAATGCCACTTTTAGAAAGTGGGCATTTTCTTCCTTAAACCATTCTGTGACTCTGCCTGGTTGTGGGTTCCCTGTCTGGGTCAGTTTGACAGTTGGGCTGTTTGCACCTCTCTCTAGACAGTGACACAACGGGAGCTGGGGTGTAGCCTGCATATCCTGTTGAACCATCTGTGTTAGGAGGGAGGGGAGGAGTGGTCACTTATACCTGAAAGGGCTGTGCCTGCCCTCACACAATGCATTCTCCAACCCCCTGGGTTGTGTCTTGGGCCTGGCCTGGGCAAGGCAGGATTTCACAAACAAGAGAGACTTTCCTTTGAAGTAAGCCTACTTCAAAGGCCAAAATGGGTATAAGAAGAGCACCCAAAACCACAGACTTTATATCACTTCTGGAAATCAAGAGGAACCTCTGCCTGGAGAAGAGCTGAAGAGCTGAGGAGAAGTGCTGCCCTGCCCGTGACTGTGCTTTTTGGAGCTATCCTTCAGTTGCTGCTTCTGCCTGTGCAAGGGGACAAAGACTAGACTTTGTTGTGCATTCCTGCTTCTGAAGAAATCTCCAAGGGCTTGTCCTGAGCTTGGCTCCTGTTGTTGAAGTCTCAGGGCCATCAAAGACTTCTCCTGCCAGCACCTGGCCTCTTTGCTGAGACTCCTGCCCTGCTAAGTGGTGCCCTATCCAGTTCCTGGGACCTAGACAGGTGAAGCTGGCAGACCAAGATTAAAAATCCACGCACAGACCACTGCACAGGGAAAATATCGACACACCTTCCAAGATGCGGCTGAAAAACAATGCGCTGCCGGCTTTGCAGCAGAGATCGGCGCTCCACTGGCATCGCGCCTAGAAGATTGACGCATGCAGCTGGAGAAACAAAACGCAACACCCGCTGATGGAGGCTGATAACGACGCAACCCACGTAGCACGGTTTTACTGATACCGTGCGGCAGGATTTTCGACGCAAACCTTGCTGGGCTTGGAAAAACGACGCAAAGCCTGCCCAGACCCGAGTGCTTGCCCGGATCGACGCATCGCTCTCCGTCAGAGAGGAAAAACGACTGATGCCTACCCGACCAGTAGAGCAGAACAACGCACGGTCTCACTTGTGGGTGAGAAATTGACGCATCGCTAGCCTTTTCCGACACACACTCACCCATGTGTGTTATTTTGACGCTACCAAGGTACTTTTAAATGCTAACAGTGATTTTATTGTTTTCTCAAGGATTTAAGACTCTTTTGCTTTTAAAATTAATAACTTGACTTGTGTATGTTGGATTTTTGTCATTTTGGTCTTGTTTAGTTTAGATAAACATTTCTTATTTTTCTAAACCTGTGTTGTGTCATTTTGTGATGTTTTCACTGAGTTACTGTGTGTGTTGGTACAAATACTTTACACCTAGACTCTGAAGTTCAGCCTGCCTGCTCGTGCCAAGCTACCAAGGGGGTGAGCGGGGGTTAGCTGAGGGTGATTCTCCTTTACCCTGACTAGAGTGAGGGTCCTTGCTTGGACAGGGGGTAACCTGACTGACAACCAAAAACCCCATTTCTAACAGACGACATTAGAAACAGTTACAGCCTCATGTTGAAGGCAACATAAGAATTGGGAATCTCAATCAATCAGAGAAATATAAAGGCAGAAGCAGCAGCCTCCTGCTACGCCACAGCAGTAATGAAAAGGAGGCAGTTGTATAGGGCAAGCTTCACAACATATGTATGAGGCCAGAGCTTCAAACTTATCTGCACACATATCATACATCTCTACACAGCCATTAGGCCATAGAGGCTCACTGAGCTCCCACAGTTTGTAATGGTATGTTTTGCTCTCCATTAACCCCTTCGCTGCCAGGCCTTTTCCCCCTCCTGTGCCAGGCCTTTTTTTGCCTATTTGGGGCAGTTCGCGCTTAGGCCCTCATAACTTTTTGTCCACATAAGCTAACCAAGCCAAATTTGCGTCCTTTTTTCCAACATCCTAGGGATTCTAGAGGTACCCAGACTTTGTGGGTTCCCTTGAAGGAGGCCAAGAAATTGGCCAAAATACAGTGAAAATTTCGTTTTTTTCAAACAAATTTGAAAAAGTGGCTGCAGAAGAAGGCTTGTGGTTTTTCCCCTGAAAATGGCATCAACAAAGGGTTTGCGGTGCTAAACTCAGCAGCTTCCCAGCTTTCAGGAACAGGCAGACTTGAATCAGAAAACCCAATTTTTCAACACAATTTTGGCATTTTACTGGGACATACCCCATTTTTGCAATTTTTTGTGCTTTCAGCCTCCTTCCAGTCAGTGACAGAAATGGGCATGAAACCAATGCTGGATCCCAGAAACCTAAACATTTCTGAAAAGTAGACAAAATTCTGAATTCAGCAAGGGGTCATTTGTGTAGATCCTACAAGGGTTTCCTACAGAAAATAACAACTGAAAAAGAAAAATATTGAAATTGAGGTGAAAAAAACATAAATGTTTCTCTACTCTGTAACTTTTCCCTGCAATGTCAGATTATCGAAAGCAATATACCGTTACGTCTGCTGGACTCCTCTGGTTGCGGGGATATATAGGGCTTGTAGGTTCATCAAGAACCCAAGGAACCCAGAGCCAATAAATGAGCTGCACCCTGACGTGCGTTTTCATTCTATACCGGGTATACAGCAATTAATTTGCTGAAATATAAAGAGTAAAAAATTGCTATCAAGAAAACCTTTGCATTTCCAAAAAGGGCACAAGATAAGGTGCTGAGGAGCAGTGGTTATTTGCACATCTCTGAATTCCGGGGGTGACCATACAAACATGTGAATTATAGGGAATTTCTCAAATAGATGTCTTTTTTACACACTCTCATATATTTGGAAGGAAAAAATGTAGAGAAAGACAAGGGGCAATAGCACTTGTTTTGCTAATCTATGTTCCCCCAAGTCTCCCGATAAAAATGATACCTCACTTGCGTGGGTAGGCCTAGCGCCCGCGACAGGAAACGCCCCAAAGCGCAACGTGGACACATCCAAAATTTTGGGAGAAAACAGAGGTGTTTTTTGCGAAGTGCCTACCTGTAGATTTTGGCCTCTAGCTCAGCCGGCACCTAGGGAAACCTACCAAACCTGTGCATTTCTGAAAACTAGAGACCTAGGGGAATCCAAGGAGGGGTGACTTGCGGGGCTCGGACCAGGTTCTGTTACCCAGAATCCTTTGCAAACCTCAAAATTTGGCTAAAAAAACAGATGTCCCTCACATTTTTGTGGCAGAAAGTTCTGGAATCTGAGAGGAGCTACAAATTTCCTTCCACCCAGCGTTCCCCCAGGTCTCCCGATAAAAATGATACCCCACTTGCGTGGGTAGGCCTAGCGCTGGCGACAGGAAACACCCCAAAGCGCAACGTGGACACATCCTAAATTTTGGAAAAAAACAGAGGTGTTTTTTGCGAAGTGCCTACCTGTAGATTTTGGCCTCTAGCTCAGCCGGCACCTAGGTAAACCTACCAAACCTGTGCATTTCTGAAAACTAGAGACCTAGGGGAATCCAAGGAGGGGTGACTTGCGGGGCTCGGACCAGGTTCTGTTACCCAGAATCCTTTGCAAACCTCAAAATTTGGCTAAAAAAACACATGTTCCTCACATTTCTGTGGCAGAAAGTTCTGGAATCTGAGAGGAGCTACAAATTTCCTTCCACCCAACGTTCCCCCAAGTCTCCCGATAAAAATGATACCTCACTTGCGTGGGTAGGCCTAGCGCCGGCGACAGGAAACACCCCAAAGCGCAACGTGGACACATCCTAAATTTCTGAAAAAAACAGAGGTGTTTTTTGCGAAGTGCCTACCTGTAGATTTTGGCCTCTAGCTCAGCCGGCACCTAGGGAAACCTACCAAACCTGTGCATTTCTGAAAACTAGAGACCTAGGGGAATCCAAGGAGGGGTGACTTGCGGGGCTCGGACCAGGTTCTGTTACCCAGAATCCTTTGCAAACCTCAAAATTTGGCTAAAAAAACACATGTCCCTCACATTTCTGTGGCAGAAAGTTCTGGAATCTGAGAGGAGCTACAAATTTCCTTCCACCCAGCGTTCCCCCAAGTCTCCCGATAAAAATGATACCTCACTTGCGTGGGTAGGCCTAGCGCCGGCGACAGGAAACAGCCCAAAGCGCAACGTGGACACATCCTAAATTTTGGAAAAAAACAGAGGTGTTTTTTGCGAAGTGCCTACCTGTATATTTTGGCCTCTAGCTCAGCCGGCACCTAGGGAAACCTACCAAACCTGTGCATTTCTGAAAACTAGAGACCTAGGGGAATCCAAGGAGGGGTGACTTGCGGGGCTCGGACCAGGTTCTGTTACCCAGAATCCTTTGCAAACCTCAAAATTTGGCTAAAAAAACACATGTCCCTCACATTTTTGTGGCAGAAAGTTCTGGAATCTGAGAGGAGCTACAAATTTCCTTCCACCCAGCGTTCCCCCAAGTCTCCCGATAAAAATGATACCTCACTTGCGTGGGTAGGCCTAGCGCCGGCGACAGGAAACACCCCAAAGCGCAACGTGGACACATCCTAAATTTTGGAAAAAAACAGAGGTGTTTTTTGCGAAGTGCCTACCTGTAGATTTTGGCCTCTAGCTCAGGCGGCACCTAGGGAAACCTACCAAACCTGTGCATTTCTGAAAACTAGAGACCTAGGGGAATTCAAGGAGGGGTGACTTGCGGGGCTCGGACCAGGTTCTGTTACCCAGTATCCTTTGCAAACCTCAAAATTTGGTTAAAAAAACACATGTTCCTCACATTTCTGTGGCAGAAAGTTCTGGAATCTGAGAGGAGCTACAAATTTCCTTCCACCCAGCGTTCCCCCAAGTCTCCCGATAAAAATGATACCTCACTTGCGTGGGTAGGCCTAGCGCCGGCGACAGGAAACACCCCAAAGCGCAACGTGGACACATCCTAAATTTTGGAAAAAAACAGAGGTGTTTTTTGTGGTGTGCCTACCTGTAGATTTTGGCCTCTAGCTCAGCCGGCACCTAGGGAAACCTACCAAACCTGTGCATTTCTGAAAACTAGAGACCTAGGGGAATCCAAGGAGGGGTGAATTGCGGGGCTCGGACCAGGTTCTGTTACCCAGAATCCTGTGCAAACCTCAAAATTTGGCTAAAAAAACACATGTTCCTCACATTTCTGTGGCAGAAAGTTCTGGAATCTGAGAGGAGCTACAAATTTCCTTCCACCCAGTGTTCCCCCAAGTCTCCCGACAAAAATTATACCTCACTTGCGTGGGTAGGCCTAGCGCCCGCGACAGGAAACGCCCCAAAACGCAACGTGGACACATCCCATTTTTTGAAAGAAAACAGTGCCTACCTGTGGATTTTGGCCTGTAGCTCACCCGGCACCTAGGGAAACCTACCAAACCTGTGCATTTCTGAAAACTAGAGACCTAGGGGAATCCAAGATGGGGTGACTTGCGGGGCTCGGACCAGGTTCTGTTACCCAGAATCCTTTGCAAACCTCAAAATGTGGCTAAAAAAACACATGTTCCTCACATTTCTGTGGCAGAAAGTTCTGGAATCTGAGAGGAGCCACAAATTTCCTTCCACCCAGCGTTCCCCTAAGTCTCTCAATAAAAATGGTACCTCACTTCTGTGGGTAGGCCTAGCGCCCACGAAAGGAAATGGGCCAAAACACAACGTGGACAGAACATATTTTTTCACAGAAAACAGAGGTGTTTTTTGCAAAGTGCCTACCTGTGGAGTTTGGCCTCTAGCTCAGCCGGCCCCGGGAGGGGGGGGGCAGAAATGGCCTAAAATAAATTTGCCCCCCCCCAGCCCCCACTCCCCCCGGGAGCGACCCTTGCCTACGGGGTCGCTCCCCCTGCGTGACATTGGCGCCAAAAAACAAGTGGTTTCTGCCCCCTTGGGCAGACCTAAAATTGACCTAGATTGACCTAAAATCTGCCACTCTGCCCCCAAGGGGGGCAGAAATGGCCTAAATACAATTTGCCCCCCAGGGGAGCGACCCTTGCCTGATGGGTCGCTCCCCATCTCGAAAAAAACAAACAAACAAAAAAAAAAACACAACAAAAAAATTTGCCCTGGTGCCCTGAGGGTTCTGCCCCCCCCCCGGGGGCAGTTCGGCCTAATAATAGGCCGATCTGCCCCCAGGGGGGGCAGAAATGGCCTAAAATAAATTTGCTCCCCCCCAGCCCCCACCCCCCCCCCGGAGCGACCCTTGCATACGGGGTCGCTCCCCCTGCGTGACATTGGCGCCAAACAACAAATCCCCGGTGCCTAGTGGTTTCTGCCCCCTTGGGGGCAGATTGACCTAAAATCGGACAATCTGCCCCCAGGGGGGCAGAAATGGTCTAAATACAATTTGCCCCCCAGGGGAGCGACCCTTGTCTGATGGGTCGCTCCCCATCTCTAAAAAAAGAAACAACAAAAAAAAAATTTGCCCTGGCGCCTAGAGGGTTCTGCCCCCCCCCCTGGGGGCAGTTCGGCCTAATATTAGGCCGATCTGCCCCCCAGGGGGGCAGAAAAGGCCTAAAATAAATTTGCCCCCCCAGCCCCCCCCCCCATCCCCCCTGGGAGCGACCCTTGCCTACGGGGTCGCTCCCCCTGCGTGACATTGGCCCCAAAAAACAAATCCCAGGTGCCTAGTGGTTATTGTCCCCTTGGGGGCAGATTGACCTAAAATCAGCCAATCTGCCCCCAAGGGGGGCAGAAATGGCCTCAATACAATTTGCCCCCCAGGGGAGCGACCCTTGCCTGATGGGTCGCTCCCCATCTCGAAAAAAAACAAACAAAAAAAAAAACACAACAAAAAAATTTGCCCTGGTGCCCTGAGGGTTCTGCCCCCCCCTGGGGGCAGTTCGGCCTAATAATAGGCCGATCTGCCCCCAGGGGGGGCAGAAATGGCCTAAAATAAATTATTCCCCCCCAGCCCCCACCCCCCCCGGGAGCGACCCTTGCGTACGGGGTCGCTCCCCCTGCGTGACATTGGTGCCAAACAACAAATCCCCGGTGCCTAGTGGTTTCTGCCCCCTTGGGGGCAGATTGACCTAAAATCGGCCAATCTGCCCCCAGGGGGGCAGAAATGGTCTAAATACAATTTGCCCCCCAGGGGAGCGACCCTTGCCTGATGGGTCGCTCCCCATCTCTAAAAAAAGAAACAACAAAAAAAAAAAAACACAAAAAAAAAATTTGCCCTGGCGCCAAGAGGTTTCTGCCCCCCCTGGGGGCAGATCGGCCTAATAATAGGCTGATCTGCCCCCAGGGGGGGCAGAAATGGCCTAAAATAAATTGCCCTCCCCCCCAGGGAGCGACCCTTGCCTAAGGGGTCGCTCCCTTTGCGTGAAATTCACGCAAAGAAAAAATTCCCTGGTGTCTAGTGGTTTCTAACCCCCTTGGGGGCAGATTGGCCCCATCAAAATAGGCCAATCTGGCCACAAGGGGGGCAGAAATGGCCAAAATATAATTTTCCCCCAAGGGGAGCGACCCTTGCCTAAGGGGTCGCTCCCCACCAAAAAAAAAAAAGAAATGAAACATAAAAAAAAAAAAAAAAAAAAAAATGGTCCCTGGTGCCTAGAGGTTTCTGTCCCCAGGGGGGGCAGAAAAGGCCTTCTCAAAAAAATGCCCCCCCTGGGAGCGACCCTTGCCCAAGGGGTCGCTCCCTTTTGTGTGTTTCAATAAAAAAAAAAAAATCCCTGGTGTCTAGTGGGGTTTCAAAAGCCGGATTGCAAGCAATCCGGCTTTTGAAACCCTCGGAGGGACTTCAAAGGGAAGGAAATACTTTTCCTTCCCTTTGAAGCCCCTCCGGGCCTCCCAAGTGATTGAAAAAGAAATGCTTTTGCATTTCTTTTTCAATCGCGCTGGAAGCAGAGCTTCCAGCGCGACTAGGGAGGCCCCTGTGACAAAGCGCGCGCTCGCGCGCTGACGTCACAGGGGGGGGGGGGTGGGGGGGGTCAGGGGTGGAAGGGGAAGGTCTTCCCTTTCCATCCCGACTTGGGGGGGGGGGAGGGGGGTACACGGGGGGCGCGCTAGCGCGCCCCCAAGTTCCCCTGTGCCTAGGACGAGATGATCTCGTCCAAGGCACAGGGGAACTGTAGCCTTGGACGAGATCATCTTGTCCAAGGCACAGAAGGGGTTAACAATACTTTTGGCACTGCTGGTATGATGCCTTATGACATACAACAGAGTAGTGCAGAGCAGTAGTGCTAATCATTTAGTATTTGCCATTGGTGGTCACCTCATATATGGCTAAGATGGAAACATTTTGGTGTAACTGCATCTCAATTTGGTACCATCACTTTCTTTGTATTGGTTTGCCCTTTTTTATTTGAAATGTTTACAAATATTACTTCCAAACATGGTCAATGTATTCGTTCAACAGTGAAAAAAGGGAAAAAATATCAAAAGCATGAAACCGTGACTGCCAATGGCATCTATCTGACATCAGCAAATGTGCATTTGAACATCACTCCTGATGTAGTGTGTCAAGAACTACTACATGATTGAAAAACCTGAATTTCCTATTCAAATAAATTAGAAATTGTTTATTTTAGTGTCATAGCCAAAAAGTAGATTTTTGGCAAAGAAATTACTCTAAAAGTACATATCTGACCTCTGAAATGAGAGCCAGTATTGAGATTGTCACTTCAACATGATTGTCTAATTATTTTACCATGGACAAGAACCACGCCGTAATAGAAATAGGAAATACTGTTTTGAGTCACATGTAAAGTGAACAAATGTTTTTTTGGCCACAGTAGCTAACAAAAACTAACAACTGTGGAGAAGTCTCAGCTAGGGAGAGTTCTCAACTATTATAATTCATAATTCTGAATAATCATGAAATCCTGCAATTTGCAAATTGTATTTGGGTTTGATGGTGATTTAGTCCTTGCTTAGGAGATCCTTTTGACTATAATAACACAAAGCAGTTTCTTGGAGAATCTGGAAGGGAGAAAGAGAAACTCATGGGATATGTTTATTTTGTTTCTATTGTGCTTGTCCCTTTATGAATGGCAATGGCTGTCAGTACCACCTACAGGAAATCAACATGCTAACTTCTGCTTGGTGTTGCCTTCCGTACTGTAGCCATTATAGAGATGCATGCAGGACTGTTGTTTTCCTGTAGATGTTACAATTATCTCACCCACAGAGAGATTGTCAATTCTCTGGCACCAACTGATTGGATGTAATGTACCTTCATCAATATACTGTCAAGATGTGCTCTTGTGGAGTTGGACACAGAGTACCCATGCAGTCCACATCTAGAAAATATTTGGCTTTATGAAGCAATACAATACTGCAGATTTAGAAGGGTGATAGAAAATATAGAAGAAAGGAGATATGCAGTACTTGAATGTGTCTGTTTTTTGGTTGGACATACCAAAGGAGATCTAATTAACCACAGAAAGCTTGATTGCTTAACTCCAGAGAGAAGAGAGTTTTTCTACTTGATACTTTTGCAGCTGTTCAAGCCATGGTGTGCTGAATCAGAATTACTTGCAGACTCACTGTGGTGGTCTGAACCGCCGCTGCTGTGGGGGTCTGACCGCCACATTATGACCCTGGCAATCTGACTGCCAGGGTACCGCCGTCTCTGCTGGGATCAGTGATCCCAGCAGGTTGCTGGCGGGTGCAGGTTGCAATTAGCCAGGCTATGCTGTGTGCCCTGCTCATTATAGCCTGGTTCTCTGCCAGCCTTTTCATGGTGATTTCATTCCTGTGAAAAGACTGTTGGAGAACAGGTGCAGGATGGAATGGGGGTTGGCTGCACTGCCCATGCCCTTGGTATGGGCAGTGCAGGTGTCTCCCTGCCCACCACCCTCATAATGCAGGGTGGTGCAGACAGTGTGGATTATGAGAGTGTTGGTGCCCCCTGCAGTCAGCAGTATTGCCGCAAACTCGATTACAAGCCGGCGACAATGCTGCCACCACTTTCCCACTTGGCTGATGGGTTGAAACCTTGGTTTGTGCCCATCAGCCTAGTGGGAAAGTTATGCTTGGCAGGGAGGTTGCCAGTACAGTGGTGGCCACCCTGTCAGGAGTTTAGCAGACGGGTGTTCCCATCCGCCAAACTCGTAATGAGGGCCTATGACTACTAGGAAGACTCTTTCAATGCTGTGGAAAACAGCATTGAGTATTCAGTGATTCCAAACTATTTTTAAATGTTGAAAGATGAAATTGAACAGGAAAAAAATGTTGCTGCTGAGATAGCTAAGTAGAGTTCACAAAGCATCCAAAGTTATTCACCACTGAGTCAAGATACTCTTGGAGAACATATTATTCAAAATGAAGCAGCAATAGCTATGAATGAGGTGGAGAGTAAAATGCAGGAAGCGAGAGAGGGAACTGTTTATTTAGAACACTTAGTAGAACAATTGAATGATGAACAAAAGAACATTTACATCAAAGTAAAAGCTAAAACAGAGGATGAATTTCTTCACCAGAAGAAATAATGTATGTTAGACCGGGCAGCTCTGAGCCTGGTTCCCTGTATTTTTTGTTTATGACCCCTTGCTTTTGGATCCTATGCTATAATTTGTTTTAGCTGGTTTTGACACTCTGGGAATTTACCACTGGTAACCAGTGCTAAAGTGCAAGTTCTCTCTTTCTAAATTGTATTGGTGATTGGTTATCAATGACTGGCATATTTGATATACTAATAAACCTCTAGTAAAGTGCACTAGAGGTGCCCATGGCCTGTAAATCAAATACTACTAGTGGGCATGCAGCACTGATTGTGCCACCCACATGTGGCACATACCTTACACCTGTCAGTGCTGTGTCTGTGTGTGCAGTTTTAAACTGCCAATTCGACCTGGCAAGTGCACCCACTTGCCAGGCCCAAACCGTCACTTTTAGTACATGTAGGTCACCCTTAAGGTAGGCATTAAGTAGCCCCATGGGCAGGGTGCCGTGTATTTAAAAGGTAGGACATCTACTGATGTTGTTTACATGTCCTGATAATGAAATACTGCCAAATTAGGTTTTCACTATTGCAAGGCCTATCTCTCTCTAAGGTTAACGTAGGGACTGCATTTAAATATCTTTTAAGTGCATTTTCCCATTGGGAGCAGATAATTATCCGGAGTTTGGTGTCTCAGAACTCATAATGTAAAAATATATCTTTGATAGAGTTGGTTTTTAAACTGTTTGAAAATGCCATTTTTAGAAAATGGTCATTTTCTTGCTTAACCATTCTGTGCCTCTGCCTGCCTGTGAAATCCATGTCTGGGTCAGACTGCTTGTGAAGTTTTTCTAAGGACTTAGACTGAGCTTGCCCCCTGTTCTGAAGTCTCAGGGATATCAAAGACTTAGGGGGTTACTCTAACTTTGGAGGAGTGTTAATCCGTCCCAAAAGTGACGGTAAAGTGACGGATATACCACCAGCCGTATTACGAGTTCCATAGGATATAATGGACTCGTAATACGGCTGGTGGTAAATCCGTCACTTTTCCGTCACTTTTGGGACGGATTAACACCTCCTCCAAAGTTAGAATAACCCCCTTAATCTGCCAGTACCTGGGCTCTTCTGCTGGAAGTCCTGACTTGCTAAGTGGTGCAAACCCAGTCCCTGGGACCTTAGATGTGGAAAGTGGTAACCTGCAGGGGAAAATCCACACACAGCCATGTGCATGACAGAAAAATCGATGCATGGCTCATGGCTGAAAATTAGACGCAGCACCTGCCTCCTGGTTGGAGAAACGATGCAGTGTCTGTTTTCACTGTGGCTTCTTCGCACAGCACGTTGGAAATCTCCACACACGGATCCTGGGTGTCAAAATCTTCAACATCCTCGCATGGACCTGAGGCTGTGCACCCAGAATCAAAGCACAGCCTTCCTTGTGAAAGAAGAATCAACGCACAGCTTTTGTTGCAAGTAAAGTATCAACACACGGCCTCACTTGCGAGTTAGGAATCGATGCATCACTTGCTTTTCGAATGCGCCATCACCCTTACAGCTGTAATTTTGATGCAGACCAGGTACTATATTTGATTTTGTCACTTTGGTCTTGCTTAATTTAGATAAATATTGGCTATTTTCCTAAACTGGTGTGGAGTCCTTTTGTGGTGTTTTCACTATGTTACTATGTGTGTTTGGTACAAATACTTTACACATTGCCTCTGAGTTAAGTATGACTGCTTGTGCCAAACTAGCAAGGGGGTGGGCAGGGATTATCTGAGCTGCATATCTCCTTTACCCTATCTGGAGTGAGGGTCCCTGCTTGGACAGAGTACAAACTGACTGCCAACTATCATTTCTAACAATGTGAATGTTCTTCATTTAAGCCAGTATTATTATACATCAGTGGTCAATCTGGCTCTAGAAAGAGATTTATGATTAAGGTTCTCATTGCTTGTCTACAAAGTACAGAATACAATTTGTCATGTGTAGTAGCAGCACCAACAGGATTAGCTGCACATAACATTAAAGGAATTACTTTACACCAACTACTTATCCTACCTATTGAACATGACAATAAAATGGAATATCAGCAATTATCTGGTAAAGCTTGTAATGAGGTGTAAAGAGTATTGAAGAAACTGAAACTTTCACTCATTGATGAGGTGAGCATGGTATTAAACTTAATGCTTGCCTTTATACACTTAAGAATGCAGCAGATTTTAAGAGCAAACTATGATCTGCTCTTTGAATGAAAACATTTAATTTTATTTGGTGACCAACTGCAACTTTCCCCCCAAATAAGACATTTAGGTGGTCATTATGACATTGGCGGTAAAAGCCGCTTACCGCCGTGCAGAAGACCGCCACCACACCGCTGTGGCCGCAGAATTCTGCCACAGCTATTATGACCCACAGCTCGGAATCCGCCAAAATTCAGACACCCACACAAGTCCGCCACACCAAAGGTCAGTGATAAACTGGTGATAACAAAATCTCCACCGTAACGCCAACAGAAGATGCCCACACTATCACGACCCACAAATCCACATGGTGGTCTTTCAACCACGGTATTCCATTGGCAGTACACACCGCCGCGCTCAAAATACACACACATTTACAAAACACAGCCACATTGGACAATTCCAAATACACACACCTGATACACATACACACACCACTCCCACACACTCAATACAATATAAAACACACACCCACATCACCCACAAACCCTTACTACAACAAATCACGAACGAGACTTGAGAGACTGTGGCTTTGCACTCCCCAGGATGGAACAGTGGGCAAACCACCCACTGTAGAGACTTGAGAGATTGTGGCTTTGCACTCCCCAGGATGGAACAGTGGGCAAACCACCCACTGTATAGACTTGAGAGACTGTGGCTTTGCACACCCCAGGATAATGCAGTGGGCAACCCACCCACTATAGAGACTTGAGAGACTGTGGCTTTGCACTCCCCAGGATGGAACAGTGGGCATGTGGCCCCCTCGTGGATTTGGCGTCGTGCACTCAACCGGCTGAGGTGCCTCCCTTTCCCTTCCCCTGAGGTGTCTGTTTAGTTGCTCTCTGATGCCCCTGCAGATGCCCCTGCAGTGTTCTCTCCGTTATGGTCGGGGATCTTGTGTAGGCCTCGCCCATACCGTGTGGGCCCAGTGTTCCACGGACTTAATTGGAGCACTACCTGGACTACTATGCTTGGTATATATTTTGTAAATAGTATATATATATATTTCTGCCTACTTGATTTGAATATATTACAATGGTTACACTCATTTTCTATTGTCTTTGCATTCTTCTGGGGGGCTGAGGGTTGTAACTGTGATGTATTAATATGCATTAGTGTGTGTGTTGTAGTGGGTGAAGGTAGGGGTGTTGCGTGTGTGTGTCCCTGTTTTTTGCCTCCCCCTCCCCTGTTTCGTAGGTGCAGTACTCACCGTGGTCTTCGCCACCGGCGTTCATGCTCCTGGTAGAGGAGCAGGAAGACTATCGCAGGTAGAATTTGGAGTTCTGGGTCCATGGTGTCCTCGTTCCTCGTGGGGTGTGTAGAGGTGTGCGTTTTCCCTTCGGAATTCCTGTTTCCGCCGTGTTTTTATCCGCGGTGAATCCGCCCTGGAAAAGGTGGCGGATTGGCCTGTCATAATAGTGTGGGTGTTACATTGTCTCCCGCCTGTCCGTTGACGGTGACCGCCACACTGTTGTAATGAGGGCCTAAATGCTGATGTAAGCTGTGTAAGAGAGTACAACCGGTTAAGAAGTCATTACGCTCCTCATTTAGGTCAATACCCTATTTATGAGAAATGGATAATCTGCCTAAAGCGGAAGCTTACAAAAGAATTAATGGATGTTCAGTAACAAAAGGATGAGTAAGCCGGCTTTACGAAAAAAAATGGCATATGTGGGAGATATTGTAGGTTACCAGTTAGAAAACAGTTCAGGGGTCAACTGCTATACAAATGTTGTTCTCAAAGTACTCTTTTAATTACCACAACTTGTAAATGAAATTCCACAAAAAATAGATAACCAAAGTAGGCAAAGGGTAGGTAAAAAGGAAAGACGTCAGCATTTCAGAAGCTCGATTAAGAGTCTTCTCCTTGGGGCAGAGAACAATTTCTAAGTTTCAGCAAAGCATAGAAAATGAACCAAGGGCAGAGAGGTCTGTACTTCTCTGGGTCCAAGGGGACCCAGAAAGAAGAAGAATGCCTCTGATAAAGATAGGGAACAGTATATTAAGGTCCGAAATGCAGGATGATTTGTCAATCACTCACTCCACATGAATGAATGTAACTTTCTAATCACAGTCCATCATATAACAGTCACTTGAAACATCAGGAAAGATTCCCATTGCCAACGTAGGAAAGGCATCGATCCTAGTTCATCTGTATGGTTTGAAACAATTGTATGCTGTTCATTTCCACAGTTCCTCAATGTATTGGGTTCAAGGTTACCTTCTCAGGCTCACTATGTGTAGAACAATAGGGCATCTGTTTCCAAGCTAACATTCTATGGGAACAAACTCTGAAAATGGTTACATTAGGTAGAATGACTAAACATTTTGCTTTAGTTTTATGAAACAGGGCACAATCATTTACATAAAATAATACACATGTAACATTCAGAATTATAAATTCATCATTAGTAAACTCCGTCAGTGATCATGTTAAAGTGAATTTAAAACAACATAACTCTGTTAGTACATTTCAGTAGATATAATGTAGACCAAGATTTCAACATTTTCATGTAACATTAAAACCACTTTTTAAAAACATTCATTATCATTTTACTGAAAACTATTAATTAACACCATAAAAACCATTGTTGGAAATGGCCTTTCTACAGGATCACCCTTAAACATTCTGCCTTCCTCCTTCTCTTTTTCTGACCTCATTTTTGTTGGCTTTAGGACCACTGCTAATCACTGCTAAAGTGCATATGCTCTCTCCCTAAAACATGGTGACATTGGCTCATACCCAATTGGCATATTTAATTTACTTGTAAGTGCCTAGCAAAGTGCACTACGTGCGCCCAGGGCCTGTAAATTAAATACTACTAGGGGACCTGCTGCACTGGTTGTGCCACCCACATAAGTTGCCCTTAACCCTGTCTCAGGTCTGCCACTGCAAGGCCTGTGTGTGCAGTTTCACTGCCACTTCGAAGTGGCATTTAAAAGTACTTGCATATAAGTCACCCGTAAGGTAGACCCTCGGTAACGCATAGGACAGGGAGCTATGTAGGTGTAGGGCAGGAGATATACCTGTGTAGTTCATATGTCCTGGTAGTGTAAAACTCCTAAATGTGTTTTCCATTACTGTGAGGCCTGCTCATTTCACAGGATAGCATTAGGACTACCCTCATATACTGTTTAAGTGGTAGGTTCTGATCTGAAAGGGGTAGCCAGGTCATGCTTAGTATGGCCAGAATGGTAATAGTGAATCCTGCTTATTGGTGAAGTTGGATTAAATATTGCTATTCTAGAAATGCCACTTTTAGAAAGTGAGCATTTCTCTACACTCAAATCATTCTGTGCCTTACAGCCTGCCTCCAATCCACTTCTGGCTGGGCTGGTTGACAGCTCCCTTGTGCATTTCACCCTGACAACCAAAAAAACAGAACGCTCAGTCACACCTGCACACGTCTGAATACTGAATGGGTCTTCCTGGGCTGGAAGGGTGGAGTGCCTGACACTTTTGAAAGGACAGTGGCCTGTCCTCACACAATGGATTGGCAAACCCCCTACTAGAACCCTGGCAAACAGGATTGCACTGAATGTGGACCTTGTGCACTCTTTGAAGTCTCCCCCACTTCAAAGGCACATTTGGGTATATTGATTGGGTCCCTGTCCCTACCAACTTAGACACATCTTGACAAGATACCTCCTGGGAAAGAAACTCTGAACCAGAACTGGCAACCTGCTAAGAGGAGCTGCCTGGCTGCCGAAAGGACTCCCCTGACTGCTTTGCTGTAAAGGACTGCTGCCTTGCTGTAAAAGACTGCTGCCTTGCTGTTGTCCTGCTGCCTTGCTGCTCTTTGGCTCTGCTGAGAAATGCTCTCCAAGGGCTTGGATTGAGCTTGCCTCCTGTTTCCTGAAGTCTCAGGGCCAAAAAGACCTCATCTCTGCAAAGAACTCCTTGTTTGTCAAATCTCAACGCATAGCCTGCCAGAATCGACGCACAGCCTGCCCTGTGGTAAGAAAATCACTGCATCGCGGAACCGGAACGACGCAGCCCGGTTCCCCAAGTGGAGATCGACGCAACACCAATGTTGCGACCGGAACTTCGATGCATGGCCCACCGGATTGACACATCGCCGAGCCGGAACAACGCAGCCCAACTTCCTGCGAGAGGAATCGACGCAGTGCCTGCCGTGTGTCAGAAATTTTCCTGCATTGGCCACCGGATCGAAGCAGCTCCTGTGACTTTATCCTGCATGCCCAGGATTTCTCTGCATCATCCCTAGGGTGTCTAAATACCCATCAATCCGAACAGGATCCAAGTCTGCGCACTGGAAATTGAAGGAAAAACCCTTGTTGCGTGGAAAAGCATCAATGCATTGTCTGTGTGCGCCCGAAGAAACTGATGCACAATCTCCCCATTTCCCACGCATCTCCTCCTCTGCGGTCCCGTGCGGATAATTTAGATGCAAACCAGGTACTTTATGCTTGCAAGAGACACTTATTGCTTTTTAAGAACTAAAGACTCTATTTATCATTACAAAAGTGATATTTCAACTTGTATTTATCAAATCTTGATAGTTTTTTACCTTAATTTACTCAGATAAGTATTTGTTCTTTTTCTATACCTGGGTGGTGTATTTATATGTGGTTATACTGTGTTATTGCATGATTTATTGCAGAAATACTTTACACATTGCCTTCTAAGTTAAGCCTTACTGCTCAGTGCCAAGCTACCGGAGGGTGCGCACAGGGTAATTTGGATTGTGTAGGACTTACCCTGACTAGAGTGAGGGTCATTGCTTGGACAGGGGGTAACCTGACTGCCAACCAAAGACCCCATTTCTAACAACCATAAAATCAAAACAAATGATTATACTTTTAGGTATATACCACATCACTCAAAATCACTGTTCTACAGTAAATGCACCTTAATATAGGCTTTCAGTGCACCACATGACTGCTAACTGACAGCTAACTTCTTAGGACTTCAAATAACAAAATGCAAAGATTGTAATGTATATTTGATTACTGTTAAAATGGGTCTGTTTACACCCTGTTCAAGCAGAGACCCTCACCCTAGTCCAGGTAAGAGAGTCAGACTCCTAAGACAACCCATGCTCACTTCCTTGGTGGCTTGGCATGAGCAGTCAGGCTTATCTCAGAGGCAATGTGTTAAGTATTTGTGCCCACACACAGTAACACAATGAAAACACTACAAATGGACACCACACCAGTTTAGAAAAATAGCCAATATTTATCTAGGTAAAACAAGACCAAAATCACAAAAATCTAAGATATAGAAGCAAAGATATGAATTTTTAAAGGCCCTCATTATGACATTGGCGGTAAATCCCACTTACCGCCCTGGTGACAGCCGCCAACATACCGCCGCGGTGGCAAATATCCATTTTATGACACACACACATCAATCCTACAGAATACAGCCACATATACAAATCCGCAAGCCCAAAGGTCAGTGCTAAAGTGGCGTTCCCAACACCCATACCGTTACGCCAACAGAACAACGGCCACCACATTATGACCCATGAACCATGGCAGACATTTAATGGCGGTAAACCATTGGCGTTACATACCACTGTGCTCAGAATGGAACCCATATACAGAACAACACTACATTGGACAATACTAAAAACACACACCTGACACCCATACACACACTACGCCCACCCACAGCACTAAAAAACACACAACCACATTACCCACAACCTTTTACAAACAACAATTACTGCCAGGCGATTGACACGAACAGCCCAGAGACAACTAGACACACACACACCACACATACACCCATACATCCCTCACGCAACCCACATCACACACCCCACCACATTACTCAACACACTCTCACCAACACACAACACCCATGTCCCCACAAAGGCACTCCCGTTTCAATGATGAGGAGTCATGGTGGAGGAAATTGTCAGGGTAGAGCCACAGCTGTTTGGAGCACACAGGTACAGCAGATATCCATTGCCAGTAAGATGGAGCTATGGCGGAGAATCGTGGAAAGGGTGAACACCATGGGACAGCATCCAAGAACAATGGACGACATCAGGAAAAGGTGGAATGACCTACGGGGGAAGGTATGTTCTGTGGCAGCAAGGCACCAGCTTGCCATACAGAGGACTGGCGGTGGACCCCCACCTCCTCCCCCACAGCTCACAGCATGGGAGCAGCAATGTCTTGGAAATACTGCATCCTGAGGGACTCGCTGGAATAGCCGGAGGACTGAACAATCGTAAGTCAACATTCACCACTTATCACCCTCCATACCTGCATGCCATCACACCCCCTCACCCTCACCCCCATCACTCCACTCCATCCCACACACTGCACCTACACATATGACTAACCCCGATGCTTAACACTGCATGCCATACCAATGCATGGACAGCCGTCCCAGCCCTGTGTGGACACCCATCACAAAAGCATGCACAGCATAGGGAAACTAACAATTACACAATACATCACCTTACACAAACAAAGGTGGCAGGGCAACAGCAATGATAGAGGGGAAGCAAGGGATGTACAATATGTCACAGCCATGAAGCATAATACATCACTTACATCCCCACAGGTGCCCCAGCCAATGTCAGCAGAGAGGAGGTGCCACGACAATCCAGTCCCCCAACAGAAGATGCCCCCAGTGATTACAGTAACTCTGGACTTCTGGATCTGGAACAACAACCTGGCCCATCAGGGACCACTGGACAGTCGGTCACCCAAGCCCACTCACAGTCCACCACAGAGCCTTCCCCATCAGTATCCAACACCACAGCACCCACATGGCATACCCACACCTCTGTCCCCAGGACACATCAATCAGCAGTGTGCCCACCTGTACAGGGACCCCAGTCCACACCTCATACCCAAGACAATCAGGGACCTGGGGTCAGTGGCAGTGGGCACACCGTTCAGGGGACAGAGGCACAGGCCAACAGGGACTCTGGGAGGACTGCTGTGCACCAGGGGGAGGACAGGCCCAGGGAACTGACCCTCCAGGAGGCACTCACCGAGATCCTGGGAGCCTACCAACATTCCCAGGACACAATGGGCAAGTTCCTTGACAACGTGCAGGAGAACAGGCGGCTGCAAGAGAAATGGTATCAGGGGATCATTGAGTACTTTCGGGCCATCAACACCACCTTGATATCCATAGCAGGGGTGCTGGCAGACATGGCCAACATCATGAGGGAAGCAACAGCACACCAGCGGGCCCCTACCACTAGCCAGTCCATTGACCAGCCCTCCACCTCCGCTGCAGCTAGTGGGCAGGAGGCCCAGCCACACGACCCACAGGCCACAAGCACCCATCCCCCTGCAGAAGGTGAACCACCCCACAAATGTTCCCTATGACCCAGACAGAAGCCAGAGATACTTGCCAAGACCACCGCCAGGAAATGAGACTCAACTGATTGTCCCCCTTGTATCCCACACTGTCACCTTGTCCACTTTACACTGCCTTTGCTCCCCTTCCTATGACCCCTTGAACACTGGACCTGTGCTACAAACAGACTGGAACAATACACTGGACTTTCCTCCATCATCACCCCATTCCATTGCACTTTTCCCTCAATTTCATAGCACTACCATAAACACCCTTGAACACAATTCGACTACTACTATTTTATGTGTTGAAAATGTGCATTTATGGAAACAGTGACATCTAAGCCAAATGATCTGAGCACTGTGAGAGCATAGAAATAATGACCTGTAGCTGTCTGTACTCATCACATCAGTACACAGTTGTGATCTCATCAACATCTGTAAAATGATAAGCCATAGGTGACAGTAAGTTGAGATGTAGTGGAAGTTAATGCCATCAAGCTACAGCCACACAGAAAACATCAATAGTCAGAGGAATGGTCAGTTGCACTGTCTCACCTGTGTGTCATTGGAAGCATTGACCTATAACTGATGTTCTGTTGTCCTCACTCGCATCCTCTGCCTCCTCATCCTCACCGTCCTCCTCAGGGTCCACTGCTGCCACAGGGGCATCACCAGTCTCCTCCTCCTGCAGAAAAGGTACATGCCGTTTGAGGGCCAAGTTGTGCAACATGCAGCATGCCACTACTATCTGGCAGACTTTCCCGGGTGAGTAGCACAGGGATCCACCTGTCAGATGGAGGCACCTGAACCTGGCCTTCAGGAGGCCAAAGGTCCTCTCGATGATCCTTCTGGTTCACCCATTTGCCTCATTATAACATTCCTCAGCCCCTGTACTGTCATTCCTCACAGGGGTCAGCAGCTACAATAGGTTTGGGTAGCCAGAGTCACCTGCAAGTATTGAGGGACAACATTTAGGGATGATACCTGAAAGCATACACTATCATACAGTGGGTGGGGACCATGACTCCCCTATTAGACACACCCTGTGTCTCTGTAGTTGGACCATCACATTTGGGATGCTGCTATTCCTCAGAACAAAGGCGTCATGCACCGACCCAGAATACTTAGCATTGACGTGGTAAATGTACTGGTCTGTCAGGAACACCATTTGCAGATTCAGTGAGTGGAAACTCTTCCGATTCCAGAAAAAATGTTCGTTCTGTCCAGTCTATAGGTGAATATAATGTGCCTGTACTCCAGTGTAGCCAAGTCAACAAGGGGCCTGTACACGGGGTATGTCTCCTCCTCCTATTTATCCGCAGCAGTAGGTATCTAGGGGACACAAGAGTAAATAGGCTGTCACATTTTGAACAATTGAACCCCAACCGCAGTGTACATAGTGCATTTATGTGATGGGACAGTGGGAATGGTGAGGTCTGTGCTAATCGAGGGCTGTGAGCAGTTAAGGTTGATATGACTGTTGTCCGCCACCATGAAATAGAGACCGCCTGTCCTGTATGTAGGGACAGTTGGAAGTGAGATAACTCCGCTGTCGTTGGGCATCGTTTCAGAAGGCGGTCTTGCACCGCCGTGCAATTCCTTACTGGATAATATGGGGCTCTACGGAGTACAGTGGCCAATGCGGATCTGCACCGGCGGTGACGGTGTACACCGCCTCGGACGTGACCTCCATTTCCTATCTGATTCCTCACTTGTTTCCTGACCTTCAACAGTAGAACACCTACACTGTGTGTGCTGCTGTGACCTGTGTCTGGCACCTACCATGGCCCGTCTGACCGGAGTAAGGGTCCCTGCCTTCACTTTGGAGGAGTTGGAGCATTTGGTGGATGGCGTCCTACCCCAGTACGGACTGCTGTATGGGCCTCCAGACCAACAGGTGAGTACCCCTTGGGCATGATGCATGTTGGAAGGATGGATGGAGATGTGTGTGCAAGCATCATGTCATCGGGGAAAATGTCTTGTGGTGGTGTACATGGTGTGTGCCGGCCGATGTGTGTGCCAATGGTGACGGAAACGGGTATGGTGGGCCATACGTGTGACAGGCTGGATTGTATGTGTAATGGTGTCCTCCGGTCTGTATTACCTCTGCAGGTCAGCGCCCATCAAAAGAAGGGATTATGGCGTGCCACTGCCAAGGATGTGCAGACCCTGGGGGGTCTATGGCAGGCAGAGCACCCACTGTCGGAAACGGTGGGAGGACCTGAGACGCTGGGCATGGAATACCGCAGAGGCACAGATGGGGCTGGCCTCCCAACGAGGAAAGGGGGCCCGTTGGAACCTGAGCCCCCTGATGGCTTGCATACTGGCGGTGGTCTACCCATAGCTGGATGGGGGCTTGAGGACATCACAGCAACCACAAGGGGGTGAGTACAGTGGGCATTACTACAACAATTGGGAGGTGGCATGGGATCCGGATGGTGGGTATGACTTAGTGGGAACTCCTGAGGCCAGGCCAGACATTGCAGTGTGATCCAGCTCAAGGGTAATGGGTGTATAGCAAATGCAGGTAACCTAGCTTATTAGCATTCCGTGTCAGTCAGGGCTTTGTGGGTACCAGGAGGGCTGCAGTTGGAGGTGTGTGGCCCTCATCTTGCTGTGGCATCTAGCCAAATCACTGACAGTGCAATGCATAGTGCTCAATCCTGATTGATCCCTGTGTGTGACGGTGCTTTGTATGTCAACTGTGGTGTTGGTGTGGTAATTGACCCAGCGTTTCCTTTCTCTCTCTCCCCCCTTTTTTCTTCTGTCATCCTGTCAATGTATGCATTAGCATCATCTGGCGGAGGAGCAAGGGCACCGGTGACAGAGGGAGCTGCATCCCGCAGGACCCTGGAGGCAGAGTCCACCGACGCCAAGGGAACCACTGGGACTGAGGTCTAGGGGAGCACACTGGCAGAGACAGGAGGTGACAACACAGATTCAGATGCCTCTTCCGATGGAAGCTCCCCGATCGTGGCGGACACCTCTGTGACCACCCCAGCTGCAGGTACAGCTTCCATCCCCGTAGCAGCACCGCCCTCCCAGTAGCCCATCAGCGAGTTGCCCGTGCCCGATCAGCGAGTTGCCTGTGCCCGCTCACCCAAGAGGGTGGGCATCTCCTTCGCCCAATGCACCTCAGGCCCTGCCCCAGTAAGCCCTGCTGCCTTGAGTGAGGAGGCTATTGACCTCCTGGGATCCATCTCTGTAGGGCAGTCAATCATTGTGAATGTCTTCCAGGGGCTGGCATCCCAGATGCAGCAATGCAATGGATTCCTGGGGGGCATTCACAGTGGATTGGCGGCCCAACAAAGATCGATTCAGGCTCTGTCCTCCTCTCCCATGGCAGCCATTGTCCCTGTTTCTTCTGTCCCCCCTCCAACTACCACTTCCCAGTTCCAGTCTCCATAACCCCAACCCATCCCATGAACACATACAGACGAGCATGCACACAAGACAACACACAAGAGTGGCACAGTCAAACACAGGCACTACATTTCATCCCACAAGCACTCATGCAAACACCAGACAGTTGCAGACACAACCACATCCACTGCCTCCACTGTCTCCCCCTCCACCTCCTCCACCTCCCTTACAGTCTTGTCCACACTCACACCTGTATGCACTGCATCAAAATCCACCACCACCATCACCACACCCAGCAGCACACACACCTCACTAGCAAACACCTCCACATCATCCATGCATGATCTCCCCTGTGTCCTCTCCCACCCTGTCTGTCCCCCCTCCTAAAGGACACAAACGCAAGCACTCACACACCCAACAGCCATCCACCTCATATCAGCATTCTGCCTATGTACCTGCACCGAAGTCCAGCAGACACACACCTCCAACAACCACTCCCTCAACCTGCACTCCCATCCCTCCTCCCTCATCCTGCCCCACCGTCCCTAAGAAGCTTTTCCTTGCCCAACATGACCTCTTCCCTCCCCCTACTCCGTCCTGCATTCTTGTCCTTGCATTATTCTGCGTGTATCATGTGCCATTGTTTTTGATCTGCAGCTGGTTGTGTGTATGGTGTGTGTTTGTCTGGTGTTTGTTATGCGTGTGTGTGTCACTCTAGTTTTCCTTCCTCCCTCCCTTGTATGCCAGGCGACTGTACTCACCTTCGTCATCTTCGTTGGTGTTGGTGTTCCAGGTGGAGCATGTCGTAGATGAGCATCGGGAAGACTTGCAGGTCCGGTTCCATGGCCGCATTGTTCTTCCCTGTATCTCCGATGGTGAGTCTTTGCTCTTCTGTGATGTGTTTCCGGCAGGCATTTGATGGTGTTGATACCGCCCCAGAAACTGTGGCGGATTGTAGGGTCAAAATATTGTGGGCGGCACTTTGTCTTCTGCCTGTCTGTTGTTGGCTACCGCCGTGTTCAGTGTTGCTAACACCCCGGCGGTCGGTGTGGTACATTGGCTGTTTATGGGAGTTTTGTCCGCCATGGTCATCATTTGATGGTAATTACCACCAGCCTGTTGGCGGTATTACCGTCACTTTATCACTCACCACCAGGGTCATAATGAGGGCCTAAATCTCAGTATAGCTCTTAGAAACACAATAGTTTCAACTGGAGCTATCATGATATAGTTGACAGAGTCATTACCAACAGTCTGTCGCCACATGAAGGGGAGCACGGGCTGGGCACAGAGTCGCACGGACCCCCAGGTACAGTACTTTTGAAAATGATGAAACAAAGTTGTTGCACGTAGCTGGGAAGGTGAGGGGTCACTGGAGCCGGTGCAGCCTCAGTCCCTTACTGCTACAAGGAAGGTGAGGCGTTGGATCCTTACTTGCGAGGCAGGGGAGGAGAGGCATCGGTTCCTTACGGTTACAGGGGAAGTGATGCAGTGTCGGTGGCGAAGCATCAGTTCCTTACGAACCAGCTGGGTCGATGAATCCAGCAGGTCAAGAAGTTCAGTATCGACTATGCGGTGTCGCGATCACACCACAGGGCCACAGGTACTGTGATGGAGTCAGAGTCAGGAGTCACCGATGTATGGGACACAGCACTCAGAACTCACGCTGTGGCTGGACTTCGGAGGTGCTGCAGCAGTGACCGGCCTGCCACCTCTGTTGTTGCACTCAGCAGAGACCACGGCTCCTGGGGCATGCAGCGATGAGGAGTCAGACAATGGCGCCAGATCTGAAATTGCTCTGGAGTTAACCCACTTGGTTTCTTCTTGGTTTCACCAGAACTCACTTCCAAGGGCCCAGGAACTGGATTTTGCACCACTTGCCAAATCAGGACTCTCAGCAAGATAGTTCAGGTGCTGGCAGATGAAATCTTTCATGTCCCTGAGACCTCTAAAAGGGGACAAGGTCAGTTCAAGCCCTTGCAGAACCTTGGAAAGCAGGATGTAAAAACATAGCCTAGTCTGTTCACTCCCAGGGTAGAAGTAGCAGCAGTAGGCCAGCACAGCAAAGCAACAAGCAGAATGGCAGATCCTCCTTAGCATCCAGCTCTTCTCCCTGGCAAAATGTCCTCAGTCCAGAAGTGTTCTGAGTTTGTGGGGTCAGCAGTCCAATACTTATACTCATTTCTGCCTTTGAAGTAGGCAAACTTCAAAGCAAAGTCTTTGTAGTGCACAAGACCCTGTTTCTCCCTGCCCTGGCCCCAGGCACACTCCAGGATGTGAGAGACTGCATTGTGTAAGGACAGGCACAACCCTATTCAGGTGCAAGTGTCCATTCCTCCCACCACTGTAGCCCAGGAAGACCCATCAAGATATGCAGGACGCCTTAAGATACTTTGTGTGACTGTCTAGATTGACTTCACTAACAGCCCAACTGTCAGTCTGACCCAGACGTGCATTCCATAGCCAGACAGAGGCACAGAATGGTTAAGCAAGAAAATGCCCACTTTCTAAGAGTGGCATTTTCAAACTTACAATTTAAAACCAACTTCATCAAAAGATATAGGGGGTCATTATGACCCTGGTGGTTCGGCACCGCCACCCCGGCGATGGCAGCCAGACTGCCGACAGCATGGCGATGCACGACCATCAAATTTTGACAATGGTAGTGAACTGGCTGTATTGTAGCCAGTTCACCACCTGTACCACCAGGGTGGAAGGACCGCCTGGACGAAGGTAGACCACCTTCGACCCGGCGGTCCACCTAACACCGCCTGTGGTATTTTGTGCATCCTTACCACCAGGGATTCTGTGGCGGCAGACCCGCCACGGACTCCTTAGCGGTAACGATACTGGTGACAGGAATGCTCATTCCTGTTGCCACTGCAGGACTCCCCAAACTCCCCCTCCATGTAGGACCCACCCCCCAAACCGTGACACCCTCTACCCCCAATCCCCATTCCAAAACCCCACCCGATCCCCATTCCAACCCCCCACGCCCCATCTCTATTCCAACCCCCTCAACCCCCACCCCCGTATATTCACGCAGGCACACATCACACATACCTACATACACATACACGCACACTTATTCCCACACACATACACACGGTCACAACACCCACCTACCCCCGCATGCACGCATTCACACACGCACACATACACTTGCATACACATGCACACAAACACAAACAACACCCCCACCACCCCCCATTCACACAAACACACACCCCCATTCATGCACACAACACTCAACACCCCCACCCACTTCCCCTCTCATGCCAGTCGATCACCTTACCTGGTGGTTGCGATGGTCGTCTGAGAGTGAACAGGGTCCATCGTGCTTGCTCTGCTGCCAGCGCCCCACCAACACAACACCGCCACGCCTAATACTAAGTTGTAGTAAGCATGGCGGTGTTGTGTTACCGTGGCAGTGCCAGCAGAGCAACCTCCACTGCACCGTCAACTGCCAGTATGTCTGCCGGCGGCTCTCTGCACAAATTATGGTGGAGAGCCTCCAGCAGTCATAATATGGCGGTCGAATGACCTCCATCACCGACGGTCCTGTGGCTGGCGGGACTTCGTCAGTCTACGTTGTAGACTGCCAAAATCAAAATGAGGGCCATAGTTTTAAATTGTGAGTTCAGAGACCCTTAATATTTTAAGGCGATCATCATGTTAGCCTATGGGAGAGATAGGACTTGCAATAGTGAAATCCAAATTTAGCAGTATTTCGCTATCAAGACATATAAAACATACCAGTACATGTCCTACCTTTTAAATACACTGCAACATGCCCATGGGGCTGCGTTAGGCCTAACTTAGAGGTGACTTACATGTAGTAAAAGGGAAAGTTTGGGACAGGTAAGCAGATGCACTTGACAAGCCGAACTGGCAGTTAAAACTGCACACACATATACTGCAGTGACTGGTCTGAGACATGTTTACAGGGCTACTCATGTAGGTGGTAAAATCAGTGCCTTAGGCCCATTAGTAGCATTTGATTTACTGGCCATGGGCACACATAGTACACTTTACTACAGGCTTACTAGTAAATCAGATGTGTCAATCGTGGAGGAACCAATCACCAATACAATTTAGGCAGAGAGCACTTGCACTTGCACCAGATTCCTAAAACCAACAAAAACAAGTCAGAAAAAATAGGAGCAAGGAAGCAAAATATTTGGGGATGACCCTGCAGCAAGGGTCAGGTCCAACAATTACTATGACGTCAAAGTAGCAATAATATTTCAGATACATCACATCAGTGGTAATATCACAGATCAAAGGGATAAGGCATTTACACCCCTCAGTGTGATGTATTTTCATGGTGATTGTTTTAACAACCAGTCTGTTTATTTCATGCTACCCTTCTAAAATCATGAATTAATAATTATGAATACACTACTTTCTTCTTATCCGATCCGCCGTATAAGGTCTGTCCACGGCTAGTAAACAACATATTAGAATAGAATAGGATAGAATAAATAGATCTTTCTGATGTACTTCTTTTGCTTAACTTGATAAGTTCCAAAACGTTTAGACATAAACCATGACAACAAATACCCAAAGATGTTTTTCTGTTTCCTGTTTGCAAATATAATCAAGAGGTTTACTGATAATAGTAGCAAGTTATAGTTATCTTAGGGCATGAATTACTTGAGGTAACTCTAACTGTAACTGGTAACTTTCTATGGTTTTGAATGGTTTTGTTCATTTAAATTATGAGCCTAACTATAACGCCCCTGTAACCTTTGGTTTTAATGAATTTCTAAAATTCTATTAGTTCTTTGCTATAACATCCCTGTAAACTTTGATTTTTGAGTGAATATATCTATATATCTATATTGTATATATATATATATATATATATATGTATATATATATATGTATGTATATTTATATATATGTACATAAAATTATATATGCATATATATATAAAGCCAGATTCACAAAGATAAACTTAAACCAGACTTCTAAGTTTACATCTTTGGGAATTCACAAAGGGTATTTATGAGTAGTATCTTTAGGTCTGTACTCGTGGACACAGAGAGGAGTCCTGTCTGCCCAGCAGCCTACCTGCTCCTGTTGCGGCCTTCACTGAAACACAAGGTGACCGCAAGACATCCTGGGCCTCCAGGTGGCCATAGCCCTCCTACTCTACACATGGGGCACATACCTAACAATGGGGGGGGAGGGAATTCAACCTGCTCCACTTTTAGGACGCTAAGGTGGCTGCTGTTCTCTTTTGCCACGCGGACTGGAATCCACACCTATAGTGGCTCATCCTCCACTTCATCAGCCAGCCCCTCCAAACCGATGATCACCTACACTGAAGATAGCAGTGGGAATCCTCAGTTGCCTGCTTTGTGAGCCAGCAAGACACAGGAGCATGTACCCACGATGCACACACTCATGCTCTGATTCAGGTTATACTGGTAGCTGTCCGATGTTGTATTCTGCTAATTCCCTAGTGAGCACATTAAACCTACTGCCTGTGGACTGTCCTGTTCCACACTGATGATTCCTGCACAACATCACTGCACAATGAGAAGAGAAGGTCATCCTGAGCAGTGGGCTTCTGCAGGGGCACTATCCCTCCTCTTTCCAAAATACTTATTGTAGTGGCACCTATTACTTTCTGCAGATCTCGCCAGGGTACACAGTGCTGTGCCACAGCATGATGGTGATGCCTAAGTCACCAAGCACTTACAACAGAAGTGCTCGACTCAATGCCTTCTCCTTTCCCCACAGACTGCACCTGGGCCACTCTGCAGCAATTAGAAGCAGCTCTCCATATGCACTCCACCCTGTTTGAAAAGGTTCTGCAGGCTATCCTGGACATGAAAACATTTCTGGAAGCCAAGATCAACACAGTCTTTCAAGACGTTAAGCTCCTCCATGCGGAACACCGCAAACTGACTGGCAGGATGAAGGAAGCTGAATCCTCTCTTGTCCTCTTGAGAGGCACAGTCCAGGAACTGCAGGTACAGATGGAATGCTTGAGCGCAGTGGTGGTGACCCTACATCACAGGTCGGAAGATACGGTGGGGCACTCCAGGTGCAATAAGATACGCTTTATGGCTTTACCTGAGCAAATGGAGGGTCCAACTGCAAAACTCTTCATTGAGAAGTGGCAGATGGACACTGTGCTAGTTGATAACGTGCTAACACTTTTCTCGATCAAAATGGTGCATAGAATACCTGGCAGACCACTACCCTTGGCGGCCCCACCAAGGCCGATCATTGCCCGTCTCCTCAATTATCAGGACCGAGATCTGATACTTCAGTGCTTCTGAGCTCAAGGGCAGAGGAGGTTTGAAGATACTTCCCTCACGTGTGTCCTGACTTCATGGCATAGCGTAGGTACAGCAGCTATGGGGCTCATACTCCAAAGTTAAACAGCACCTTTGTGACAAGAACATTAGGTATGCTTTGCTGTTTTCTGTGAAACTCCTGGTCATGGATGATGAGACAGCACACATCTTCTCCATACCTGTGGATGTCTGGACATGGTTGAACGCCAAAAGTATGGCCCAACCTAAAACTGAAGATTCAGTGGCTGGCGAATGGCTGACACCTCACGCTCACTGCGATTCTGTCAAGGGCTAAATTCACCAAAACCCAAAAAGTGGAGGAGTGGGCCAGAGCACTGCTAGAGGCCACCCAGTGCACCAAGAATTCCTTCATAGGACCTAAGAAGGAGTGCCTCTCAGACTCTGGTTCTTACACAGGGACCACCCAAACTTCATCTGTGGATAGGGCCAGATGTCACTCATTGCACAGCTGAGGTGTGACTTTCAACCTGCTTGTACTTCTCTCTTACTGTTAATGTCCCTGTGTGTCATTGGTGCAATGCTTTTAGTAACTCAACAATAAACGTACAACTGGCTCCTACTTTGTCTATGACAAAATTTCGATGCAATGGCTCCATGCCTTCTGAGTGCTGCAACAATATCACACTGCGGTTCGAAAAAGCTTCAGAGTATGTGGCTGGGTGACCCTGGGCTGCCAGAACTCAAGGGACCTCTATAGAAAAGTTTTTGTTACTTTTAATGGGGACTAGAAAAGGAACCACTCACTTGGCCCTGAAGTCTACAGGTAAGAATTCTTCCATACTACAAGAAACTTCCACATGGGCACCTTTTAACCCTTGTGTAGTTTCTGCATAAGTTGTTTTGGGGTACTTGGCCAGAGGCTGGAATGTCACCTCCCATGGGGGTATTAACTAGTACTGTAATGTTTGTTATTTCATATTTGTTCATGCCAGGCCGTGGTATGCAGATGGAAGCTAATTATGGAGGGAGGGGCCGTTGGGAACATCCTAGGTGTGTCACCTATTAGTGGAATCGTGGCACACTTTCCGTTGCCATGAGCACACACACTGACAACGTTATCCCACAGTAATATGTGCTGACATGGAATGGGAATGTTATGGTGACTCCTACCAAACTCTATCAGATTCACACATATCTTAAGTGCTGCCATACACATTTCAATATTTTACAGGAAATCCATTTCACTGACACAGATCTCCAGAAGCTTATATCCACATGGCGAAGGCAAGTATACAGCACATCCTCATCGAAGTCCGCCCGGGGAGTGTTGATATGGATCATGCTGGGAGTCCCTTATGTCCTGGAGCACTATAGTACAGACACAGGTGCTTGATATGTAATGCTAGAAAGATATCTGAATGGCTTACCCGTGATGGTGATGTAAATTTTCTCACACAACCATATCCTTAGAGAATTCCTCAATACCCTTCCCCGGCACTCTTTCATAACTCAACAGCTCCCTGCTTGTGGGGGGGGACCTTAACTGAGTACTAGATGTAGGCCTTGATCGGTCTATCCCTCACTGCATGGAGCGCTGAGTAGAAAGGTAGCCCATTGTTTTGCCTCATGGCTTACAAACATGGGGCTCCATGCCTTGTAATGTATCAGCACCCTCTGGACTATGAGTACTCCTTTTATTCCCTGGTCCAAGCCCTCCACACCAGGATGGATTTGATCCTTGTTTCTGCCTACCTGGGACAGGTGATTGTGGGGTAAGAATACCTAGCCTTCCCTTTTATCTGACCACTGCCCATTGCAAGCTGAACTGCAATGGGGCAGACTGTACCCATGTATTCCCACATGGCACCTGCAGACTGTGGCACTTTCAGATCTCCAATTTAGGGAATTGATTTCAGTGTGTATCAGGCAGTACTTTGAACATATCAAAGAAACCACTTCCCTTCGTGCCACAGAGTGGGACACCCACAAGGTGGTGGAGATGGCCATTGCCTGTCAGCTACCTGGGGAGTGAGACACATGTTGCACAATGAATTGATATCATTGGAGACTAAGCTATGACCCTTCGGAAAGGGCAGTTGCAGCAGAGACGGTCCAGCCTGATCGCCTCTGGGACTTCCGAAAGAAACACAGGAAGCGGAGACGTTATTAAGCAGACATGACTATAAACAGGGCCTGACTAGACTAAACATCCAGAGCCACCACCTGGGGAGGTTATTGGCATGGCTCGTTCCAAAACAGGACTAACGTAGCTGGATTGGGGTTGTTAAAATGGGTGACAACCCAAGCTGTTATTAATGATGCCTTCCACAACTATTACCGCACGCTGTATGCTGCAAATCCATTCCCTGCCCCTGAGCAGATGAAAGCTTCCCTGAGAGATCTCCATCTGACCTGTCTGTCCCCACTCCAAAAAGCTTAAATCGACAAGCCCATCTGACTCAAAGATCTTCAGGCTACAAAAACTCAGATAGCTTGGAACAAAACTCCGGGTACCGATGGAATACCGGTTGAATATTAAACCACATTCTCGGCATACCTCACCCAGCTCTTGTTCGATGTGTTCAATGAGGCTCAGACTCATGGTAAGCTTACGGACTCTCAGCACATGGCATTGATAGTAGTTCTTCTCAAGCAAGGACTATCCACTAGATGTACGCTCCTACAGGCCGTTATCCCTCCTTAACCTTTGTTGTGCAACCATTTTAGTTATAGCTCCATGCACGTTATTTTAGCACACTAGGCCTGCCGCTGTGCACTTTAACTTAGATATATTTTATTCAGCTTTGTTTATTATTCTAACAATAGGCCAGCACTGTGTTCTTAAACAAAACATTTCTTTCACTCTGTGCTTCTCTCAAGGCTACAGTAAGATAGGTTGCCGGTAAACATCGTAAACGTTTTGTCTCAGGTATTCATAGAAACACAGACATCCTTATGTAGGGACATTTTCCCTGTTCCATACACGTTAGAGGGAGATTCCAGCCAGATGACCACGACTGTATGCTGATTGCTGAATGCTTCGCTACAGCTGCTTATGCAGACTTCAAGCCTTTTTTCAGGTATGGGGGAACCTGAAGGGCAGAACTAGAGCTGAACATGCTATGCTCTAATATAGCCTTGGTAGGAATTAGTCTATTGACTCTAATGGCAGTATGGTAGCGTTATTTCTATGCTTCACTCTCCTTGTCACAATTTTAATCTTGTCAAGCTTTATCGTTCTGGTTATTGCAGTGCAAGCTTTATTGTCTAAGATGCAGTTGCTTCATTAAAACCTTATTGAAACATATACTGCCTTTGCTTGTCCTTGTATATGTGAGACTAATGTAACTGTCCAATCATCCCTGCTCTTGGGTAGAGATGAGGCACTAATAGTTAGCCAGAGCAAAACATGGATTAGGGCAACAGGTGTCACCTGTAGTGGGTTAGGACTCAGTCTCCCACACCGCAGGCAATTCTGCCGCTCAAATCCAGTAGTCTCATTAGAATAATGAGAGCCTGCGCGACATGGTGCCGCCAACGTCTGGTCAGGCTCTCATTTTCGGGTCCTCCTGAGTATCTCTCTCCCACAACATACAAAGACACCTCAGTACTATATACGGAGACGTTCGTGGTATTGAGGATTTCGTCCTCAGATAAGTAGGGAACACCTATCTGACGCTGGAGGTTGTTCAAGCTTGAACTCTAAAAGGATAATCCCCATTTGGTGTGCTTATCTCTGAACAAACTTACCATTCATTATGGCGAATCCACAACAGGTAGCAATTTCAGTCAATATGAGACCACCCCTTACTGCACATTTATTGGCACATGGCCTAACAGCCCAGGGGGGTCCAGTCACATTAGTTGTTGATGCACATGCAGTCTATAGAACCAAACTTTTTTATTCTTGAGTCACATTTCCAGCAGTTGATGGGAACACAAATACATTTCATCACTATACACCTGCAAACGTACCTGCACAATGCAGAGCATATGCATATCTAGAGATACCTCTATTTTATCAAGAACATAATAATTGGCTTGATGGCGCCCTACCCCACACAATTTTTCATGTTATGTTAGGTCCTCTAAGTAATGAAGGTCCTACCTGGCCTTCATTGGCCACTTATACACCTCACCCTTCTGCAGCGAACCTAACGGTAGCTGAAGTCCGTCGCTTATATGCTGATCTGATGGCAATATACAGACGATTGGTACAGTTTGTAATGCAAACATTAAACACAGACCCTGCACATGCTGCACCAGCGCAACCACATGCAGTAATGCCAGGTATTAACCCTGTGACTGTACATTCGATCATGGGTAAAGTACCCGCCAAATGAGAAGAAATTCCGTTTTGGTTAGCTCAAAAAATAAATGCACTGGAGGCAGTATTTCCCCATATGGGGCCTCAGGATAAACATAGAATATTAACAATGTGCTTGCCATTTGGGATGGTCCCCACAGTAGATAACTGTAATACACGGGGCACGATATTTGCCATGCTCTATACAACTACACATGGTACACACCGACACTTGCCAATTTACCGAAAGTGTTGAAACAAATTCAAGATGAATACGGGTCTGCCCTGGCCCTGGACTTGGGGATGCAATTAATGGGCAACTTTGCCACCGTATCCTCAATTATATTAAGTAACCTTAAAGCGGAAGCCGTTGCACTAGCGGTGCGCATGCGGCTCCTGGACATTCCTCCACAGGATCAAGAATGTGAGCTGCCAAAGATTATCGCAGAGACCTACTCTAGCATTGATTGGGATAGTCTGGGGGCCAGAGAAACAAAAGCACATTTTCAAGGTAAATATAATAAAGATTCTACCAAGCAAGCTCCTGAGGGTACTAAGAAACGCTGGGATAAAAAACAACAAACTCCCAAAAAAGAAGGGGGAGAATCTCTGCATACGGAGACCTCATAGAATAGATACAATCTCAGAAATAGAGATAATATAAAAACACCTAACAGCTATCAATATACTGATACAGGCCTATCTAGTTCCTTTCAGGACTCATTGGAAAAACGCAGTGAGAGAGGTGGGCGGTCAGAGCAAAGAACTGAGTACGTGAAACCGAGACAGGAATCACAATGCTCAACAGAAGTGTCTGTTAAAAAGGAAGAGAAACTTCCCCAACTAAAACCACAATTCAAAAAGAAAAAGGTGGCAGTAGTTGCAATTCGACATGCCACTCAAGAAGAGGGCTCTCTTCATTAACAAAGAGTGGGCACTAGTGCTATAAGACAGCACAGCAGAGGTCACAATAGTTTGTCGGAATCTTCTAGAGCATCTGGAGGTGAAAGCAACTAATGACTTTCTACAAGTGGAAACTGCGGACACACGTGTCTTCACACCAGATACGGTGTACAAAGTAACATTACAGTTAGAAGGAGACATTGAACACACAATAGACAAAATCTTTTGGCACAGTGTCATAAACATATATGATATTCTATTGGCTGAAAAGGATTGGCCGCCTGAATTTGTCCATACTTGCCCTTATGGAGAAGATGTTATTAAACCTTCTTTCTCACCTCTAGTTCCGAGGAGCTCGCTGAATCCTACGCCATTGCCTGGGCATTGGCGCAGGCCCCTGCGTTATATCACAACCATGTAGGATGGAATAAAGATTCCCCCTACCATGTAATTCCTATTAAAAATCAACCCCAACCTCAACCCCAATATCCAATAAAACACGATGCTAAAGCACCCGTGAGGGAGATCCTCACACAATTCGAGTACCAGGGCATAATCGAACCCTGTGTCTCACCTATGAATAATCCTTTATTCCCAATAGCTAAACCGTACCATTCGTACACAATAGTCTTAGACTACAGACATTTAAACAGTCATACACCCACATACGCTATACAAAACCCACATAGCACAGCACTCATGAATAACATAGTGCACAAAAAATACAAACAACACTGGACATTTCCAATGGTTTCTTCTGCCAAAATATAGCGCCTGAGAGTGGAAACTTAACAAGTTTGAGTGCACTAGGCTCCCAGAAAAAATGCTGTCATTTACCCCAGGGGTATAACAACAGTCCAGGACTGTTCGCGGATCGTGTGACTTCAATATTGCACGACATTGACCCTGAAGCATTGTCATATGTAGATGATATTTATCCCACGGATAATTAAATACTGAAACATTTAAGACGGGTAGCCCGCATTGTTGTGGGATTTGCCGAGTTCAGCTACAAATTCAATAAAAAAAAAACTAAATAGCCTTCCTTAGCATCCTGTTTTTGGCATATGAGCTATCAAGTGGAGGAAAGAGCATAGTGCCACAATTCTTGGAGAAATGTGCACAGTTACACCCTCCAAATACCATAAAAAAACTCCAATCTCTATTGGGTTCCCTAAATTGTGGCAGAACTTACATTCCTGATTATGCATCACGCATAAAACATTTATATGACTTAATACGTCCTGATTTTTCAAGTAAATTTTGGACAGTCGAACATACACTCATACTCAGAGCTTTGCAAACAGACATGCTTGCAGCACAACATTTTCACACAAGGGACAACAAAACACATTGGTCATTAAAGCAATTGCTGGTGCCATTGGTTTCACCTAAATAACTTTCAATGAGGGTGAGACAGTCCCAATAGCTTACAAATTACATTTGTACTCAGCAACAGAACAACACTTTGTTCCCATTGAGAGAATTCTCACTGCTGTTCAGATGGCTGTGATTAAAGAAAGACCACTAGCCCAAGGCAAACGCATTATTGTCCCATCTCCAATTCTAGCCTTTAAGGCTGTTACCAAAGCCAGCATTCCTAATGCTAAAGCATTACATCCACGTTGGATTCAATGGGCAACGTCTTTGAAAGCCACTGATGTAGACTACATTTTTCACTCAAAATTACAAACTCAAGAACTTTTGCAATATGAGCTAGAATATCCAGTTCCAGCAAATACACTGCCTATTGATCAGTATCAAAGAGTCATGTATACCGATGGCTTAGCACAACCTGCAATTGGCACAAAACATCAATACTCCGCTGCTTGTGCAGTCATAAGTGGCTATCTGGAGGATAATACATTTTGTTCCCAACATATGTTTGTACAAACACTAGGGAATTGCACAGCACAACTAGCAGAGCTAAAGGCTCTGCTGATGGCACTGGAACACACGGATCCTGCAAAGCTAACACTGATTGTCTGTGATTTTGTACTACTGTGTCCAGTCTTTCAATGAATACCTGCATTACTGGCACCAGAATCCTAAAGGCAACACCATTAAACACAAACTCCTGTGGGGGAAAGTAGCGGATCTGAAGGAAACGCTAACAAACGTCCATGTTGTACATACACTTGGACACCAGCACGTTGGAATACACGTTGCTGGAAATACACTGGCTGATGAAGCCGCGAAATCAGCAGTAGCTATGGCCACTGTTTCTGCAGTAACCCACTCAGGTTCGAAACCGGACGACGAAATAAGGGCTGCCGTGAAAGCTACGGCTGATGGCACGCCCTCCCCAAAAGCATTTCCTGCTAAATATTCCTACCAAATGGAAGGCTGTTTAGATGCTGAAGTAGTGATACCAGGCATAGGGGTTCAAGTAATTCCCAACAAAGATTCAGAGTTGATTAAAGCAGCGCATGAGGGGGTAGCATCTGCTCATGCTGGTGTGGTGGCTACAATATCATTGTCACAAGCACATTAATGGTGGCCAGGGCTATACAAACAGGCCAAGCAGCATGTACTTTGCTGTGACATCTGCCAACAAATTAAGGTTTCCACAGCTAAGCGCCCACTGCAAACACCCGTTCTAATTTCCAACAAACCATTACAATGTGTGTACTTGGACCACTGTGGTCCCCTAACACCAGATAGTGCATAAAATACATTTTAGTCACTGTTGACTCCTGCTTCAGATTTCTATGGGTGTGGCCACAACGCTCGGCTGATGCTTGGACTGTCATTAAAGATTTGCGAGTCTTTATTGTTACATATGCAGTTGCAGCTTTCCAATTGGACCAGGGTCCTGCTTTCGCCTCAAATGCATTCAGGGATGCCATAGCTTCCTTAGGGGTCCAACTCCATTTTATCCCAAGGGAAATAATGTCATGGAGTGACTAAACAGTGATTTAAAGCAGTCCTTAACAGCCAGAGTCTTAGGTACGGGTCATAGTTGGCTTAACCACCTGTATGGGGTCCAGAGAACACTTAACAATCTGCCTAGAAGGTCCCTGGGTGGGGGTCATATTTCATATGAGTGCCTGTATGGAACTCAAATGTATGTTCCAGATCTTGATGGTCCTGGCGTGGAGGCGGCAGAAACACCCTTTGACATAAATGAACGTGTCACTTACAGGAATTACAACAGTTCTGTGATGACAACGCTTCTGCCAGTGCTGCCTCCACAGGAATTAAGGATGTACCAGTAACACCTACTGACTGGATTCCTAGGACATGAAAAGATCACCCTGAAAAAGGAGTTTGGTCCTTCTTATCGTGCACTGATCCCAGTCTTGGTAATACATGGTACCAGAACTGTTGGTCTGCCACCGTTGGCTGGTACTAAAGATCACCGCTTTGTATCTATTGACAATGTCAAGTTACACCATGTGGCCGATCCTGCACAGCAGACCAAGAGGAACAGCCAGTAGGTCCCGAATCCCTCTCCCTACCAGTCAAGTTGTGAGGAGCAACACTGACACCTCTCCGAGCTTGGGGAGGGTGGAAAATGATCTTGCATTAGTTCCACTGACATTTCTTTCAACAAACAATACAGAAATAATTGATCGATTTGACACAACTTCAACACAGACGGATGGCATCATTTGCTCTGAACCACCATGGGAAAAACCCACCGGTTCTCCACCTACAAACACGGTTCCAGCTTTTGCATGAACTGCTTCTGGATACTTTGCAGACATCAACGACACCATTTCGGACTCATTCGCCTCTTCAACATCTGAACTGTCAAAAACACGTAAGCTGATAAACTGGCTTAAGGCAACATACTTTATGCACCCATGGAAGTATCTGTGGCTTTCTTTGACTATACTGGCTTTCCTACTTTAGATTGGTTTTGTTATAACATTCTTTTCATTAATACATGGTCATTTTCTTCCTGAAAGATCAACAGTTGAACTGGTGTATGAGGTCCTAAAACCACATTTTTCTTCTCATGAGGTCTGCAGAGAATTGTCTTTTGTGAACATTTCCGGTATACTAATTCCTAATGGGATTGTTTGGGATAAAGTAACATTTGATATATACAGCGCGACAGATGTCAGTCAAATACCATAAGTGTTCAAACTTTCAATGACCCATGTAATAATACCCGGAGTTGTGTCTGATTACTGGGATGTGAAAACAGTTGATTCTATGATGACTGAATTGCAGCATTATACTGTATTTGAAAGTGAAGATGTTTATCAATCTAAAGAGAATTATGGTGATATGTTTTGCTATAATAATAATGGGCACCATTTCATTAACAGAGCAAGTACCCCAAAGACTATTTTTAATTACCCACAATGGAAACATTCTCCAACTCCACCACAAGGGGGTTCTAAAACATACTCTGCAAAGTTTCCATATTTTTCTGGGCACGCTATTAAGAATGCTGAGTCGTATTATTTCAAATTGCCATAAATGGAATTATTATTAACAGATACGAAATGCATTCATTTGGATTCCTTTGTTTCCCGGTTGGCTATAGAAGGCTATGAATATTGGCTGAAGTCGATTGACTTAAAAAGTGTGTGGGGAACACAAAATTGGCAAATAAGGGGGAAGGAAGCTTTATTTAGAGCATGCCTGATACTTGTTCAAATTATATTTTAAAATGAAACTGTACAACAAACAAGTTGTTTAGGCTTAGCAAAGATTAAAGAATTGAATGCGCCCAGTATTCCTGCCCCCGCAAAATTTCATAAATGGCAAAAATATAGAAATGCAACTGAAGATCAGCTTGATGAATGGGTCCAGAATGGTATGTTTAATGCTTCATTGTCACGTCCTGGCAGTTGGTTATTGTGGCCAATAGATACCATGGTGTCATGAACGTTTTTTAAACTCCATGGCGGGTTTTAGAACTAATCGGCCGGACCCTTGCTATGTATCATCCGAACATGCAGGTATAGTAACAACATACAGTGTAGGGAAACTATGGCAGCAATGGTTGAAACGTTCCTCACTAGACACTGTTAGAGAACACCTCAGTCTTCTGTCTAATAACACTGACTTCCTGGACTTCAAGTTAGGCCCCAGAAAACAACGCAGAAATAGATTTTTATAGGAGGTATATAATGACATTTGGAAGCTTTCCCAAAAAGAAGCTGCTGCCGGGTTAAGGCAAATAGACCAGGAACCCTTGCAGAAGGAATTGGCTGTTGTAGATAATGGGATTAATACCCTGTCCAACCGCATATACACATTAAAAAACATTGTTTCTTCTGCTATAGACATAATACAAACTGATATGTCTTATTTAAACCATGGACAGAGTCAACTAGGATCCATAATGCAGTTGGGTTAGACACTTCAAACATTGAAAGCGGGTCGCGTTCCCTGGCAACATGTTAGCACAACGGACATATTTTATACATTTAACTTAATGCAACAACAACAACTAATGGCTATGAAAGAAGCGACTTATGTCATGCTAAACATCGAAAAGTTGGAAAAGTTGCCTTTTACTGTGTCTGAAATACCATCTGCTGAATGGTTAATACATGAGGTCTTTAATCTGCCTATTTCAACACTCCAATTCACGTCCTGTTTAAAACACATTCCAGTAGGCAGATATGAAAGGCTGGCAGATAGTTACATCCATGAGGTGTGGGGTCTGCCTTTCTCATACAAATGCTTCAGTGCCAGGAAAGAGGTTTTTATTAGCGGTAGTGAATGCAAGATTTCTGTCAGCCATTCGATGGTTTATAAACAGCTGTCCTTGCACGGAGCATGTAATGCTTCAGCAGTGAACTTGGCTTGTTATCCGAAGGATGTTCCAGTTCCCTTGATTAGACCTGCATTCCAGGTGCTTACAAATGGCTTCCTCAATAGTGGAGAATGTTGTGGGATGCGAGCCGGAATAGTTTATGTTGTTTCGGTGTCTTAGATTGTTACATGCTGCGGGAACGTACTTTTTCCTCCAACTACACAAAAAGAGGTAGCTGACATCTGGTCCCATATTTCTATTTCAAATGAGAATTTTGACAATGTTAGAAATGGGGTATTTGGTTGGCAGTCAGGTTACCCCCTGTCCAAGCAAGGATGCCCACTCTAGTCAGGGTAAAGGAGAATCACCCTCAGCTAACCCCCGCTCACCCCCTTGATAGCTTGGCATGAGCAGGCAGGCTAGGTGTAAAGTATTTGTACCAACACACATAGAAACTTAATGAAAACACTACAAAATGACACAACACAGGTTTAGAAAAATAGAAAATATTTATCTAAACAAAATAAGACAAAAACGACAAAAATCCAACATACACAAGTCAAGTTATTGGTTAAAAAGCAAAAACAGTCTTAATTCCTTGAGAAAACAGGTAAAACACTGTTAGTGTTGAAAAGTACCTGGGAAGCATCAAAGTAACATGTACGGGCGAGTGTGTGTCGAAAAAGGTAAGCGGTGCGTCGATTTCTTACCCGCAAGCGAGACCGTGCGTCGTTTCTCCTTCTCTGGTCGGGTCAGCGTGTGCCGTTTTTCCTCTCCGCAGAAGAGCAATGTGTCAATCTGGGCAAGCACTCCGGTCCGGGCAGGCGTTGCATCGTTTTTCCATACCCAGCAAGGTTTGCGTCAAAAATCCTGCCGCATGGTATCAGCAAAACCACACAATGTGGGTTGCGACATTATCAGACTCTGTCAGTGGGTGTTGTGTGTCGTTCTTCCAGCTACGTGTGTCGATTTTCCAGCCATGATGCCAGTGGAGCATCGATTTCTGCCGCAAAGCCATCGGCGTGTCATTTTTCAGCCGCCTCTTGGAAGGTGCGCCGATATTTTCCCCGCACAGCAGTCTGTACGTGGATTTTTCAGTCTTGGTCTGCCAGTGTCACCTTCCAAGGCCCCGGGAACTGGATAGGGCACTACTTGGCAGGGCAGGAGTCTCAGCAGAGAGTCCAGGTGCTGGCAGGAGAAGCCTTTGATGGCCCTGAGACTTCAACAACAGGAGGCAAACTCAGACCAAACAATTGGAGATATCTTTACAAGACGGAATACGCACACAATCCAGTTTCTGTCCCCTTTCACCAGGCAGAAGCAGCAATTGCAGGATAGTTCCACAAAGCACAGTCACGGGCAGGGCAGCACTTTTCCTCAGCTCTTCAGCTCTTCTCCAGGCAGAGGTTCCTCTTGATTTCAAGAAGAGATCTAAAGTCTGTGGTTTTGGGTGCCCTTCTGATAACCATTTTGCCCTTTGAAGTAGGCTTACTTCAAAGGAAAGTCTCTCTTCTTTGTGAAATCCTGCCTTACCCAAGCCAGGCCCCAGACACACGCCAGGGGGTTGGAAACTTCATTGTGTGAGAGCAGGCACAGCCCTTTCAGGTGTAAGTGACCACTCCTCCCCTCCCTCCTAGCACAGATGGCTCATCAGGAAATGTAGACTACAACCTGGCTCCCTTTGTGTCACTGTCTACAGAGAGGTGCAAACAGCCCAACTGTCAAACTGACTGTGACCGTGTGACTCAATGAGGACACAAAGTCAGCGAACTACTGGTTCCGGTGAGTTTTATTTTGTTTGTTGTGCAAGATAGATATTCAGTAGGATTCTGGGTCCTATTCTGGTGACTGCTGCGATTCAGGTTCTCCTTTCCTTGTATCTCGCCTTCCAGGGCTCCCGGGAGGCACATGTGAGGAAACACAAGATAAAGTACCGGTAAGTAGGATATTGTAAATACAGGTTTTATCTTTCTCCTTCCTTCTTTCCTATCTCTCCTTTCCCCTGTTGTTCTGTCTTTCTCTCTTTGTCCTGTTTTCTATCCCTTTTGAGGCTCTATTCTGTGGTGCGATGGAGTTTCTTGTCACTCTCTCTCCTATTTCCTTTTCCTTGTTGCCTGTTTTCTGGTTTGCTCCTCTGAGACCTCTCTCTTTCTCTTTTTAGGTCTTCTTGCTGTCCTGTTTAGAACTTCCTCCTTTCGCTTTGCTTCTACCCTTTTAGCTGCCTTTGGTAGGTTTCTCTCTTTCTCTGTCTGTCCTTGTCTTCGGGTTATGTGCTTTCTTACTGTCTTCTTTGTATTTCCCCTTCTGTTCCCCTGTTCCTTCTTTCCCCCTCCCTTGTCGTGCAGCCCCACCACCACCCCCTTCTTGTGATGTGCTACCAGAGGTTTCACTTTCTCCTCCCGCTCACTGGCCTTTCAGGTTCCGACGTGCTACTCCCTCCCAATACCCCAGTTTTCCCCCTCCCAACAAGTGGGACCCACCTGGAGTAGCCACGCTTCTCCTGAAGCGTGGCTGGAAATTGCGCTGCTGCCGGAGTCTTGGATCCCTCCTGGGCGCTGTCCGACAGCTCCTCAATTCCTCTTGGCTTCCGTCCCTCGCGTTGATGCACGGCTCCTTCGGTTCCTTCGTCTCCTTCCGCTCCTTCTTCTCTTCCTCCTTTTGCCTCGGTGATCCCTCTTTGTATCACTGAAAGGGCATGAAGTCCCTGCCGCTGCCCCTCGGACCCCGGAAATCGTAGGGATTGGCCAACGGACCTTCCCCTTCCGGATTGTGAGCGGCAGAGTCAGTCCACGCCGCCTCCTTGGATGGGTCTGTTGTTGACAACAGCCCGTCACACTGACCCAGACAGGGAATCCACAAACAGTCACAGAAATGGTTTAAGCAAGAAAATGCCCACTTTCTAAAAGTGGCATTTTCAAACACACAATCTTAAAACCAAAAAGATGTATTTTAAAATTGTGAGCTCAGAGATCCCAAACTCCACATGTCTACCTGCTCCCAAAGGGAATCTAGGCTTTAATCATTTTTAAAGGTAGTCCCCATGTTAACCTATGAGAGGAATAGGCCTTGCAACAGTGAAAAACGAATTTGGCAGTATTTTACTGTCGGGAAATATAAACACATTAGTATATGTCCTACCTTAAACATACACTGGGCCTACCTTAGCGGTGTCTTACACGTAAGAAGTGGGTACACTTGCCAAGTAGAATTGGCAGTTTAAAACTACACACACAGACACTGCAGTGGAAGGTCTGAGCCACGTTCATAGGGGTACTAATGTGGGTGGCACAACCAGTGCTGCAGGCCCACTAGTAGCATTTGATTTACAGGCCTCGGGCAGCTCTAGTGCACTGTACTAGGGACTTACCAGTAAATCAAATATTCCAATCATGGAGAGCCAATTACATACTCATTTTTATACAGAAGCACTTGCACTTTGGCACTTGATAGCAGTGGTAAAGAGCCCAGAGTAACAAAAACAGCAAAACAGAGTCCAGCACACATCAACAACCTGAGAAACAGAGGCAAAAAGTTAGGGGAAACCACGCCAAGGATGAAAAGTCTAAAAGACAATTGAGCAGACTCAAGGCTTTCTTGTTCCAAAAAACATGTGGCACTCACATCTGCACACGAGACCTACGCACTTCAGCTGGCAAGGTCATTGGCAGAGATACAGTCCCTTTTAATTACTAACTTTCTGAGACACTTTGGTGAACTCGTGAGACGAATATTAAATGTGTCCAGTACTACTGGAATCACAAATTTCTTTAAGGCTGTTGGTTCTGGTTTTGCTCACACCTTCTCCTCCTTATTCGGTTTAATACCATCAGCCATCCACTCAGTATTCTCCAGTATTTTCGTGGGATTTCCAATAACTTTGGCTACAATAGGTGGCATTTTGCTATTGCTACTTTTTCTGCACAATGCCTGTCCCGCTGCAACAAGAAGAAATGAAAGCGCTCCCACCAGTGCAGCTGTGTCGTGAGCGCATGATGCAGTACTCCTGGAGGAATTGGAGTGTGCCTGGTCTCTGTCAATCAGACCGGTTTTCATTGTGTGCAGCCCATGTTTCGGTGCCTCTGGTGCTCATTCGAACATGCACTGAGAGTTTGTCTTTCTACGCAGCGCTTGCTTTCATTGGACGCTGACCTGTTGATGTTCTCGCTGAGGGTTCATTACCAGACATGTGCGTTGATGGTGTGTTTGCTATGGGAAGCTGCTTTTGAGTTGCCTTTCCTGGAGGATGTCGCGCTGAACTCATTGCTGGGCACACCACGGAATGCTACTGCCTTGGCTGAAGCTCAGGCTATGGTACACAAATGCTCCTTGGCCCTTCTTGACGATGCATTTCCAACTTTAACACCTGCTGAAGTGGAAGATTTCCTGTCTTCAATTGTCCCAGATTCTATTGGCAACTTCCAAAATGACTCTGACTCTTGAAATTTGGCCTTTTTTACACCACAAGTTAACATTTTTAAATTGTCCTTTTATATATCTTCAAGTGTCCTTTTTAACTTGTCATTATTGACATTTTTATATATATATATATATATCTTAGGTTGATTTTTACTAGCTTTCATACTTAATTAGGCTTTGAACCACCTTCAACTGGCAAGGGGAGGGTGTTGTGTAGCCATTTTAGTTATAGCTCCATGCACGTTATTTTAGCAAACTAGGCCTGCCGCTTTGCACTTTAACCTAGATATATTTTATTCAGCTTCATTTCTTATTTTAACCATAGCCACATTTGCGGTCTTGTTTTATTTTTCTCTATCTAGCTGTTCTTTGCCTAGGCCAGCACAGTGTTCTTAAACAAAACATTTATTTCACTCTGTGCTTCTCTCAAGGCTACAGTAAGATAGGTTGCCAGTAAACGTGGTAAACGTTTTGTCTCTGGTATTCATAGAAACACACACATCCTTACGCAGGGACATTTTCTCAGAACATCAGTTGTTTTATTATAAAGACACTTCCCTGTCCCATACACATTAGAGGGTGATTCCAGTCAGATGACCACGACTGTAAGCTGATTGCTGAACGCTTCGCTACAGCTGCTTATGCAGACTTCAGGCCTTTGCTCAGGTATGGGGGATGATGTCTTCCCAGGGGAACCTGAAGGGCAGAACTAGAGCTTAACATGCTACGCTCTAATATAGCCTAGGTAGGAATTAGTCTATGACTCTAGTGACAATATGGTGGTTTTATTTCTATGCTTCACTCTCCTTGTCACAATTTTAATCCTGTCAACCTTTATCGTCCTGGTTATTGCAGTACATGCTTTATTGTCTAAGATGCAGTTGTTTCATTAAAACCTTATTGAAACATATACTGCCTCTGCTTGTCCTTGTATATGTGAGACTAATGTAACTGAGAGAAACGGATAAGATCTGAGTGACCACAATTTCCTTGAGGAATCAATTGTGTCATGCGCTCGGATGCCCAATCTTCCCTGCTCTTGAGTAGAGATGAGGCACTGCTAGTTAGCCGGAGCAAAACCCTGATTAGGGTGACAGGTGTCACCTGTAGTGGGTTAGGACTCAGTCGCCCATACCGCAGGCAATTCTGCCGCTCAAATCCAGTAGTCTCATTAGAATAAGGAGAGCCTCAGCAACACCTTGACTGTGAGGTACTGGGTAAGATCCTCGCGAACAGACTTCTCCCCCTGATCGGGACACTAATCCACAAAGACCAATCTGAATTCATTCCTGTTCTTTGCACCTTCCTTAATATCAGACGTCTCCTGTGACTTAACAATGATACCTCGTGGGCCACAAACTACCGGGTTGCAGTATCCTTAGACATGAAAAGGCTTTCAGTACTCTCAGCTGCGATATCCTGTTAATGACCTTATGCCATATGAGTTTCAGTCGGGATTGTTGTAGTGGATTCACACCTTGTACTCTAACCCACTGGCTAGAATAAAATGGGATGATTGATATTTGATAGCTTTTTGATACATAGGGGTACAAGGCAGGGGTGTGCGCTCTTGCCATTACTTATTGTGGCTAAAATGAAAACCCTCCCCTCCCATTTTTGTCTCCACAAACAGTGATGGGAGATCTAAGAGCTAAACACTCACCACATTGTGTTGCTCTAGGCTTACGACATGCTATTTTTACGCGATAGTGAGACCTCCCTACCGGACCTGATGCTTCTTCTACACACCAATGGAGAAGTTTCCAGTCTTCGGGTGAACCGGTCTAATTCCTGCCTGTTCCCCCTCACCCAGATTCCTGCACCCCTCAAGGCTGCTTTCCTAGACCATTGTCTATAACAGTGCCAGGAATCCTTAAAAAATCTGCTGATACAAATATACCACTCTGATGACACCCTTAAAGAGGGCAACCTAAGCTGCGCTCTTGACTCTATCAGTGGATCTCTCCCCTTCTGATGCTCTCCGCCACTTTCCCCATTGGAATGTGTGGTGATAGCTGAGTTGCTGATACTGCACAGGCTGCTGTCCTTCATTGCTGTTCTGCAAATAGTGATTCCCAGACTTTTCTTCCATGAACTGAATGGCCTGCTATTGGAATTGCTGTGGGGGAAAGACTTCCATTGAGTGGCCCTGGCTATAACATAACACCCGCTCCTCGAGAGGGGCCTAGGGACATCTAATTCTGAGCTCTATTTTGCTGCTGCACAATTACAGTGGCCCTTGTGTTGGCTCACTGAGACCCCAGTCTAGAGAGGACGATAACACGTGCAAGACTAGGAATGACCAGTGTATACACTTGGCTGTCTGCCTGAATGTGTCCCCTGATCAAGGGATATAATTTGAACATGATGGATTGAGCATGGTGGCACTGATTTCTACGGGGCAAATCCTCCACCCTACCTTATTTCCCCCTGATCCCTGTAGCCCATGTATTGGCAAACATGCCTTGACTGCACACCACAACTTGACCGCTTGGACTGCGGCTGAGTTGGTGTTTATGGAGGACTTTTATGTCCTACATGGACATTATGGACATCTATTCCATGGGTCCACAGCATTTCCTATTGTACCATGACAATCACTGATTGATGCAAAACACCTGGGGAGCTGGTGATGCGGACGCACTCCAATCAGCCATCCTCCACATTCTGTTAATGGGGACTGGCCATAAATGAGCAATCTCACCATTATATGAAATTTTAACCACAGGAAACCTTGCAGACATGGAGGGAGTGCTCATCCATTGGAATGCAGTCCTCCAACAGACATTGACTCCGACGATATGGATGCAAGCCCTTCAACAAGTGAAAGAAGTTTCACACAACCCTAGATTCCATTTCACCCATTTAAACTATTTACACCAGGCATACCTGTCCCCCAAGTGCATTAAGAATATGTTCCCTAAATCTACACCAGAATGCCTGCAGTGCAGGTTGGCAGAAGCAGGGTGTTACCATATGGTGTGGGATTGCACCCCTCTGTATTGCACTTTGCAAGAGATAACTAGCACGACGGCTGAAGTCCTCCTGAATCATGCCTCCTTGCAATCCACCCTAAAGACAAAGGAGGCAAACATCTGCACAGGTTTATTGATATGGCATTTGTATTGTTTAAGAGGCAAACAGTGATGCAGTGGAAAGCATCCACAACAGTGACCACTGCTAAATGGCTCAAGGCATTACTACAGTGGGCACAGGCGGAGGCGAGTATACTGTTCTCCTTGTGGGAAAAAGGACTAGCACATGCAGAAAGTAGGAACTGGGATGCTTTAGTAGTGAACATCGAGGCCAAAAATGACACCCACCCACCATGAGGGGGTTACTCAAAATTACAGATGTGTCAACTCACAGATGTCCTAATCCCACACACTTGTAGCACTGTGAAAACTCCACCAATTGGACTGGTTTAACTCTTGTAATGTCCTGATGAGGGAGCTGTACCCGGGGTTACGAACCATGCTTGCTCACCCCCTATCACTACAAACAGCATCCCCCTTAATACCTGAGCATGCAACTCACCCCTACTCCACAAATTTGGCCAATGTTTTACCCTTCCCAGCTCTCAGCTGTGAAACTGTATCCTCTAAAAGCATATATTGATTTTGTTAACTTCTATGTAATGTATTTGATGCCCTTATTGAGTCATGTAATACAATTGTTGTTAGAAATGGGGTGTCTAGTTAGCAGAGGTATTCACCTTTGTCCAAATAGTGACCACAATTCCCAGTCAGGGTAAGTCACACACAATCCAAATATCCTGTGTCCATCCGCTGGTAGCTTGGCACTGAGCAGTCAGGATTAGTTTAGAAGGCAATGTGTAAAGTATTTGTGTAATAACTCATACAGTAACATAGTGAAAACACCACAAAAATGCACTACACAGGTTTAGCAAAATATCAAATGTTTATCTGGTTAAATTAAGGTCAAAACGATAAAGATTCAATGAGCACAAGTTGAGATATCACTTTTGCAAGAATAAAAAGAGTCTTACATCTTAGAAATCAACAGTTGTCTTTTGTTTGCACAAAATACCTGGTTTGCATAAAAAATAGCACACACGTAGACCGCAGAGGACGAAATATGTGGAAAAAATTTCTGTCGCATGGCAGAGGCTGTGTCAATTTATCACTCGGTTGTAGGAAAGTACCATCTTGCCTGGCATGTCACCCCCATATTTCACTGTATATATGTTGTTTTAGTCTATTTGTCACTGGGATCCTGCCAAGCAGGGCCCCAGTGCTCATATGTATGTGCCCTGTATGTGTTCCCTGTGTGATGCCTAACTGTCTCACTGAGGCTCTGCTAACCAGAACCTCAGTGGTTATGCTCTCTCTGCTTTCCAAATTTGTCACTAACAGGCTAGTGACTAAATTTACCAATTCACATTGGCATACTTGTACACTCATATAATTCCCTAGTATATCGTACTGAGGTACCCAGGGTATTGGGGTTCCAGGAGATCCCTATGGGCTGCAGCATTTCTTTTGCCACCCATAGGGAGCTCTGACAATTCTTACACAGGCTTGCTAGTGCAGCCTGAGTGAAATAACGTCCACGTTATTTCACAGCCATTTACCACTGCACTTAAGTAACTTATAAGTCACCTATATGTCTAACCTTCACCTGGTGAAGGTTGGGTGCAAAGTTACTTAGTGTGTGGGCACCCTGGCACTAGCCAAGGTGCCCCCACATCGTTCAGGGCAAATTCCCCGGACTTTGTGAGTGTGGGGTCACCATTACACACGTGCACTACACATAGGTCACTTCCTATGTGTAGCGTCACAATGGTAACTCCGAACATGGCCATGTAACATGTCTAAGATCATGGAATTGTCACCCCAATACCATTCTGGTATTGGGGGGACAATTCCATGATCCCCCGGGTCTCTAGCACAGTACCCGGGTACTGCCAAACTGCCTTTCTGGGGTCTCCACTGCAGCTGCTGCCAACCCCTCAGACAGGTTTCTGCCCTCCTGGGATCCAGGCAGCCCTGGCCCAGGAAGGCAGAACAAAGGATTTCCTCTGAGAGAGGGTGTTACACCCTCTCATTTTGGAAATAGGTGTGAAGGCTGGGGAAAGGTAGCCTCCCCCAGCCTCTGGAAATGCTTTGATGGGCACAGATGGTGCCCATCTATGCATAAGCCAGTCTACACCGGTTCAGGGATCCCCCAGACCTGCTCTGGTGCAAAACTGGACAAAGGAAAGGGGAGTGACCACTCCCCTGACCTGCACCTCCCAGGGGAGGTGCCCAGAGCTCCTCCAGTGTGTCCCAGACCTCTGCCATCCTGGAAACAGAGGTGTTGGGGGCACACTGGACTGCTCTGAGTGGCCAGTGCCATCAGGTGACATCAGAGGCTCCTTCTGATAGGCTCTTACCTCTCTTGGTAGCCAATCCTCCTAACCTGGTAGCCAAACCTCCTTTTCTGGCTATTTAGGGTCTCTGCTTTGGGGAATTCTTCAGATAATGAATGCAAGAGCTCACCAGAGTTCCTCTGCATCTCCCTCTTCACCTTCTACCAAAGGATCGACCGCGGACTGCTCAGGACGCCTGCAAAACTGCAACAAAGTAGCAAGACAACTACTAGCAACATTGTAGTGCCTCATCCTGCCGGCTTTCTCAACTGTTTCCAGGTGGTGCATGCTCTGGGGGTAGCCTGCCTTCACCCTGCACCAGAAGCTCCAAAGAAATCTCCAGTGGGTCGATGGAATCTTCCCCCTGCTAACGCAGGCACCAAAAGACTGCAACACTGGTCCTCTGGGTCCCCTCTCATGCTGACAAGCGTGGTCCCTGGAACACAGCTACTCTGTCCAAGTGACTCCCACAGTCCAGTGACTCTTCAGTCCAGGTTTGGTGGAGGTAAGTCCTTGCCTCCCCACGCTAGACTGCAAAGCTGTGCACCCCATGATTTGCAGCTGCTCCGGCTCCTGTGCACTCTTCCAGGATTTCCTTCATGCACAGCCAAGCCTGGGTCCCCGGCACTCCTTCCTGCAATGCACAACCTTCTGAGTTGTCCTCCGGCGTCATGGGACTCCCTTTTGTGACTTCGCATGGACTCCAAGTGGCGATATCCTGGCCCCTCCTGGGCCACAGCATCACCCAAAAACCTCTACCGCGACCCTTGCAGCTTGCAAGGCTTGTTTGCGGTCTTTCTGTGTGGTAACACCTCTGCAAGCTTCATCGCGACGTGGGACATCCATCTTCCAAAGGAGAAGTCCCTAGCCCTCTTCTTTCTTGCAGAACTCTAAGCTTCTTCCAACCAGTGGCAGCTCCCTTGCATCTTCAGCTGGCATTTCCTGGGCTCCTGCCCACTCTCGACACTGTTGCGACTATTGGACTTGGTCCCCTTGTCTTACAGGTACTCAGGTCCGGAAATGCACTGTTGTTGCATTGCTGGTGTTTGTTCTTCCTGCAGAATCCCCCATCACAACTCCTGTGCTCTCTGGGGGTAGTAGGTGTACTTTACTCCTACTTTTCAGGGTCTTGGGGTGGGCTATTTTTCTAACCCTCACTGTTTTCTTCCAGCCCCAGCAACCCTCTACAAGCTCACATAGGTTTGAGGTCCATTCGTGATTCACATTCCACTTTTGGAGTATATGGTTTGTGTTGCTCCTATACCTATGTGCTCCTATTGCAATCTATTGTAATTCTACACTGTTTGCATTACTTTTCTTGCTATTACTTACCTAATTTTGGTTTCTGTACATATATCTTGTGTATATAACTTATCCTCATACTGAGGGTACTCACTGAAATACTTTTGGCATATTGTCATAAAAATAAAGTACCATAATTTTTATTAACTCTGTGTATTGTGTTTTCTTATGATATTGTGCATATGACACCAGTGGTATAGTAAGAGCTTTACATGTCTCCTAGTTCAGCCTAAGTTGCTTTGCCATAGCTACCTTCTATCAGCCTAAGCTGCTAGAAACACCTCTTCTACACTAATAAGGGATAACTGGACCTGGCAAAAGGTGTAAGTACCTCTGGTACCCACTACAAGCCAGGCCAGCCTCCTTCATCGGTAAGTTGGGCTGGGTGGTTCCGGTTTGGCTGTGCGTCGATCCGGTAGGGCTGTGCATTGAATTTCCAGTCGCAAGGAAGGCACTGAATCAATTATTCACTCGGGAAGTTGGGCTGCGTTGTTCTGGTTCAGTTGTGTGGCAATTTTGCAGTCACACCATGGCTGTGTGCCATTTACGGCAGGCAGTGTGTCGAGATTCGGCACACAAGGAGTTTCTTGAAGAGATTAAGGCCCTCATTATGACATTGGTGGTAAAGGCCGCTTACCGCTGCAGTGACAGCCGCAAACATCCGTTTGCCAATTTATGACACACACACACTAAACTGACAGAATACTGCCACAAAAACAAATCCGCCAGATCAAAGGTAAGTGGTAAAGTGTTGGTACGAACACCCACAACGTCACGCCAACAAAACAACGCCCTCCACATTATGACCCACGAATCACCACAGCAGACATTCAACGGCGGTAAACCATTGGCAGCACACACTGACGTGCTCAGAATGGCCACCCGAAAAAATACAACACAACATTGGCCAATACCAAAAATACACACCTGACATTAATATACCTACCACACCCACCCACCCACAGCACTATAAAACACATACCCACATTATCCACAGCCCTTTAGGAACATAAAAATAGCCAAGAGATAGCCAAGCAAATCATAGACACAACTACACACACACCTCAAACACCCATTCATCCTTCATGCACCCCACAACCCACCACATTAGTCAACCCCCACTGCACAACACACAGCACAGAACACCAATGTCCAACAAAGCCCCCCCTGTTTTACTGACAAGGTGTTAAGGGTCATGGTGGAGGATATAGTCATGGTAAAGTCACAGCTCTTTGGAGCACAGGCACAGCAAATATCTATTGCCAAGGAGATGGAGCTATGGCGGACAATTGTGGACTGGGTGAACCCTGTGGGACAGCATCCACGAACAAGGGACTACATCAGGAAGAGGTGGAATGACCTACGGCGGAAGGAATATTCCATGGCAGGAAGGCACCAGCTCACCATCCAGACGACTGGCAGTGGACCCCCACCTCCTCTCTCATACAGCTGACAGCATGGGAGGAGCAAGTCTTGGCAATACTGCATCCTGAGGGACTCACTGGAGTTGCTAAAGTACTGGACACTGGTGAGTCAAGATTTACTACCTATCACCCCCCATACCTGCATGCCACCTCACCCTGACTCCTAACTCTCCACTCCATTCCACTAAGTGCACCTAAACATACAACTAACCCCAATGCCAAGCCCTGCATGCCATACCCACTGCATGTACAGCCCTCCCAGCCCGGCATGTACAGCCACCACCTATGCATGCACAGCATGGAGAACTAACAATCCCACAATCCATCACCATACACAAACAAAGGGGGCAGGGCAACAGCAACGATATAGGGGAAGCTAGGGATGTACAATATGTCACAGACATGATGCATAATACATCACTTATATCCCTGCAGGTGCCCCAGCCAATCCTAATGGAGGGGAGGTGCCACAGCTATTCAGTCCCCCAACAGAAGATGCCCCCAGTGATGACAGTAACTATGGACATCTGGAAGAACTTCCTGGCCCATCAGGGACCACTGGTCAGTCGGACACCCCAGCCCACTCCCAATCCACCACAGAGCCTCCCCCCTCAGTATCCAACACCACAGCACCCACCCACACGTCTCCACACCTCAGTCCCCAGGACACGTCAATCAGCAGTGTGCCCACCTGTACAGGGACCCCAGTCCACACCTCACAGCCAAGAAAATCAGGGCCCTGAGGGTCAGTGGCAGTAGCAGTGGGCACACCGTTCAGGGGGCACAGGCACAGGGGGACAGGGACACTTGGAGGACAGCTGTGCACCAGGGAAAGGACAGACTCAGGGAACCGACTATCCTTGAGGCAGTCACTAATGTCCTGGGTGCCTACCAACAATCCTAGGACAAGATGGGCCAGATTCTTGGCATCATCCAGGAGAACTAGCAGCTGCAGGACACAATTAGGAGATCAGGAAAGATTTGCAGGCCCTCAACACCACCATGGTCTCCATAGCAGGTGTCCTGACTGATATGGCCAACTTCCTGAGGAAATATACAGCAAACCAGGGGGCCCCTTCCACTAGCCAGTCAACGAAACTGCCCACCACATCTTCTGCAGCTAGTGGACAGGAGGCCCTGCCACAGGACCAACAGGCCACCAGCACCCCTCCCCCTGTAGAAGGTGAACCACCCCGCAAATGTTCACTGTGACCCAGATAGATGCCAGGGACACTTGCCAAAACCAAGACCACTGCCAGAAAATGAGACCTTCCTGAATGTCCCCCTTGTGTCCCACCCTGTCACCTTGTCCACTTTGAACTGCCTTTCCTCCCCTTCCTATGGCCCCTTGGACACTGGACCTGTGCTACAAACAGACTGGACCAATACCCTGGACTTACCTCTACCATACCCCATTCCATTGCGCTATTCCATCTATAAATTTCACTACAATAAACACCCTTGAGCACAACTTGAGTGATAGTGCTTTATGTATCGAAAATGTGCAATTATGTTAACAGTTACATCTTGTGCAAAGTTCCTGAACACTATGATAGCATACAAATAATGGCCTGTAGCTGTCTGTAGTCAACACATCAGTACACAGTTGTAATAACACCAACATCTGCCAAATGAGAAGGCATGGGTGACAGTCATTTGAGATGCAAAGGAAGTGAATGCCATCCTGCTACAGCCACACTGAAAACATAAATAATCACCTGTGTGTCATTGGAAGTACTGACGTATAACTGATGTTCTGTTGTCCATATCCTCATCCTCTGCCTCTTCCTCCTCACTGCCCTCAGGGTCTGCTGCTGCCACCGGGGCATTTCCAATTTCCTTCTCCCGCAGATAAGGCACATGTTGTCTGAGGGCCAGGTTGTGCAACATGCAGCATGCTACAGCTATCTGGATACCTTCTCAGGGGAATAGCACAGGGATCCACCTTTCAGATGGAGGCATCTGAACCTGGCCTTCAGGAGGCCAAAGGTACGTTCTATGTTCTGCCTGGTTCGCCATGTGCATCATTATACCTATTCTCGGCCCCTGTCCTGGCACTCCTCACAGGGGTCAGGAGCCATGATAGGTTTGGGTAGCCAGAGTCACATGCAAGTATTGAGGGACAAATGTTAGCCTTACACAATGGTATACTTCAGGAGTATAATGGGGTAGCTCCTGAAGGCATACACTGACATATATTGGGTGGGGACTCAGGCTCACCTATTAGCCACACCCTGTGCCTCTGTAATTGTACCATCACCTTTTAGATCCTGCTATTCCTCAGGATGAAGGAGTCATGCACCGGCCCAGGACACTTGGGAGTGACGTGGGAGATGAACTGGTCTGCCAGGCAAATCATTTACACTTTGAGTGAGTAGAAACTCTTCCGATTCCTGAGTACCTGTTCATTGTGCCGGGGGGAACAAACACAAATTGTGCTCCATCAATCGCCCCAATAATATTTGGTATATGTCCCATTGCATAGAATCCTGCCTCCACAGTGGGCAAATCTTCAACTTGGGGGAAAGCAATGTAGCTGCACGTGTTTGAGCAAGTCAGACAAAACCCTTGCCAGCACGATTGAGAACATTGGCTGTGACATTTCTGCTGCCAAGCCCACTGTTACTTTGAAAGAACCAGTTGCTAGGAAATGGAGCACTGATAGAACTTGCACAAGAGGGGGGATTTCAGTGGGATGACAGATAGCTGATGTCAGATCAGGCTCCAATTGTGCACACAGCTCTGTGATCGTGGCCCTGTCCAGTCTATAAGTGAGTATTATGTGCCTGTCCTCCAGTGTAGCCAAGTCCACAAGGGGTCTGTACACAGGGTCTTGTCATCTCCTCCTCCTATTCCTCCACAGTGGTAGGCATCTAAGGGAAACAAGAGTGAGAAGGATGTCACAAATTGAACAATGGAACCACCACCTCAGTGTATATAGAGCATTTATGTGATGGGACAATATGAATGGCAATGAATGTGCAATTTACAGCAATGACACAATTTCTAATTTCTGAATGTTGTCCACCACCATAAAATGGCGACCACCTATACTGTAAGTATGGACAGATGGAAGTGAGGTAACTCCGCCTGCATTGGGTGTTATGGAGGAAGGCGGTCTTGCACCGCCGTGCTATTCCTCATTGGCTAAAATGGAGCTCTATGGAGTACAGTGGGCAATGGGTATCACCGGCGACTGTGATGGTGTACACCACCACGGACGTGACTGCCATTTTCTGTATAAAACCTCACTTGATTCCTGACTTTCCACTGGATAACACCTCCACCTTGTGCTGCTGTGACATGTGTCTGGATCCTGCCATGGCTTGTGTAACTGGGGAAAGGGACCCTGCCTTCACTTCAGAGGAGTTAAAGCACTTGATGGATGGGTCCTACCCCTATATGAACAGCTGTATGGGCCTCCAGACCAACAGGTGAGTACACCATGGGCCCGATGCATGTGACAAGGGTGCATGGAGATGTGTGTGCTAGCAGCGTGTCAGTTGGGTGGGGGGTATGTGTGGTGATAGTGTAAATGGTGGGCACCGGGTGATGTGTGTGCCAGTGGAGATGAAAATGGTATTTGTGGGCCATATGTGTGGCAGGCTGCATTGTATGGTTAATGGTGTCCTCCTGTCTGTATTACCTCTGCTGGTTAGCCCCCATCAGAAGAAGGCATTGTGGCGTGCCATCGCCAAGGATGTGCCAACCCTGGGGGTCTATAGCAGGCGGAGCACCCATTGTAGGAAAAGGTGGGAGGACTTGAGATGCTGGGACCGGAAGACCGCAGAGGCCCAGCTGGGGATGGCCTCCCAATGAGGGCGGGGTGCCTGTCGGAACGTGACCACCCTGATGGCCCGAATACTGGTGGTGATCCAGCTCAAGATAAATGAGTGTATAGCAAAATCTAGTAACTTAGCTAGGTTGCATTCCATGTCAAACAGGGCTTACTGGATCCCAGGAGGGGTACAGTTGTTGGTGGGTGGCTCTCATATTGCTGTGGCACCTAGCCAATGGAATGTCAGTGTGATGGATAGTGCACAATCCTGATCCCTGTGTGTGATGGTAATGTGTATGCCAACTGTGGTGTTTGTGCTGTAATAGACCCAGTGCTCCATTTCTCCCCCACCCCTATTTTCTTCTGTCATCCTGTCAATGTGTGCATTAGCATCATCTGGCGGGGGAGCAGGGACACCGGAGACTGAGGGAGCTGCATCCCACAGGACCCAGGAGGCAGAGTCTACCGACGCTGAGGGGACCAGTGGGACGGAGGGTGAGGGGAGCACCACGGCAGAGACAGGAGGTGACAATACTGTCTCTGATTCCTCCTCCGATTGAAGCTCACTCGTGGTGGCGACACCTCTGGAACAACACCAGCTACAGTTACAGCTGCCACCCCGAATCAGCACTGCCCTCCCAGTAGCCCCCCCAACAGAGTTGCACGTGCACGCACATCCATGAAAGAGGGCATCTCCTTGGACCCAGGCACGTCAGACCCTGCCCCAGTGAGCCCTGCTGCCCTCAGTGAGTAGACTAATGTCCCCCTGAGATCCATCTCTGTAGGGCAGTCTACTATTGTGAATGCCATCCAGGGGCTGGCATCCCAGATGCAGCAAAGCAATGTATCCCTGGAGGGCATCCACGTTGGGTTGGCGGCCCTACTGAGATAGTTTCAGGCTCTGGCCTCCTCTCTGAAAGCAGCCAGTGTCCCTGTTCCTACCATCCCCCCTCTACCTAGCACTTCCCAGTCCCAGTCTCCTCAACCCCAACCCATCCCAGGCACAGATACAGACAAGCATGCACACAAAAGATCACACAAAAGTAGCACAGTCAAACACATGCAGCACACTTCAGGCCACAAGCCCTCACACAAACAACAGACAGTTGCACACACAATCACATCCACTGCTGCCACTGTCTCCCCCTCCTCCTCTTCCTCCTTCTTCCTCACAGTCACATCCGCACTCACACCTACATGCACTGCATCAACAGCCACCACCACCATTACAACATCAAGCAGTAGACACACCTCACTTGCAGACACCTCCACAACACCCTTCCACGCATCTCCTTTGTCCTCTCCCACCCTGTCTGCCCCCTCTCCTAAGGGACACAAACGCACGCCCTCGGACACCCAAATGTCATCCACCTCACACACTGTCCATGAACCTGCACCCAAGTCCAGCAAACCTACACCTCCAACAACCACTCCCTCAACCTCCACCCCCATCCCTTCTCCCACATCCCACCCCAATGCTCCAAAGAAGCGTTTCCTTGCACGTCTTGACCTCTTCCCTCCCCCTCCACCCTTCTGTCCTGCCCGTAAGAGCCGGGACCCAAAGACCCAGCCCAGCACCTCAGCCAAACAGTCTGCCACTGCTCCCATCAAATCATCAGCTGCTGGCACAAAGAGGCCCTAGAGTGTGATGGCTGCCACTCCTACTGAGAGCACACCTCCAGCTCAGAAATGGAGGACTAGGGTGGTGAAAGATCTCCCCTCCACCAGCAAGGAAAGGGAAGATTCCCACTCAGCCACCAATGAAAGGAAAGATTCTCACTCAACCACCAATGAAAGGGAAGGTTCCAACTCAACCACCAATGAAAGGAAAGGTTCCCACTCAACAACCAATGAAAGGAAAGGTTCCCACTCAACCACCAGTGAAAGGAAAGAGGCCCACTCCACTACCAGTGGGCAAGGAGCCCCCACTTCAAGCACAGGCACAGCAGCCCTTGCTTCCAGCTGAGGCACAGGAGCCCTCATCTCCAACAGAGGCATAGGAGCTCTCACTTCCAGCACAGGCACAGCAGCCCTGACGTCCATCTGAGGCACAGGAGCCCTCACCTCCAGCACAGGCACAGCAGCCCTCGCCTCCATCACAGGCACAGGAGCCCTCACCTCCAGCACAGGCACAGGAACCCTCACCTAGAGCACAGGCACAGGAGGCCTCACCTCCAGCAGAGGGCATGTAGGCCACCCTCCAGGGACTGTTGTACAAGGAGCCCCCTCCAGAACCAGTGGGCAAGTTCCCTACTTCAGGGAATGTGGCCTTGCACTCCCCACCAAAGACAGACGGGCATGGATCCCCCTCCAGAACCAGTGGGCAAGTTTCCCACTTCAGAAACGGTGGCCTTGCACTCCACACCAAAGAAAGATGGGCATGGAGCCCCCTCCAGAACTAGTGTGCATGTCCCCTCTTCAGAGACTGTGGCCTTGCACTCCCCACCAAAGACAGATGGGCATGGAGCCCCCTCCAGAATCAGCGGGCAAGTTCCCCACTTCAGACACTGTGGCCTTGCACTCCCCACCAAAAACAGATGGGCATGGAGCCCCCTCCGGAACCAGTGGCCAAGTTCCCCACTTCAGAGACTGTGGCCTTGCACTCCCCACCAAAGACAGATGGGCATGGAGCCCCCAATTCAGCTAAGGTGCCCTCCGCCCCTCCCCCTGCCCCCTGAGGTGCCTGTCTATTTCTAACATAATGCCCCTGAACAGTGGATTCCGGAGTGTGTCAGGAGTCAAGTTGGGCCTTTGACTGTGGCTTGTGGCTATGTGGCCCTTTTGTACTTTGTACTGGCCATTGGCCCATTCTGGACATTGTAACCTGCATTTATATTCGAACGGACAAAATGGTGGCTTTTGGCATCAAATTAGTGTTTGATGATAATCATTGTAGTCCTTGTTTCATTTTGACGTGTGTCCTGTGACATTGGTTTGACTCTGCAGCTGGTTCTGTGTATGGTGTGTGTGTGAATGGTGTGTGTTGTGCGTGTGAGTGTCACTCTCCGTTTCCTCCCTCCCTCCCTTGTGTGCTAGGTGGCTGTACTCACCATCATCGTCTTTGTCGACATTGGTGTTCCAGAAGGGCCATGGCATAGAAGAGCATCAGGCAGACTTGAAGTTCCGGTTCCATGATGGTGGCAGTGTCCTCTGTGTACTTGTTGGTGAGTCCTTCATTTTCTGTGTTCTGTTTCCACTAGGCTTTTGATGGCGCTGGTACCACCCCCGAAATCCTGGCGGTTTGCTGTGCCATAATATGGTGGGCGGTACCTTGTTTTGTGCCTGGCTGTTGATGGCTTCCACTGTGGTCAGTGGTGTTAACGCCCTGGCGGTTGGTGTGGTACATTGGCTATCTATGGGAGGGATCACCGACATGGTGATAATTTGTTGGTAATTACTGCCAGCCTGTTGGCAGTATTACCACCACTTTAACAGTCACCGCCAATGTCATCATGACCACCTAAGTCGTTTTGGCCCTGAGACTTTAGAAAACACGAGGTAAGCTCGAGCCAAGCTCTTGGTGATCACTTCTCAGCAAAGTCAGAGGGCAGCAGGGCAACAGCAGGGCAGTAATCCTGCTCCGCAAAGCGGTCCAGATTAGTTCTTTGGGGAGCCAGACAGTTCCTCTTGACAGGTTGCAGGTTCAGGTCCTGAAGTGTCTGATTTGGTAGGGTCAGGGACGCAGTTTATATACCCAAAAATGCCTTTGAAGTGGGGGAGACCTCAAAGAGTGGTTTTGAAGTGCACATGTCCCTCTTTCAATACAGGTCTGTCTGCCAGGGTCCCAGTAGGGGGTTTCGTAATCCATTGTGTGAGGGCAGGCCACTAGCCTTTGAAATGTAAGTGTTAGGGCCTCCACCCTCCCAGCACAGGAAGACCCATTCAGTATGCAGATGAGTGCAGGTGTGACTGGTTATCCTGTGTTTGTGGTTGTCTGGGTGAAATGCACAAGGAAGCTGTCAACCAGCCCAGCCCACATGTGGATTGGGGACAGGCTGCAAGACAAAGATGGATTTTAAGTGCAGAGAAATGCTCACTTTCTAAAAGTGGCATTTCTAAAATAGTAATATAAAATCCAACCTCACCAATAAGCAGGATTTCTATCACCATTCTGGCCATCCTAAATATGACCTGGTTGCTCCTTTCTGATAAGAATCTACCACTCAAACAGTATGTGAGGGTAGCCCTAATGCTAGCCTATGAAAGGAGAAGGCCTCACACCAGTGGAAAATGAATTTAGGAGTTTTCCACTACCACATGGACATAAAAAACACATATGTACATGTCCTGCCTTTTATTTACATAGCACCCTGCCCTGTGGGTTACCTTGGGCCTACCTTAGGGGTGACTTATATATAGAAAAAGGGGAGTTTCAGGCTTGGCAACTACTTTTAAATGCCAAGTCGAAGTGGCAGTCAAACTGCACACACAGGCCTTGCATTGGCAGGCCTGATACGTGGTTAAGGGGCTATGTTTGTGGGTGGCACAACCAGTGCTGCAGGCCCACTAGTGGCATTCAATTTACAGGCCCTGGGCACATGTAGTGCATTTTATTAGGGACTTACAAGTAGATCAAATATGCCAATTGGGCATGAGCCAATGTTACCATGTTTTAGGGGGAGAGCACATGCACATTAGCACTTGTTAACAGTGGTAAAGTGTCTAGAGTCCTAAAGCCAGCAAAAATGTGGTCAGAAAAAGAAGAGGAGGAAGGCCAAAAGTTTGGGGGTGACCCTGAAGAGAGACCATTTCCAACAACTGTTAATTTTACCAGAATGTGGGGCCCTTCACTTCCCTTTCTCACTCTTCTCTCAATGGTTTTCCAGTAATTGTTGTTGTTGTTGTAAAACAATAAAAACAGATTTACAAAAACATATTTTACTGTTCCTTACTGCCACCTGGTAGCAAAGAACAGTAAAAATGCCTAGATGTCTGCCCATCTAAATTGGGCAGGTGACATGTAGCTATTTCTACAACATCCCCTACTCCCTAGAGCTATTGGAGGGATTAATCAAGGCAGAGACAGAGTAGGCTCTGCCATGATTAACTGTAAAGTCTGCCAGCATGTAAATGTGGCAGGGAGACTGCATTGTTGGTGGTAAGGTTACTCCATTGCGACAGAGTATCTGTACCCCAAAGAAGTAAATTGGGCCCCTAATCTCTAGAATCAAGTAAACTATACCCCCTTACACTCCCTTTGGACTGTTGAGTCCGAAATCATCAAGCTATGACCCTCTTCACTAAAGTCCTAGATTGCCTCGAAATTCTCTTCAAGCATGGTTTTCTTTGGGGAATCCATTCATAATGCTTCAAAATACAGTGCTCATACTTAGCCTCAAAAAGCATTCATTGAATGTTTCTTTTCCACCTAGCTACGGTCCTTTTGCACAGCACCTTCTTTTGCAAGACTTTGAACAAGTAGTGTTTAATCTCCTTACCCAGTACTGGTCTCTGGGCACTTCACTCGATTAACACTGCTCACTTACATCTTTAGAACTGCACCACTTTTGCATTCAATAATCATGTTTTTCATAACTACTTTGCTCTATATCTTCTAAACAATTGATCTCCCTCCGATCCCTCCTATACTGACAATTATGACATCCTTAGGAATTACCAGAACAGCATTAGAATGTTTCTCCTCTTACCACTTAGCCATTTCTTCCTCTGTCTGTTGAAAATGTCCTACACTTCATTGCTAAGTCCTTGTTGTTGCTCACTTCATACAGGGTCTATTATGTGACCGTTTCTCTTGCACAGACACTGCTATCATCAATAGCATCATTCTGCCTCCATTTTTTCCTATCACCTTAGGGAGGGTGACAACCACATCTTGTCCTGCTTCCCATGTTCCTCCTCTCACTTTCAGAATTATATATCTGAAAGGGGGGTGGCTATGGAGCACAGGAAGGTGCCTACTTACTTATTATAAACTCATCCTAAACTGGGAATCCTCTACTTTTTCCATCTTGTGTAGCCCTATCATACTTCTCCAGGATACTATAATTAATTTCCCTTTGGAAGGAACCGTGACATTCTGTTCAAATCAAGTAAGGACCTGGAGATTTTCATCCCTCATATGGTCATCCATACCAAATTCTAAGTGTTGAATGTTAAAAGAATATACACCCACCTCCCCTCCAGAGCACCAAATCTCTAAATAAAACCTTGTAAATGGGTAAACATGACTACCAACAGCTTAACTATCAGCTTCCTACAATTCTCTGATTTAACTCTGGACAACTGTTACACTCTGCAATGCAACCTTTCCTCACTTTAGGTCATACTGTCAATACAGAACAACCTGAACCAGACAGATCTTTGTGGGGAGGCTGCAAGGAGTGGGGTTAATGAATAAACCTGGGTCAGGAAAGGAAAAGAGTTCCCTTGTGCTTTCTCTTTCTGAATGATATATTAATTTCCATTGTCTTCACTTCCCTCCATCAGAGTGAGTGCCTTACTAGCTCTCATGGTAGTAGTGCAGAGACGCATGGTCCTGAGAGGGAGGTGACCCACACACCACAACAGAAGCCTTACTCATATTGATGGAGAAGGGAAGCAAACAGAAGTTCATTGGGGGCACCCATGGGGACACCATATTATGGCTCCAAAGTGGAGTTTCTCCCTCAAGAAAAGGGGTGGATCACTTTTTAAATGGGTTGGAGCTAAAGAATTTTCCTTCAGATCTTTAATCAAAAAAGAATCCATCTTAAGAAAGGAGGAGGGTCAGAAAGGGGGAAGACCTATTCCCATTAGGAGGTTTTATTCATTGGCAGGATTATAGCACTTCAATCTCACGTAAAAAGCCATACGTTCTGAGTCTTCAGTAACTGAAGGATGAGGCTGACTCCAGAGCTGGACTGAAATTTTATTCTACCCAGTGGGGTCAAACTCTTGGAGAACATGCTTGAAAGTGCAAGGTCCTTCTTGATGCCGCTGTGACTTCCTCCAGTGTTAAGTGCAGCAGTCATAGGGAGGCTTCAAGAGAGAGAGATAGAAGGAAGGAGAGAGAGAAGGGGAAGATAGAGAAAAAGTGATCAGTTATACAGAAGAGAGAGAAGAGTGAGAAGAGTACAGGAGAGAGGGAGAGAGAGAGAGAAAGAGAGAGAGCCTGGATGGATGAACAAAGAGAAAGCACAAGGGAACTCAAGAAAAATTAATGCCTGGTTTGAACATTTTTGCCAGGACTGTTTTTGGATCTTCAGTCCACTTTGGCTGAATCCTTTTGTATTGCATGTAAGTGTGGTAATAAAAGAGGGTGGCAGGAACGACTCTATTAAAGGGTAGTTGGGGACACACTGTCCCAAAGTGACCTTTTCTTAAATGTGCCCTTGGTTTTTCAGAATCACAGGGCTCCGAGGACTAAAGACTTCAATCCATTAAACGTGAAGATTCGGATTTTAATCACAAAGACTATGGAACCAACCACAAACTGCATTTTGTAGTACATAATGTAGTACTACAGCACTACCAGTCACATAATGCAAAATACAATTCCCAAGCCTATAGCCAGAGTCTTCCACCCCTATCTTTTCTGTGTGGAGACCCCATCCATAGTAGCAGAGATCACACACATTACTATGGTACTTTGTAGTAAATTTGGGAAGAATGAGGAGGTGTGGGGGTCTGAGGGACCTTAAAGGAGGTGCGAGATACACACTCAAAAAACATAAAGCCATTGCAATTGACAAAACCCACTTCTTAAGTCACTACAGCTTAAAAAGGCTCACATGTACTCCAGCACAGCTCTGGAGTATGTCAAGCACCATGCATGGTCAAATACTGGTACTGCAGCACACTACCATGGAAAAAACTGGTTTCCGAGAACTAATATTAACCCCCCTAGGAACTAATACTTATTTAATTAGTTTGAAATTGAAATTTGGGGTGTGCAAATGTCTTTAATCTGCTTTTGCGTAATGCTGTCGGACGTTTAGTCAGAATTTTGCAAAGTGCAAACCTGTATTTTGCGCTACATTTCAGCATTTCATTTTCAATTATTGTTTGGAAAAAATAAATATTTATGAATTATTTTATTAAATAAGTGCTAAATTTGATGAGTTAATGTGATATAACATTTCGTTTTATAAGCTCTACATAAATATTGCATACATATATTATTTTACAATTACATTTTGCATTAAAATATTTGCATTTCTTAAATAATAAACTTTATTAAATTTGACCAACCGTTCCCAGATTGTTGTATGTATGTTGTACGCCTATGTAGAAGACTCCAATGCCTCATTTGATGGAGTAGGAGGCATGTGTAAATTCCCACATGGGAATGTTGAATAGAACAAAAGTGGAGAGGTATGCCTAGGTATAGCAGTTGATCTACATATGATTAACGTGCAAACATATATTTACCCTTATTAATTGGGTTGAGTGTTGCTACAGTGATAAAAGAAAGGGTAAATACTGTGAATCTGTGAATTGAATAGTACATAGGATGGGTACCAGTCAATTGCATATGATTTACTGGCATGAAGAGATTTATCTACCTAAAAAAACGGAATAAAGAAAATGAAACAATTAAATTCATATTTGGGTTCGAAGTCACTTTTATCTGGGTAATGGAGTAAACTTTACTAGACATACTGCCACCCACCTTCTTCTTTCATTAGCAACCTAACGGTCTGTCCCAAATCCATTTTGCGCAATTCACTGCCTACAAGTACGTTCTGTAACAATTAATGTAAGTGATCTTTGTGGTCTACTTCAGCGGCACTCATACACGTACGCTACTTACCCAAACCTTTGAATAGATGACATGCTCTTTGGGTTTCTCTGCACACCATTCCTGTTGTTCACATTGAATGCCTAGAATGCCATAAAGAAAATACTGCCTCAGGCATTCAATTTTTCTTCGATATTTCATAAAAGGATGCGCCGTAGTCACATCCAAGCGAATGTACTTTTTTTCCTAAATCTTACAGGTGGGCCGTGCTATGCTTCACACCTCTTATCCTGATTATTGCTCCGATTTTCCTCCACTGTTTTGGTCTCTTCTCCCAACATATCAGTTGAGGGAATGCTTGTTTTGTTAGCACTAATTAGAGGGGCCATACAGTTGTGATAAAACTATATTGTCTTTACCTTTTCCTGCATTGTTAACACTAATTATAGAATGCTGGATTGTGTGTTGACGCCCGCTTGAATTGTTTAGGTATATTGTGCCACGATTCACCAGATGGCCCCTTTAAGTCACTGAAAATGGCAAGCATATCACGGACCAATTCGATGGTTTTCTTTTTGTCAAATTCAGTAGAGAAAATCACGTTCAAGGCACCAGCTTTGAGCCTGCGATATATATAGCTCATACATTCGGTTCTCCACCAGGGGCACTAACCAATTCGCACAAGAGAAATACAGCTGAGATTTGTTGTTGATTTTATTTAGATCCCATGCACATGTATTCTATTTAATACAGTCCTGGTCAGTGTTATTGTTCCGCCGATGTTGCCTCGCAGACATTCGACATTTCTAAGCTGGTCATCCAATACAAAATACAAGCAGTAACCAGCACACCCTTTTACTTGCTTCATTCTTCCTGTCACAAGAGATGTTGCGTGTGCTGTTTACACCCTCCCTCAAGGAGAAGGAATAATTATCACTCAGGTGCCAATTCTGCTGCTGAAAGCCATGTTCCAGTGATGAATAGCCATCAAGAACTGTCTGGCTTTTACACCGATCAGCACAGTATTTGTTCAAGTTGGCTGGTGAAGTAGCCAACCAGATATAGTTCAGCAAACAGAATTACTCAAATACGGCATCATTTTGAACACCACTATTTGCATGAAGGTTCTGTCGTCTCTTTCACAACAAGCTCAGTAATGCAAGGAAGACATTTGCAGATCGCCCGTTTAGTCGCAGGAAACCAAATCTGCATTTTTTTTTTCCAGATGTCGCTGCAGGGTCAGAGGTCGATGTTTCTTAACGACAATGCCTACAGGCCACGCACATTTAGGTGAGTCACCACTCTGTAATTTAGCCAATCAAAGAAATGTAGCAAGGAGCACCAAGGGGAGAGGCAGCATATGCAGTAAATATGAATACTGCAAGAAGCTGTGAAAAGATTTGCTCGCAGATACTGAACTACCCTCTACAATACAAACAAACAAGCAAGAAGAAAATAATTCACCCAGTGCTTCCACTCAAGGAATGAAGATCACCCTTGGCCTTCATAGACACCTTTGAATTTCACATAATCAGGGATGAATGCACATACAGAATTTGTTCACCACAACAAAATAGTGTAATATCACACTAAATAAGGATCATAACTGTATCACAGCACGTATACTACCAATTTCGGCATGCCACGGGCTTAGTGGCAGATTCGCCAAACAAAGTACACCTAAATAAGCCAAATATGAAATGGGTTAGGAGCTGGACATCATCAAGGTCTGCCTTCTGTTTCCTTCCGGATTATTAGAGGAAAGGGTAACTGCTCCCAGAAGCCGCAATAGCCTCCAGCACTTTGTAGTATATATGAAATGGGTTAAGCATCTCCTTAGGAGAGTCCATTTTAGGACAAAAAAACTCCTTGTCAATGTAATAAAGCTTGATTGATAATTTATGCAGCAGTAGATAAGTAAGGGACCAAGCAGTCCCTGGAATCAGGACAGAGAGCAGAGTTGAGCAAGAATTTCCAGTGAGAAGAGAAGGAAAAACGAGCTGCTCAGGAGCAAAATCAGGGACAAAAATAGTAGGAAGTGAACAAGAAAAGGAACAAAAAATAACGGATCGGATGTGTTGCAAAACTTCCTTCACTCATAAGTGCGTTCTTAAATATGATTAAAACACAAACTGGCTTCACAAGAAACTGTATAACTCCATCTTCAATTTCAAATTTAAAGCTGTAATCTCTGGCAGACCAGCATCTCAGAAAGTGCCATTCGTAAGGCACAGCCAAATTGCTGTCTTTCAACACATGATATCAACAAGGCACAAGACGAACTTCAAGTTTATCACCTCTCCTCTGATGCAAGGCTTTCCACTCAAACTGCCACCCTTCCCTGCTGAGGCTCTATGCAAGTCGTGGAGTACACCCACTGGTGACCACAACTGCGGTCTGGTCTTCAAGGGTGCTAAGCTGAGAGTAGAGTCCATGGCCACACTGCCTGACTGAATGCTATGTGCACAATGTTCTTCTCAACAGGGAAACTCCTAGTGTGGATGTACCAAAACGGTACCAGAGCATCAAATTATAGCAAACCCTACACAAAGAAGTATAGATAGCCACTGTCATTATTATTATTGATATAGATAGGTAAAGTGTTATATATATGTACCCTAGAAGCCTTTTCTTTGTCAGCTATTGGCTTGGCCTATGGTTTTAGCCATGCTGCATCACATCACTCATTATAACACAAAAGGGTGACCATAATGGCAATAGGGTTGGCATCAGATCAGCCCTGCCAAATCGTCATGCAGCCATTTTTGAAAAGTATGATGCAGAATCCTCCACCATCACAGGTTGATAATTGCCTATTGTATAAGAATATTAGGGCTAAATGTTTTATTGAATGGGGTTCATTGCCTTGACCCTTCAAACATGGTTGCAGTAAAAAGATCCGGCACCCAAAGGTCCACAGCCCTGAACTGTGACCAAGAGATGACATAACCAGAATTTAATTCAATGGTTCAGTGCGTGGTTCTGACACTTCAGGAACAACTTTCAGAGACTATGTACCCCACATTGGACAAACTGAATATGTACACTCTCCATGTAGAATTATTACTGTAGTTTTTCTGTTGTGCAACCACCCAGTAGGGTATTCCGTGAGTTGTTTGGAGTATCAGATATAAAGGGCAGTGTTGGTACTACAGAATTCAGTGATGCGATAAGCATGTCAAACTTGAGTTTCTTTATTTACTATGAGAAAACTGCAAGTTTGAGTAAAGGGGCATAGGCAAACCTGATAAAATGCCTTTTTGAAGATAGTGTTCTGTCCACGAGGTTCCTGATCAAAGATGACATAGTGATTATTGCTGAAATGCTGGTTCCTGTTTGAGTCATAGATTTGGAGGCATTTCCAAGTGAAGAATATTTTGCAACCCATCTGTTTCCTTATGTTTGATCATGTTCTTCACAGTCTTACTACTATTTTATCCAGTTTTTGATTTTTCCAGTTGGATCTTCTACAGGAGTCTACTTCTGGAATATATGCCTGGCTCTAATCTCTCTTCCCTGATGTCAGTGGGAGTTTGGTGCCTTGCAAATCACCACTTTGATATTAATCTACATCTTCAATTAAGAGCTAAAGGATTGCAAAGGAGATTTTGTATCTTGACGTTTCCTAACTGGAAACCTCTTAATGAAAAGCTTAACTCTTTATTATGAGTTCTGTTCTGTTCCAAGTAGTACCATGGCTATCGGGGGGAGTTGCTATTTCCTCAGGCAATCAAGATGGTGACTTTATAGAACTTCTCAGCAGCCAGTCCTTGACAGGTTGATAGACCATTTATACCTCATGTTTGGTAATGCTATGCATCCTTCACAACACCTAAGACAAGAGTTAAATAATTGCACTTTAATAATCTGGTGCTAAAGGAAACCTTGGTGTTACAGTCTACAGGGGTCAAAGTAGTAATCTCAAGTGCCACATATTTTGTGGGGATCCAGTAAGGTTGAGAGAATTTTTGGATTCTCTGACAGAGCATTTTGCCTATTACCCTACACAGTTTAGTCAAGAGTGAGTCAAAGTGGATTACATGATTGATTTCCTTACTGGTTGTGCACTGTTCTGTGTGACTCTTTTAGTAACAAATTCAAAGCTTGTTTGCTCAGTTATTTGTTAGATTTTATTAGCAGTTAAGGAGATGTTTAAAGTTCCTGAATTAGAGTATTCAGCTTAGCAAGAACTGCAAGATATTCAAGAAGAAAAATGTATGTATTGACTTATGTCACCTGTTTTATTGAAATGACTCATATGATTCTAAAAAGAAAGAAGAATGTTCCAAGGAAGTTATTCAAATTTTTTGCCATTTCACCATCTGTTCATTTAGAGGTTTCAGCACCCATGTTGTCTCAAGAAGTGACTCTGCAAAAACGAGATCTGATTGCTCTTTTGACTTGAAGTGGAAAGGAATGCCAGAAAAAGAGTGGCTAAGTCAATATTGTGGTGATGTTGGACATATGATTTAAGGCTGTGCTAAATTGTCTCAGCAGAATACTGTAATAATTCAGTCATCTGAGAAGACATAATTGTCTTAACTTCCTTTTACTGGCTCTTCTATGAATGACATCAATACTCATATGTTGCTTCTACTGACTGACATTAAAACAGAAGGAGGAAAAGTTGTTATAACTCCTTCAGTGCAGCATAGTGATGCCTGTGAAACGTTAATTGACCAGGACTGGTCCACTAAAATTAACATTCATACGTGAGTTCAGATGACTCCACAAGAGAACTTGGTGCTTCTGTGAGGGCTACACAATTCATAATCCATTGACTGCTGGTGGAGATGGGGCCCCAACACAGAACTGTACAAACCCTCCAGAGTTAAAAAACAAGGGGCAGATTTAAGGAACGTGGTGCTGCACTCAGCACCACTTTGTTTGCGCCCCTTAGCGCCCCCCCTACCGCCACCATATGTGCACCATATTTAAAACAGTGCACCATGGTGCAGGGCAGGGGAAAATAGAGTCAACATTTTTTACGCTATTGATGTACTGTTCAGGGTTAGTGCCAACATTTTGGTGCTAACCCTCAACAGTACATAGGGGCCTATTGTAACCAATGGTATGCCCTCTTTTAACGCCTTCTCTGAGCAGGTGTTAAAAGTAGACGCACTGGGAACACCTCCTTTACATACATTATGCATGGGACATAATGTTGTGCAAAGGGGTTACAAATTGGCACAATGCATGAATTGTGCCACTTTGTTAATATGGTGCAGTGATTTCTGAAGCCTAACGCCACATTAGTGTTTAAAAATTACGCTAATGCAGTGCTATAGCTCCTTAAATCTGGGCCAGGGTGCCACTTGGCTTAAAAACATAGGCTGGACGGCAGGACTTAGACTGAGAAATAGTTATGGTGAGAAGAATTGTGTGAGTGGGGTTTGGGTCCAAAAACACTCTGGATGACCGTGTAGTGTTTTTTTTTTAAAAAAAACCTTCCATTGAAAGGAACCCTAGTACTCAGACTACAGAATCTGGAAATTCAATCAGTAGAATTAAGGACCTCCCTTTGGAGTACTATTATAGACCAGCAAACAGGCCTAATCAAAAGCACCAGACACGAGTGTAGTAGAAGAAAGTACAGTGTCGAGACTACAAATTCTTTGAATCACTCGAGACACTGGAACAAACTCATTGACAGTTATCTTCTGGAAGTACAGAAACTGACAACCTGAAACACCTTAAAATCGAACCTGCCCGATCTGCAAACAGGCTGGACTCTAAAGAAAAGTTTGCCACTTTCCTACCAAGCCTCGAAGTCCCTCTTACCCAGAAGATGAATTTGCCTTTGTGGAATGTTGCAGAGATCCATCGGAAGATGAAAAATCATGATTAGGTGCCTTTTATTAAGGATTATGCCATTATATGCTGTCTGGAAACTTTGGCGCCCGAAGCATTTTTTTTTATTTATAAAAGCGTATTATACCTTTTGTAATCCTGCAATAGCATTCTGTGCAGGAGGAGCTAAGGGGATTAACTATTATTGTAGCTGTCAAGTTTGTAATCGTGGCTAGAATATTTGTCTACTTCCCTTACTATCAAATGCTGTAATTAAAGTCTCCTAGCTCACTCAGCTTTATATTGATTAATGTCTACTATAATAACTTTGATCATCAGTCTTCCCAAGCAATCACTGAATTAGATCAGTGGTTCCCGACCTTTGATTTCTGTGGACACCCATTTCATCATTACTGAAACCTAGGGACCACCATTGAATCAGTATAGGAATCCTGGGACCCCCTCCACTGAGTCATTACGTTAAACTGGGCACCAAATCTGTTAAAAATATTTAAATTTTTTAACAGTAGAGGACCCACTGAGGAGGCTTTGTGGACCTCCAGGGGTCGCGGGACCACAGGTTGGGAACCTCTGAATTTGATCATGCAATTGAACTTTACATGGGGAAATGAAAAGTGCAACCTGCAATTGTGTGGGCAGCTGATTTTCAATACAACTATAAGCAGATTCTCCAATATGTGTGTATATCTGGCATTAAAGACATGAACTGGGAAGAACAAACACATTTTAAACATTAATCTTACAAAGAGGCGTTAAATAATAGGATAGTAAAAAAGAATGTGTTTTTTACCACCAGTGATTGTTTGCCCTCTAATAATCAAATTCGAAGTTTGCTGGCAATGGCGCAGGAAGCACGATTGACTTCATTAACTTTATTATATGATCAGATTATATAATGACTTTGATGACCTAATTCAAAGGCGTTATAATTGTACAAACGACCACAGCCCAGTTTCTTTATATATAGGGCTTAAAATGGGAGTTAAGTCTAAATCAAAGGGTGTGCAGACCATTGGATATTAAAAAAAACAACGAAACCAGAATTAAATGAGATAAAATTAACCCATTAAAGTATTTGTAAAGATCTTTTAAGTACTAAAGAGAGAAGCATGTGGCCAATGCATATCTGTTGACACAGACCACCATTCAGAGGGCCATAGGGTAAGCAGGTGCTACTGGGTCCTGCCCTGAGAGCGGAGGCCTTTTACTCCTGATATCCTGGGGCCCAGCCTACCATAGGTCCTGGTCAATTGGGCCAAGTACAGCTTCAGCACTTGACTCAGAAATACCGTGGGCTAAGCAGTTCCAAGTCTTCTCAGGGCTTTTTGGAGGGAGGGGGGTTGATACAGGGGGTGAACACAGGCTCACAGCTCAAAACATGTGCAGCAGCAACAATAAAGGATTGTCAAGTCAAATGTTTTTTTCATGAAGAAAAGAAGGATTTATTTTGCGACTACGACCACAAAGGTAAATAAAACTCTCTAAATTGGTGTATGCTGAGCAGTGCGTTGAGATCCTCAAACAGTACAGTGTGACTGTACCACACGGCAGAAAAGCTTGATGGGGTGCTTGGTTCTTCATGATTGTAGCTGCCAGGCTTTGGAACTCTCTCCCTAGTCATATTAGGTGTTTAAGTACCCATCTGCTGATTCGTAAACAGGTTCAAACATGGCTTTTCTCATCAGAGTAGCCGATATGGATGGTTTACTCACTCTATGGTGGTCTGATGATTTTCTTGCCTTTTTTTCTTTTCCTGGTCAGTCTTTCTCTTGGGTTTCTCCTTCTTTCAGCATGTTGATACCTGTTTGGTCTAGTGCACTATAAAAATTACAAATACAAATACAAAAAATGTCCACAGTCCCTTGAGGTCAGGGCTGAAGTGTTTCTTAGTTGGTTCCATGAGTCCTTCTTCCTCCTAGCTCTAGTGGTAGTGGTTCTTCCCAATTCACTATAGGAGACATTCAGGTGAAGCCCCACTAGTTTGAGTACCAGGGGTCCCACTCCAACTCTGTATAAATGTCAAAAGTGTTCTATTGCTGAAGCTCTACCTGGCAAGGAAGTTCCCTAGGGGCCGACTGGCTCAAAATTAGTCTTACCCAGAACACAGGTTTGGAGAGCCCAGAGTCCCCGAGCGCTGCTCCCCCAGTGATAGGTGATGAGGTGAAGTCCACAGTCATGGTACAGACCGCAGGGGTCACCACAGTGGCCTGACCAAGTCACACTTCTTGCTTAGTGCTGGTGCCCCCCTTTGGCACAAGAGATCACTGTCTCTCCTTTGCACACAGGCTCTGACCCGATCATCATATCAGATTTCTTCACAGTGGTGTTGTCTAGAATACGGGATCAGTGACTCACCACCACACAGGAGCTAAGGCCCACTCAGCACAGCATTCTCTTCACTGTGGCCCCTCCAGGCATATGACGTCACCGGCTTTCCATCTTACAATGTTAACAGCCCACTCAGTATGGCAATGTCCTCACTGTGGCCACTCCTGGAATACGTGGTCGCCAGTTCCTCACTGCAACAATCATGGCTCACTTCATGGTGGCCTTCCTCTGGAATATGAGGTTTTCTGACTTTCCCTGCACACAGGCAATGACCCTATCAGTGCAGCAGCTATCTCCTTCCAACTCGTTGAGGGAATCCACTCAACATGACTGTCCCTTGGACCTTGCTCCCTCCAATGCTCTCCTTTTCCTTACAGGACACACTGGTCTTGGCAAGCAGGCAGACACTGGTGCTCCTGTCTCCACTGCACGTGGTCTTGGATTCCATGGGTGTTGTCCCATCACCCATATGGGAGGCTAGCTGACCTTGGCTGTCAGTCCTGGTCACAGGCAGAAGTCTTGCAGACCTTTTCCTCGTTCAGCCTGATTGGCTGCTTCACAGTTGGCACTTCTGGGGATCCCAAGCTCCCCTTCTTTTAGTCCATTTCCAGATACCAAATGTTATTGAGAGTCTCAGTCTTTGAAGTCTATGTTGGGTCTCTGCTTCCTTTTTAAGTTCACCCCTGCCCTCTCTTCTTTCAGAAAGCATTCTGTCAGCAAGCACGACTCTAGAGCTGATAGACCCAAAACCCAGGCCATGGGAGTGACTAACGGTCACACTGGGATGTGTGCATCAAAAGATTAGCCCAGGGCCTCAGCCCAAACTATTTATGATTATCTTATCAGTCCCATCTTCTTCCTGAAATGTGCCCACGCCCCTTCCTTGCAACATTTTGCTTACTCAAAGAGGACACTTTGAAGTCTTCTGGGGAGCTGGTCTCCCTCTTTCCAGTGTGCTCCACCCATCTTACAGGAAGGCATGAATACTCAAATCTGTCTGGCAGTATTCTTCTGCCTCCTCTCCTCATGTTTCACCATGTAGCCCTAGGTTTCTCAAAATGGAACCAAGTCAGCCATGTATTGTACAGTTTGCGGATACACATACACCCAGCACACTCATACAAAATACACACACTGCAAAGCACTACAGCCTTCATGTATTCTACCACTCACAAGCATACATACTCCCAGCACATGCATATAACATGCACGTACCGGACAGTTCTGCATTAGTCCTGTATTGTGCCACTCACAGGCACATATACACCCAGCACATCTACAGCACACATCCACTGCATGGCACTGCACCGCAAACTTATGTAGGCTAAGGTGAGTTAAGCACACAGCAGTGGAACTTTAAATGAATGAGTCTGTTGGCCTCACTCCATTACAAATGGCCTGTTGACTCCGATTATCACTACAACGTATGCTTCCGCCACTGTACTTATGCTGCTTAACTCCTGCTAAAGGCAGTAGCCTATCACTACTGACTGTGAGGGTAGCACTTTGGACAACCCTCCCAGCCCAACAAGGCCACAAAGATTGAGACAGGCCTGTGTAATGGCGTACACGCATGACCCGTGTTTGTCTATGACAATACAAATCTGCAATAGGGATCCAGACATAAGTACAGGTGGGCACTTAGGGCAGATGTGCACCGCCATTACCATGAAGAGGACTTTTCCGTCCTAACACCCCTATTATATTTTAAATTATATTTATTCACTCTGTATTATAAAGAGATCTTTGTTAGCACACCAGAAGCCATGCAGGCGTAAAAGGCCATGTCACTGGTTAAATGAAGCCTGTTCAGTTGCACACAAAAAGCTCAATCTTGCTTTATAAAAGAAAGACAAGTAAGATGACTTGAGATGACCTGGAAGTTGCATGGATGCTAAAGGCCTGGAGGCCATTTTGGAGGTTGTGTATTCCTTTCATTTGTCTCAGACCGTAATTCCCCCCAAGGTTGAGTGGCTAATATCAGATGAGTGGGCGGAATAATTTCAACCCTGCTGATATACCATCCAACTCTTTCTGGCAGGGACCTACTATCATTTATTCTGGAGCGCTTGTGATTTTAGAGGAATCTTAGAAGGGAAGGAAGTCATTATGACTATTGGAGCAGTCCAAATGGGAAAACCCCAGGCCAGAATAGTGTGTCCATGGTTATGTTTAAATATAACATTCCCTCTATGAGCACCTATCCTTAAAAATGTACTAAGAGCAGCCATAACTGGCACTATGATAGCATCAGAATCCCTATTTGGAAAAGGGGAGAATTTGTTATTGCCCAATCTTCTTACCTGATACAATCATAACATTTTTGGACAGTATTTCTATCAAGGGTGGAGGTACGGACAGAGGAAAATGCTGTTCTGTCCAGGATACAATATGGCTTTTTCAAAATTTGTTAAAGCTAAAAGTGGAGCCATCCACATGGCATTTATGGGTCTCACCTGTGAGTTCAACAGTCAATCAATCCAAGCTGTGGAAGATAATGGAAACAATGAAAGTGGAAATATCTCTAGCTAACTTGCTAAGGCGTTTACATTGGGATTTGTCAGCAAGGTTCGCTATGGGTGTAATGGTGAATGCACATAACCTATTTAATGCAGAAGATGGGTCTGCTGGGGTGTTTACTGGCTCATTTTTTATTTAGTATATATTAATGGGTTGGAAATATATCTATCCAGTAATGGGGAACATATGCTATAACTAGAGAAACGCCGAGTACCAGTCTTACAATACACAGACGAAGTAGTCCTCGTTTCAAGGACTGCACATTACCAGGTCTGTTTGATAATCTTACACAGTTTAATAACAATCTAAACCTAAACATGAATCTAACCTAGTCCTTCATTATGACAAGCGGTCCCAACAGTGGTGTTAACAGAAGTTGAGGGTGCCCCACCTGCAAAGTACATGGAGGGGCCCTCTTCCGAAGTCACTCAGGAGCTCTTAGGTCAGTGCACTGTGCTGATGGGGCCCACAGAAGCTCGTCCCCCCCGCACACCTCGGGGGCCTTTGTTACGCCACTGGGTCCCAAAAACATAATGGACAGACCCCATTTCATTGCAGGAGTTCCTGTGTGCAAAGTGAAATGTTCTCATGTTTAGTAGTACCATTTGATACTGCACTGACATTGGGACACTTACTGAATACAAGAGCACAGCAACTAGACAGAGCTATTGATGTTCTCTACCATTTTGTGACTAAATTGCTAAAAACATTTTTGAGGTATACCACTTCTGTGGATCAATATGGCACTGGGGTTTGAGGTCATACAGAAGTCGATAACTCACAAAGGGTGGAAAATCCCTTTTAACTCAACCTTCCAGTAGCACCCCACAACCGTTGAACATTTTGATAAAGATATCTCAAATTTGGATAAAACCTGAAAAACGTTTCTCTAGGATCGTCATCAGAGAATGTTCGGCATTAGATAATATGACAGCAATTCCCTAGCCTGGTTATATTAGACACTCATTTGGAGGTGGGTACCTGAAGTTTTTTTCTAGTGATCCAGGGTTTGTTTTTGGTTCAAATAAGGAGCTCGTAAAATGCTCATATTTTATTCACTGTGAAAAAATATATTCAAAGAAGGTGGCAGATATACATACGATGATGAACCATACACTCTTGTTGACTAAGACAAGACTATAGCCATATCTAATGATAATGGGGAACACGCAGCATAGACTTTATTCAATGCACCTTAGACTCAACACTGTATTTTCTGGTTACATTTCCTATAAGTCGCACTTGGTTTGCAAATTTTCACAGGTGCCCTTGTGATAATTTATTTTCATAAAGCACCTTACGTTTTATGCTATTTTGAACCATGTGTAGTGCCCATCGGAAACAATGTTTATCTCCAATATTATGTGCTGCAAATATTAAGCTGCACAAAATCACTATGATTTATTAATAACAGCTTGTGACAAAAATGTTTTATAACTGTTGGCATTGCATTTCCTATTTTAGGAAAATTAAATTTCTGGGTTTGTTTATACAGTTGGTGGAATCCTTGTATTTCCTGTATTAAGATTGTGCTATTTTAGATTCAAAATATTTGTTCTCCATATTGCACTTGTAAACTATTTTAGCAGAATAAAGATTTGCGAATGAATGAATCCAGAACTGATTTTAATTGTTAATGGTTCACAGTTGACTCAAAGTCCGATACAAGAGGCCTCTTTTCTTTGCAAATTCCACTTGGGGATCATACAGAAGTGTTATTGAACTTTTCTGTGTTATCCTGCATAATTTCTGGCACTTAGCTGTATGGAAGCTACGACGCTCAGGGCCCATATTCTTGCATCTCTTTTATTGACGGCCCTTTTTTGGCGTACTTGAGAGATAAAGGAGAGTTTAACAGACTCTTGTTAGTGCGTCTGACCTTAATAAGTAAACTTACAAAGGGACGCAAATAGGTCGATGAACCTTTTGACTCGCAATTAAGATGATCCCACCATAATTCCAATACATGCAGATCAATAATCAATAACCAAAATCAATAAAAACAAGAATCAATAACATTAATAATCAATAAAGTCAGTAATTGTCACACATCATGACCTTTCAGCCATGAATAACCACACCTTTCAGTAAAAGTTAGAATATTTATTTCCCTATATTAACAATGCCAGAGTCATATAAATTAATTTCAAAATCAAATGACACACATGCAGAAACAACAGTGTCTGTCCAAAGCGATGGAAAAACATAATCTAATCAAAGCTTGAACTATTACACATTCTAAAGTTACCGTGCAAATTAATAACAAGAACAATTGCGCAAATGAGATCACATACATTTAGATTCAGCAAAGAAATTAATCAAGCATTAGTCCCTGTTAGCAGATTTTCATTACTGAGAATCCTTATCTAACACCAGATAAGCATCAGCATGTTGGGCTTCATGCAAAACAATTTAGTAACGCAAATTTGGAAAAAACATCTAACTATAGCTCTCACAAAACAGTGCGTTGGTACCTAGAAAGAAAAAGCAAATATGCATAACAAACACATAGGTACAATTACTACCTCTCTTCAGTTGGATCGGCAAGACAAGATAGTCTTCATCATCAGGACATCAGTTGATCAGCAAGGCATCAGGATTCAGCATCACAGTTCTGAAAACGCAAAGTCTTTAAGAAGCTTGAAAGAATAGAGGTAAACCCTCAAGAAGAATAGAAAGAATGGCATCAGGTAAAAGCACAATGGCTCGAATGCTGGCTTCTTCTCAGTGCAGTCCGGTTAAGTTAAATTCACTAAAACTACTTCCCAAATCCCTATTGGTTAAAGGATTCCATGTTCACACTATGTCCAATAAAACTAAAACTCCACATCTATGAATTCTACCATTACTCCGTTCACATGTCGCTGATTGTTTTTTCCTGCAATGTCCTCGTCATCCGGCTCGTCAGGTAACAATATTGTTGCAGCTTCTACTCCAGTCAGTGTTTCCATTGTTCTCCTCCTGAGAAAGTCAGTCTTACACACATTACATACATATTGTTACACTTAGCAAGAATAGCATCTTCTAGCAGTCGGTTCTCATGAGAAAAGATTCTCAGCTGTGAGCACATTTACACAATACAATAGAAAATCTCAGTTTAACTCCCTTGGACAGCCATTTGTTAAACATTAAGAAATACAGCTTGACATGAGGCCTGGCAAGTAGGCCAAGACCTTCGCTAAGTTAAGGCCTACAACCAATAAAGCTAATACATAATGCATAACCTTTAATATGACATATTACTACATTAGTAAAACATAAGCTCCACATTTCACAGCATTAGACTATTAATAAGTACACTTTGTGAACATTGGAGGCCACTCATCATAATCACATTTTCAAATGCGCGCTTTATTTTTCTACGTTATTATAGTTTCTACACAAATCCATTACTCAGAATACATGACCTTCTCATTAATAATTTTTATTAGAACACCTGCGATAGCAATCTTCAAATCAATTAACAGCGTAACCCATTTGATCACACATTAAATCCAGAAGACAGAGGATAACATTTGAAAGTTTATTACAAATTAAGAGCCAAACTGATGTAAATGACTCTCAAGAACATGTATATAAGTACAGAATTACCAAAGGTGAAGTAAGGCGTTGAATAAGGCTAAATCATATAAGCGTACAGCATACCAGAATCTCAGTTGAAGCAATACAAAAGATAAGAAACAGTGCCTGATGATCTGTATATAAGTTGTGGTCCTCTTGCCTAATCAGTGGAGAAACTAAGTTAATCTAAGTATCCTAAACTAAACTATAGGGAAATCCCTATTATGTCTCAGGAAGAATAGGAAAGTGTCAGCATTACAGAAACCTTTGTAGAAGTTCTGATAGAGAGATGGTGTAAGGCATAAAGCCACACAAAAGAATAAAGAGTACAGAGGTCTGTAGCCTGTCAATTCTCAAGGGAATCTGCTCTCGTCTAACTAGGTGAATAACAATTAACCTACAGAACCTTCAAGAAGGCTACATCATCCATGCCTGTGGTTTTCCACCTTTCTTGCACTGTCGAAATTGACTACTCTCATCGACCCTCACATCCCAGGAACTGGACATCAGGATGGTCTTAAATGTCTCTTGATGTCTAGTCCACAAACAGGAGTTTTTTCTTCTCAGTTTGTTAGCACTCCTTTGTCCTTGCCAAATTATCCTCCCATACCTCACTATCTTCAAAACACACATCATGCCCTTCATTAACTCTAGACTCTCACAAACGCACCTGCACAGACAGAAAATTACAAAACGAATACAACTCCAAGTTGAAGGTTAGACATAAGAAATCAAAGGTTTGAAGCCTTTGGTTACGCTAACTTTGTAAGGCATAATTGTACATTCGGAATGCATAATTATAAGTACAGCTTGCAAGTAGTATAAATGGAAACAAGAAATACAAATAAAACTTGATTATATGCTGTATTATGATGAGGGTACAGTAGCTTGACAATTCTTGACGAAAAGTTCCCAAAAAATTCTACAGTCACCTGAACTGCTGTTTGGAAAGTTTCGGGGTTATCTGTCAACAGGGGTTGAGATAAAGGGGCGGTAAAATTAAGAGCATTTCCAAGGAAATCTTGAACAGCAATAGCGCCAAAAACAAATTCGGCAGAAAGGAATCTCTCGGTCCAGAATGAGCCTTTTTCTTATTTGGTGTCAATCCGCTGAGTAATTTTTGAGAAATTTAAGGAAATCCAAATTCATATATATAGAAACACAAAGGATTCATGATCCCACCCTATCCCATGCTCAGATCTGATTGACTGCCAACACTTCGACAAGGAAGTGTTAGCAGCCATGCTGGTAGTCGGCTTCTGTCAAGTCTAAAAAAAAAAAAAGAATAAAAAATACAAACGTGGCCAGGGTATGAACACCCTGACCATTTAGCTCTGGTGCTGGGGTCCCAAAGAAACTCCCCCGGGCTAAAAAGCATTTTCTTTAAGAATGTTACTGCAAATTCGCGTCTGGCAATAAAATTCTTTTAAAAAACAATCATGGGCTCCTGCGCTTGTTTCCAAATAAGCCTCCGGGTGGGCCAGGTCCCGGGAATAGTGTTTTGTTTTTTAGTGGGGCGGCCTCCAGGGACCACCACCTCGCCTGGGTGATTAATGAAATATGTGCGGGGATGCACGTCCCCCCTATGCCCCAGAGGGCACCACCTCCCTGAGGCAAAATGCTTTTATAATGTGGGGAGGCCCGATTGCCTCCCCCAGCACCCTAAGGACCACCACCCCATGGGCATTACAGAAATTGGGTGTGGGGGGGGCACGCAGGGCTCCTCGCAGCTGGGGACCACCACCACCCCAGGGCAAATAGTAGAATACTTATAGGGGGTCTCTTTCAGACCCCCCCCTTAGCGTCAGGGCCCACCACCTCCTCAGGGCTATACATGTTGGAGGGGAGCCGTGTGGTCCCCCTCGAGGATCCACTGATGTCCCTGGGGACCACCAAACCCCCAGGGCCAGATCCTGAAATGTCCTAGGGTGCCTTCCTCCAGGACATAGCTGTTTCCTGTGGCTTGGCAAAATGCTTTTATATTGTGAGGGAGGTCCGATGGGACCACCACCTCCCCAGTGTGATATATTCACATATGTGCTTGGAGGCTGCACGGACCCAGCACCCAGGGGACCATCACCTCCCCGGGGCAGTTAACCAATAAGGTGCAAGTGGATCCGTGCCCCCCCGCAGACCCGGGAACCAACACCTCCCCGGGACAAATAGTAGAATATGTAAAGGGGGTCAGTTTCGGACCCCCCTTAGCACCAGGGACCACACCCTCCCCAGAGCCATACATGTTAGGGTGGGCGAGTGGCCCCCTTTGAGGAGCCAGTGATGGCCCTGGGGACCGCCAGGGTCAAGTCCTGCTATGTCCCGGGGAGCCTACTCCCCGGGACATGATGTGAGCCACATGCATCCTATACACAGCCTCACCTTATGTCCCCCGCCCCCCCCCCCTTTATGTCGCTCGGATCTGCGCGCATATGGGAGAACCAGATTACGGGGGGCCGAGGCACCTCACGTGCGCTGCCTCCCTCGGTCTGGGGCTCGCTGGTCGGGCATTGGAGCTCCATAGGCCTGGGTTTTAGGCCCGCAAGTTACAGTCCTAGAACGTCGTGACTTTTGTCCTGTTTTTCTCTTTCTTTCTTTAATTCTTCTTAATTCTCCTTTACTTTCTCAGTTTTGTTCACCTGTTCTATCCCTTTGCAGTTATCCTCTCTCCTCTTCCCTCTTCTCTTCCCCCTACCAGTCTTCCACCCTCTCCTCACCCTATTCCTCCTCCCCATCTCTAGAGTTTTTGTCAAGTCCCTATACCTCCTCCCCCTGACCTCCCCAGCATCTTCTTTTTGTCCTGCCCCAAGTGCCCCCACACCCGGGTAGGTCTCTATAAGGCGCAGGGATGTCTGATCCGAACAGAGTACCAGCAGTTCCTCTGTGGATTATATCTTGGAACGTAAAAGGCCTCACCCACTTCATAAAGCGGAAAAAAAGATCTATCCTATCTCAATTCCAAACAGGCTGACATTGCCCTTTTACAAGAGACACATCTAGATGGTCTGGAATCCAATAAACTGCGATGCGACTGGGTGGGCACCGCCCTGTTTAGTTGTAATCCTACCTCCCCCAGCACGGAGACTACCCCAAGAAAATGTGGTGTGGCGTTATTGCTGCATAAAACCCTCCCCCATACCGTTCTTAAATCATGGACTGATCCAGAGGGTCGTTACGTATTTGCTAAATTAAAGATGGGTGACTCCTCACTGTGTGTGGGTTCGGTCTACGCACCAACGGGCCCAAAACGCCTCTTTTTCCTACAAATCAACCAACTCCTGACCCAGATGGGGGCATCTCGCTATGTAATAGGAGGGGACTGGAACATAGTCAGAGACGCAGTACTTGACAGAACAGGCCCCTTGGACGTCAGTAATAATGCAGACAGAGCCCTACAGACCCACATATTATCGGACAACGGACTAGTGGACCATTGGAGTCTGACCCACCCTACAGAACGAGAATTTACGTTTCTCTCACCAGTACATGGCACCCAACCCCGACTTGATTACTTTCTCCTGTCCCACAATCTTGTGGCCCGTACCCATGATGACCGCATATTGGAAGGCGGCCTCTCGGACCACTTTCCGATTAGCATAGCCATCCACTTGGGCCTCGTATCCCCGGGCCGCAAGCCTTGGAGATTTGCGGTTCATCGCTATCGTTCTCCCTAGGGTAAGTTACAGTTACAGGACCACGCAATCACCTTCGCTCAAAATAACCTGGGCTCTGTTTATTCTAGCGAATTATGTGGGCCGCAGCAAAGGCTTCGGTGCGGGGACAGCTTATGCGAGACGCGGCACTGGCGAATAGAGACAAAAAAGAGAAACAAGCGGCACTGGAATTTGACATCCGCCGGTTCACTAGACAATAAACCGCACACCCCTCTCTCCCAGGGCGTCGAAACTTAGAGCGTGCCCAAATGGCCCTCAATGAGTTATATACCTCCCAGGCAGAGTATGCTCTACAGAGGCTACAAGGAAGACATTACGAACAGGGAGAGAAGGCAGGGCGTCTGCTGGCAGCCCAGCTCTGACAGAGGACAGCTGCCTTTGCCATCCCAGCTATCTGTGCCTCCTCCGGAGAAATACTAACACACCCGCAAGCTATCACAAATGAATTTGCATCCTTCTACAGACATCTTTACGCATCAGAGACTATTTCCAGCCCATCATAGTGTACAGCTTTCCCGGCGGGCCTTGACCTACCCTCCCTGTCGGAGGAGGGACGCAGCCTCCTAGAAGGGGAAATAAGCAGGCAGGAAATAGAAAGAGTCATCTTCGGCCTCCCCTACCACAAATCGCCAGGGGAAGATGGATTCCCAGCGGAATTCTATAAATGGATAGGGAGAGAGGCAATTGACATCCTGCACGCGGCTTTGAATGAAGCCTGCTCAACACAGGCTCTGAGGGGCATATCCAATAATGCCATGATAGCCATCATACCAAAACCCGGGCAAGACCCCCTGATGTGTCGGCCCATATCTCTCTTAAACTGTGACATCGAAATCCTGGCAAGTATCCTGGCCAACAGGCTACTCAAAGTCATACCATCTCTGATCCACCACACACAAGTGGGGTTTGTACCAGGGCGCACCTCAAGGAACCACTTGCACACCCTATGCCATACCCTATGGGCCTCTAGGGACCTACAGGAGGAGGCGCTGGCCCTGTCCTTGGACGCAGAAAAGGCATTCGATCGCATAGAGTGGCCTTACCTGTTTACGACACTGGAGAGATTTGGTCTGGGAGACAGATTTATCTCAATGGTATCGCTACTCTACGACCAGCCCGCGGCAAGAGTTAATTGTGGAGGCTTCCTCTCAGACCCCTTCCCTATCCGTAGAGGTACACGACAGGGTTGCCCCCTCTCACCACTTTTGTTCCTGCTAACAATGGAGCCCCTTGCTGCAACTATCTGCTCCTCCCCTTCCATCACAGGTCTCACGTTACTGGTAGGTATTTCTCAAATCTATCTATATGCCGATGACGTCCTATTAACTCTCACGGATCTAGAAAGATCCATACCAGCCCTGCTGGAGGTCACCGATGGATTTGCAACCCTTTCCGGCTACAGTATCAACTGGGATAAGAGTGAGGTGCTCCCCCTCTTGCAGATGACTACAAGAGCAGCACTCCTAGGCTTCCCATTTCGCTAGACACCGAAACGACTCAAATACTTGGGAGTGCTAGTCAATCCGGGCCTTGTGCATATGGTGGCGGACAACATCGACCCCCTCATTGCACGGACAAAGCTTGATTTTGCAAAATGGAGTCAATTGGGCCTGTCTATGTGGGGTCGAGTACAGGCGGTAAGGATGGTCACGGTGCCCCGCTTCACCTATATTCTAGGGCTTCTCCCCCTACAGGTGCCTCTCCACACGCTACGAAACAATAATGCACTCATCAGATCATTTGTATGGGGCTCAATGCGACCACGCTTATCGTCAGCTAAACTCCTAGCCCGCCACTCCCATGGGGGCATAGGGCTTCCGTCGGCTGAGCATTATTCACTTGCACTACACCTGTCCCAGCTGTCCCACACTTTGTCCAAAGTGCCGGATCCGCCTCAATGGATTGCCGTGGAGAAGCTACTGCTATCCGCGAATGAGGGACTCGGAGGGCCTTATTGCGATGACCTCCCATCCGTCAATTCGGTAAACCCAATCTTGAAGGCGAAGCGAGCAGCCTGGCAAAGGGCCCACCGCCTGCTCGGGGTCCATCCTCTTCTCCACGCCCAAGCACCTCTGTGGCGTAACAGTGGACTTCGGATAGGCAGTGAAGTGCTTGACAGGCTGCAGTGGAGGAGGGCTGGCATCCATACTCTTTCCCAGATCCTGGAAAACGACATGCTCAAATCTTTCCTCAGGCTACGGGAAGAATTCAATCTTCAATCGAGCCAAGAGTGGAGATATTTGCAACTCAAGCACTGCATCTGTCAGGGGTCCGAGACTATCCGCTGGGGATCCCAGTCTTCACCCCTAGTGGCCTACTTGCAACAATGGGGGCAACATAGGGGAGTTATGGCGGGTCTCTAGGACCTAATTACCCAACAGCTCTATTCCCAACCCCTCTTAGATAAGCTGCACTTAAAATGGCAAACCCGACTACAACAGGCACTAGACCCGGTGGACTGGGAAGACATCCTAGAAGCTCTGGACAGAGGTACCCGAGAGGCACGTTTAAAGTTTTGCCTCTTTAAGGTCCTATACGACTGGCACTGGTCATAGGGTGGTGGGAGCAGGAATACAGTGTCATCTGGCCCCCCGGTAGTGGAGGGTTCACTCCCCCCTGTATAGGTATCTGGATTGTAAGCAAGTCGCAGTGCTTGTGTACAGTGTGATATCAGGTTGAGACCGGGTATCTTTACGTTGGAGGGCAGGCTATCCATGTGGTAGTATACGCCTGAGTGGTGAGTTGCCGAGATAGCAGATCAGTCTGGATATTAGGGTCTGAGTCCTTTAGCTTCTCTCGGCACAGTCCATGCTTGTTACTTAGTGTTCTTATGCTGACTCAAATGGATGGGACTACGACCAGAGCTTGCTTATGAGACTAGAAGGGACCTGGATCGTGCCCCTGATGGAACTGAGGGAGAGGGAGAGGAAAAAGGGAGAGGAGGAAAAGAAGAGAAAAAACTAATAAGGGGAGGGGAAGAAAGGTGATCCGTCAAAGAAGAAAGAGAGAAGTGGGGTAGGGATGGGGGAGGGGGTAAAAGGGAAAGTGGGGGAGAAAGGGGTAGGGTAGGTGGTTTCAGGTGGCCTACGGTTGTCCCCTGGTAAGGAAGGGGGCCCATACTTCATTGAATAATTTGGATTGATCTTGTAGGATATAGATGATTCTTTCATGCATGGCGATACGGGTCATAGCTCTGATCCATTTTTCCGTGGTTGGGGAGATAGCCAATCGGCAGTGACGTAGGATGCAGATTTCTGCAGTGGCTAGCGCTGTGTTTAGCAATCTCTTGTGCGGTCTGGTTAAGTCTGGGAGAGAGGTTGTGTTGTGTTAAAGTATGAGAGAGGGGGGAGTGGTGCCGGGAGTATCATGGATTCAGCCAGGGTGGAGCCCACCACGTCCCACAGCGGTTGGATCGTTGGGCAATCAGTTAGATTGTGTTTTAGATCACAGTATGTCTCTGGGCATCGCCAGCACTTCGCGTGTGGGAGAAGTCCTGTCCTGTGCAGTTTTGCTGGGAACAGTGTAACAGTTCTAAGGAGATGATCAATATCTATTTAGAAGACAAATGGGAGTCATGCTATTGAAAGAGGACGTATTACTAGGTCTCTAAGAAGAGGGAGAGCAAAGAAGAGTATACAAAAATGCGTGATAATAAGCAAGAATATTCAAACACTAATCGAAAACAATCAGAGGCGATGGCCCCCAGTGATAATATGTCTATGAGTTCACAAAAACAGGTATTCATCTCTCCGTTTCGTCTTCTCCGCAGCGAGGTCCCTTTAGGGTGGTCGTCTCAGCCCGTGGTCGACAGTAGGGAGAGTCCTGAGGGGCACAATGTTTTCTTGTCCTCAAGTGGGGTCCATCGTGGGTTTCAAGGGGAGCGGGATTTGTCTCTTTCCGATAGCTGTGTGTGCATCACCACCGCTTGGAGTACTTGGCCCCTGTTGTTGTAGCATTTTGCGAGTCTCTCTGGGTCTCTTCCCCTAGTTTGGGGGTCTATAGTAAATCGCACTTCAGGTTCAGATGCGGGTGCCGGGTGGCCGGTTCCCGAGGGTAGGCCCCGTGTGTCCTGGGGGTTTGGGCAGTCGTTTCCATGGACTGGGTTTGGTCTTGAAGTCCTTCTAAGAATGCTCTCATGTCCTCCAGGTTGTAAAAGTTCAGTGATTCCCCATTTTTGGGGATCCACATCCTGGCCTGCTCGAATAGACCAAATTTCACATCTAAGCGATGGAGTTGGGTGCGGAGAGATAGGAAGGCTTTCCTTCATTCTGCAGTCTCCTTGGAAAAGTCAGCTGATATCTGGATATCCAGATTACCCGATAGGAGCGGCCCTTGTGTTCGAGCCATCTGTAGTAGTTGGCGGGCCTGCAGATGTCGTAGCATACAGACTATAATTGGATGGGGGCGGCCATTTCCATACTGTCTCTTGGGGCCCAGTGTGTGCGCCCTTTTGAATTCCAAGGGGGGGTCAAATGTTATGTCCGTTAGTTTGGGTAGCATGTCCCGCAAGTAGGAGAATATGTCTACGCCTTCAACACCCTCCAGAAACCCAAGGAGGCGAACGTTGTTCCTGCGGCTCCTGTCCTCCAAATCCGTCAGCTTGCTGCGGAGGTGCAAAAGTTCTAGGTCTCTATCGGTCCAGGAGGCTACTTGAGTTTCCACTGTTGCCACACGTTGGTTGAGCCCGGATATCTGCGACTGGAAACAGGCTATATCCAGGCGCATAGATCTTGTCGCCGCCGTCAGCTCCACCATGGCGTTGTCCATACCCTCCAGTTTACTGCTCACCGCCGATATCTCCTGCAATATACGGTCCATCGTCGCACCTTGTGTGTCGTCTGCCATGTTGGTGCAAAGGAGGGGTGGAGGGTCCTCTGCTGAGGAATGTTTCTGCTGGCGGAGGGCTTCAGAGAAGAGTAGTGGACGGGCTGGTTTACCCTTTCCTTTGCTTTGCCCGTCGTCTTGCCCCTGGGCATTGTGGGTTCCCCCGTTCAGGCAGGGATCCAAAAAGTGTCTGACAGTGATGCAACAGATGCTCGCGGCAAAATCTCAAGGATCAGGCCTCTGGACAGAGCACAGATCCGGGCACAGGTACAGTCCGAGGGAGGGAGGAGGTCAATACGGTAGTAAGAGCGGGTGGGCGTTAATTGGAGATTTGGGGGCCATAGGTGTTCTCTGCATAGGCACCAGTGGCTTCCCCACTCACCTGGAGGTCCTGGCACGTCTGGGGTCCCCGGGAGGGAGCTCCGTGGTTCTCTGTTCCCAGCCTGGAAAGAGAAAAGGGGGGGGATCCCCAGCACTGTCACCGTTCCCCTTGAGCCGTCCAAACGCCAGCGTTGTGGCCGCCGTGAGAGGAATGCACTAGTCACCGAGCGAGGGGGTTCGCAAGACCTCACCGCCCCCACCGTCCATAAAGAAAGAAATGAGGCGCGCCTCCTATGTCCGTGCTCCTGGATGCTTGAAGCTGCGGCTGTCCCTCTTGCTGCAGGCGTTGTACAGTTGTTGGTGTGGGGGGGTAAGCGGGGGGCCACCAGCGATGCCCCCATTCCCCCAGAGGCAGCAGCAGTCTTGGGATCTCTATAGGAGGGACTTCGCAGGTCCCGGTTCCTCTAATGTGAAGAGGGAGGGTCCCGCGGCGTTATTACCGCTCTTCGCTGGCCGCCTAGGTCTCCGGCATGCCCACGGGGGCGGGGGTCCTCCAAACTCCGAGATAGGAGAGGGATGAAAGGAGCAAAGGTGAGCGGGGAAAGCCTCTGGGCTCCCACCTCCCTCGATGGCCAGAGGAGGGAGGCGCGTCTCCCGATCTGGGTCTTCTTCCTACTTGAGGCCTCGGCTCAGCTTCCTGCCGCAGGCCTCAACGCCATCTTTTTCACTCCCCGTGCGCCCGGAGGGAGGAGCGCATGTTTTCCACGGGCGGCGCGCCATCCGCATGTCGCTGATCCTCAGCGCTCGTCTTGTTGTTGATTTGGGGGCCTTCGGTGCGCCCCCGGCGCCCCCGCCCCGGTTCACGGCCCGCCGCCTAGCAGAGCTCGGCTCATAGGCGGCCATCACCATTCGGGGCCAGACCACGCCCATAAAATATATTTTTAAAAATAGCCAGGGACCACGGAGGAGGCCTTGAAGCTCCCCTGTGGTCTCAGATAGCCCAAAAAGTGCTAAAAAAAATGAAAAAAAGAATTAAACAGTAGTCACAGAGCTTCACACTAAGGGCCAGATGTAGGAAGATTCCAAATTGCGACTTACAATTTGCGAGTCCCTGCGACTCGCAAATTGCAAGTCGCAATTTGGAATGCAGAAAGGTGTCTCAGACACCTTCTGCAACTCGCAATGGGGTCGCAAAGACCCACCTCATTAATATTAATGAGGTGGGTCGCAATTTGCGACCCCATTGCGAGTAGGGGCACTCACGGGGATGGTGGCCTGCTGGAGACAGCAGACCACCATGTCCGTGACTGCTTTTTAATAAAGCAGTTTTTTTTTCAAAGTGCAACCCGTTTTCCTTAAAGGAAAACGAGCTGCACTTTGAAAAAAAAAACCGAAACCTTTAGTTTCGGTATTTTTCAGGGCAGGTAGTGGTCCATTGGACCACTGCCTGCTCTGAAAAATTATTTTTTTGTCCAGTCACAAAGGGGAAGGGGTCCCATGGGGACCCCTTCCCGTTTGCGACTGGGTTACCATCCACTTCAAGTGGATGGTAACTGCGATTCCATTTGCGACCGCTTTCGTGGTCGCAAATGGAATTGCATCGCATTTAGTCGCAGATAGGAAGGGAACTCCCCTTCCTATTTGCGAGTCGGAAATGCATTTTGCGAGTGGGATCCAAATCGCAAAATGCATTTTACATAGCAAAGAGGCATTTGCGACTCGCAAACGGCGATTTTCGCCGTTTGCGAGTCGCAAACTCTTTGCTACATCTGGCCCTAAGTGATGAAGGTTCGAATCCAGGTGTGTCTCAGGTCGTTTCCCTCCTTTATTTTTATTTTTTTTAATTCAAATGTTTAAGGCACAGACTAAAAATGATCTTACTCTTGACAATTGAAAAACACATTATTCTTATCAATTTGTCCAGAAATATCTCATTCTATCATCCATCAAAGCCTAAAAAACGATTTCTCTCTCTCTCTCTCTCTCTTTCTCTCTCTCTATTTAATTCACTCACAGACCCACTCAGAGATCCACTCCGGCCCTCGTGCACCCACTGATAGCCTCACTGTGACTCTTACACACCCACTCACGGACCCACTCACACACGCATACCTGCCACATATGTACTATTTTGTGGTAAAGAAATGTTTGGTAAAGGCATATGCATGGTAAAGGCTAATGACCTTTGTGGTAATGGATGCGTGGTAATGACATGCATCATTCCATCGTCCATCCATCACATTAGCCACACTCTCCATGGCACTTTCCATGTAAAAATAAAGAAATAAATACAAAAAATGCAGTTTAGGTTAGAAATTACCCAAATGGTCTGCTTTGATTAAAATTCAACTAAAAATTAAGTTAGACCTAGTTTATGACATAGATCCCTGAATACCTATACCCCTGCACTAGTTTTTTTTGTTACCCAAATGAAGTATTGTTTGTGCAAAAGGGAGTTATTGCATAATCTCAAGGGTTGCACAACCTTTCTGAGAATGCATACATTTAGTTGCACCATCATGTGTTACAGAAGTGACATAACAATATAGACCTAGTGTATGACATAGATACCTGAATACCCATACCCCTGCACTAGTATTTTTTGTTACTCAAATGAAGTATTGTTTGTGCAAAAGGGAGTTATTGCATAATCTCAAGGGTTGCACAATACTTCTGAGAATGCATACATTTAATTGCACCATCATGTGTTACAGAAGTGACATAACAATATAATCAACAATACACCTAGGGCTTCATTACGAGTTTGGAAGTCCCAGGACTGCCATGTTGGTGGTGGAAGTCGTACCACCATCAGGCTGTGGGAGAAGACCACCAAATTATTACACTGGCGGTATTCAGAACAGAATACAGCCAAAGCAACTCCGGCACCGCCACAGCAGTCTGGCTGTCACAGACGACAGTAGCCACATGAAGGCCGGGGGAGAGCATGTTTCTGGGGGGCAGATTATGAGGTGGCACACCGCCAAGGTTTCCTCTGAGGTTGCATCCCCACGCAAACCCAGGCAGAAACGAACTACATAAAAAGAGACATCCACATTCAGGAAGCCATACTCGTTTGGAGCTGCCATGGAAGCTGAACTACATGGCATCCCGCTGCTCCTGCTTGCACAAAGACTTCAGAATCTGCTACAATGACAGCAACCGTAAGTACACACACTTACCTGTCATTGTTGTATATTGTCAATTTTTGTACACTTACACAACATACATTTGGGAAGGGGGTGTGAGGGTGACGCTCACACGTAACAGCACACTGAATCGCACACTCACAGCCACACACACTCACACTGGCACATAAACAACAACGCTACAGCCACCACACATTAACACCTCACAAACACAGGTACACACGGAAACACTGCACAGGCCCACCTTCCACACAGTACCACATGACACCACAACATGTCACAACTACAATACAACAGCACCATCTCCAATCTCTTGGGAGGGAACCATGTTAGACACTACCCAGGGACACTTCACACATACATCAGAACGTAACACCAACAGAGAACAAACACACACAATTACACAATAGTACTACCTACTGATAGACTTACACAGAACATCATATCTAACATACCATGCACAAAACATACACACACACAGTCAAAGCACACAAAGCCACACAACACACCAACAAACACATGTCAACACGAACACCACTCAATGACAACACAACAAAATGTGTCGGCTACACAAATGTTTATCTCACAAAACACACCCTACCACTGTCAGACCAAAGCACTGCACACAACCTCATATACACTCTAAACAACACAGGTAGCACAAGCACCACACACATGGCTACAGACACACAACTAATGTCAACCAGGAACAACTCCGTACTACAGAAAGAAATGTATGACAAAGATTTTACCACTAAACCAAAAACAGGTTGGTTGAAATGTATTAAAATTTAGTGGAAAGTGCAAGTCAAAGGCCATAGACCAGTCCAAAACATTCTTTATGCACACAATGCACAGATGTGTATCCCACATTTGACTCCTGACTGCCATGTAACCTCCACAGGTAGTGTTGGCATCTGTGGGGCAGGCAGGCACCTCAGAGGTTATCTGGGGGAGGGGTTTGGTTTGTGAGGGGGACCTTTGGGATCTGGTTTGAGAGGGGGTTTGACTTTGTTTTAGGTCTAGGGGAGGGTTGTGTTTTTTGGAAGGGGTTGACTTCTTGGCAGGGGAAGGGGCCCGGGTAGTTGTACGGGGGGTCAGGGAAGATCTTGGAGGTGGAAGGGCCAGACTTGGGGAGGGACACTGAACATCTAGGGGCATCTCGAGGTGGGAGAGAAGTAGGGAAAAGGACAGACTCAGAAAGGAAAGCTTTTTTACACACACAGGGATGGTCATAGCAAAAGGGTTTGGATGTGGAGGGAGAGGGAGTGGTATGAGGTTTTGGTGTGGATGTCTTCAGTGTGTGTACGAGGCATGTGTTTGTGTGGTGGGTGTCTGTTAGGTAGGTGAGTGAGGGCATTTATGTATCTTGGGATAAGAGGGATTGAGGTGCTGGGGGTGTTGTGGTGGGTGGGTGACTGACTGTCTGTTGGGGTGGTGACTGCAGGTATGTCCACTGGAGGAGGATTCTGAAGAGGAAGACGTGGATCATGTCTCCCCGTGACACTCCCCTTGACCTCTGGGCCACTGGGTCCCACGGTGTCAGTGGTATCATCCCTTTTTGTCCCGCGGCCAGCAGCTTCCCCACTCAGTTGTGCCCTGTCTCCTTCACCTGCCAATGTTGATGCTAAGAAACAGAGAGAAAAGTAGGGTTATTACATTCTTTACATACATTACACCATACACAACAATAACATCACATCTATATAGTAGGAGGCTGGCCTGGTTTATAGTGGGTGCCTACGGTACTTATACCTTATACCAGGTCCAGTTATACATTATTAGTGTAGTGTAGGCAGTGTCTAGAAACCAGGTTCTCTAGAGGTAGCTGAGGATGAGCAGCCAAAGCTTATCTAGGAGACATGCAGAACTCATGCAATACCACTGTAGTTACACAGTACTCACACACATGAAAGAAAATACTCAGTGTTACAAAAATAAAGGTATGTTATTTTGGTGACACAAATGTCAAAAATACCATTGAGACTACACTCCCTTAGGAGGTAAGTAATACACCAATTATATACATGAGCATGCAGAAATAGGCATAAAAACCTTTAGATTGAAAATCACATTAGTTAGAAATGGGCCTGGGGGAACACAAACCATATACTAAGAAAGTGGAATGCGAATGTAGGTTTCCCACCTAGGCAAGTGTAGTCTCTAGTGGGGAGCTGGGAGTACTAGAAAACCCCAAAGGTAAGAACTGGTACCCACCCCAGTGCCCAGGAAAGCAGGAGTAAGTCACAGTAACTTTCCCAGAACACAAACAGAAATGAAAAGAAGGATTATGCAAGAACCAGAAGAGACTGCAAGACACCAACAGTGGAGTCCTGGACTTGAGGACTTGTGGAACAAGGGGACCAAGTCCAAGAAGCACAGAAAAGTCCAGGAAGAACAGGAGCCCCTACTAACCCGGATGAAGGTGCAAAAGGAGAACCACCGGTGAAGAAGAACAGTCAGTACTGCACCCAAGTAGATGGAGTTGGTTTCCTGGTTGGTGCAAATAATGTCCCACGCTGGATGGAGGATTGCAGTCTGGTTTGCATCTCTGGAGTCTGCCAACAAACCTTGGCACACAAAAGGTTTGCGGTTAGCAGAAAATGGTGCTGCCCAGACCAGGAAGGCCCAGTCAGACTCTACCCAGGAGGAGGAGGAGGAGGAGGAGGAGGAGGAGGGGGCTCTCAGCAACTCAGAGAGCCTGCAGAAGACCAGGCAGGGTGCACGGGAGTCCCACAGCACGGGGACAAGGAAGGTGCAAAAGAGGCCCATGCAGCACGACGCCAAAGGCTCCCACATCGCCGGAGAACTACTCAGGAAGCTGTGCGTCACAGGATAAAGTGCTGGGGGCTGAAGCTGTAAGATGCATGAAGAACTTCATGGAAAAATGCCAACAGGCCTTGGCAACTGCAAAACATGTGGCGCACGGAGATACTGTCTTGCGTAGAGAGGCAGGCTCTTCCCTCCACCAAAGTTGGACAGTGGGACGCCAGGACTGTTGGAACCACTTCAGTCCATCTTCGATGATGCAGGATCCACGCAGCTCAGCAGGAGAGGGGATCCACACAGCTGGTCATCGTTGCAGTAGGTGCCTGCTGAAGCAAGGAGTGACTCCTTCACCCAAAGGACATTCCTTCACTTTTCTGGCGCAGGCTGAAGACGGGTTGTCCTCAGAGGATGCATGACTGGGAAACAGTTGCAGTTGCTGGCAGGAGCTGAAGATACAATCTTGCAGATGGCGTCTTGCTTCTTTGTTGCAGTTTGTAGAGTTCTTTGAAGGTCCAGATGCAGTTTCTTCAGTGAGAAGTTGAAGTGGAGGGTGCAGAGGATTCCTGCTGGAGTCTTGCAATCTGAATTTGAGGAACCACCCAAAGGAGAGACCCTAAATAGCACTGAAAGGGGAATTGGTTAGCTAACCAGGTAAGCACCCATCAGAGGAGGGCTCTGACATCACCTGCTGGCACTGGCCACTCAGATGCCCCAGAGTTTCCTGCCAACATTGAATCCAAGATGGCAAAACCCAGGGACCCTCTGGAAGTGCTCTGAGCTCGACCCCTGGGGTGATGCTGGACAGGAGAGTGGTCACTCCCATTTCCTTTGTCCAGTTTCATGCCAGAGCAGGGACTGGGGTCCCTGAGCCGGTGTAGACTGGATTATATAGGAGGGAACCAAATGTGCCCTTCAAAGCATTTCCAGTGGCGTTGGGAGGCTATCCCTCCCAAGCCTATAACACCTATTTTCAAAAGGAGAAGGTGTAACACCCCTCTCCAAAAGGAAATCCTTTTTTCTTCCTTCCTGGGCTCAAGCTTTTCAAGCAACAGGAGGACAGAAACCTGTCAGTGAGGTGGCAGCAGCTGGGGCTGCCTGGAAAACCTCAGAAGGCTGAAAAGGCAATACTGGGGGTCCTCTAAGTATCCCCCAGAGTGTCTGGAATCATACAATCAATGCTTGCAAAAGCTTTGGGGTATGATTCCAACATGTTTGATACCAAACATGCCTATGTTCAGAGTTACCATTATGTAGCTGGACATAGGTAGTGAAGTATGTCGAGTACACGTGTAAAATGACGTCCCCGCACTCACAAAGTCTGGGAAACTCTGCGCAGCCCGTACTTTTCCTGAATTGATTCTTTTATTAATTGTGTATTTTAATATTTTTTAAATAGTTCTGCAACTTGCACTTTTTCAGCTTTGAGGACTCCGACGCCCGTGTTCAGTGGAGCTGGTAGCCCTTTAAGGAAAGCACTGTCCTCACTCATCGGCTTCAGGAGTGCTTTATCTCAGCCATTTTTCCTCCGGGGGGATCCGGGTAGTTCCAACTAGAGCCACCATTTTCTTTGGGTTAGCGGTCTAGCTGTTTCCTCTCAGGCCTGCCAGGCCTATAAGTGACCCCCTGGAAGTGAACGTGCAACGGGCGCACTGCTGGCATGCCAAAGGCAAGCCAGTCTGCACCCGTCCGCGTCCGTCTGTGCCCGGCAGGGTCCAGGGTCCAGGAACAACACGACTGTAATCCCTGAAAGAATAGTTCATTCAAGGCACTTTCTCCTAGGCCTTAATAAAGAGAAAGGGAACTCGGGTCATTGCTTCCTCTATTTTAATTCCTCGGGGAGGAGACATAATCCTCGCCAATCAACCCCACAGCATTCATCCCCATCAAACACAAGAAAGGTAAACAAACAAGTCAACAAATTAATGTTATTAAACTGCCGCTCCCTACCGGCACATAAATTACATATTTACTAACTGAATACAAGCCAGATGTTCTGTTTTTAATTATTCAATCTTGCGTCTAGACAGATCCTTGGGCAGAGGAGGAGGGATTGGAATAATTTAAAAAGACACAATTCAGTGTCTTAACCATTCCCTTCCTATCCCTGAATGCAAAGGTTTGGCCTTCTCACTGGCAATAGACGCCACTTTCACCTTTTCCGGTATCTTAATTTACTGGCCTCCTGGCCCTTACGGAAGTTTCTTCAAGCTCTACCTGAGATTGTAGCAGTCTTTGCATGCAAACACTCCAATTGCACTATCTTGGGGATTTTCAACATACATGCCGAGGATCTTCAGAATACCTCTGTCAGAGGGCTATTTGGAGATTTAGAAGCCTTAGATCTCTCACAATTTAAATCTGGTTCCACACATTTTAGAGGACATACACTTGATCTAGTAATCAGCAACCTGGCCAACATAGTAGCTGAGGCCCCCCTTCCCTTGGCCTGGACTGACCATTTTTTAATCACATTGACTTTTCGGACTCCTTTCTCCTCAGTCCTCCAGCCTCATGGCCACTTAACTATTCGTCAGCGGTCTAGGCTGAACAAGAAAGACTGGATAGACACTCTTACGAATTTGCAGACTAGATCCTTTCCTGACCTATCCTACACCGCAGACAGCTTTGATAAATGGATCTCCCAATCCTTATACATCGTACTACCTACTAAGATCATTACCAAGACTAATCGCCAAAAGAAATCTCCTTCATTTTCCCCTCATCTGTCAGGAGTTAACCGTGGCGCCTGCATTGACGATCGGGATATTGTAGTACTTCTGGACTACATATCCCATGACGCCTATCGCCGGAAGAGGTCGCGTAAAACCACGCACATCCAGGAAGCGTTGTGCGTTATTCGTTTCCCAGATCAAAGTCGGATGGTCAACGAGGGCTCTTGTTGACGGCGTTCCCAAGGGTGGATTCTCGTTCTGCTTCCAGTGGAGTACTTGTTTTTCTCCTGTTTCCCTCAAGTCTTGGATATTCCCGATATCGTCGGGAGTCTCGATTTCTTCCATTTAGATCTTCGAAACATGAAGGAGAGGTGGTAAGCGGTGAGGCGATCTGGTGCCGGATTCCCTCGTCTTTTTCCCACTATCCTGTTCGACCAGGACACAGTTAGTATCCGAGGCACGGCGTTCCTTTATTTGAACTGTTCGTTACTCATGAACTGTTGTCTTCATAGCCGGAGAACATTTTTATTCTGCTGTGACGCAGTGTTAATGTTTACTTTTGCGGGGATTGAACTGCCGGGACATTTTTGCTTTTCAGTACATGGTGTAGAAAGAATGGGTCATTTCTACCATTTGCGTGACTATGACATGAGGCTCAGTGTTTTAACTGAGTTATAGAAAGGAGCCCGAGTTGGGTTTTACCGTCATTCTTTTTCTTCTCTCTCTTCGTTTTGTTTCCTCACTATTTTATGTCTATCTTGTACAAGAGTGGGTGTTGAACAACCCATAAGAGATTATCGGTGTTCATCGTTGGCCTGTGGCGTCCATCTATGATTCAGATGGAGCATAGACAGGCGTTGGACTAGTCCTGCCCTCAGGAGATATTGGCAGGTACGGTCGTTGGTGCTTTAGCGAGACATTGCGAGAATAGACAGGCTAATGTGATATTAACGCTGTGTATTCTTCTCCTTACAGATATCCCTTCCCTGCTGTTCCTTCCCCTTCCTTCCCTCACCTGATTACTCCAATGCACCGTGGTTTTTATCGGTGACTTGGTGGTGTCAGGAGGTGGACTCCCATTTGCATCGCACCGAGTCTGAGGAGCATCTACAACGTGACATCATCTGCTTAGCTTAAAAAAAGAATGCAAGAGGATGGAGAGGAAAAGGAGGAAGTCACACGACCCTGGTCTAAAACAAATTTATAGAGATCTGACTTGATTTTTTCACTTAGAAATCAAAGCGGTGCAGGCATTCTACTATACCGCTAGGATTGAACAGTCCTCCATTCCCCTAAAGAGATCTTTTCAATTGTCAAGGAAATGACTCAATCTGCCTCTGGCAAACATATAACAGAAGGCTCTAAGGAACACAGCAATGAATTAGCCTGTTTCTTTCAAAAGAAAATATTTGATATTCAGGCAACCTTTCTCAATAACTCGATCAATGTGGATAAGGCGGCCCCGTACACCGACGATCAAGTCTCTCGTATCCTATTTTCAGCCTTTCAGCCTATCTTTGAGAAACATATTAACAAGGAATTAGCCAAGTTTCTAATTGCCTCAGGAGGATTAGATCCCTCCCAACATGGCTTTAGGCAGGCACATAGCATCGAATCGGCACTCATCACCACCTCTGATAGGATCTGCAGAATGGTGGATAAGGGACATGGAGCCACATTAGTCCTGCTGGACCTATATGCGGCTTTTGATACTATCTCACCTCAGATTATGATATCCTGTCTTTATCAGGCAGGGATCAGGGACGTTGCTTTAAGAACTCTTGAATCTTTTTTGAAAGATAGATCGATCATGGTGAGTTGTGGGGACTATACATCCCCATCTTATCACTCACCTTGTGGTGTCCCCCAGGGCTCCTCACTCAGCCACATGCTTTTCAATTTGTATGTCACACCATTAGCTAGACTAATTAGGACCTTTGGCTTTATGCCTACTTCCTATGTGGATGATACACAATTGATTATCCCAGTTTCCAAGAATTGGGAGGAAGTGGCAGATCGCTTTAATAACTGCATGCAAGAAGTCAACAGATGAACGGGCTTAAATTGGCTTAAATTAAATAGCGATAATACTGAAATCCTATGTTTTGGATCTGCTGGATTGTGGAACCCTTGCTGGTGGCCGACAGAGTGCGGAGCCCCACCGGCTCCTATTGTCGCCACTAGAAATCTGGGTGTCATCTTTGACAATACTCTTTCTTTTAAGCTGCATGTTAATCATGTTGTTAAAACTAGTTTCTGGATCCTGTAAATTGTGAAAAAGATTCTCCCTTACTTACAAAGGGAATGGAAAGTTACTGTCATTTTAGCATTGGTCATGTCAAAATTGGACTATTGTAATGCTTTAAAGCTTAATCTGGACAAGGCATCACTTAAGAAGCTTAAGTTAATTCTGAACACAGCTGCTCGTTTTATACTTAATCTTCCGTGCTCAACTTCTGCAAATGACAGCCTGAAACAATTGCATTGGCTACCGGTGGTGAATCAAATTAGGTTTAAAACCTTATGTTTGACCTAGAGGGCCATACAGGGAAGTGGATCTGAATATTTATCTTCCAGGCTATGCTGGTACAGGCCTAACCGGCAACTTAGATCCATGGGATCCTTTCTGATTCAGGTCCTTCGTACCCACAAAGCTAGATGGGGTGACAAGGCATTTATGGAGGAAGCGGACAAATGTTGGAATTCACTCCCTTTGTGTATAAGGAAGGAACCCAATTTTATGGCTTTCAGGAGGCTTGTTAAAACTTGGCTTTTCCCTCGTTAACTCGGTTGTCACTGACTCCTCCCTTTTGAGCGCTTCGATGCTTCGGCTGGAATGCGCTTTATAAATACCAAATACAAATATTAGTGAAGAGTCGGTGGATAAGTATCTTCGTACTATAAAATCTGGGTCCCCTTTGGATCCATCCATCCCTTCCTTCCACCTTAGCCTTAGGATCTGATGTCATAACGCCGGTTTTAACTAAGATTCTTAACTACTCTTTGTCCTCTGGACACATTCCCAAATACTGGAAACATGCTGTGGTCAAGCCCCGGTTAAAGAAACCTAATCTTGACACAACCTCACTCAGCAATTATAGACCAATTGTTCTTCTCCCATTTGCATCTAAAATTATGGAGAAACATGTTAATTCTCAGGTGTCAGACTTTCTGGAGAAACACAATCTTCTTCATAATACTCAAATGGGTTTTAGGCCACTACACAGCAACGGATATGCCCTTCTGGCTGTCACAGAAGACACTAGACGCCGCTCAGATGCAGGAGGACATGCAGCCATCATTCTTCTTGATTTGAGTGCTGCGTTTGATACTGTGGACCATAAAACCCTTCTGTGATGAATCACTCAAATGGGCTTGGAAGGCATTTGCCTTAAATGGCTGTCATAATTTCTTGCTCAGAGGACATTTCAAGTCCTGGATCAGACATACTACTCAGATATCTTCTCGCTGACATGTGGTGCTCCACAGGGCTCGTCACTGAGCCCTACACTTTTTAACATTTATATGGCCTCGTTGGCATAGACTGTGGAACCCTATGGGTTATCACTCATTTCCTATGCTGACGATACTCAATTGGTCTTCTCTTTTCTTACTGACAGTAATTCGGTATCTGCCGTCCCCTCTTCATGCCTGTCGGATATTGCTGGTTGGATGGCTGATAGCAAATTAAAATTAAATGATGAAAAAACAGAGGTCATGCTGATAGGGAATTCTCCGTGTGTGCAGTCCCCTACGTTAGCCCCCGGCAAGACTAAACAACCTCCCCCCGCCTAAAGATACTATTAAAAGCCTAGGTTTTTGGTTGGACACACAACTTACAATGGAATTCCATGCAAAAATACTAGCTTCCTCTTGTTTCTATATTTTGAGGACCTGTAGGAAAATCTTCATATTTTTACCCTTTTTAGCCAAGCGGCACATTCTTCAGGCACTAATTTTATCTCGGCTGGACGACAGAAATATTTTATTCATGAGCTCTCCTAAATATGTTCTGAAGAGGTTGCAGGTGGTACAGAATGCGTCTGCCCGTCTTTTGATGGGCACTCCTAGACATCCTTCAGCAAAACCCGCTCTAGCCTCACTTCATTGGCTACCTATTATACAGTGCATCAACTTTAAAGCTGCCTGTTTTGTCCACCGAGCTTGTCATCAGAGATCCGGCCTTTCTTAGACAGAATATAACCCCCTACATTCCCCAACGCCTACTCAGATCCTCTTTTGCTCCCCTAATCAATATACCCCGGGTTAAGAAAGGAAAATGGGAGGTAGATCTTTTGCCTTTAGGGCAGCCCATCTATGGAATTGTCTTCCAACTGAACTTCGTTTAGAAGATTCTGAATTCTCTTTTCATAAACTGCTGAAGACTTTCCTGTTTCCTCTATAGGGTGCCATCTTTGTCTGCTTAATTTGGTCCTGCATTAGCGCTGGGAAGCTTTCGGGCAGCCATGCGCTTTATAAATTACCAAATAGAAAAATCGAAAATAGAAAATGGTCCTGGAGGTCATGGGGCACCTCTGCTAGTGCTGGGGTGCGCTCACACACAGGTACTTTGCACCCTCCCCTCAGGGCTGGAGGGCCTGCTATGGGGGTGACTTATAAGTGACCTGGTGCAGTGTAAATGGCAGTGAAAGGGTTCATGCACCTTTTCACGCGGGCTGCAATGGCAGTCCTGCAGAAGCCTTCGCATGGGCTCCCTATGGGTGGCAAAATATATGCTGCAGCCCATAGAGATCCCTTGAACCCCAATGCCCTGGGTACCATATACTAGGGACTTATAAATGGGCCCCAGTAGCCCAATTGTGGATTAAATACTGTGTTAACAGTATCCAGCAACCATCTGGATGTGAGAGAGCATAACTACTAGGGTCCTGATTAGCAGGATCCCAGTAGACACAGCCAAGCACACTGATATCAGGCAGAAAATGGGAGTAACCATGCCATGAAAGAGGGTACTTTCCTACATATATGTAAAACACCACCAGGTAGGAACCATTTTGAGCCAACATCATGTCACAACAACATACTTCCACAACCCTATATAGCAATAATGTCACACACTACATAAGCCAACTATCTGACCACTACATCACCATCCTAAAAGTACAGCTATAACATAAACTATTCCTTCACAAGATGATTTGTCAACATAAAAAGTATGTCCCTATACAGAGCTTCACTGAGAAACAACAAACCATCAATAGGATTTAGTGTTAACTTTAATTTCAACATCATGCATACTCCACATCTATACTTGCTCTGTCGAATACCAAATGTCATGGGCCGTGAAAGCTACCTCATCACATTCCAATTAAAACACAGCATATTGCTTAGCAATCACATCCATAACATGTAACTGTGCCTATAACATTCAAAACGGCAAAAATCACATTTGGCATATCCAATTTTGGTTTTGGAGTACAATAGACTTCAAATCCAGTTCTGCAACACATGTATCAATTGTGTTTTTGCAAAAGTTTATACAGACTTTGTGGACCTACTCATCTGAGTCATTCACACATAGAAAACAAAGTCATGTGCACCAATAAGGGCCTACTTAGCACACAGGATTTACACACAGACAACCCCAGAGAGAATACCAACACCTTCAATACAATGGACAGCGGTCATGTGCATGAAGGCCACATACAGTCCTACTATTCATGATGAGTATCGACCCCAAATTAACAATATCAAAATACCAACATCACTATCAACACTTCAGACATGAGTGACCTTACATCTTTGGAGATAAGGCATACATCTAGAGTTCAGCAAATTGACTGATGACATATATCATTCCACCATCATGTAAACGCCAACTACAACTCCTGCAATACAATGAAGTCAGTGTAAATTGAGCTTAGCCATACTAAAATCCTTTGAAACAGATTCAGAATAACAAAAATAAGTATGCCAAACTTGAATCACAAACCTCATAAATGGCAGGAATTACCAATGTACACATGATGTTGGCAAAAAACAATATATCTTGTACCTATATGGGAGATTTCCTACCCTATGTAGCATGCCCACAATACATTGGCTAAGGGAATAGCAGGCTAGTCACTTACCTTTATAATACAGTGTACCTGGTTAAAATAGTTTGAACTCACATGCCAATGATATGTCTTTCACTAGGAATATAGTATTACCACTGTGCTTTTCATCATGTGGAAGTCCACCAAGTATGCCATGTAAAATTTCAGATTGAGATCACACCCTCACATGAACCTTACATCTATTTCACAACTCAGGAATAGTAAGATTGTTTCTCTCCTGTCAGACCCTATGCTGCACATAGAGCTACATCCAGTGGAAAAGGGATGGACAGAAACCAAAGACCTGGACAACTTACCAACAGGATATCTGGAGTATGGATCAGTAGGTGGGGTGGGAAGGATGACCCAGCTGGTCACACATATATATATATATATATATATATATAGTAGTATGGAGGTACACATATGACACTGACACATGTGCACCACCACATGCTGCTACAATAGGGTTAACATAGGTGAGTAATATGTCCCTATACACAATACATTGTCCACACCTATGTATCAATGGTAGCAACTGTACCTCTATGTGTTCCTAGGAGACCCTTTACCTTTACCACTTACCACATTGTCACAGTTTAGATACTTACACATCAGACACGGAACTGGCTGAGGGATTTGCATATGTGTAGTCAGCACTTACCCCCTTGTGGCTCCTGTGCTGCCCTCAAATGCCCATCCAACTCAGGGTAGGCCTTAGTCAATATGCGGGAATTAGGGAGGCCAAGGTCTGATGGGCAACCCTCCCTCCTTCGGAGTACATCACCAGCTGGGCCTCTGTGGTCTTCCAGGCCAGCCTCTCAAGTCTTTCCACCACTTCCTACAGTGGGTGTTCCGCCAGCTGTGGACCCCAAGGGTCCACACTTGCTTGGCGATGGCACAGCAGATCCCCTTTTCTTGACGGGTGTTGACCTGCATGGATGACACAGACAAAAGGGGAATGTTATGCACACATGCACCATGCTAACACTAATGATCAGAACACTTCACTCACAGCAAGTAAGCAAACATTCCCATCCTCTTAGTTCAAATTCCTTCCCAATTTTCCATCTTCATCCAGCCCATATGTGAAGTGGAGTCACCCATATAACATGCATGATCAGCACAAGGTATTGACTAGACACAAATGACCAGGCCACATGATTGTCCATAGCATGATATGTCTCTATTAACATTTCTCACACCATTATTGTGGTACATGCGACTATCTATGTTGTGTTTAAAGGAGGTTAGATTGCACAATATCTACCATGTACCATTACTGTATGTCTGCCTATGCACAAGTACACATGTAAATACACCCACACATGATTGCCCAATACATCACTATTGCACATATCATTTACACCATCATACACTCCACCTTTCATACATTGGTATACCATTGGACTCGCCAGTTCCTCTGGTGCATCATATAGCTGTCCATACAGGCGTAAGACCTCATCCACAAGCGTGTCCAGCTCTTCTGGAGTGAAGGCTGGGGCCCTATCACCTGCAGGATGTGGTATGATATCTCCCAGAGGCAGTGCACAGGAGCTCAGGTAGTGGAAGTCTTGCTTGCAGCAGTGTCAGTAGTCAAGTGAGCAATACTGCAGAAGATGGTGGTCACGTCTGCCACGTATATGACTGTCACCGCCGATGGACATCACCATTGGTCAAAGGCAGCAATTTGTATCAATGGCACTGTCTATCGTGGTTGTAACCCCCTACCACCATGAAGATTCAGCCAGTGGAGTTAGGTGATTTCCTCATGTCCAGTGCAGTAGATTAGATAGCTGCCATTTTGAGGCAATTATATGTATGGGAAAGTAATGGTTGGTGTGTCATTTACTATTATAAATATTTTGCGTTTTAAGTGTTGCCTTCATGGTTATTAGTCTCCATGTGAGTAGTAAAAGCTGTGTAAAAGAGGTATAGCTGGTATCTGAAATGAAAATCTATTCTCAAGATCCTATTTGTTATGTCAATGCAATAAAGGTGCAACAAATATGTTTCACATGTAAACTAGGTAGGACTATCAAACACTGGCAGTCACAAATATTTCCACGTAAAGTACATCTGAGGGTTTAGGGAATCTGAATCAAGGGAACTGTCATAGAATGCATAGCAATATGCTGTACATCAAATGTCATATGTTTCATTTGACATTATATGGAGATATGTGCGACTTGTATATGAACATATTCATTATGTATACATTGTAAAATTCACCTTCAATCTGTTTTTGTCCCACATAGTTACCCTGACATGAGGAGAGGAAAACAACCTCCAGTGTACCGCCCACTAGTAGACCTGCACACCATGGAGGAGAGACATTATGCAAATATATCACCTGAATAGGCATACAATCATGGATCTCTGTCATCACTTGGAGCCAGATCTGACGCCTGCCATTCGCAGTCCCAATAGCATACCCCCCATCGTTCAAGTGATATCAGTGCTACATTTTGTGGCCACTGGGTCCTTTCAGAATACAGTGGCCATAACTGCAGAGATGTCTCATTCCATGTTCAGTCTGGTTTTGAAGGCTGTACTGCCTGCATTGCTGAAACACCTGAATGGCTACATCAGGATTTGCCCGCATGTGGATTTGGCCTATGTGAAGGCAGATTATTATGCTTTGGGACACATTCCACATATGGTTGAAGCCAAAGATGGCACCTATGTGGCCTTGGCTCCGCCCAGTGCCTATGAACAGGTGTATAAGAACAGGAAAAACTACCACTCCATCAATGTCCAACTGCTGTGTTTGGCAGTTCAGTACATTTCACGAGAGGTTGGACAATACAGAGGGACATTTCGGGACAAGAGGTGTCATACACGACAGTTGTACATGGTTGATACATGACAATTACACAGTACCCATATCTAATTGGTATGTATTGGGGAGTGCAAAACAATATGTGTGTATTGAAACAGAAATATCAGAAAACAAACAGTGAATGGTTCAATCATGATGGATGAAATCATCAGGGCAGCTGCTACACTATTTGGAAGAACAAGTCCAGTGCACTTGCACCATAGGAAAATGTAGTGAGGTTTCAAAACAGTCAACAGGGTATATCTGTGGCACGTAAGGGGAAACAATCCGGAGAGGCTCACTTCCTGGCAGTGGCTTTGGTCTTGGCATCTGCTCCTCCTGGAAGTCTGGGTGGATATCGAGGTTTGCGGGGGGTTCCTTTGCTACAGAAGGTGGGGTGTCTGAGGCATGTCCTTCCCCTGGCATGGCCTCCCTTCCACTAGCAGCCGCAGATGTTGAAGGGCCTGATGGCTCAATACTAGTGGAAGAGGCCTAATGTTGTGTGGCAGACCTACTCAGGCTAGTGTTGATGTCCCTCAGCACCCCAGCAATGAAAGCCAGGATGGCATTTTATGCCTGCCACTGCTGCACCGTGGTGGTCCCTCTGCAGCTGTTAGATTTGCCCCATCATGGTGAGTACCTGGCCCATCATGCCTTGGGAATTTTGATAGGCTCCCTAGAATTGGGAGATGGTTTCCTGCATTGCTGTCATTGTCACAAACTGTTTCATGGAATATTCATGATGGGTTCCATTGGTTGTTAGTTTTACATGTAAAACATCTCAAATTTGGTACACTGTTCTGGTTTTCTTTATGGTGGAATATTGCCTTCTGGAAGTTGAAGAGCTATCAGTTCCCAGGACATAACATGCCATTCCGGAGAGCTGTGGACCTACGTGAGTTTAGTGGACATATGGCATGCCAGAGAGGGGTATTTATACATTTGGGACAGAGGGGTAGTGGGTGGTTTGGTAATTGAGGTGGGGAAAAGATGGTGAGGGAGCATGCAAGACAAAACATATTGGTGACATGGATGTTGTAGTGACTTACCCAACTCAACTCCCCCAGGTATTCCTGTCAGACCCTCAGGATGCGGGATGTGCAAGACCTTCCCAAGATGTGAAAGTAGGGGGAGGAGATGGGAGCCCACTGCCAGTTTTGATTACCACCAGCTGCTACCTGGATGCCATGGAACGTACCTTCCCCCTGAGGTCATTTCACCTCTTCCTGATGTCCTATCTTGTGCGTGAATAGCTGCCTACAGAATTCACCCTGTTGACTATTTTGTGCCACAACTCCATTTTCCGGGCTATTGATGTTTGTTGGACCTGTGCTCCAAAAAGGTGTGGCTCTACCCTGACAATTTCATCCTCCATGACGCTCAACTCATCATCAGTGAAACGTGGGTGTTTTTGTGGGGGACATGGTAGTGGTGGTAAAGATGGTGAGGTAGTGTAAAAAAAGGTGGAAGGAAATGCTAGTGATGAGGTGTAGGTACTGTGATGTGAGTGGGTGACGGTTGTATAGTAAATTGTGTGTTGTGTATTTATTGCAGGTGTTAGATGTATACCTGATCAAATTAGTGTAGGTGGCAAAAGTTTTTTTTGCGAAATCTCTGATAGTTATTCCTCCTCTGTGGCTGTGATTGGTGTTCTGTTTGCAAAGGATTGTGAATTGTGTAGGATTGGGTTATATAGTGGAGTGTATAGGTGTTTCAAGTGTGTGGACGTGTGTCAAGTTTGGGGTAGTCGAACTATCCAATGTGGTGTGGTGCTCTGTGTGATGTGAATACAGGCTGCCGCAAATGGTTTTCCGCAGTGGAGGAACCGCTGTAGTGATTTGTGGATTGCAATCTCCTGGGAGGATTTTTGTCGGACTGGTGGGGCTGGTGGTGGGACTGACACTTTTATGTCCTCCCGTGTCCTGGTGGTTTCGGAATTTTGGTTGTTTTTTGGTGAACTTCACTGTGTGACTCAATATGGTGTTCAGATTACTGCCAACAGGGCCATGTTTTGGCAGATGCCACTGCGGCAGTCTTCACAAAAGACCACCAAACTCGTAATGATCCCCATAGTGTGTTTCTTAAAGTTAGTAATGTAAGGTGGAGCATCTAAATGATATTAGCCTCCACAGTAGAGAATTAGAAATGCATATATCTCTATAAATGTATCTATTGATAATGTATCTCTATCCCTCTCTCTCTCTCTCTCTCTCTATATATATATATATATATATATATATATATATATATATATATATATATATGTGTATTTCTATATATATATATATATATATATACACAAATATATACATACATATACATTATATCCTCAGTGCCGTAGCTGCGTGCTCCCAAACATTAGCCATCTTGACAGTACAATTTGCTCAGTGATGCATTTTTATGTTATAATTCAAACTATATACTATATATCTTCAAAATGCTAGTTCACTTACTATATTGAATTTAAAAAGGCTTCATACTTCCTGTTGCTAAATATTCAAATAGCTCTACTTCACATGACTGATCACTTTTACGTACTGCATAACTGGGCAAATGGCACTGTCAAGATGGCAACCACTTTTTTGACGCTAAGCGAGTCCATCTGATGTTTTAATGAATGTGATAAGGAAATGACGTGATAAAGTATGGCGTAAACACAGCAGTATTCTAATAGAATGGAGATCAAGGCTCTGGAGAACCGAAACGCATTTGTTCTTCCTCATAAACTGATGGAAAATAAAAGAATAATTAGAATCGTTGTCGGAGTGCTGGTCTTCGTTCTTGGAGCAAAAGTAGGAGAGTAAAGAGCACATATATATATATATATATATATATATATATATATATATATATATATATATATATATATATTGTGGAACAAAGTGGTCTAAAAGTTGCTGGGCAGCGCACTCCACTGCCGGTGCCCAGTGACAGAGAGGACCAATCTCGAAGTTTATGAAATGCCAAGAATTCTCAACGCACTCCACAAGGTACCAATAGCGTGTATTTTATTATAGTAACAACCACCAACGCGTTTCAACTCCACCAGGAGTCTTGTTCACGGTGAATGAGTGAAAAGATAACAGCAAAGAGAATAGTGAGGAATTATAAGTCAGAAAGGATTGGAGGAGCATTAAAAAACAAAAGAAATGAGGGTTATGTGTTTAAAATGGGATTTTGAATTTTAATTTAGATTTTAAGTGGAATGTATGTGAACTACGATATTCAGAATGCATTGTGCATGATGAAGAGATGTTGAGTATAAAAAGCAAAAGTGAAAAGGGACTCATTCACCGTGAACAAGACTCCTGGTGGAGTTGAAACGCGTTGGTGGTTGCATACAAATAGTGCTACCAACGTATTTTAATCCACAATGGCACCCAATTACATAAACTGTATATTTGGTAGTGCATGTGATTCTATATTTAATTTGAAATTCAGTGTCATTGGGCAATTTAATAATTTTGGTTGATTTACCAATCTTACATGCTTTACAATTATTGCATTTAATAAATCCTTGTTGTTGTTCAACTAACCAGTTTTGTTCTCTTTTTGATGAAAAATGACACCTCACTACATAATCCTTAATCGACGGTGCTTTACGATATGTAACCAAAGGTGTTGAGCCAACTTTGGGGCCTTAATCCGGATCTTTACAAATCACATTCCAATGTTTGCATAAGATATTTTTAATTAAACCACTTTCCTTTGTATAATCCATTATCATTCTCACATTATTTTATCTGGTTTCTCTTCTCTTTTTGGGAATAGTACCTGATCTCGACTTATCATTTTCATCCTTTCTAAATTTGAATAGAAAATTTTAAGATTGTAACCTCTCTTTTTAAATTTTTGGATTGTTTCCTTAAATTTTAATTGTACTTCCTTTTCCTTTGAGCCATTCCTCAGCATCCTTATTAACTCACCATATGGTATACTTTTTATTAAGGGCCTAGGGTGAAAACTTTTACCATGCAAAATGCTATTAGTAGAAGTTTCTTTTCGATACACTGTGGTTTCTAGTTTGTCATTTTCAACATAAATAGTGACATCTAAAAGTTTTTTTGAAGTTTTGTTCATCTCAGATGTGAATTTCAATCCAATATCATTAGTATTTAAAGTCGAGAAATATGTAATGAATTCCTCTTGTGACCCATGTCAAATGATGAAAAGGTCATCAGTGAATTGTACCCACAATGCAATTTTATCACTATACAAGTCATTACTTTTGCCCCATGCTATTTCTCTCTCCCACCATCCCATTACTAGGTTTTCATAGTTTGGAGCAAGAGAAATGCCCATTGCTGTCCCACACAATTTTTGAGAGCAGCATCTTAGAATGTTCAAATTCTATTATACTCCTTCGGTTTAAAAAAATATTCACAATTGATGTATATAGGGAAACCAATAGTTACAATTGATGTGGTTTCCCTATATACATTGATTAATCATGAAATTGGATTGAAAGCTTGTGAATATTACAAGGGACTTACAAGTAAATTAAATATGCCAATACACCAATGTCACCATGTATAGGGGAGAAGCACATGCAGGTTAGCACTGGTCAGCAGTGATAAAGTGCTCAGAGTCCTTAGGCCAACAAAAAGATACATCAAAAGCAGGTGGTAAAAGGCAAAAGTGAGAGAGAAAACCACCTGGCTGTCAGGTCAAAAGTAGCTTCTGAGATATTAAATGAAAAATAAATATAGAATTGTAGGGATCCAGATCCTCCATAGTTCCTGTGCTCACATCTGATTTGCTCAATCAGGAAGTGTTTTCAGCTGTTTTGGGACACAACTCAGCTGTGTCCCAAAAAAACCTTAAAAATAAAGAAAAGAGGGCAGGGTAGATACACCGTAACCCTGTAGACTTGGTGCAGGGGTCACCGCAGGACCCCGCCAGGGGCAAAAACATTAAAAAAAAAAAAAAAAATTCCATACATTTGCAGAGGATCCATCAATCTGTGGCAAAAAACAAGCTTCTGAGAGCCCAGGGACCAACATCTCCCTGGGGCTTTAATTATAAATAGGAAGGGGGCCGCCCTCCTTAGCCTCAAAAGAGCCCTGGACCACCACCTCCCCGGCGCTTTAATAGTACATAGGGGGAGGGTTATGCGGACCCCACTCCTCAGGCTCTAAAGAGCCCTGGGACCACCATCTCCCCGGGATTTTAATAAGAAATTGGAGGAGGGCTGCCGGACCTCCATCCTTGTCCCTTGAGGGCCCCTGGAATGAACACCTCCTTGGGGCCAGAAATATAAAAAGAAAGGGGAGAGGGCTGTGCACCCACCTCCCTGGTTGTTTTTGGCCACTGGGATCACCACCTCTCCAGGGCTTGCCCTAAAGAACAAAGGAGGAGGGCCACACAGCCCCTCTCCTGGAGCCACTAATGGTCCTGAGGACTAACACCCCTCCAGGGGCAGCTAACTTTCTCCTGAGATGCAATCTTGCTCTTTCAGAATACAATATATTTTGTAGTGACTGTGATAGGTGTTTTTTTTCTTGTCATCTCCTGTTCAGAACGGAACATGTCGCTCTCCCTTTTAAATATCATGAGTTTACAAAGGCCCTGTGTCCGAGGAGGTGGATGCATACAGGGGGTTTAATAAATGGGTCTAATAAAAAAAAAAAAACACTTACCTTGATGCCGTGCGCCACTTTGCTCCTGCTTCTCCTCGCTTCAAGCACAGGCTTCCAGCCTGCCCTGCGGGCAATCCTGACGGTGCTCAAAGTTGCGTCAGGATTGTCTGGGAGCGCACAGCCAGGGCACTCTCAGGCAGACTGGGAGCCTGTGTAGGCTCTCTCCAGCCCGACAACTGTGCATGTGTGTTTGGCCGGCCCAAGACTGCCGGTCAATTATACAGGCGCTCTGAGGGGAAGTGCTGAGCACTCCCTCTCACTGCTAGTCACCCCCATGGCCTCACCCTTTTACCAAACAACAATAATAAACACAGTTTATTATTGTTGTTTGGTAAAAGGTTTGCAGCTGCCGCTGCTGGCCTGGAGACAATGCTCCTCCCCCTAATGGAGGAGCCACGCCTGCCTGAGACTTCAGAAGAACAGGAGGTAAGCGTGGGAGTCACTCTTGTTCTGAGTTCAAGTGTTGCGGGTCCAGTCAATCTCTCCCAGGAAAGGAGGGCAGCAGGTAGCAGCAAGAAAGCAGTTTTTCCAGGGCAGCAGTCCAGCAGAGTAGAAGCCCTTGTAGCAGCACAGCAGTTCTTCTTCCCGGCAGAGTATCCACAGGTCTAGAAGTGTGTTGAGTTGTAGGGGAAGAAGTCCTGTTCTTATAGCCAGTGGTATCTTTGAAGTGGGGGAGACTTCAAAGAAGGGTTTTGAAGTGCACAGAGCTCCTCCCTTCCTTCTCTGGCTCCAGACTCACTACATGGGTTAAGCAGTCCCTTGTGTAGGGTCAGGGCATAGCCTATTGAGGTGTAAATATGAGGCTGTGGCCAGGTCCTCCCTCCTATCCTGCCTAGGAAGGCCCATCAGGATGTTGATGACCCAACAGTCACACCTAAACTCCCTCTGTGTGTGGCTGCCTGGAGGAAATGCATAAGCCCAGCTTTCAGCCCACTCCAAACGTGTATTGGAGATAGGCTGGAGGCACACAAGACTAAAAGCTAGAAAATGCCAACTTCCTACAAGTGGCATTTTGAAAATTGTAACAATAAAGGTGACTTTACCATTAAAGGAGATTTATCAGTACAATCCCATAGGTACTAAACATGGCAGGTCTAACCCTTGCTAATCAGGAGATACAGTTTGTTAAATGAAACAAGGAATCCAAAATGATACCCTATGTCACAGAAGTGAAAAACTAATTTTAAAGTTTTTGACTACAAGGACATGAAAAACATAAAAGTATATGTCTTACCTCTCACTTACATAGCACTCTGCCCTATTAGAGCCTACCTTAGGGTCAACTTCTATGTAATAAAAGGGGAGCTTAAGGCTTGGCAAGGGATTTTAAATGCCATGTCTACATGGCAGTCTAACACTGCATTCAGGCTGCAATGGCAATGCCTGCAACATGTTTTTAAGTGCTATTTAAGTGGGTGGCACAAGCAGTGCTGCAAACCCACTAGTAACATTTAATTTACAAGCCCTGGGCACATGTTGTGCATTTCACTAGTGATCTATTAGTAAATTAAATATGCCAATTAGGTATACACCAATTAAACCATGTTTTAGGGAGGGAGCACATGCACGTTTGCACTGGTCAGCAGTGGTAAAGTGCTCAGAGTCCTAAGGGTAACAACAAGAAATCAGCAAAAATGTGAGGTGAGCAGGCATAATGGTTAGGAGACCTCCCTAAGGATGTCAGGTCTAACACCTGAGGACAGACAAGCACTGCAAAATGATCAGGTATACCAGTATTGTATTTATAAGTAGTAATCTGAAGTTCTTTACACTACTTGAGCAAACATTCAGCAGTCAATATTTTCATTGCAAAACCTTTTTTACCACTATTTATCACTTAGTCTTAAAATGGGCATAACGTGTAAGTGCATTATTATACATAAAGTGCAAAAATACCTGATCACAGTGCCTACTGTAGGATTTCACATGGCTAGTTTGGAAACATCTCAATTATACCTTCTTTTACAATTTCTGCAAATTGACCCCACCCAAAATTACCGTCCATCAACCCCTCCCAATGACCTGAACAGCCTTGAGCTATGGCAGAGTCCTACCCTTTGCTACTCCTTTCCAATGATTGTGGGAAACAAGCATCATGACTCGGTGCTGTAACACTCCAGTTTCTGCAGATCAAAACCACTTCCCTGCACTAATAATCACATCAAGTATCACCCTTAAAAAATCTACCTACCAAACCTTCACATGTTCAGCCCTGTAATATTGAGAACAAATCTGTCCCAAGCATCACCCTCCTTTAAGATCGTTCTGGAAGGCTTGCGATCTCCAACGTTGGAAAATGCCTGGAATGGCACTTGATAACGAAGGAGAAGCATGTGAAAGAACCCTGGAAGCCCACATTATTGTCATGTTTTGCATATTCTGGTGGGAGATGAATCACACTTAAAGATTTAACACCCGACATTGGTCCACCACTGCCCCTTTCCCTTTAAAACAAACCAGTAATTAGCAAATTATATTGTCTAGAATGGTTCTCCAGCTTCTCTTGTTTATTATGAAATATTGCAATCTCCTTATGAATCTGAGTTGTTTTTTGTTAAGTAGTAAATTAGGGGTGGGTGAAGAATTCCACTCCGCTGGCCAAGTTTGCAGAGCTTTCCCCACTCAGTGCTCCGCGTGAGTTCCGAAAAGCTCTGCAAAGTGACGCGAAGCAGAGTTTTTTCTCTTGCACGTGCATGCCAATGTTAAGGTGGGGGTAGGCCACGACTGCTCGCAATGAGAAACCTGCTGAATGCTTTAAGGAAGATGCTGCTTGAGTAGAAAAAATACTCAAGCGGCAGAAAGAAGTTACTGCTCTTTGCCATTTGCACTGACTTTACATCACAGGAGAAACTCCTGGTGCTGAAAATCAGCATGGGCAGTGTGGCTTACCCAAATTCCGCATAGTGTGGCAGAGTTTTTTCAGCACTTTGTGGAGTTTCATGTAGCAGAACTCCCCGAATTCTGCCCAGGCCTACCAAAAATGTGGTCATTTATCCCTCTATCTTAGCCAGATGATCTTTAATTTTGTCAAGGTTTTTAATAATGGCATTAAATGGCTGAAGAGGCCTTGGTCAAATTTAGGAAGCATGAGACTCCAGCGTGTTTAGTTGGGCAGGAGCTGGGCTCTGTAATTGTGGTACTTGTGCTGATGCCTTATCTTTTGGAAGTAAGTCCTATATGTGAAATACTCAAAATATGGCCTGAGGGCTGCATGCAGCCCTTCAGACCTCTACATGCAGCCCCAGGTCAACAGTAGCATTGGACTGCGGTTTACTGGTTGTATGAAGTATGTATGCATACCTGAACAACCCACTCTTAAGAAAGACCGCATCCTTACCATGCATGACTTTACCACGCATGCCTTTACAACGAATTCTGTTGTAAAAGCATGTCTGGCAAAGGAAGATGCAAGGTAAATTTCCCCCTGCCCTCAGTCCTAGCACCACGCACTAGCCCTTAAAAGCGCCCCTTTTCCCTCTTGCCCTATGCCCTAAACACCCCAAGCTCTGAAACTGATCCCACTCTGCCCCTGAAACTACCCTGACCCCCTCCTAATGCCTAAAAACTTACCCCCTACATAATACGACCATGCCCCCAGCCCACCCGACCTGAGCCCTAAACTGTCCAAGCCCTGCAAACTGTCCTTTCCCTCACCCTGAACCCTAAAACCCTACCCCAACTCTTACAACTATCCCAATCCCCCAGAACTGAGCCTTAAAACCCTCCCCTACCCAAAAGAACTAACCAGACCACCCTCTCAAAAAAATAACCCCACCTCCCACCTGCCCTGCGTCCTAAAACTGTCCCCACCCCCCAAAGGTACCCCTCAAAGGTACCCCCCAATCCCAGCCCCTAAAAACTTGGTCCTGGGGAGTGATGGGCCACAGTCTCTCAAGTGGGCATCTTTCCCACTAGTTCTGGAGGGGCCAACGTGCCCTGTGCTTGGTTCTGGGAAGTGATGGGACACAGTCTCTCGAGTGGGTGTCTTTCCCACTGGTCCTGGAGGGGGCAACATGCCCTGTGCTTGGTCCTGGGGAGTGATGGGCCACAGTCACTCGAGTGGGTGTCTTGCCCACTGGTTCTGGTGGTGGCAGGCCGCACAGCAGCCCATGGAGGCTGGATCATATGGCGTCCGCCGGCGGTGATGGCTGCACTCTGGTGGTGGTTGTGGGAGGCTCCTGCTCAGCCCCTGCACTCTCTAATGGCTACACAACCACTGCTGGCAGAGTGACAGCTGCTGGGGCAGGCTCCTTTCCGTTCTTGCTGGCTGGTGCAGGTTCCTTACCCTTTTTGCTGGCTGGTGAGGGCTCCTTCCCCTTCAGTATTTGTGGCCTGGAATCCTTTTCACCACGAGTAGGTGCTGCTCAAACTGGGGCCATGGACTGTTTGGCTGAGGTGCTTTGCTGGGTCCTTGATACCCTGGTCATACTTGGAAAGGAAAAGCTTTTAGGGACATTGGGGCGGGAAGAGGGAGAATTAATGGGAGTGGAGGATGAGGGAGTGGTTGTTGGAGATGTTTGCTGGATTTGGGTGCAGGTGCATGGGTGGTATGCTGTTGTGAGGTGGATGGCTGTTGGGTGTCTGAGTTCTTGCGTTTGTGTACTTTAGGAGGGGGGACGTACACGGTGGGAAAGGACACAGGGGACGTGTGCATGGATGTTGTGGAGGTGTCTGCCAGTGATGTGTGTGTTCTGCTTGGTGTGGTGATTATGCAGGTAGTGGATGGTGATGTAGTGCATGCAGGTTTGAGTGTGGATGTTAACTGGGTGGGAGGGGAGGAGAAGGGTGCGGCAGTGGAAATAGTGGATGTTGTTGTGTCTGCAACAGTGCCTCTGGGATAAAGTGTGGTGCTTGTGTTTGCCTGTGACACTCGTGGGTGTTGTCTTGTGTGCATGCTCGTCTGGCTGTATGCTTGGGATGGGTTGGGGTTGAGGAGAATGGGACTGGGAAGAGGAAGTTGGAGGGGGGGCAGTAGAAACAGGGACAATGGCTGCCATGAGAGAAGAGGCCAGAGCCTGAATCGATCTCTGTTGGGCTGCCAATCCACTCTGAATGCCCTCCAGGAATGCATTAGATTGCTGCATCTGGGCTGCCAGCCCCTGGATGCCATTCACAATGGTTGATTGCCCTACAGAGATGGATCTCAGGAGGTCAATAGCCTCCTCACTCAGGGCAGCAGGGCTCACTGGGGCAGGGCCTGAGGTGTCTGGGATGAAGGAGATGTGCACCCTCCTGGGTGAGCAGGCACGGGCAACTCGCTGAGGGGCTGCTGGGAGGGCGGTGCTGGTATGGGGGTAGAGGCTGTAGCTGGGGTGGTTACGGAAGTGTCTGCCACCACTAGGGAGCTCCCATCGGAGGAGGTATCTGAGTCTGTATTGTCCCCTCCAGTCTCTGCCGTGGTTCTCCCCTCACCCGCCGTCCCACTGGACGCAACGGTGGACTCTGCATCCTGGGTCCTGTGGAATGCAGCTCCCTCTGTCACCGGTGCCTCTGCTCCTTCACCAGATGATGCTAATGCACATAAGGACAGGATGACAAAACAAGAAAGGGGGGGAAGAGACAAAGGATACACTGGGTCAATGACTGCACCAACACCACCATTGACATACACAGCACCCTCACACACAGGGAGCAGGCCTACGCACTATGCATTGCATGAGGAGGAGCACACACCGCCAACTGCAGCACAACTGGGACCCACGCAGCCCTGACCAGTAGTGGATGCTAACAAGCTAGGTAGGCAGCATTCCCCTTCACACCCTTAGCCACCAGAAGACCTATGCTGCTATGTCTGGCCTGGCCTAGAGGCACCCACTGACACACACCCACCACCCGGATACCACCCTTCCAGCCCTTTTCTTCAATGATGGCCACTGTACTCACCCCCTTGCGGCTGCCCTCAAGTGCCCATCCAGCTCTGGATAGGCCACCGTCAGTATGCAGGCCATCAGGGGGGTCAGGATCTGACGGGCACCCCTTCCTCGTTGGGAGACCATCCCCAGCTGTACCTCCCAAGTCTTCCGTGCCCAGAGTCTCAGGTCCTCCCACCGTCTGTGACAGTGGGTGCTCCGCCTACCATAGACCCCAGGGTCTGCACCTCCTTGGCGATGGCAAGCCATATACCCTTCTTTCCATGGGCACTGACCTGCAGAGGCAATACAGACAGTAGAACACCATTAGACAAACAGTCCAGCCTGTAACACGAATAACCCACAATACCCGTTTCCATCACTATTGGCACACACATAGCCCAGCACTCAACGTGTACCCAGCCAAGAGGACATCCCTCCCCCTTACACAATGCCTTCACACACACCTCCATGCATTCATGCCACATGGATCATGCCCACTGTGTACTCACCTGTTGGTCTGGAGCAGCCCGTACTGGGGTAGGACCACATCCACCAGTCGCTCCAATTCCTTTGAAGTGAAGGCTGGGGCCCTTTCCCCATCACACGAGCCATGGTAGGTTCCAGACACAGGTCACAGCAGCACATCCAGTGTAGGTCCTCTCCTATGGAAGGTCAGGAAACAAGTGAGGAATCAGATAGAAAATGGCGGTCACGTCCGTGGCGGTACATACTGTCACTGCAGGCGTAGATCACCACTGGCCACTGTACCCCATAGTACCCCATATTAACCAATGAGGAATTGCACGGCGGTTCGTGACTGCCTACCGCCATGGCACACAACGTCAGCGGCATTACCTCATTTCCACCTGTCCCTCCACACAGGACAGGTGGACGCCATTTCAGGGGGGGGCAGGCCTATGCAATCATGCTGCGTCACAGAATAAATAGGCACATACGTGACAAATGACACTGTCCCATAACATGTTTACAGATTGCGAACTACCGTTGTGGCTCCATTGTTCAGTTTGTGACAGCCTCCTCACTCTTGTGTCCCTTAGATTCCTACTGCTGCGGATGAATAGGCGATGGTGACATACCACAGTGTACAGACCCCTGGTGGACTTGGCTACAATGAAGAACAGGCACATTATCCTCACCTATAGACTGGACAGGGCCACAATCACAGAGCTGTATGACCATTTGGAACGTGAGCGGATATCTGCTATCCGTCATCCCACTGGAATCCCCCCTCTTGTGCAAGTACTATCAGTTTTCCATTTCCTGGCAACTGGTTCTTTCCAAGGCTTGGCAGCAGGGATGTCACAGCCAATTTTCTCAATAGTGCTGACAAGAGTGTTGTCTGCCCTGATAAAACACATGTGCAGCTACATTGCATTCCCCCAGGTTTAGGATTTGGCCACTGTGAAGGCCGAGCTTTATGCAATGGGATATATCCCCAATATAATTGGGGCGATTGACGGAACACATATTACATTTGTCCACCCCCCTGTCAGAATGAACAGGTGTTCAGGAATCGTAAGAGTTTCCACTCTATGAGTGTGCAGATGGTGTGCTTGGCGGACAAGTATATCTCCCACGTCAATGCTAAGTACCCTGGGTCGGGGCATGATGCCTTTGTCCTGAGGAATAGCAGCATCCCAAATGTGATGGTCCAACTACAGAGGCACAGGATGTGGCTAATAGGTGAGCCCTGGTTCCCACCCAGTATATGTTGTTGTATGCCTATGGTGTTGGCCATATAGGATAGTGTGTGGCTAAATGTTGTCCCTCAATATTTACAGGTGACTCTGGTTACCCATACCTACCTTGGCTGCTAACCCCTGTGAGGAATGTCAGGACAAGGGCAGAAGAATGTTATAATGAGGCACATGGGTGAACCAGAAGGATCACTGAAAGGACCTTTGGCCTCCTGAAGGCCAGGTTCCGGTGCCTCCATCTGACAGGTGTATCCCTGTGCTATTCACCCAAGAAGGTCTGCCAGATAGTGGTGGCTTGCTGCATGTTGCACAACCTGGCCCTCAGACGCCATGTCCCTATTCTGCAGGAGGAGGAGACTGGAGATGCCCCTGTGGCAGCAGTGGTCCCTGTGGACAGTGAGGATGAGGAGGCAGAGGATGAGGATGTGGACAACAGAACATCTGTAATGCAGCAGTACTTCCAACGACACACAGGTGAGACAGTGCAACTTTACATTTCCAAGACTTTGGTTGTATTCTGTGTGGCATTGGCATGCTGGTATTTCTCACTTCTATGCCCACTTACTGTTAGCTCTGGCTATCCATTTTGTAGATGTTGGTGATTTGACAAATACTCCTGGTGTGATCACAACAGCCAGTTACAGGTGATTGATTCTATGCTGATTCTATGTGCAGTTCATTTGCAATGGTTGTACCTGTTTCCATCAATACATCATACATATTTGGAATACATGACATACTCAAAATTGATTTTTAGCCAAGGGTGTTTATTGTAGTACTAATAAAAAGAGGGGGAAGTGCAAAGGGATGGGGTGATGATAGAGAAAAGTCCAGGGTATTGTTTCAGTCTGTTCGTAGCACAGGAGCATTGTCCAAGGGGACATAGGAAGGGTAGCAATGGCAGTTCAAGGTGGACAGGGTGACTGAGTGGGACACAAGGGGGACAATCAGGAGAGTCTCATTTCCTGGCGGGGTCTTGGCAAGTGTCTCTGGCTTCTGTCTGGATCGCAGGGAACGTTTGCGGGGTGGTTCACCTTCTGCAGGGGGAGGGGTGCTGGTGGCCTGTGGCGGGGGCCTCCTACACTAGAGGCAGCGGAAGTGAAAGGCGGCTGTTCAGATGACTGGCTAGTGGCAGGGGCCTGCTGGTGTGACACTGTCTCCCTCATAATGTTGGTCATGTCTGCCAGCACCCCTACTATGGGGATCAGGGTGTTGTTGACAGCCTGCAAGTCCTCCCTGATCCCCTAGAACTATCCCTCCTGCAGCCGCCTGCTCTCCTGCACATTGTCTAGGATCTGGCACATCATGTCCTGGGAATGTTGACACGCTCCCAGGATCTCAGAGAGCACCTCCTGGAGAGTCGGTTCCCTGGTCCTGTGTTCCCCCTGGTGTACAGCAGTCCTCCCAGTGTCCCTGTTGGCCTGTGCCTCTGTCCCCTGAACCGTGTGCCACTGCCACTGACCCCAGGTCTGTGATTGTCTTGTGTGCAAGGTGTGGCCTGGGGTCCCTGTACAGGTGGCCACACACTGCTGATTGACGTGTCCTGAGGACAGCGGTTTGGGTACGTTGGGTGGGTGCTGTGGTGTTGTTTCCTGATGGGGAGTCTCTGTGGTGGTGTGTGACTGGGCTTGGGTAACCAGCTGTCCAGTGGTCCCTGATGGGCCAGGTAGATCGTCCAGATCCTGAAGAGTTACTGTCATCACTGTGGGCCTCTTCAGTTGGGGGACTGGATAGTGCTGGCACCTCCTCTCCGGTGACATTGGCTGGGGTACCTGTGGGGATGGAAATGATGTGTTATGGTTAATGTGTATGACATATTGTACATCCCTGGCTTCCCCTCTATGGTTGGAATTGCCCTGCCAGCTTTTAATTGTGTATGTTGGTGTGAGGTGGGATTGTTCGTTCTCTATGCTGTGCATGCTTTAGTGATGAGTGTCCATGCAGGGCTGTGAGGGGTGTCCATGCATTGGTACAGCATGCAGGGCTTTGCATTGGGATTAGAGTGATGTGATGGTGGAGTGTGTGGGATGTAGTGGAGTGATGGGAGTGAGGGTGCGGGTATGTGATGGCATGCAGGTAGGGGGGTGATAATTGTTGAAAGTTGACTTACCAGAGTCCAGTCCTCCTCCGACTCTGGCCAGGCCCTCAGGATGCAGTATTGCCAAGACTTGCTCCTCCCATGCTGTGAGTTGTGGGGGAGGAGGTAGGGGTCCACCGCCAGTCCTCTGGATAGCGAACTGGTATCTTGCTGCTATGGAATGTACCTTCCCCCGTAGGTCGTTCCACCTCTTCCTGATGTCGTCCCTTGTTCTGGGGTGCTGTCCCATGGCGTTGACCCTGTCCACGATTCTCTGCCATAGCTCCATCTTCCTGGCTATTGATATCTGCTGAACCTGTGCTCCAAATAACTGTGGCTCTACCCTGACAATTTCCTCCACCATGACCCTTAACTCCTCCTCAGTGAAACGGGGGTGCCTTTGTGGTGCCATGGGTGTTCTGTGATGTGTGTTGGGGTGTGTGAAGTGGGGTGCATGAGGTATGTATGGGTGTATGTAGTTGTGTCAGTGGTCTTGGTGTCAGTCTTGTGCCAATGATTTCTAATCGTAAAGGGTTGTGGGTAATGTGGGTGTGTGTTTTATAGTGGTGTGTGGGTGTGGTGTGTGCATGGGTGGCAGGTGTGTGTTGTTTGAATCATCCAATGTGGTGTTATTTTGTCTGTGGGTGTCCACTGTGAACGCAGTGGTATGTACCGCCAATGGTTTACCACCACTGAATGTCCACCGTGGTGATTCGTGGGTCATAATGTGGTGGCCGATGTTCTGTTGGCGTAAGGGTGTGGGTTTTTATACCTCCACTTTATCACTGACCTTTGGGCTGGCGGATTTGTGTCTGTGGCTGAATTCTGTTGGATTGGTGGGTGTGTGTCATAATATGGTGAACGGATATCCACCACTGCGACGGTAAGTTGGCGGCAGCCATTGTGGCGGTAAGTGGGATTTACCGCCAGGGTCATAATGAGGGCCAAAATCTCGCTGCATCATGGGTTATATTCAGCTATACTGTAAATTGCACCAACAACCAATTCCCCCTACCCGGCTTACGGCTTACACTTTTCGAACTCCGGCTGAAGCCACCAAATCACTAAGAGGTTGCTTTATAACTTTTTATTTTCTATATGTTTTTCATGGTACAAGTGAGAATTAATTCCCAGTCGCCTTCGCTCATCAGAGCAGCCGCTGAGTGGGCAAGGGCTCATGGATGTCATTTAAAGGTCACCAGGGGTCGCAGTTGCGACCCGTGGTTTGCCCTCTGGGACACCTGTCACGGCCTTTGGAACCCCTGGCCTTGAAGAGGGCAATAACCATGCCAGAAACCCAGTAGGAGTTGGTCCTTATGGATGTCAGTTAAACTCTACTCTGTTTTCTGTAACCGTTTTTATTACACTAATAATGTAAATGCTAGCAGGTGAATACATGTTTATGTGAGAGAGAGAGTATGTATGTAAATGTAAATGTGTGTATGTGTAAGAATACTTTTGTGTGAAATTGAAGATCAAAAGTCATGTGATGTCACTTCCGCCACCCTTAGCATTTTGATGAACTGACATTCATGCCACAGCTGTGCTTACAGATTCAGTTGTGGGTAGCCGGAGGGAGTCAAGTGTACTAAAATAAGGGCAGTTGGCCACACTAAAAAAATCATGTGTTGCAGGATGTGCATACTGTAGTATGGGGACAGGGCGCTCTGCAAGAACTGAAAGTGAGAGAATACTACAATGCTACTTTGGAGGCAATGTGTTCTCCATACCCATAAAGTAGAGATTTATAAAAGATAGATATTTATTTTCAGAAGTTCAAAGACATTTCTGAAACATTATACATTGTTGAAGAATGTATAATATATGAGTGACTCACTTATAAACAGTTTACGTCGCAGAATGATTGTAATTTGGCTTGATTCTGCTGCACTGCTGATGGCACTACTATAGTCTGGTAATCATCCATCTGGCGGATGAGTGAGGTGCTCTACTTTTATTCCTTAGCCACCTTAGGGAACTCTTGGCCTTCAGCCCCAGTGGCATGGCCTGCACGAGCTTCTACACTCCCAGGTGGTACACGCAAACCCATGGATGGTCGCCAGATAGACTCAGGAGTGCTGCTCTGGTACTCATGACCCCGTAAACTGCCTATGCAGCAGACTATGACCGAGACCAGTGTTCATGCCCTAGTATGGTATCTCCATTGTTGAACTTGCCCTGCCTCACAGTCCACTTCTAAATTTCAAAGCAGCCATCCCCCACTTTGACCACTGACTGAACGCTTGGGAGGATAACCTTACCATTCTCATGTGGCAATAATGCTGTTGTCCTGGGGCCTGGAACCTGGTCTGCCTTCTTTGTTTGAGCTGCCCTTCTCCTTGGAACATCAGCCATCTTAAGATCTGGTGAGAGCCTTGAAAAGCACTATCATTTACCTCTGGTACCCCTGCACAGCTGCCATCTCTGGGTCAGATGAGCTTCATTGACAATTGTGGCATCCATAACACAGTGTCAGCTGTCCTACCTGCACTTATGGAATCATCTTCTTTTGATGAGTTAAGGAGCTGAAGGATATCAAATCCACTCTGGGATCGCTTGAGTGATCATTTTTGCAAGCAAAGGTAAAGCTAAAATCTTTGAATTCTGAGCTGTCCTGTGCTACATATGACTTGATAGCATGGAGCAATGGCTCATTATGCTAGAACCACACCAGGTTACAGGATCAAACTGAGGATTTGAACTTATGCTGTAAATCTGTGCTCCTGCAAAAATGACTTACAGACCAGAGAGGACAGGAGCAGACAGAACAGGATCCAAATCTATAGTGTGCTGGAATAGGAGGATGGGGACAACCTTAGCCATTTTTTAGAATCCTTTCATCCTCATCTATTGGGCCTCACCTTTCGACCCCAGTTGGATATAGTGTGGACTCACAGAATACGTTGTAGGATGAATGCCCCATTCTCACAACCGAGGCTGATCATAGTATACTTTCTGTGATAGACCCATGTCCATCTCATTTTACAGATGGCCATGACTCATAACACTTATACATATCAAAATGCTCAGGTGGCTTTCTCTGCTGATTTTTCCCTAACCACAAATATCCTTTGGAAGACGTCCTTGGCACTTTGACCAGTGCTCAAGAAAAGAGGCATCCAATATGGGCTGCTCCATCCAGTGGTGCTGCTTCTGTTGTTCAATGGATACACAAGGGAATTCTACTATGGCCCCCAAGAGGCTGAAGACTATGTAGACATTATATGGACTACACCGAAGTGGGCAACTTCTACGTTTTCCAAGGATGTCCTCAACCATGCTATTGACAGGGACAGCGAACCTGCAGGACAGGAACATCAGAACGAACTGTGGCAGTCCATGTGTTTCTAAGGAAAAACAGATTCACTAGCATGGGAGAGAGACAAATCCCATTCACCTTTGAATCTATAATTGTGATGATGCAGATTGCCCTCAACAAGAGAAATGTATTACATATTTTGCAGGGTGGCTGGCACTCTTTTCTCTGAGAGTGCCCCACTGATTTCAAGTACTTGTACAAGTGGTCAATTCAGACTGCAGAGTCCAACATGACATGCTTCAATCTACTGTTTGCTTTAATGAATTTCTGACAGAGATGTTGCAGCCAGACCCCTGACAATATGGTCTTTAAAATTTCAATGGCATGATGAGCTATGTCTGGTGAAAGAAGATACTGTCCTACTTAAAGTCTAAAGAACCTAACATTATACTCATTCAGGAGACCCATCGTTCCCTGCCAGAATCTTCCAAGTTGCATAGGGACTGGGTGGGGCTCTCTTGGTGTCCAGAACTACTTTGGAACCAAACAGCATAGCAAGCGACTCAGCATTTTACAGCAAAAACTGGTGTGCTATTCTGTTGTATTGGAATTTGCCGGCCCAAGTCACCCCTTGTGGGCAGATCCACATGGCCTCTATATTCTCACCACACCTTATATTTACAACTATCTTCTCATAGTGGGCTCGATCTACACTCCTAACTTGGCAAAAACCTTCTTCTACACTTGCTTGCATACAACATTGGTGGATGTACTGGCCTCATTGATGTTTCTTGGGGGTGACTGGAACCTAAAAATGGACCAGTTTTGGACCTCTCATCCTCTCAACAGACCACTCATTTGTTGAACCCTGGCTGCTCCACCATCTGACTAACAGGGATTATAAAGTCCATTTCATGGTCTGACCCCTCAGACTCACATATCAAGTATTTCTTAGTGAAGTGGTCAACTCTCCTCAAGATACTCAACTGCAAAACTGGTGAAAGTGCAATCTCTGATCATGCTCTGACTTCATTTTGGCTGGACTTACAACTTGACTTCAAAATCAACAGATCCTGAAGTATGGACACTCAGTACTATCAGTAACCAGACAAAATGGGGAATTGCAAGAGCACCTCAAAGATTATATCGTTCTCAATGAACACTCCATCACCTTGCAGCAAACCCTTTTTGCTGCAGGTAAAGCCCATCTCTGAGGTCTTCTGGTGCAAGTACAAGCTTAGGCAAGACATAAAAATAATGCTATGCAGTGGCAAAAGGAGAGAGAAGTCAGTGAATTACATGATTGTAACAAATGATCCCTGACTGCCATCCACTTATAGATACTGACTTGCAGAAAATATAATCTAAATTTTCTTCATTCCAAATCTGCAGAAGAAAGAAAACGGCTTTGACAACAGCACTATGGACATGGTGTGAAAGCAGGATGGCTCCTTCTTTATCAATTTACACAACAGGCTTAGATGACCAGTTTGTGGCATACTATGCCCACCTCTACAACCAGAAGCTCCCTCTACCACTCTTACAGAGGATCAGTTTACAATCCTTGCTTCCTGTGAACAGCTGAATTGTAATATTATGAGTGGCAAAATTGCTGAGCCAATCAAAAGCATGCCTATAAGAAAGATACCAAGGCCTCCCACTCAAGTACTACAATATTACTGTGGAACACTCTAGCCCTCCACTTGGCAGAATGTTCTGGAAAGCACAGACAGAAGGTGGCATGAAACTGGAAATCCTTCACACTTATATGTGTGCTGCTGAAACCTGGAAAAGATCCCCTACATTGAATCAGTTACTTATCAATATCACCAATCAACAGTGATAAAATGTTCTCTAAAGTGTTGGCTAACAGGCTGGAAGAAGTAATGGCTTACTTGGTACACAAATAACAGTTGGCCTTTGTCTCTAGACACTCCTCACAGACTACCTCTGCACATTGCTCTACCTGTTATGGGTCTCCGGTCTCACATCAGACAAGAAAGTGTCCCACACCATCGATGCAGAAAAAGAATTTGACCAGGTGTAGAAAGGCTACCTCTTCCCTACATGACCCGCATGGGGATCGGACGAAACTTCATTGCAATGATTATGATCACTAATTCCCATGCCCAAGCATGTACCTTATGTTCTGCAACCCATCTCTTAATAAATTATGGTGCCGCTTCTCAATCTCACACACCTTAGATTAAGTATTTGTGCTAAGTGGGTAGCACTGTTACCTCTACTAACCTTTAAAGTATCTTCATGTTTGCAGTGTTCCGTTTGCTTGTAATCCCTAGGTTCGACTAAAAGGCCTCATATTTTTGTTCCACATGTTTGTACAAGTCTGGCTTCAATGATGACCTTTTTTTCTGTTATTGTAGACATATACTCTCCAATGAGGCACTTTCTAGAGTGATTCATAATTATCCATTTGCCTGCAGACAGGGACTTTCCAGTCGGATACTTTCCAGACTGATTCATGTGCCAACAATATGGAGACTTTCCAGAGTGAAACGTGCCTAGAAAGTACTATCTACCTATAAATACTCAATCAAACCCCAGTTGGGCACTTGGCTTTATTTCCCAAAAAAAGAACTATTATCCTTCCTCCCACACTCTGGATCATCGCACCCCCTACTTCCTGATCCAAGCTTCCTAGCCTGACCTGGTGACATTTGTGCTCTCACATACATCTCTGAGCAGCTCATCGGACTTCTCCAATCCCCGAATTACAGAAAAGACCTACCATGAGCGACAGCGGGGAATCCTCTTTACAACTGTAGCCATTCAGGAACTGGCCCATTGGTCATTCTGACATGTGAGGGTGTGACCTTCAATGAAAGGAAGGACAAAGCAAAAGAAGAGATAACAAGGTTAATGCATGATTCTTTGTTTCTCGTCTGCAACAATTCTACAAAAATAAAAAGACTTGAAGAGTTGTGAATAATCCAGGCATAAGACTCAATAAGACTCCAACGCTATCTGTTAGAAGTTCAATAGACAATTTATGAACTTTTAAAGAGAAAAGTGAATTCGAAATAAAGAACAGTCACATAACAAGAGTATATGACGTAATATGCTGCCAGGGAAACAACTGTGAGCTGTTATCTGAAGCTCACAAAAGGAGTGGGAGTTTCCATCTCTCAAGAACTAAAGGAGTACATATGTTCTGTGTTGTTATAGGACTCTCTGAGTGTATGTACTTTAATTGCTCCAATGCTAGTTGAACTATGTTAGCACATGCCAATGCAAACATAGTGTGTGTTCCTTCACTTAAGTTGACTCTCCTGCACACCCCGAAAGAGGAAGACACTTGGGTTATTCCAGAACAGGATAGCAAGCTAGACACCACTCAGAGGGCACAAGTCTTTGTTTCTTTTATTATTTTATCCTGACCCCCTCCCCTTCTAGGACAGCGCCATATGTGAGGTTATCATTCCTTGGCCGGATGTTGTGTTGGGAGAGAGTAGGGTCCAATACCGGACAACTTCTCTAGGTGAGTGGCCTGACATCAATGACTTAATGGCTCTACACCTCCCTGATGACCACCTTGGTTAGCAATGGTGTTCATTCCCACACTATCTCCACTCATTGCATAAAGTTCCAGGGATGTCCAGAGTCGCCTTGCTTTTCTTGTTAGCATTTGAGCCACTGGCCACCACGATTTGCAGCTGATCAGATATGGAGAATTCCTACTGTTGGTCATTTGAAACCTATGCTATACATGGATGACATCCTGGTTTACGGTCTCTTCTCCTGAATCTTTGGTGCAAGCTCTAATGACAGTCTTGGAAGAATTTCCTTTGAACAGGTTTCCTAGCTGAGGACAGGGTCAATAAGGATGTCATCCTTGTCTTGGTCATCATCAGGAGAGCCTCACTTTTGTCCCAGTTGACATTGTAACTGGCGAATGTTGAGAATTCTTTTTGCAATAACTAGTAAGCCTACTAAGGAGCAGTGTCTTTTCTGTGCAGCGCTCCTGCACCCCTACCGCTCATGGTCCACTTCTGTAAGTACTAGACATCTCCCATACTATTACCAGTAATTGAGACTGTGGTCAGTGGAATTACTTCATAGCTGATAACCTCACCAACCCTTGAGCATGATGATGCTGTGTTTTGGTATCTATTCTATTGTTGAATGGTTTAGCATTGTTTGTATTTTGATGAGTGTTTATATGTTTCTATGCTATTCAGCCCATTGTATGTACAAACGAGTACCAAGGACTGCTGTTATGAATGCCCTGCTTTATGCAAATACACAATCTTGTGTGATTTACAATATGTAATGCCTTTGAATATCTGATAAGATAAAAGAGATGTAGAGGTGTACTAGGATTCTAAAAAAGTGGGGTCACAATATGCGCACTGACTTTTTGCGACTTTTATCCTATGGTATATTGTGAACCGGCCAATGTGGTTAAAAAAGACCATATCACAGTTGGTCGCGATTTGATCTACTTCATGAATATTAATGAGGTAGCTTCCTTCACAAGGAGAATGACCTGCTGTGGCCAGCAGACCACCATGTATATTATTGCTTATAATAAAGCATTTTTGGATTAAATGCAGCCTATTTTCCTTAAGGAAAAGAATATGCGTTTTTTTTTTCTTTTAAAAAAAAAAAAAGGAACATTTGTAATCTTATTTTTTAAGAGTAGGCAGTGGTCCCAGGAACAACCACCTACTCCAAAAAGTGGTTTTAATCATTCACAAAGGTGAAGGAACACCTTGTGCACCACTTCCTATTTGGGAACAGGTTACCACTACCTTTCAGTAGTAAGTAAAATATTAGGGCCTGTAAAACATTAATACGTGCCATAAGGGATTACTATTTGGAAGGGACACCCTAAATACACCCCTTCCAAACTCAATCGCTAAATGGGTTTAGCAAATTTGAGAGTCACATTTTCCTTCTCGCTAACACTGATTTAATGAATCGGAGGGGTTGCAACCAGAAAATGAATTCATACATCTGGACCTTTGTTTCTTATTCACCTGAATACCAGCAACAAATTAAAGCTGGAGTTATATGAGCCAAGAACCCAGTCAAGCACACACAATGTTATAGTAATCATGTTCCAGCAACACCAAGATCCCAGTCATTTCAAGCTGATGCATTTTCAAAAGCAACTGTAGGATCTTGCTCAGGAACATCACAAAACATCCACCTAAAAGTAGTCAGGCAGTGATGGTTTTACCCCATCTTTTTGGCTGGTTAAATAGATGTAAAGTTTGATTTCAAAGTACTGCTGAAAATAACCTGAGGCAGTGGTCCCACGTTGATGCTGAAAGAAGGGAGACATTGGAGCTGCATATCGGATATGGTATTTATTTTTTTACTGTTGAGGAAGAGGAGACAATTCTGATTTGCTTGCTACAATTTTAAAATAGTGCTGGCACCTTAGTGTAGTGAGTCCCTAGCCTGGTACCCACTGAATAACTAGGCCACAAAATGAACTGTAAATCACATATCTTTATTCCCCTGCATGTACCTGTGAACTCGCAACATTCTTAAGTAAACTCTCATACATTCTATTCTAGGACAGCCTTTAGAGTTTTGACCTTCTTCTTAGTTTCCATCAGAGCCCAGTCACTTATGGAGACCTCTCGAATTGTTGTGAGCCGCCACTTAGCAGCTTTGATGGTATTGCTCTTCAGATATTAGACAGCTTGTAAGCACAACACCAGTGCTTCTTCTTGGGTCTTCTCACCCGGTTCTTAGGTCATAATGTTCTACTTATAAAGACTCAGGTAGGAGTAATAGCTGAATGTTTCCTTTTTCCTCACTTTATCAACCAGCGCTTTTGATATCTGGCAACTGTCTTTAACTGTGCTTTGAAAACCTGGTTGAATCTGCCTTTACCATTACCCCTCCGTATAACTTTATTTTGCGTGGCAGCTCAGTACCTTTTTGTAGGATCTTGGTTGTAGTTTCTTGACCAACAAAGCAGAGACTTTTCAGTGAAACTGTTTATCCATTCACATGCTTCGCCCCAGCTGAAGTTGCACTTTGACTCCACATACGCCAACCGTTGACTTCACATTTCACTGAAGGCACATGTGGAACAGACAAGCAGTTTGCTTAGACCACGACAAATTCTCCAGGAGATTTCTAATAGAGGTTTATATAATAATTGTATATGTTTCAATAATCTTTCCTTATTAAAATTATTACCATGAACATCCTTATTACACTATGACTGTTTGAACACTCTTGATATGTTTGGGTGACCCTTCTAGTTTATTTTATCCTCTGTGGCCGTCTTGTGTTTTTTTGGGGCAATTGTGTTAGCCAGCCAGCAACTCTGATGGTGGGGTGGTGAACGTGGTATTCTGTTGTAATTAGCATTGCAGAGTTAAATTAGGATGCTAAATGGCAACATTTTCATTTTTGCTGCAGATAGAGGAAGAAGGTAAATGGAAGTGCTTTAGTTATATGCAGGGCCACTGGAATTATATGGCAGGAAAAGACAAAATTATACGGCAGGGTTGACCAATTTATGTGGAAAAAAAAGTCCAGATTCAAATTTACAAGGACAATAGCTCTAACTCAAGCCAATTCGAGACCTATTGTATTACAAATACTTGTTTTAATGGCAGTTTATCATTGCTTCAGAGGATCAACTTCTGGGGAGGAGATGGCTATATGTCAATGTCCTTCCTGTTTCAGTGGCTTCCTTTGCCTGGCATCTGGATGCCTAACCTATTAAGAGAAATGTGAGAGCATTGAGTATGGGAGAAACACCCTACTGCAGCCCCTTACTGATCTTGAGAATGCAACAACATAGAAATGCATTTGTAGCCTACTCCGATCTACTTTTATATTTATGTTATTCAAAACTAGATCTTGGAATTTCATGTACCTCTGCTGATGCAATACATCATGGGTCCTAAGCGTGTAAAGATACGCGTTCCACCTGTAATGTAAGTAAAAGTGAGGTTCCCATACGAGAATAGTCAGCCAACTGGCAAATTAAAAATGCTTTATCTGACTGGCAGGAGTCACCAGGTTATAAAAAGCCATGCGGTTGGTTCCATTAGAATTGCAATCTAACAGGTTGATAGGACATCCATGGTACTCTGCATTATTCCTATGCAGGACTTTGATCTGTGAAGCTCGACGGGTGCCAAATGGATCCATAGGTATTGCCCTTCAGAAGCAGCAGGGGTGTTGAGCAACGTGTTCGACCAATCAGGTTGAAGTTGGGGGTGTTGGGTCCCTCCTGATCCAACACACACATGCCCGAAGGGAGACCACACAGCACACTGATGGTCAGAGGCAAGCTGTAGTATGATCTGTAAAATAAATAAGTATGATCTTTCTTGCAAATAATATTTGTCAGCTGTGATGTGCTCCCATTTTCCCTTTACTAGTTTCATGATCAACAGAACATTATTAGGGCCCTTGGCTATAATTTCGTCAGGTTCTGGAGGGCCATTTGGGTGTTCCACCCACACTTTAGCACCAGGGTTGTTGTCAGTTGAACCAAAACTTCCCTCTCCACATATTGTCACGAGGCCTGGGGCAGTCCCCTTCATCACCAATCCTCCATACACTGGAATTATGACAAGTTGGGCAATTTTGTCCGATTCTGGTGTGGCTCTGTAAGTTGCTGAAGCTCCATATTTCCAAAGTACATGATGGTGTTGGTTGCCACATGTGGTTGTACCAGGGGTGTTTCAGCATTTTGTGATGGTCTGTTATTCAGAATCTGGAGGGCTTCATTAAAATGCTCTCTCCAGTTTTTCAGAGTGCCATCAGATACTTTTTTAGTCCAGAATTCCAGGCGCATCCTTGTTCTTCCCTGCTTTTGTCACCTGCTCCAAGTTACATATTGTCCCTGGACATTTACATGCAACTCAATGTCTCCTTCCTGCAGTCTCTTGCATAGTGTGAGTGGCGGCACACTGCAAAATCTTTTGTTTCGCCTGTAGTAACACCTCTCTATTTCCTCAATTTCAGTGAATCCCTAGAAACTTCACATTTTTAGAGGATACCTCTGTCTTGTCTGAATTAATCATCCACATTTTACTCTGCAAAAGCTCTGTGAATATATCTTTAACATCCTTCACTTCTTGCTGGGTGTAATCTTTTAAAGAATGCATTTCAACTCCTGCTAAATTCTGTGGGTTACTCTTTTTTATTTCTGTGCATAATGGCTGAGCACAAACTACGTTCTGTTCCTCTGGCTCACCCTGGCCCCCACTTATTTTAAGCTTTTTATTATTAGAGTTTGAAAACTCAGCTGTCCTAGTGACAGCTTGGTAGCCATCAGCCTTATCTTGTAATAACGGATTCTGACAAGATAGCATAGTTACAATATTTTTTGTGTCAGTAAATTGTTTCTCTAATTTCCTTTTTTCATATTCTAACTGCTTACTCCTCTCATTCATTTTTCTGTAAGCAGAGAAGAGTATCCAAACACTTGTGTCAAGAACAAAAGGGACATCATTTCATTCAAAAATCACCTTTTTTAAACATATAAAAACATTTAATAATCCTGTTTTACCCAGGCACCCGTCCCAAAATTCAGAAAGTCCTGATAAACAAGATAACACATTTGCCAAGACATTATAAGGCATTTTAATTTCACATGCATTTTCAGCTGCCCTTGACTTCATGCCAAGCATATTTTCACTTTTAAACATACACTTTCAACTTATAATACCTTTCTCCGGCCGATCTACGCCAAAGTGTTTTGCTTTACTGCTGGCCGAGCCAAAATACACACACTGAAAAGAATAAAAAAATAATCTCTGGAATGCGCTTCTTAGTCTAAAGAAGACATTTATTAAATCACTCCGCAAGGCTCGTAAGGGAAGGTCAATACAACTGAAAGTGCACCTTTAAAATGTGCTCAGCAATAAAGTGAGACCATGCACAAAGAACCTTCAATCTATAAACAGCAAATATATACATACCTATTTACATATATATATTTCATACACAATGCAAAGCAAATAATTAGTAATAATTCATCATCATGGGGCACATCTGCTTTCTCATCTTTCTCTCAGTAGCTTCAAGCCATAGATTCCGAGATCAGCTGCGGAAAAGAAAGAGAGGTCTGCCCTCATGGGGTGTCAGGCATTCGATGTCAAAATCCTGACCAAAGTCTCTGAATCTCCCACTTTCAATCCTGGGTCTCTTATATACCTTAAACAAGCCAGAGGGGAGAGTTCTAGAAAACCTCCCTCCTTGTTATTCAGAAATGCTGGCTACTTTAGGTTAGTTTTGAAAGGAACATGTCTGAATTGGCCAAGATCCCAAGGTGCCCTCTCCCAAAATAAAAACTTTCCCTGCCGTACCATAAACTTCATCCTAGTACATTCTTATCAGCCTAAGCCCTTGGTGAGAAAGAACACGCAGACCTGCAGAATAAAAACATGAGCAAAAAGCACATTGTATAATGTGGACATGGAAAAATATTTGCAGGTTTTAACGTGGCGGTGGTTAATGTTAAAATAAAGTCAATAGGCAAAATGAAGCTGGTGGTCAATATTTGTGATGGTGTGCTGCTAGGCTAAGTGCAACGTGGATTCAGTGGTCAAAACACAAATATCATTATGCATGCAATCAAACAGTTATTATCCCTTTTGCAAAGTCTTAGAAGTCTTTTGGTTTTAATGACATTCTTACTTACCGGCAATCTTTTGTACCCTGATTAGGGGTCCACTCATCCATAACATTCCTAACAACTGGGGGGGGGACACTCTCCCCAGCCTCCGCCTAAGAGGTAGAAACTGCCCTGGTGGACCTGCCTTGAACATCAGAAGGAAGAACCACTCCAACCACCTCATAGGCATGGGGAATGGCCTGAGGGACCCATCAACTAATAATTGAGTGGAGACCTTCTTACCCTTTGCAACAGAGCCGTAAGGAATGAACAAAGATGTAGGCACCCGAAAGGGCTTTGTCTACTCTAAATAAATCAGAAGAGCCCTCCTGACATCAAGAGTGGAAGGAAGGTTAGAAGAGGAATCCAGAGAAAAATGGCAAAATGACCTACTGAGCCAAACAAAAGGAAGGTACCACCTTAGAAGCTAACTTAGGGTCCAGGTGATGCACCAAATGCTCAGAAAAGAACTTCAGACAAGGAAAAACTGCCATGAGACCCCCAATCTCACCAAGGCATCTCACAGAAGTAATGACCACCAATAAAACCACCTTTTCAGAAAGCCACACCAATTCTGCCTCCTCCAAAAGGCTCAAAGGTATCCTCCTGCACCCCCCTGAGAACAAGAGTCAAGTAGCAAGAAGGAAACTCCTTCCAAAGAGATGGATGCTGCAGTTGGGAACTCTGAAGCAATCTGAAAACCAAAGGATAAAGAGCAAATAAATCAGAAGAAAAAGAAAGGAATGCCTTAATTGCAGCCCACTGAGCAGAAAGAGTACCCGGAGTCAGAATCTTGAGAAAACCATCATGCAAGAAGTCAAGAATTTGGAACGAGCCATTAACCATAGGAACTGCAGACCGGGCCAAACACCACCTGGAAAAAGAAGCCCAGTGCTTCTTATAGGGTAGGCTGCCTATGGGGCGATTGGATGTCTGTGCCACCTAAAAAGAACAACTCAGAGAGTCCAACCCTAAATGCTCAGGAGCCAAGTCATCAGATTTAACCGTAGGAGCACATGAAGAGACAGACATGGAAACTTAAGAGGAGAGGGCCGACAAGGGAGATCGAGCACCCAACCCTGGGACAGAGACAAAAGGAGAGGAAACCAAGGGTGTATGGGCCAATAAGGAGCAATAAGGATTATTTGAACCTTATCCTGATGGACCGTCTGGAAAACCCAACTCAAGTGGGGAATCAGATGGAAGGCGTACAACAGCCCCTGAGGCCAAGAAACTAACAGGGCACCCCCTGAGGAGATGGACTCCCTGAGCAAAAAGCTGGGCACTGAGCATTGTCTGGGGAGGCTAATAGGTCGAGCCAAGACACCAGAACTTCTGAAAGATAAGATAGAAGAGAGGAAGAGACAGATGGTATTAAACTGAGAAAGGGATGTTCCTGCTGAGGCTATTGGCCTAAAAATTCAACTCTTTTTTTATGTAAACTGTAGTTAGGCGCAGAGCAAACTTCTCTGCCAATGAAAGATCAGTATACAATCTGATTGAGGTACTCGCACTTTGTACCTCCCTGCCTGTTCAAGCACACCCTTGCCGCTTGATTGTCGGTGCAAACCACCACATTGGTGCTCCATAGACTGTCCAGGAACCACACCAACTTGTTCCGGAGAGCCATCAACTCCCTCCAGTTTGAGGATTGAAGACTCTCCCCTGAGGACCAAAGAGCACTCAGTTCCTGAGAACCCAACACCACCCCCCCCAGCCCCACATGCTGGCATCTGTTGTCACCAGAACCAGAGGCAACAATTGGAACTGGACCCCTTTCATCAGGTTGTCCCGTAATAGCCACCAGGCTAGGCACTACACAACATGAGCTGTCATGGGAATGGACACATTGTAGTGCTGCGAGGTGGGATCCAAATGGCGTAGGATGTGGTTTATTTCAGACTTTAAATGCAAATGTGCCCATGGGACCATTGCTATGGAGGCTGCCAAGAGGCCCTGCACTTGCATCCAACACTGTGCAGAACTTTCTTAACCTGTCAACAAAATCTGAACCCTTGGTTGAAGGGGAAGCAGTCTGGGAGAAAAGCAGCACTCATTTGAGTGTCCAGAAGAGCACTGATGAAAGTCTGTACTTGAGAAGGAGTAAGTTGCGACTAGTCAAATTCACCAAAGACCGAAGTCATGCAGAGTGGACAGGAGCGGAGCCACATCCGGATTTGCCTTGGGAAAAGAAGGAGCAGACATCACCCAGTCATCAAGATAACGATACAAACAACACCCTACAAATGCGAAAAAGCAACAAGTGGAGCCTATACCTTGGTGGCCAATCCGCAGGGCAGAACTTGAAACTTGTAATGAATATCCTCCACCACAAACATCAGGTATTGCTGACTCTCCACATGAACGGGAATGTGAAAATATGCATCCTACAGATCCAGAGTAACCAGAAAATCCCCCTTCTGGAGCAGCGGAATAACGACTTGGAGAGACACCATCCAGAAATGTTCCAACAGAACAAATTTGTTTAGGGCCTTTAGGTTGAGAATGGGACAGAAGGACCCGTCCGGCTTGGGGACCAAAAGTCCCAAACCCTCCAGGCCGATTGGAACTGTAACACTTGTCCCTTTGAGAAGCAGAGACTAGACCCCGACCGGAACCACTGAAGCTTGACAGGGTCCTTTGGAGAAGGCGTAGGTCTTAAGTGAAGAAGAGGGATAGGACCTTTGAATGGAAGCTAATAACTACGTTAGACTATTAAAATGGCCCATGCATCCAACACTTTCTTTTTCCACTGGAGGAGAAACAGCCGAAGACAACCTCCCACCATCATATAGTTACTTCTGCTGTTGCTGGAGGAGGAGGAGGAAGGCCAGGATTTGGCATAAAAGGTGGCTCCTCAAGTACAGGCCTGCCCACAAAAGGGACCCCTGTCAGCCAACTGAAAAGCAGACTGCTTGAATCCAAACTGCTTCTTCTCCTGCACCTGCTTGAAAGGTTGCAAGATTTTCTTCTCTGCCACCTTCTCCACCATGTCAGTCACCACGGGGTCAAACAATTTTGGACCCAAAAAAGCAAGCTTTTGAATCATACACTGCTTGGAAGTCTCCAACTTTCAAGACTTTAACCACAGGGACCAATGATCAGAAATGGAAGCACCTGCTGTGACTGTGGAGCCCAAAGACTCTAAAAAACAGAGTCCGACTAACACTGGGACAGCATCTCCATATTAGAGAGAGGATTGGAGGGATTTTCCTGGTTATGAAAGCAGTCAAAGAGAGCGTGGAAGACTTTAGTAGTGCATGGTTAACATAGGCATTATACATGGGCACCCGAATGCCATAATTGAAGGCAGCATACATCATTTTCAAAGTGCCTATCCATTGGATCAGAGAGGACAGCATCTTCTGAGGCCAAAGAAGGTGAAGAAGGCATGGAGGCCAGAATAATTTTCACCTTAGGTGCCTGAGAGGACTGCTCATCAAACCTTTCCAACAAGTAATGCTTGGCAAGAAATCCTGGAACAGTAGATTTATCAATGACCTTCCATTCTTTTTGCAGCAGGGACTGGATGATGTCATTAAGGGGCAGGACATCTTGAGACACAGAACTGTACTGAGCCAGAACGTCCTCTTCCACCACAGCTGGAGTGGCAAACCCCAAATGGACTTCGGTATGGGCCAAAACTTCTTTGAGCTGTTCACCATGAATATATCTCCCCTTCGAATAATCAGGCTCAGTATATCCTTAAAAAGGTGAGGACGTTTAGAAGAAATCACCTTCTCTTGAATAGCCTTGGCAGTATCTGTAGTGCACAAACAAACAACAGGAAGCAGCAATGCGCTATAGCAGAAGACTGCTGCTTGCTTTATACAGTAACTAGGCAACCAAAATCTCCCAAATGCGACAACAGAAAGTCTGAAAAAAAAGTGCCGCTAACCTCCGTGAGCCGCACTAGGAAAGAACACTTGGTGGGAGCTCTGGAAGCAACCTACGGGTTCCAGAACGGCCCAGCAATCAAGCGTGAACAAAAATGCTCCATACCCCAGCTCAGCACATGGGCAGGGAGTGTGACCAATAGCCAGTGGAGAAAGTGCTCCCCCAGCTCAGCAGGGCGGAAAGTAGCACGGAAATGAAAGTGTACATCGGAACCCCAAAAGAAAAGAAAGAAACTGAGGAACACTCACCCAATGCACTCCAAAGCCAGCGTGCAAGGCAGCGACAGGAACAGAAACAGGAGGAGGCAAGGGGGTGAGGAACATAAATTAAAAATAAATAAACATAGAAACGGGACTAGCGTGCTAAGTCGGTGGCAAGGGCGAAACCCCCCTCAGTTGTTAGGACTGGGACGAAGAGGATACCATAAGGAAATAATAATAGTCTAAGCTCTGGTTTACTATCCAAAAGCCTAATTTATACATTAAGGTACAGGTAGTGCATGTTTAACAATATTTCTGACTGAATCCATGTTTAACCCCTCCCATGCCAGGGACGAGCTGGACTTGTCCAGGCACACGGTTGCCGGGTGCCTGGGAAGAGACCAGCTTGTCCTGCACCCGGCCCACAGGGGGAGCTCTGGCGCCCCCCCTGTGGGCCTCCCTCCCACACACCCCAGTCTGGGATGGAGGGGTAATCGCTTCCCCTTCCACCCCCAACCCCCTCAGTGACGTCTGATGAAGTCAGCGGGCAAATCGCACCCTGAACTCATCAGAGGTCACCTCGGAATGCTCCCAGGGCAATCCCCGACCAGGAGGTGGGAAGGGAGAGACAAGAAAGGAAAGGAAAGACCTTTCCTTTCTTGTCTCTTACAGCATTTCTGCCGCCCGATCGCGATGGGGCCAAATAAATGGGGCCAAAGTTGTTCTTCCCAACAGTGAGCAGATAGGGCAATTACCCATGATCCACACCCTGGGGGCAGAAAGTCTACTAGATGCCATGGAATTACAAAAAGTAGTGGGTGGTAGCTACCAACCACTATGGGCCCGGATATGCCCCCACCCCAACTGAAGGGGGTTACAGTCCTTCAGCTCTCCCCGCACACTAAAACATCTTATCCCACAAAAGCAAGAGGAAGTTTGATTATTTTGGGTTTTGGTTTTACATTTGGGCCATGAGAGCTTTGTAACTCTCCAATCATCCCACTAGGAATGTGGAGGGCTACACTTTTTTGGCTTTGGGACTCTGCCATGTAGAAAAATCCACAAGATCTAGACAGATCTGAAAACTAAACATCTGGTTGATTCCAGGGTGGTGTTCTTCACATGCACCCCACACCATTTTCCTACCCACAGTGCCCTGCAAACCTCCAACTTTGCTGGAAATCACACATTTTTCCCACATTTTTGTGATGGAACCTTCCAGAATCTGCAGAAATCCACAAAATTCCTACCACCCAACATTGTCTCATCTATACCAATAAAAATTCTGCTGCACTTGTCAGCCTAAAAATGTTTTTTTTCAAACTGCCCTTTTGGACCCGCTTTGGTTCTCCCTCAATTTCAACATGTTTTTGGCTCTTCCCTGTCACAGGCACTTGGCCCACCTACACAAGTGAGGTATCATTTTTACTGGGAGACTGAGGGGAATGTTGGCTGGTAGGAAAGTTTTCCCGGTGCTTTGATCCCACACAGAAATGTGGATAAAAAGTGATTTTTTAGCAAAATTTGAGGGTTGCTGAGGATTCTGGGTAAGAAAACATTGGGGGATCCACGCAAGTCACATCTCCCTAGACTCCCTTGGGTGTCTATTTTTCAGAACTGTCTGGGTTTGGTAGGTTTCCCTAGATGGCAGCTGAGCCCAGGACCAAAAACCCAGCCCCCCCCCAAAAAAAAACAGGTAGTTTTGTATTTGATAATTTTGATGTGTCCAGATAGTGTTTTGGGGCATTTCCTTTCGCTAGCACTAGACCTAACCACACAAGTGAGGTACAATTTTTATTGGGAGACTTGGGGGAACGCTGGGTGGAAGGAAATTTGTGGCTCCTCTCAGATTCCAGAACTTTCTGTCATCGAAACCAGAGGAAAAAGTGTTTTTTTGGCCGAACTTTGAGGTTTGCAATGGATTCTGGGTAACAGAACCTGGTGAGAGCCCCACAAGTCACCCCATCTTGGATTCTCCTAGGTTTATAGTTTTAAAAAATGCACAGGTTTGCTAGGTTTACCTAGGTGCCGGCTGAGCTAGAGGTGAAAATCCAAAGCTAGGCACTCTGCAAAAAACAGCTCTGTTTTCTTTGGGAAAATGTGATGTGCCCACATTCTGTTTTGGGGCATTTTCTGTTGCGGGCCCTAGGCGTACCCACACAAGTAAGGTACCATTTTTATAAGGAGACTTGGGGAAATGCTGGTTGGAAGGATATGTATTGCTCCTCTCAGATTCCAGAACTTTCTGTCACCGAAATGAGATGAAAAAGTGTTTTTTGGCAACATTTTGAGGTTTGCAAAGGATTCTCGGTAACAGAACCTGGTCAGAGCCCCAGAAGTCACCCCATATTGGATTCCCCTAGGTGTCTAGTTTTCACAAATGCACAGGTTTAGTAGGTTTCCCTAGGTGCCGGTTAAGCTAGAGGCCAAAATCTACAGTTAGGCACTTTGCAAACGAAAATTTCATTGTAAAAATGTGATGCGTCCATGTTGTGTTTCCTGTCTCGAGCGTTAGACCTACCCACGCAAGTGAGGTACAATTTTTATTGGGAGACCTGGGGGAATACAGAATAGCAAAACAAGTTTTATTGCACCTTGTCTTTCTCTATTTTGTTTCCTTCCAAATGTAAGACAGTGTATAAAAAAGATGTCTATTTGAGAAATGCCCTCCAATTCACATGCTAGTATGGGCTCCCCGGAATTCAGAAATGTGCAAATTACCACTGCTTCTCTACACCTTATGTTGTGCCCATTTTGGAAATACAAAGGTCTTCTTGATACCTATTTTTCACTCTTTATATTTCAGTAAATTTATTGCTGTATACCCAGTATAGAATGAAAACCCACTGCAAGGTGCAGCTCATTTATTGGGTCTGGCTACCTAGGGTTCTTGATGAACCTACAAGCCCTATATATCCCTGCAACCAGAAGAGTCCAGTAGACGTAACAGTATATTGCTTTCAAAAATCTGACATCGCAGGAAAAAGTTACAGAGTAAAACGTGGAGAAAAAATGGCTGTTTTTTTTTTCACCTCAATTTCAATCATTTTTTTAGTTCAGCTGTTATTTTCTGTAAGAAACCTTTGTAGGATCTACACTAATTACCCATTGGTGAATTCTGAATTTTGTCTAGTTTTCAGAAATGTTTAGCTCTCTGGGATCGAACATTCGTTTCACACCTATTTCTGTCACTAACTGGAAGGAGGCTGAAAGCACAAAACAAATCATAAAAATGGGGTATGTCCTAGTAAAATGCCAAAATGTTGTTGAAAAATCGGGTTTTCTAATTCAAGTCTGCCTGATTTTAGCACAGCAAACCCTTTGTTGATGCCATTGTCAGGGGAAAAAACACAAGCCTTCTTCCGCAGCCCTTTTTTCCCATTTTTAAAAAAAAACTAAATGTTTGCTGTATTTTGGCTAATTTCTTGGTCTCCTTCAGGGGAACCCACAAACTCTGGGTACCTCTAGAATCCCTAGGATGTTGGAAAAAAAGGACACAAATTTGGCATGGGTAACTTATGTGGACAAAAAGTTATGAGGGCCTAAGTCTGAGCTGCCCCAAATAGCCAAAAAATGGCCTGGCACCTGAGGGGAAAAGGTCTGGCAGCACAGGGGTTAAATTTGTGACAATCACACACAACAGTCCAATACAGTGCAAAAGACAATTTATTAGGACAGGATTTCAAATAAATTATCATTTGAACAACTTCAGAAATGCACTTGCAACTTCTCAAATCCAAAATTCCCTTGTACCCCCTGCAGTTCACTTTCACTCCCACATTTTACCCCAGTTCCTCTTGTTTCCACCTTCCATTCACCTTTTATCCATAGTCTCCTTCCATAACCCATCTCATTCTCACCTCTTTCACCCAAGCATCCCTTCAATGAAAACTCGTCACCCTGTCCCGAGCATCTAAAACCATGCTATCCTTCACCTATGCTCCCCCACCCCCAGAGGGGTGGACAGGCTTGCATCTGACTCTCCACCCCCCCAACTAATGCCAGACAACACCCCAGAGGATGTTTTCCTGCCCCACCAGTGAACACACAGCAACACTGCAAGCACTTAGTCATTATTTCTGTTCCACACTTTTTCTCTCCACAGTTATCCAAACATGCCCAGCATGGTCCAACATGTAGTATGCATTGCCCATATCCGAAAGATGCATTCTGTCAGAACAGAATAGCCCAATTTCCTCCTCTTTAAGGCCCCCACACACAAGAGTCCTGATTTTGTGCGCTCAGCAAAAGACAATCATTGCACGGTTCAGTTTCCTTCTGGCTCTGTCAATAGCCCCGCACTTTAATGCTCCCCTCCATTTCCTATGGGGCACAAATTCTGTCCACAATATACAGGTCCCGCCAGTCTTTGCTGAAGTAACAAAAGGTCCCTTTGTATGTGTTGCAGTAGGGTGAGCGCAGATAAGTGCACCAAATCATTTTCACCAAAGTGTAGGACCAACACATCTGTACAGCTCCAATTCGGTGTCACTGTCATTAGGAAAGGCAGCAAGTTACCCACCTTATCCCACTTTTCCCTTATCACAAAACCTCATGGCGACTATCAGGCAATTCAAGATTACATCCATAGATCTGTTTCTTTGCATATTTTGCTGGCTAATGGATAAACGAATGTCCCACCAGCCATGTGACATCTTTTGACCCCTCAGGGCCACTCACACAACCTGTGGAAAAAGAAACAAGCATGTGATGCCCCAACATCAATGAGGCCCCCCCAAACCATATCCTGAGAAAATCCCAGTTTCACCTTCACTTGGGCATGTATCACGCTCAGCATCTTGATCACTACTTGCATATCTGCCAAATCTGTGGCCAGTTCCAATCCAAGCGAGCAGTTGCTGCCCCAATTCTGAAAGAGTGAGTCCCAAATTTCTAGGCATCCCTACCCAACTTTCACAAGGCATCCTCAAAACTGGCAATACCCCTTCTTTTCTTCTTTGCCCATTCACTAAATCTACACAACTCTTACACTGGGCACGCCTCCTCATTACCTCCTTCCTGCAGCCATACCCATTTTCCCCTCCCCATCTGATCCACCTTGGATTTCCTCAACAAAGTGACCAACTGACCCACATGCAGCTTCATCTCCCTTTATAGCACACCTACAGCCTTACCTGCACCCAGCAAATTAGACACTCTAAATGCCCCCAAAAATCCATATCATACAAAGCCTACAAACTGCAACTTTGTACTTGTCAGTACAAACAATCAGACAGCACGTGAAAAACTTCCAACAGTAAATCAAACATAATGGCTTCTCTCATGCCCTTGCCATGCCTTGACTTCTCTTTGCCCCACCCTTTTAGTATCCTTCCCAAGATATTATCTCTAGCTGGCTAAAAACCCAAGAGCAACTTCCCATAAAATGATAAACCTGCCAAATTGCCCGCTATCGTTTTGAGTGCCAATTCCTTATAAATCAAAAACAGCACAAACGTATCACTTTCGCTTCTAGTATACTCTGATCTAGGCTCAAACCCTCCCTTCTGCGTCCCTCAAAGGACTGAAATTTACACAATGCCAGACTGAAGCTCCTCCAAGTGGACTCTGCTGAGGACTTCTTGACCAGCCTAATGACAGTCATGCCCCCTACGCCCAAATCTCTGCTGGGACAAGTGTATTGTGTTCTTCCGCTCTAGTTGCCAGGCTGCAGAAAAGTTGCCACTGGGAAAAAGACAATCTGCTATAGAATTGTTGACCCTGGGCGTATGTTTTGCCTTAAAAACTAAAATCAGTCAGAGACAGAGAAGCATGAAATGTCAGAGCAGCTGCAGAACCCTTACATCCTTGGCCTTCTGTCTGTTTACCAGCTCAACTACTGTCATGTTATCCATGTTAAATATCACTATCCTGTTGGCTAACTCATAGCCCCAAACTCCCCGGGCCATCAGCAATGGAAAAAAATCCAAAAAGGCTATAGTTCTATCTTGCTCCAGCCAACGCTTAGGCCAAACTTCTGCACACCGCCTGCTGTCCCAAAACAGACAAAAACTTAGGGTCCCCGCTGCATATGAAACGTTTTGTACCTGCCAAAAAATGTCTTCCTACAGGAAAGCCATGGATATCCCATTTAAATTTTCAAGGAAAGCTTCCCAGACCCTGATGTCCTCCCTCACTCCCATGGAAACTCAGATCCGGTGGTGCATTAAAGACGCACCGGGCATGGCTAAGCCCAGTCTCCTGCAGAAAGTTTGTCCATCTCAAGTACCTCTGCATGTAAAATTCTGAAATCTCAGCAATTGCTGTACTACCTTCAACCCCGCTATACATGCAACCAATATCTGTCACAGAGAAAACAGAATCTCATCAACCTTGTCTCTGGACAGGTGCACTATCAGGGTTTCTGTGTCTAGTTCAATGCCCAAGGAATGTCAAAACCCTCGGACCTTCCATCTTTTCGGGAGCCAACAGGACACCCACATCTCTAGACAAATCCTTAAACTGTCTCAGTGCCCTTTCACATGCACCTTACCCAGCCTGGCCCACAAAAAGAAAGTCATCCAGGTAATGAGATACTTCACGGTGTCCACTTACCTTCGTGAAAATCCACTGCAAAAAGGTGATGAAATCCTCAAACAATGTGCAGGAGATGGCAGAGCCCACTGGTAGGACCCTGTCAAAATAGATTGCGGCGTCTTTCTGCAGGCCTAGTAACGAAAAGTCAGATGGGTGTATGGGCAGCAGCCAAAAGTCTGCTTTGATGTCGCATTTGGCCAATTATGATCACTTATCGTACCTGCTTATCAATCGAATGGCATCATCAACAGAAGCATACACAACTCCTGTGTCCTCGGGTGCAATGAAATCGTTCACTGATGCCCATTCTGGCCAGGACAAATGGTGTATCAGGTGAAATTCCCCTTGCTTTCTCCTAGGAACCACATCAAGAGGTAAGACCATTAAAGTGTCAAATGGCCCACCGTAGAAAGGGCCACAATTCACCCCTCAGTGACCTCCTTGTTCAGTTTCTCTGCCACCACTCCTGGTGCCTCCTTGGCCGACTGCAAATTGTTGGTCCACCTCCACTCTCTCGGCTCTTGAAACCCCACCCTGAAAACCTCCATGAAACCCCATTCCAGCCTCAAAGCCACCCCCCTATCAGGGTATAGTCCCAACCAGGGCAATATCCTGTCAAGCCTGATTGGCATCTGAGTTTTCTTGCACAGTAGTGCCTTGAGAGTCCCTTCCACTAGATGCCTTCCATTATTCCGCCAGACTGGCCAATGAGAAACACTGTGTAACCGTGTGTCTACCACCTCATTTGGAACACCTCTGCTTAACTTGAATGGGTGTCGCAAGCAAAGCCTTTATAGGAAGACATCAACTGCATCCAAAGCTCAGAGTCCACATCCACCCAAGGTTTGTCAGGATTCATGCTCACCCTGGCCTTAAACTCTTCATCATAGCTGAGCTATCCGTAACCCCCAAAGTGCATCTATGCCTTTCTTGATGATGTCCATATTTGAATAGAGCAATAGCCTTATCTAGATATTTTTCACAGTAAATGCTTGCATAAATTAGGAAGGCAGACCATTGTTACGGGCACCCTAGGCCTATGCACTAGCTCCAACTCCTCCTCTTTGGATCCTTCCCTAGCCTGTATGTTCTGATGCAACAACTTGAAAACATCTACATACTCATGCTTCCATACCCTGGCCTTGGTTTTCTTTGAGACATGTGACCTAAAAGCATGGCTAAGCTCATGTAGGGCGGCCTGTTCTTGTACACCCCACCATCTTTACCCTTTATGTCCATGTCTCCCTTGCTCGTTTCTCTGTTGTTGCAGCATCTGTCCCCACATCCACTTTACCCACCTCGGCCTCCATGCCAAGCTCAAAGCTGCTTCAGTGACCTTAGTTGAAACCCCTGTTCGTCAAGTAACCTCTCATCCACTCCCACCTATTTGTAATGTACTTTCCCTGCATCCCGCTTTGGTGCTTCTAACACTGACCACCATTCTCCCTTACCTTTTAGCACCAGTCCGGATTATTGAGCCGACTTGCAACTTCGTCTGAAATATTCCTTGCATTTCCAGTTGTGTCTCCAGTATCTGCACTGGACATCTGCAAAAAATCAGCTGAAGAGACTTGCACTGCTGGTGTGCCCCTTTTGTCTCTTCAACACACTGTTCCCTTTATTGTCACACACTTCATCATCCTCCCATTACTCACGATTATCATCATAATCCAGTTCCACTTCATCTTCACCTATGTCCACCCCATGCATCACATGCGCATTCACACCGACAAGCTCTGCATGATGTGCGTGTCTCTCATCCACGTTGTGTTGGATGACATCTGGGGCCTCATTATGAGTTTGGCGGGTGTCCTCTGCCGCCCGCCAAACTCTTCCCACCATAAGGCCGCCTGTGTGGCCTGAACCCCGCCAGCCCTATTGGGAGTTCACCGCAAGGCCGGCGGGGAGAAAAAGATTTTCCGCCCGCCGCCCCTGCAGTGAACAGTGTCTTGACATTGCAGCTGGCTCCTAATGGAGCCGGTTGCAATGTGGCGGTGCGGCAGGTGCAGCAGCACCGGTCACGCATTAAACTGCCCCTAATTTGGGCAGTGGAATGAGCGATGGGCCTGTGTATGGGAGCCCCTGCACTGCCCATGCCAAGTGCATGGGCAGTGCAGGGGCCCCAAGGAGCCCCCGAGTCCCCCATTCCGCCAGCTTTTCCATGCAGCGCTGCCCTGGTGGATTAGAAGCGCCGGGACCGCCAGGTTGCAGGCTGACGGCAGCCTGGCGGTTGAACAGTGGCGGCTCCACCACGGTCATAATGTAGCGGTCGGACCGCCACTTTGATGGCTGCCCGACCGTGACTGTGATCGTGACCCTGGCGGTCTGGTGAATGCCTGGGTTATAATGAAGCCCCTGGTGCCTGTGTACGATTCCTCATGATAGGGTAGGCCGCCACCGACCCCCCTGGTTCTTCTGACCAAGGTTTAGAAGACGTCTTGTGCCCCGTTGGAGTCACCTTTTATCTTCCAGCCTCCATTGCTTGCCTCGTCGCTCCTCTCGCCACAAGGCTGCTCAGACCCAGTCTGCTTCTCACACTGCCGGCAGGCCGCACTGGTCTCCTTATCGCCTCCATCTCTATCTTGAGGTACCCAGACCAGCCACACCCTTTCTCCTTCTTGATAGACCTTCAGGGCCTGTGGCATCATGCCCTTCTAAGGCAAAGTTTTTCCCATCTTCCCTCACTTTCTTCTACCATCCTGCGCTGTTCCTGTATTCTAGTCTCTATATCCACACTGGACCATCCCATTTCCCTCGAGAAGTGACTTTGCCCTGACAGTGCAATGAGGCCCTAAATCACCTCACTGGAAGTGCCACCAGAATGTGAAGGGGCGCTGGTCCTGCCTGCCTCTGCCTGTCTCCAGGCCTGTCACCTTTGTTTTTCTTCTTTCCCCCTTGTGCCTGTCCTACATTGTGTTCAGCCCCTGCAACAGTCTTAGCTGGCAGGTCAGGGGGCTCATCAACCATCTGGGGTCCTCTCAGCCCCTGGCCCTCAACATTCATTGCCACAGTGTCCCTGTGTAGTTCCCCCTCTCAAGCTCACCCCATGTTGTGCCCCAGTCACTCGCTGGCCGCCCTGCCCTGTAGACTGCCTCAACAATGCTGTGAGGCTCCGACACCTCCCTGGGGATGTTAAGTCAGCTGGTGGTGGGGCGCGCTGCGGCCCCACCTGCCCCCCATTTCTATGCTGCGCCTTTTCCCTTGGGGAATTTCCATTAAGCCACGGCAGCTGAAACAGCACATGATGCTGCCCTTGTAGGGCGGGCCATCTCTACCCAGGCCCGGTCAAGGACACCAGGCCTGGGTAGGTCTGTCCTCCCTGCCTCACTCAAGGTGCTGAGTGTTGTGTGCGCCGCCTCCACTCGGTCCTAGTCCGACATACTATGCAAGCACACACGTTGCGGGACAAAAGAAAATCACAGCCGCTGCAAACGTTTTCCCTCCCAAGCTTTCCCACAGTGTGAAACGCAAGCCGAAGGACGAGGACGACCCTTCCTCTAGGGCTAATTTATACTCTAGCCCTAAACCTTGCTTAAATCTCCTCCCACCTATCCTGTATTTTAACATCTTTCCTGAGTCCTGCGCCTGTCGCTTCCCACGGGACCCTTCATTGACAACTCCCTTCTAATGCATCTGGTCAGAGAGCACTCCATTTTCCGAGGTACATACGTGAGTTACATATCCAATTCAGGTTTTCAGATTTGCCTTCTGGGAGTTGCAGCCCTGGCTTTCTAATGTGAGAAATAAGACTGCACATCCCATAATGCAACAGCAAACACTTGTTCTTGATGAGCTACACACGCATTGAAGCTCTGACCTGGGTATTTCTTGAACTACTCCCTCTACCTGTGCTACGGCCGTGAGGAATGCAATGCACCTGTCGTCTTTCTTCTCTACTTCGGCACCTGGAACAGGCATAGTCAGGAACAGGCAATAAGTGGGAGGTTAGTGACAGCTAATGTATTCGGGTTTGTTTTTGGACGGCAAAATCAATTCAAAACTACTGTTATTCTAAATTTTATACATAGTTAATATGTGCCAAAAAATAGGTCCTTGACAGATTTGTCAAAAAAAATAAAAGTGCATTCCATACTAATGAAGTGTCCCCCTAATATTAAATAAACAAACCAGAAAGAAATATCACTAGCATAAATTCTTCTGAACGCTTCTTTGAAGCTATATTCATATCTTTGTTTTAACAATAAGTGACAGGTAGAAAGAAGAATTCACTTTGTGAAACTGTCTTTCTTCCCGTATTGTTAGTAACATTTCTAAATCAGTGAGCAGCTTGTGCTTCAGATGTCCTTTGTTGGTATTAGGGACCTTAACTTTTGCACACAAAAAAATAAGTTTTGTATTGTTTAAAGCTAACTCTTAGTTAAGACCTCACAAATGAGCTTGGTGTGCCAGATCTGACGGAAACAAATGTTTTCAAGTCGTTGGATCTCCTTTAACCAGTCATTGCTTTCACCTGGCTTTGAAACAAGCGCATGTGCTATGGGGCATCTGCAACCATCGACGCAGACTACTCCTGATCTGACTATCACGATCAATAGGATCCAAGAAGCAAAACGCATTTATTGTTCTTGTAAAAGGCTCGTACCAAGTGGCGCCTAGAATCACTAAGAACCCTGCCAACCCACCTTTAAAACATTCAATGTGGCTAAAAACACTTTTAAACCGTACCCAAAAACGAAAATAAAATAACACTGTTGTGTCAAGTTCTGCTTTAAAAATAGTCGGTTTCTATGACACTGACTGAAGCACAAGTTATTAAGGGTTAATCATTGTACATGACCTTGTGACATATAATTATACACCGTAATCAAATCGCATTTCACTCTCAGTCTCATTTTCTTTAAGGTAATGAACTCAAAATTGGCTTGTTTTCCTCATGATGTATATGTATTCCATCATTTTTTTTAACAAGCTTCCCACCTTGATGATCTTTTAAAATTATCTATAATTTTACCAGATGTAGTTTTTTCCTAGTTTTGGAGTTTCAAGAACACGGTGCATTTTGGAAGTTGCAGTCCTGCTTTACCTTTATTACACGAATAGGTTTAAAGTGCTGAACTAAAATAGTTTGTACTGCTGACCCAAAAGTCAGAGAGATTTTATAGAATAAGACTCTGACAGGGCTCAACAGTGTCAAACGAGATAAACATTTCTGGAATCTGTAAAACAAAGTGTACAAATACATGAAACAATTAAAACAATTTCAGAAAAGATTTAAAAAAAATTGAATACATTATAACACAAATTGAGTTGGCGGAGACCTCATAAAATTTAACATTTCATCTGTACTTGTTATCGCTAAATTAAAACATAATAAAGTTATAAAATGAACCTGCGCTGCTGATACTTCAGGGCAAATATCAATTATGGCCCTCATTACAACCCTGGTGGTCGGTGATAAAGTGGTGGTAATACCGCCAACAGGCAGGCGGTAAAAAAAATGGAATTACGACCATGGCGGAAACTGGCAACACAGAGAGCAACTTTAACACTCCGACCGCCACAGCGATAGAAACAAACATCGCAGCAGTAACCGCCAACAGACAGGCGGAACACAACGTACCGCCCACACTATCACAAGGCACCAATCCACCAGCTTTTCCTGTTGGGGTACCAATGCCATTAAAAGCATGGCGGAAACAGTACACAGAAGTGAAACCAGTCACCTCTGGACACTCAACGAACAACCAGGACACCATGAAGCCCGAGTTACAGGTCCTGCCGATGCTGGTCTGCCTCCTCATCTACCAGGAACATCAAAGACGGCAGCGACGACAACAGTGAGTACTACACCTAGCACACCGGGGAGGGGAGGAGGGAAAAGAGAGTGACCCACGCACGCAACACCCGCACCCCCAGCCCCATCCACAACAACTCACACACATACACACACATATCCAATCACAACACAGATACACCCCGTCACCCCCTGGAAGAACGCAAGGACCAAACGAAATGAGTTTAACCAGTGTAATATTCAAATAATCAGATAGCCCAAGATAACTTTAAATCATCAGTATATACAAATATTTACAGCAAGTACACAAGTGAGTACACTGTCCCATTAAATGTCCGTGGACCATTGGTCCCAAAAAGCATTGGCGAAGCCCACACATGACACCTGCCTCAAAACGGAGAGAACACTGCAGGGGCATCAGGTCGAAAAAAAAAACAGGCACCTCAAGGGGAAGGGGAGGGGGGGCACCTCAGCCAGATGATGGGACAATGTCACTGCTCCTCGAGGGGGCTCCATGCCCACTGCTTGATCCTGGAGAGTGCAACGCCACAGTCTCTCAAGTCTCCCAAGTGGGTGGTTTGCCCACTGCTTGGTTCTAGGGAGTGCAACGCCACAGTCTCTCAAGTCTCCCAAGTGGGTGGTTTGCCCACTGCTTGGTTCTGGGGAGTGCAACGCCACAGTCTCTCAAGTCTCCCAAGTGGGTGGTTTGACTACTGCTTGGTCCTGGGGAGTGCAAAGCCACAGTCTCTCAAGTCTCCCAAGTGGGTGGTTTGCCAACTGCTTGGTCCTGAGGAGTGCAAAGCCACAGTCTCTCAAGTGGGTGGCATCTTCCACTGGTTCTGGAGAGGGCTTGGTGCCCAGAGTGCTTCATCCTTGCAAGGACTGTGTTAGTGGATGCTTTTTTCAACTGGTTCTGGAGGGGGCTTGGTGCCCAGGGTGCTTCATCCTGCCAAGGACTGTGTTAGTGGATGCTTTTCTGGAGGGGGCTTGGTGCCCAGTGATGCTGCACCAGCGGTGTGGGAGTACTCATTCCCTCACCTGGGTGTCTGAGCCACGAGATGTTCCGGTAACAGATAGCATGATACTTCATGGAGGCAGAGCCACACTCCACCTTGCGACGACTTAGGCTGCAAGATGCTGGTAGTGTGTGCAGGGTCCAGGACGTCTCTTGCAGCCTCCGACAGCTGCCCACTGGGGATGCTGCTGATGTCCGCTGTAGTGGCACTGGCTGGGCAAGTAGTGGGGAAGGTGGCGGTGTCTACGGCGGTGTCTGCAGCGAAGATGCTGCCGGTGCTGCCCGTGGTGCAGGTGTCTGTAGTAGTGGAGCGAGACACCAGGCCGTCTCCTGCAGCCTCAGAAGGATGTCCACTGGGGATGATGCTGGTGACTGCAGTAGTGGCAGCTGCGGTGCTGGTGCTGGTGCAGGTGGCGGTGCAAGTGGCGGTGCAGGTGGCGGTGCAGGTGGCGGTCGTTGCGGCGGTGCTCACCGCAGTACAGGTTGCTGGCCTGTCTTGAGAAATGGGGGTCACCAGTCCCTCACCCATAGGCTCCGTGCCCTGAGGTGACTTTCCTTCGCTCTTGTGTCCCTTCCCCACCTTGGAAGTCGCTGCTGGGACCTTGGCACTGTCCACTTTGGTTCTGGATGAGGCCATGCTGGGTGGGTGGTGCAACTTTTCTCTTCTGCATGCTGGCCCCTTCTTTACCTTGGCAGGTGGCGGAATAGGGTGGTCCTTGGCTTCAATAGGTGACACACTGGCAGCCCTGATGGGTGCCCCCTTCAAACCTCCCGGACTTGCAGGGAACACAGTGGTCGACGATTTGGTGGCTGAGGTGCTGGTCTGGGCTCTAGACAACCTGAGATGCCCACCACCGCACGGGAGCTCCCATCAGAGGAGGAGTCGCTGTTGCTGGTGTCCCCTCCTGTCCCCGTCATGGAGCTCCCCTCTGGTGCCTTCATACTGCGTACATTCACCCTCCTGGTCCATGTAGGATGCAGCTCCCTCCTGCTCCGGTGCCACTGCTCCTCCGCCAGATGATGCTAATGCACACAAGGACAGGGTGACAAAACAAGAAAGGGGGGAAAGACAGAGGAGACACATGGTCAATGCCAGCAACACCACTACCGTTGGCGGACACAACACACAGGAAGCAGCCCTGTTAGAAATGGGTTTTTTGGTTGGCAGTCAGGTTGCCCTCTGTCCAAGCAAGAACCCTCACTCTAGTCAGGGTACGTCACACACAATCCAAAATCAGCCTGTGCCCTCCCTCTGGTAGCTTGGCACGAGCAGTCAGGCTTAACTTAGAAGGCAATGTGTAAAGCATTTGTGCAATAAATCATACAACACCATAGTATCACACCACAAAAATACACCACACAGTGTTTAGAAAAATATATAATATTTATCTGGGTATTTTCAGGTCAAAACGATCAAAGTTGCAATATGAATTTGTAAAGATATCACTGAAAAGTGATATAAAGTGTCTTAAGTCTTTAGAAAGCAAACAAAGTCTCTTTCAAACACAAAGTACCTGGTTTCTGGTGGAAAATCTCCTCAGAGGGCCACAGAAGAAGAGATACGTGGAAAACTGGTGTGTGCGTCGATTTCTCCTCAGCACACACGGACTTGCATCGTTATTTTCCATGCGGGGAGTCGTGCGTCGTTTTCCGGCGCCCGGACAGTCTCTTTCTGTGGATCGCAGGGAGTACCATATGTCCCGGGTCTGTGCGTGGATTTTCCTGCTTGTTTTCCGGCTGCACGTCGTTCTGGGGGGCTGCGCGTCGAAGTTTTGATCTCACGGCAGGCGTCGCGTCAATTTCTCCTTGGAAGTCGGGCGGCGTTGTCCTTGCGAGGCCGTGCGTCAAAGTTTTGATCTCACGGCAGGCGTTGCGTCGATTTCTCTGGGGAAGTCGGGCGGCGTTGACCTTGCGAGGCCGTGTGTCAAAGTTTTGGTCGTCCCGAAGGCGTTGCGTCGATCAACGTCAGTGTGCAGCGTTTTTCTTGCCGCGGAACAAGCTGTGCGTCGAAAATTTCGGCGCACGGAGCGTCCAAGTGGAAGAGAGAAGTCTTTTTGGTCCTGAGACTTCAGGGAACAGGAGGCAAGCTCTATCCAAGCCCTTGGAGAGCACTTTTACAGCCAGACAAGAGTTCAGCAAGGCAGCAGGCCAACAGCAAGGCAGCAGTCCTTTGTAGAAAAGCAGACAGGTGAGTCCTTTGAGCAGCCAGGCAGTTCTTCTTGGCAGGATGTAGTTTCTGGTTCAGGTTTGCAAGTGTCTGATGAGGTAGGGCAGAGGCCCTGTTTTATACTAAGTTGTGCCTTTGAAGTGGGGGTGACTTCAAAGAGTGTCTAAGAAATGCACCAAGCCCCCTTTCAGTTCAATCCTGTCTGCCAGAGTCCCAGTAGGGGGTGTGGCAGTCCATTGTGTGAGGGCAGGCCCTCCACCCTCCCAGCCCAGGAAGACCCATTCAAAATGCAGATGTATGCAAGTGAGGCTGAGTACCCTGTGTTTGGGGTGTGTCTGAGTGAATGCACAAGGAGCTGTCAACTAAACCTAGCCAGACGTGGATTGAAGGGCACAACAAGATTTTAGTGCAAAGAAATGCTCACTTTCTAAAAGTGGCATTTCTAGAATAGTAATATTAAATCCGACTTCACCAGTCAGCAGGACTTTATATTACCATTCTGGCCATACTAAATATGACCTTCCTGCTCCTTTCAGATCAGCAGCTGCCACTTCAACAGTGTATGAGGGCAGCCCCAATGTTAGCCTATGAAGGGAGCAGGCCTCACAGTAGTGTAAAAACAAATTTAGGAGTTTTACACTACCAGGACATATAACTACACAGGTACATGTCCTGCCTTTTACCTACACAGCACCCTGCTCTAGGGGTTACCTAGGGCACACATTAGGGATGACTTATATGTAGAAAAAGGGGAGTTCTAGGCTTGGCAAGTACTTTTAAATGCCAAGTCGAAGTGGCAGTGAAACTGCACACACAGGCCTGAGACAGGGTTAAGGGGCTACTGAAGTGGGTGGCACAACCAGTGCTGCAGGCCCACTAGCAGCATTTAATCTACAGGCCCTAGGCACATATAGTGCACTCTACTAGGGACTTATAAGTAAATTAAATAGCCAATCATGGATAAACCAATCAATAGTGCCATTTACACAGAGAGCATATGCACTTTAGCACTGGTTAGCAGTGGTAAAGTTCCCAGAGGTCAAAAGCCAACAACAACAGGTCAGAAAAAATAGGAGGAAGGAGGCAAAAAGTTTGGGGATGACCCTGTCAAAAAGCCAGGTCCAACAAGCCCTATGAACTATGCACGATTTTGTAGGAAAATCACCTGCCCATGGGGGACTATGCCTAACCCCATTTGCTGCACACCTGGAACCCACAGGAGCCTGAATAGTTGTAGATGGCCACTACCACTATTGGGGTTGGAGTGCCACAGAGCCTGCGTAACAAGGGACCTACCCTACCAAGTTCGCCCTGGCCTAGGGGAACCCACAGCCCACATCCCCCACCCAGACACCTCATAAAGCACGCAGAGTCAGTTGAATGAGACTGTACTCACCCCCTTGTGGCTGCTGTGATGCCCTCAAGTGCCCATCCAACTCCGGATATGCCACCGCCAGGATCTGGAACATCAGTGGGGTCATGGTGCGAAGGGCACCCCTTCCACGTTGGGAGGCCATCCCCAGCTGGGCCTCCGCCATCTTCTTGCTCCAGCTGCGCAGGTCCTCCCATCTCTTGCGGCAGTGGGTTCTCCATCTATGATAGACCCACAGGGTCCGCACTTCCTTGGTGATGGCACGCCAAATACCCTTCTTCTGGTGGGCGCTGACCTAGAGGAAAAGTAAAGTATGAAAGGAACTTACTCCCCCGTCTGGTTCATAATACTCATTGGCCACCACTTCCCACCCATGCCCTGACACCCATACACTCACCATCCTCACATGCAGTCCTCGGCCCCCCCCAACATGTATCTTCTATCCACACCACTCCATACATTCATGACCCACGCATCATGCTCACAGTTTACTCAACTGTTTGTCTAGAGGACCGTAGAGTAGTATGTACTCATCCACTAGTCTCTCCAACTCCTCCACAGTGAAGGCAGGGGTCATTTCCCCAGACACTCCAGCCATTGTCGCTTGCAGACTGAGGTCACAGCAGCACTTGCAGTGTAGATCCTCTCCTGTTGAAGGTCAGGTATCAAGTGAGTGAACAGTTAGAAAATGTCAGTCACATCCGGGGGGTGCGTACCGGCGTACATCGTCATTGGCTCCTGGAACCCATAGGGCCCAATGATAACCAATGCTGAATTGCGCAGAGGTCTTTGACCACCTACCGCGATGCTGCACAACGCCAGTGGACTTACCTCATTTCCCCTTGTCCCTCCTTACAGGTCAGGCAGCTGCTACTTCAGGGTGGCACATGGCAGGGCACTTAACTGTGTCACAGCACATTTAGGCCCAAATAAGGACAGACAACGCCACACACGGATTTAATCACAATAGTGCAAAAACCCTTGTGCAACCTATGTGGTACATGACCCTCTGCTCACCATTCTCCTCCAAAGGGCACATCGGCTAGAGCAGTTGATGAGATGGCGTCATCCTCCGGTGTACAGACCCCTGGTAGTCCTGTCGACAATGGAAGACAGACACATCATTATCACCTACAGACTTGATCGTGCCACAATCCAAGAACTGTGTGCCCAGTTGGAGCCAGACCTGATGTCAGCTATCCGCCATCCCACAGGTATTCCTCCTTTAATGCAGGTACTGTCAGTGCTCCATTTCCTGGCCAGTGGTTACTTTCAAACAACAGTGGCCATGGCATCAGGGATGTCTCAGCCAATGTTCTCTAACGTGTTGTCCAGCGTGTTATCTGCCCTGCTGAAACACATGCACAGCTACATCGTTTTCCCCCAGGTGGAGGATTTGGCCACAGTGAAAGCTGACTTCTATGCCCTGGGACATATCCCCAACATCATTGGTGCCATTGATGGTACACATGTGGCATTTGTCCCCCCCGCAAGAATGAACAGGTGTACAGGAATCGTAAAAGCTACCATTCAGTGAATGTGCAGATGGTGTGTTTGGCAGATCAGTACATCTCTCATGTGAATGCCAAGTATCCTGGCTCTGTGCATGATGCTTACATTTTGAGGAATAGCAGCATCCCTTATGTGATGGGCCAACTCCAGATGCACCATGTGTGCCTAATAGGTGAACCCAAGGTCCCCACACAGTATGATTAGGTGTCTGGGCATGGGGTAGTCCCTAAGGGTTGGTGTATGTCTAACGGATATCCCTCGACATTTACAAGTGACTTTACAGGTGACTCTGGTTACCCCAACCTCTCATGGCTACTGACCCCAGTGAGGAATGCCAGGACAAAGGCAGAGGAACGCTACAATGAGGCACATGGGTGAACTAGGAGGATTTTTGAGTGGGCTTTTGGCCTTCTGATGGCCAGATTCCAGTGCCTCCATCTAACAGGTGGATCCCTATACTACTCACCAAAGAAGGTGTGCCAGATAATCGTGGCATGCTGTATGTTGCACAACCTAGCTTAGCAATGCCAGATGCAGGAGGATGGCCCTGATGTTGGTCTTATTGCAGCTGTTGAGCCTGTGGACAGTTAGGAAGAGGAAGCAGAGGAAGGAGATATTGACAACCAAAACAACATCATCATGCAGTACTTCCAGTGAGACACAGGTAAGAGACTGTCATCGCTCATCTCATATCTGACTGCTGTAGGACATTGTATAAGTCAGCCTTTTTACCTCTGTGTATGGACCCTGACAGTTCACTTTGGCTTTCCTTTTCACAGATCTGGGTACCACATTCTGCCTTCTGCTATGTTTACTGCTGCCCAACAACTGTCATACTGTGGTATGTGCAAATGAACATTTACATTGATATTTGTCTAAGAGGTTGTACTAATACATTTGTGAAAGTACAGACTGACTCCAGATTGTTTTGTGATTCAAGGGTATTTATTTAAGTGCTAATAAGTTAAGGGGGATGTGCAATGGGCTGGGGTGATGGTGGAAGAATATCCATGGTAGAGTCCAGTCTCTTTTTATCACAGGTGCATTGTCCAATGGGGCATAGGAAGTGGAGCAATGGCAGTTCAAGGTGGTCAGGGTGACATAGTGGGACAGAAAGGTGACAATCAGGAGAGTCCTATTTCGTGGTGGGGGTCTTGGCAATGTTCTCTGTCTTGTGCCTGGATCGCAGGGACCACTTGCGGGCTAGTTCTCCTTCTGCAGGGGTGTGGGATGCTGGCGACCTGTTGTTCCTGTGGCAGGACCTCCTGTCCACTACCGCCGGCGGAAGTGGAGGGCTGTTCTTCGGCTTGGCTAGTGTCAGGGGCCCTTTGTTGTGCCACTGCCTCCCTCATGGTGTTAGTCATGTCTGCCAGCACCCCTGCAATGGTGACCAGGGTGGTGTGGATGTTTCTCAGGTCCTCCCTGATCCCCAGGTACTGTCCCTCCTGCAGCCGCTGGGTCTCCTGCAGCTTGGCCAGTATCTGGTCCATGGTCTCCTTGGAATGGTGGTATGCTCCCAGGATGTTGGTGAGTGCCTCGTGGAGAGTCGGTTCCCTGGGCCTGTCCTCCCCCTGTCGCACAGCAGTCCTCCCAGCTTCCCTCTTGTCCTGTGCCTCTGTCCCCTGAACCATGTGCCCACTGTGACTGACCCCAGGTCCCTGATCATCCTGTGTTAGTGGGTTTGCCTGGTGATTGACGTGTCCTGGGGACAGTGGCATGGGCCCGCTGGGTGGGTGCTGTGGTGTTGTTTCCTGAGGGGGAGGTTCTGTGGTGGTTTGGGACTGTGGCAGGGGAACCAACTGTCCAGAGGACCCTGATGGGCCGGGCTGGTCATCTTGATCCAGGCTTGCAGAGCTGCTGTCGTCACAGTGGGCCTCTTCTGTGGGGGGACTGGCTATGGCTGGCACCTACTGTCCGGTGACGTTGTGTAGGGGTCCTGTTGGGGTGTAAATGCATTGTTATTGTATCTGTGTGTGCCATCTTGTGCAATGGGTGTGTTTCCCTCTACTCCTGTGCTCGCATTATTGCCTTGGCCCTTTGTGTGAGTGGTGATTGTGTGCCCTGGGTGAGTCTTTCCCTTGGACATGCTGTGGTGATGGGTGTCCATACAGGTCTGTGATGGGTGTCCATGCATTGTTGTCACATGCAGGGCTTAGTATTGGGATGTGTGGGTTGTGATAGTGGGCTATCTGTGAGGTGTTGGGGTGATGGGTGTGAGGGTAGGTGTAGGAGTTTGTGATTGCATGCAGGTAGGGTGGGGGATATAGTAGTAAAGATTTGCCTTACCAGAGTCCAGTCCTCTTGCTACTCCTGCGAGGCCCTCAGGATGCATGATCGCCAAGACTTGCTCTTCCCATGTTGTTAGTTGTGGGGGAGGAGGTGGGGGTCCACCGCCAGCCCTCTGTACGGCTACCTGGTGTCTGGATACCACGGAACGTCCCTTCCCCCATAGGTCGTTCCACCTATTCCTGATGTCATCCCATGTTCTTGGATACTGTCCCACTGCGTTGACCCTGTCGACAATTCTCCACCATAGCTCCATCTTCCTTGCAATGAACGTCTGCTGCACCTGTGATCCGAATAGCTGTGGCTCTACCCAGATGATTTCCTCCACCATGACCCTGAGCTCCTCCTCAGAAAACCTGGGGTGTCCTTGAGGTGCCATGATGTGGTGTGGGTGATGTGTGAGGTGATGGTTGATGTGGTGTGTTGGGTGATGTGTTGGGGTGTGTTCTATGAGTGTTGTGTTGTGTGCCTCTGGATGCTGGTATTGTCGTAGCTTTTCTGTCTCTCTGCTTCTTCCAAAAATGGTGTTGTAAGGGGTTGTGTGTAATGTGGGTGTGTGTTTTATAGTGATGTGAGTATGTGTATCAGGTGTGTGTATTTTGGATTGTCCAATGTGGTTGTGTTTTGTAAATGTGTGTGTATTTTGAGCACGGCGGTGTGTACCACCAATAGATCACCGCGGTTGAATGACCGCTGCGTTGATTCGTGGGTCATAATAGTGTGGGCATATTCCTGTTGGCATAACGGTGTGGGTTTTGGTACCACCAGTTTATCACTGACCTTTGGTGTGGCGGACTTGTGTGGGTGTCTGTCTTGTGGAGGATTTCTAAGTGTGGCATAATATCCGTAGCAGATTTCCACCGCGGACACGGTATGTTGGCGGCCGTCAGCACGGCGGTCAGCAGACTTTACCACCAGGGTTGTAATGAGGGCCTATATGTCTTGAATCCTGGATTCCTCCCTGATACAAATCTCACAATCCTGTGGAATAGTCCCAGTGTTTCTGGCAGCCAAAGGAGGCTTAGATTGTTTTACTTTAATGCAATGAATGATGTCATGTGACTTAATCTCGGGGTAGAGTTTTTTAAAAAGAGTATAATTTGTGCTGGCGACTAGGTGGATAGATGCTCCACTTTGCACTCCAATTTATTTAAGATCAGTTTAACATTTTTATAGGACATATTATTATCTTTTTCCAGTTTTATAAAAAATGTCTGCCTCAAGATGTCCTTGATTGTGCCTTGTGTTGCTTGGCATAGGCTATAGGCCCAGGGCACTATACTTGTCATTGCTGAGGCGAAGGAACTCATAAGGTCAAATTCAAGTAGCAATGCCTGGACAGGACTGATTCGCTCACTAAGGCCAATTTGCAGAGAATTTTCCCTTTATAGTAGTCCAAAACATGACCATTGCTTTATAGGTGTACACATGAGGGTTGGAAGGATTTTGAGTTATATATTTTTAGTAAATGTTTAAAATGTCTCTTACAGGGGTATTTATAAAATGGATTTAAAACAGCAGCGTGCTCCATGGCCTTATTTATCAAGTGTGTAAAATTAGATTTACTTTTGAGATTTTGACTAAATACTTTTCCTAAATATGTATATTATTAAAAGATTTCCAAGGGTGTTCCGCCTATATATGCTAGCTAAATGCCAGGTAGTGTTTTCTCCTTTTAAAAGGTATTATTTTAGACTTTGTGATATTAATTTATAAGTAATTGTTTTCCTGCGTACTCATTAAAAATTTCCAAATTTCATTGTAGACCTAGGGGAGTAAAGTCAAATAAAACCACATCATCTGCATACATAAAAATTTGTAAATTATAATATACGACAAATAGACACATTTACAAAGTGGGTTTGCAAGACACTGAGATAAAGAGAGAAAAGTAATGGGGCCAAAGGGCATGCTTGTTTCAGGTCATGCTTCATTTTAAGGGTTGATCGCGCACAAGTGCTCTGGCCCCTGTTGTAATCTCTCTGTAGGCTTTTAACTATGTCCATCAGTTTGGTTGGTTCCTGGGATTGCCTTTTAAAATAAGCTTTATTTCATTAGTGAAAGGCATGCATACATCATGCCTTTTCCGGTGTTTAGCCCTCCTCTGCAGCACCGGTAAACAACTGAAAACATACGAGGCTCTGTGTTTTCCGAAAGGCTTCTGTACTAGTAGTCAAGTACATTGCATGACATCGACCCTGTTACATAGATAATTCTACTTTTGCTGATTACATGGATAATTCTACTTTTGCCGGTTACATGGATAATTGCACTTTTGCTGGTATGTTTTACTGTGAGCGAACGTCTGTTTCCTTCTCTGTGTCCCCTTTACACTTATGGCAAGCGTCGGCTCGCTTATGTGAAACTGTTTTTCTTTTCATTATCAGTTTATGTGGCAAGAAAAGTCAGGTTAGGAGTTTACAAAGCTAATAGCTCTAACTCGAGCAAATGAGAGACCCAGTGCTCTTTCTGTATTCTGTGACTGTCAGTTTCTCTTTTTGTCTCACCGTGTATGTTGCTCTCACTCTCTCTTCTAGCAAACCTCTTTCTCTCACTTGTCCATACCATTGTCTTTTATGTCAGCGACCTTTCTCGTCACTGACTCCTTCATTCATCAGTGTTGCAGAAAACTAATCTGAAAATGTTCTTACGTTCGTGGTACTTAGCCATTTCAAACTGTATTTTGCTAAACAGGCCATATGTTTTGTGGTCACAGGCAATACAGAAAGCTTCATTTAGAGGACTAGATGCAGTCTATCTTTGTCCTTCAAACACCAGATGCAATAGGGGGCATACTGTGAAACTTCTAGTTCTATGCTGCGTTGATGATTTTTGTTTTAATGTGTTGTAGCTGAGACATTTAACAGAACAACCCACCCTGCTTGTTACACAAGGTAACTATTGTCTGTGTACACTTCACATCTTTTTTCCATCCGTGTAGCCAAAGAAGTGTGACTGTATGTAACAGTGAGTGCATTATGTTTTTAAAGTATTTCGTAAGAACACCTTAGTTTGTCAATTTGGCTTTAAATGGGCTATAAAGAGTTTTGATAGTGCAGTCCTTGACGTTATTGGTGAATTCTTTAATAGCCATGCAGCTGTTTACAAAATACATAATTCAAATGGAAACTTGGGTTCTTGTTTTACTTGTTTTTCGGGAACTACAATTCCTCCATACTTCCTGGTGTTTTAGAGAATTACAAGGGCAACATTGGCCCGTTTGTACAGTCATTTAAGACATTTGCTACAGTGCTACGAAGTTGACATTGTGGGTATTAAAGCACATACCTTAGGCAAATTTTTGTTGTTTAACTCCTATTTTACAGATGAACGTTGGTTGGCTGATGGTCAGGGATCTTGCTAGCTGCACATTATTATTGTCTTCAGTTTTCTCATCCCTCTAGATGTAACTGGGCTTTACAACATGTTTGTTACTTTATATTTATGTATGTCTATGCAAGTATATTTTTTAAATATATGTGTGTGTGTGAGTATATTAGTATTTTATTTGTTTCAGCATCCATGCCATTACAATCATAACAACAGTACAACAGTTGACACTGACATTAAAAACTAATAGCAACATCGTAAAAAAAAGGTTTGACACCTTTGCTTTCACAATACTAATTTCACCCAAAAATTCCCATTAAAACATCAAATGTTGAAAGAGCTAATTTTCTTCAAGAGGCTTGGCTTGTCCACTTTGTCGAAAGCTGTTGAGAAATCCATGAAAGTAATGTACAGGATTTGTGCTTTTCCCACTACATGTTTATCTTCTAGAGTATGGACCATTGCAATGTTATTCATTACTGAGTGGTTAGATAGGGAGCCTGCCTGTTCTCTTGGGATGATTCCTTTCATATATGCCCAAACCTGAAGATGTTCGAATATGCTAGCTGCAAATATCTGCTGACCAGAAATATGCATCCCTGAGGATACAGTTATTTAGCAACTTCAGTTATCTCAAATTTAATGCCACTGTCTGATTTCCAATGTATTTTCCACGCATGATAAAACACATAACCTTTCATGTTGCACTGTGATATTGTGTGCTGAGGCATAAAGTTATACAGTCTTGTTATAATTTCAGTGGCAAGGTTTGTAATATAAAGAGTGCTGTAGCATCCCTACTTTCTTAGGATACCAGATACCTTTATGTCTCAATGTTGGAATACTCGAGTCCTAGGCATTTCCTTTACAGTCCGTTCTCTTACACTATGTTAGTTAAATTAGATTACCTGTGGTGACCTGTACAGCAACTCCTAAAGTTCTTATGGTCTGGTAACAAAACTCAGGCCCTCATCATATCTTCGGCGGTCTTTTTTAAAGAGCACCGAAGCCACTGCAGCCAGCATACCACCAGTGATGGCGGTATGCTGGCCACCTTATTAGGAGTTTTCCGCTGGGTCAGTGGACAAAAACAGCGTTTCTACCCGGTGGCACAGAAGAAAACTCACCACAACATTAATGCCTGCTCGTAATCTAGCCGGCGGGAATTTTGTGGTGCATCAGGTGCAACAGCACATGTCGCACATTATAATGCCCGTAATTCGAGTGAAGTTGCGTACAATGGATAGATTAGGCAGTAGGGTTCACTGTAGTGGCATACAGAGGAATGGCATTGAGTGGAATAGTGTAAACTTGAGTGATGTGGGGTAGAGTGGAGTGGCATGTCATGGAATACCTTACAGTGGATTGGCATACAGGGGAGTGGTGTAGGGTGGCATTTAGTGCAATAGTGTAGAGTGAAACAGCATAGATTGGAGAAGCATACAGTGGAGTGGCATACAGAGAAATAGCTTGCAGTGGATTGGGGTAAAGTGGAGTGGCATGGAGTAGAATAACATAGAGTGCAGTGGCATATAGTGTAGTCGCTTAGTGTAGAATAGCTTGAAGTGGAATGGGTACAGTGGAGTGGTTTGGAGTGGCGTACAGTGGAGTGGCATAGAGTGTCAAAGCATAGGTTGGAGTGGGATAGAGTGGAGTGCCATACAGTGGATTGGGGTACATAATAATGGCATACAGCTGAGTAGCAGAGAGTGAAGTGGTGTAGAGTGGAATAGTATAGAGCAGAGTGGCATAGAGTGGAATAGTAGCTAGTGGGATGGTGTAGAGCAGATTGTTATAGAGTGGAGGGTAGTGGAGTGGCATAGAGTAGAATAGCATAGACTTGTGTGCTGTAGAGTGGAGAACAGTGGATTAGCATATAGTAGAGCAGCATAGAGTAGTGTGGCATAGAGTGGAGTGCGTTATCAGATGTAGAGATAAAGTGAATGAACAGATGTGGATGAAATGTGTCAGGAATGTAGAGTATGGGGTTTAAATTGTAATGTTTCCATTGTAGGTGTACATAGTTTAACTAGTGTTTTAAGTTATGTGTTTAAATACTTAGTTATATAATGTATTGGTATACCACTGTAACTTTTCAGTATACCCGGTACATACCAATGATAAGGCAGCATATGATCAGCTAATGGCTGTCTTTATAAAATGTAAAAGGCAGCCATTTATTTTTCAGCACACGTTGGCTGCATTCTGGGTTAGGTCCTTAGATCTGGGTAAGTAGTAGCTTTTATTGTTGTTTTATACCTCTTATCACTTTAATAAAGTGGTATTAGGTTGTGTAATTTATTTATATTTTTTAAGCACTTTACAGAGAACCACACTAGTAGCTACAAAGTACTGCGGTAGCTACAAAAAATAAGGAAAACTACAAATAATAAAAAATAAACGGTAGTATGCTTTATTTGTAAAATATAGCATAGGGATATTACAGTGTATTAATAATTTTTTTAAAATTTTTAAATATTTATTTTAGTAGTGCAATAATGTGTAAGTTTACCTCAGTACTGCAGACTTTTTTGTAAAGAATTAAATATGTACAAAATTAAAAATAAACTGTAGTACACTATATATTAGTAAAATATAATATTTTACAGTGTATTTTAAATGTGCTATAGTCTTTTTAAGTACCACATTACTTTTGAGGAAGGACCACTGTACTCTGTACATTTCTTTTCAAATATATAGAATATAGAAACTAATAAATAATGTTCCTTTCTTATTGCCACTTTAATAAAGTGGTAATTGATAGAGAAAAATATAAAACCTTATACTAACCTTTAACTAAGGCCCTAATCCACAATTCAGCCAAAGTACTTCAAATAGCATGACAGCCTTTACGTTTTGTAAAGGCAGTCAATAGCCAATAGCATAATGCCTTGCACTTGCTGTACTTTCAGGAAATACTGCTAAATTTTGCAAAACTATTGTTGCTACAGATATCACTAAGTTAAAATGACTAATAACCTAAAAATCCTTTCTCTACTTACCTGCTATCCCAGAAGGATCATCTACACAACATAATCTATGTTCCTGCTAAATTTCATTCAAATCCATTCACCCCTTTTTGAGCTATGTAAGATTAAAAAAAAGTCTGTGGAAAATACATTGGTGGAAAATGTTTTTTAGGACTTTCATTTTTCTTTATACCTCCTTGACCAATCACCATAACACTTTCCATCATCCACCAATGTAGACAAAGCTATAGATCTGGAAAGTATTGTGGAGATTCATCAAAGGGGGGCAAAGTTATTAGACAGCAAACATCTGGGGAATTCCTATATCTGGGAATCGTAACTATAACTACAGAGTAGCTACAGCCACTCTGTAATGTATTCTCAAGCATAGAATGGGATGAGTAATGCTGAAGTATTAATCTGCCTACATTTCAAATCATTATGACAAGAACATGAATTGGCCTGAGCTGTTTCCAAGATCTATTCCAGTATTTCTATACCTGAGTTACAGGTCTGCTAAAGATTAGCATTATAAAGGTTAATCCTATGTAAGGAACTTATGTTTGCGTTGAAAACATCATATGTTAATACCTTGCAATCAAATCGAACTTGGTTAACTTTTTCGCCCCTTGAACAGCCCGCAGAATATAAAAAATGGCCACTATTATCAAGGCAACCTAAAGTTTAAAAGTAACCTAGTTCAGTAAAAAAAGTAAAGCGTTTCTGGGGTGGGATTTAGAATGAGTAATCAGACTGAACTCTTGGTCAGTGTCAAGGTACTCCCCTGGGACTTGTTGTGTAGGAGAAAAGGAAAGCATAAGCAGATTTGGACCTATAGCTTCAATCAAAGGAGTGGTAAGAAGGCAATTGCTTGGTGGTAGTCTCTTGGAACACAGTAAATTATTAATGATAGAAGCCCATACTTTCAGATAGTTGTGCAAATGACTGTTATGAAGAACCTTTGAGTTTCTAATAGAAGAAATGTGATCAGCTGTACAATGAGATACATGGCACTCTAAGTACAACAACAAGGTTTTTGCAGACCAATTTATATAAGGAATGGGTCTAGCTAGCAGTTTGATACCTAAAATAATAGGATAATGAGGGGAGGAAATCCAGTCAAAGGTCAGTTTCTCATAATGGGCAGCAATCGGTGAGGCAAGGGATGAGTTTCTTCATTGACTAGGCCAAAAGCCACAAAAGTTCCATCATCAGCTTCCACTGCAACTGAAATGTCATTACTTTGAACTGTAATCAGGTAGTCTGAATCCCATTGTTTATACACATAGGCATTCAATGCTTCACAATCTACGAGAACAGGCACTAGAAGATGTTAAGACTAAATTAGAAGTTTCTCTTGCAGCAGGACAAAGCAAGAATACATTGGAGGAAAAGGCAAGGGTATCTGATCGATACTTACCTCTATTCTCTGCACTACACATGATAGTTCTCGTTTTCTGACTCATTAGGAAGACTATCAGGCTGTACATAGCAAGGACTCAGAAGATTACCCTTTTTTGTGCTGTATAAACATAGCCTTTGTTTATACCACCTGGATCTTTCTATGTCAGTCTATGGACCTTTAGCAATACCCAATTGCATGGGCTCCTCTTCATAGTCAACCATCTTGGATGGTGTCCTGATTGCAGATGGGGAAAGGGGCTTAGAATGGGATTGTTTACAATGCTACATCTGTCTTTCTTGAAGAAGTCTGTTGATCATGAAGGAGATTTGAATGAGGATGCTGGCCTAGCAACTATAGTGAGTTTATCCTTCAACTCATCGTTCATACCTCTAAAAAGAAGGTAAATAGAGCTGAGTCAGGCAAGTTGACCTCCTTAGCTAAGCTCTTGAATTTGGAGATGAAGGTGAGCAGGTCTATGGCCCCTGGGCTGAGTTTCAAAACTTCTCTTGGACAGTATATTTAAGATCTAAATGGTCAAACATCTTCTTAAATGCTATTAGGAAAGAAGGACAATTGTCCAGAAAAGGACTGGCTTTTGAAACTAAAGGCCTAATCCCATCCAAGGCATTGCTGCTGACAATAAAGCCCTCCTTGGATCAGTGGCATAGATATCGGCATAAAGGTGTGATGCACCCACCATGTGTCTAGAAAGGCCTTTAGTTTCAGGGGTTTCCCATCAAATGTTTACTCTCCGAAACCACCCAGAGGAGGCTCCACAGAACCATGAAGAGATTGACACAAGAAGGCATTTTCTATGGTCAGATTTTGGACTTGGAGAGTCAGATTTGTTGATTGCTGTCTATAGTTTCTGGACTTAATCCATCTTTTCTTTCCATTGGCATGACAACCTGTTCAAAGGAAGTTGTTTTGTCACCAGATACAGGTTCTTATTTGTGCATAGAAATGGCCTTCGATCTTCAGAAAGAAACTCAGATGTCTGAATGTAACTTAGAAGTCTAGAGATTGTTCCAGAAAAATGTGGAAGTCTAGTGTTTGCTCCAGGAAATAATATCCAGCAGGGAGGAGAACACAGGAGTCTAAGAAGTCCTTCAAACTGACCAGCAGGAACTCAAGAAAGCAGCAAATCCATGAAGTCCAGTGAGCGAGCAATTAAACAGAAACAATTGCAAGGTAACTGTACTCAATCTGGACTCTCTTTTCATAGTGAAGGTACTAATCCTAAGTAGTTCATCCATCCTGGACTGAGATGTACTAAAATATCTTTAACCTCAATAAATCATTATTAAACAATATTCCCTAACTCAGAATAATCATGGTGAATAAAATGCCAAGATGTAGCAATACAAGATGTTTGCGTGCCACAAAAATGGTGAATAACTAATAATTCTCCAGCATGCAGCATTTCTTCAGCATGCAAAATAACTAAATCACCAGCATGCTAAAGAAAGCTGTTCTATAATGTTTTTCACAGCTCAACAGAGCTGGGAAGTGGGAGATGTGAAAAAAATTCCTAGGAGGACAACCACGAGTCCCAGGGGCTAAGAGACACCGAGGAATAGTGGGGTGCTATCACCACCGAAGAGCCATGCTGAAGCAGCTGACCCACTCTTGTCCTTGGTATGGAAGCAAGATCAAGGTGGAGATCTTTGAAGTCGTGCCACACCGGGACGCAAAAAGGTAAGGTTAAAACATTTAGAAAGGTAGGGGTAAAACCTTTGTATCTTCTTGGCACTAGGAGCAACTTATAGTTCATGCTATCCCTTGATTGTTAGAGAGAGATATATAGATTTACCCCTTGAAAAGTGTGACTACCAAATCAAATATCAGTTAAGGAAGGCCACAAATGGTGTTTGCTCTAGTCAGATAAAGGGGGTGATTCTGACCTCGGCGGTAAAATGGCCTTACCGCCGGTCAGAAGACCGCCATAACACCGCCGCGGCCGCGGTCAACTGCCACGGTCATTCTGACCCACAACGGCCAAACCTCCAAAAATCCGTCCTCCACTGCAGCCCGCCACATCGGCGGGCAGCGATAAACTGGAGATGACCAAACATCCACCGTCACGCCAACAGAAATTCGCCCATGCCATTACGACCCACGAATCCACACGGCGGTCATTCAAACGCGGTATTCCATTGGCGCTACACACCGCCGCGGTCAGAATACACACACATCACCAAAACACAGCCACATTGGCCAATTTGAAAAACACACACCTGATACACATACACACACCACTCCCACACAATCAACCAACTATAAAACACACACCCACATCACCCACAAACCCCTGCGACCCCAATTACTGAGAGAAGGAGAGAGAGACACAGCAGACAATCCAAAGCAAGACACACTGAGGCACACTACACCATCACACACACCACATAGTAGCACAAAGCACCACTCACCAACACACTCCTCATCACATACACCACCCCACACCTCACCCACACCACCCCATGGCACCCCAAAGGCATCCACGATTTTCGGACCAAGAACTCCGGGTCATGGTGGAGGAAATCCTAAGAGTGGAACCCCAGCTCTTCGGCTCGCAGGTGCAGCACACCAGTATAGCCAGGAAGGCGGAGCTATGGCAGCGGATCGTGGACAGGGTCAACGCGGTGGGACAGCATCCCAGGAATAGGGAGGACATCCGCAAAAGATGGAACGACCTACGGGGGAAGGTCCGGTCGATGGTCTCCAGGCACAACATCGCGGTCCAGAAGACTGGCGGCGGACCCCCACCCACCCCTCCCGAATTTACATCGTGGGAGCAAGAGGTCTTGACCATCCTGCATCCTCAGGGCCTCGCAGGAGTAGCCGGAGGAATGGACTCTGGTAAGTCCCATCTCAACTACTATATCCCCCACACCCCACCAGCATGCCAACCCACACCCCCACCCTCACCCCCAACCCCCCAGCACACATCCTTCCTGACAATGTCTCACCAGCACAACCCACCCATCCCAACACCAACTCCTGCATGCCAACACAAACCATGGGCACCCATCACCTAAGCATGACCACTGCACTAACCCCTCCCCCCCACTAAATACCCTCACAACACCTCCCTCCAGGGAATGCCTGCACTGGGGGACAAGGGCACCCACAACACGCATGCTATTGCACACACAGAAACAATAACCAAACTCTCTTACCCCATGCAGGACCCGAACAACAACACACCAGCCAGGAGGGTCCAGAAGTGTCCATCCCACCACCGGAACAGGCCCACACTGAGGATAGCAGCTCTGTCGACAGTGAACCTGATGACCAGCCCGGACCATCGGGGACCTCTGGGCAGTCGGTTCCCCTCACCCAGACACAGGCCACACCAGACCCGACCCCCTCTGCCGACACCAGCACAGCTCCCACCCAGCGGGCCCATGCCTCTGTCTCTAGGACAGCTCAATCAGCGGTGTGTCTGCCACTACAGGGCACCCAGGCTAACCCGACACCCCAACAACAACAGGGACCTGGGGGCAGTGGGAGCGGGCACACCGGCCAGGGGACAGAGGCCGTCGGAAACCGGGCAGCTCGGAGGGCTGCTGTGCGACAGGGGGGGGAGGAGAGGCCCAGGGAACCCACTCTCCAAGAGGCCCTCACCACCCTCATGGGGGCCTACCACCACTCCCAAGAAACGATGGCGACGGTACTGGCCAGGTTCACTGAGATCCAGGCACAGCAGGAGGAACGCTACATGGGCTTCAGGGAGGAGCTGAGAATCATCGGGACCGCAATGGGGACCATCGTCCTGGCCCTCCACAGGATAGAGGACGCGTTGCGGGACCATGGTGCACCACACAGGGCCCCTGTAACTAGGCCGGACCAGGAACAGCCTACCACCTCCGCCGGCGCTAGTGGACAGGAGGTCCCAACACCTCGACAGCCCCCCAGAACCCCACCTCCTGCTGAAGAACAACCACCCCGTAAGAGGAGCCTGAGACCAAAGAAAAAGACAGAGTAGGATGTCAAGACCCCCGCCAGCAGGACATACCCCCTCAAGTCTTCCCACTGTCCCACATTGCCACCCTGTCCAACCATGAACTGCCTATGCTCCATCCTTCCACAGGCAAAAGAACAATGCACCTGTGAGACTGAGAACTGGACTCTGCCATGGATATTCCTCCACCCCCACCCATCACCCTTAGAATCACATGTACCGGTATCTAGCACTGTAAATAAATCACATTTTGCACACAAACCTGTTTTGAGTCATGCTGTATTATTAACAAAGGGATAACATATTACTGTTCAATTTCTGTTCTGTCAATTAGTCATAACAACATACCAATGTCAATACGCTGTATTTCATGGGCGAACCAAGCAGAAGTCAGGTACTGAGTCAGACAGCACTGAGAAGGGAAGGGAAAGGCATAAATTAATAAAAAACATCTGTGGGGAACTACAGAAAGTACAGATGCAGGAGGCTAGAAGCAATTGTGAAATGGCGTGGGTGATTCTTACCTGGGTGTTACTGGAAATACTGTTGTATCACTCTGTCCCTATTGTCTGTGTCGTCCTCAGAGTCTTCCTCCTCTTCACTCTCCACAGGCTCCACGGCTTCTACAACACCACCATCTGGACCATCCTCCTGCAGGAAAGGCACCTGGCGTCGCAAAGCCAGGTTGTGAAGCATACAGCACGCCACGATGATATGGCACACCTTCTTTGGTGAGTACATTAGGGATCCACCAGTCATATGCAGGCACCTAAACCTGGCCTTCAGGAGGCCAAAGGTTCGCTCAATCACCCTCCTTGTACGCCCATGGGCCTCATTGTAGCGTTCCTCTGCCCTTGTCCGGGGATTCCTTACTGGGGTCAGTAGCCACGGCAGGTTGGGGTAACCAGAGTCACCTATTAGCCACACACGTTGTCTCTGTAGCTGCTCCATCACATAGGGGATGCTGCTATTTCGCATCACATACGCGTCATGCACTGACCCTGGGAACTTGGCATTTACATGGGAGATGTACTGGTCAGCCAAACAGACCACCTGGACATTCATCGAATGATAATTCTTTCTGTTTCGGTACACCTGCTCATCGTCTTTTGGGGGTACCAAAGCCACATGGGTCCCATCAATGGCACCAATGATGTTGGGGATATGTCCAAGGGCATAGAAATCACCCTTCACTGTGGGCAAGTCACCCTCCTCGGGGAAAATGATGTAGCTCCGCATGAGTTTCATCAGGGCAGACAACACTCTGCTCAAAATCTTTGAAAACATAGGCTGAGACATTCCAGATGACATGGCCACTGTGGTCTGGAATGACCCACTGGCCAAAAAATGGAGGACTGACAAAACCTGCACCAGAGGGGGAATCCCTGTGGGTTGGCGGATGGGGGACATCAGGGCTGGCTCCAGCTGGGCACACAGTTCATGGATAGTGGCACGGTCAAGTCGGTATCGAAGGATTATATGGCGTTCTTCCATTGTCGACAGGTCCACCAGCGGTCGGTACACGCGAGGATTCCTCCTTCTCATCCCAAGTCCCAGCGGACGGTGCCTAGGAAGGACAACATGGAGCACAGAGTCAGCCAAACCACAGGTACGTACAGACAGCTTGCACAGTTAAAGAATGGCAATGGGTTGAAAGGCGTGTATGTGTGGCAATGCAAGGCCTAGGCCTGTGTGTCGCAGTCAAAATTAAGCCATGTGGGCCCTTGAAATGGCGGCTGCCTGACCTGTGAAGTGGGACAATGGGATGTGAGGTCACTGCGCTGGCGGGGCACACCGTGGCGGTAGGCGGTCGAAGACCGCGGCGCAAAGCCGCATTGGTTAACATTGAAGCCTATGGGTTTCAGGAGCCAATAACGAAGTGCGCCGGCGGTCGCGGTACGCACCGCCGCGGTACGCACCGCCGCGGACGTGACCGCCATTTTCTATCTGCTTAATCACTCGAGACCTGATCATCCACAGGAGAGGACCTATACTGCAAGTGCTGCTGTGACCTCGGTCTGGAAGATACAATGGCTGCTGTGACTGGGGAAAGGGCCCCTGCCTTCACGTCTGAAGAATTGGACAAGCTCGTGGATGGGGTCCTCCCCCAGTATGCGCTACTCTACGGTCCTCCAGACCAACAAGTGAGTACCCCGGGTGCTAATGGAATGGGCTATGCCTGTGTGGATTGGGGTGGATGTAAGTTGGTGGGGTGGGGGGCGAATGAGGAGTGCAACGCCCGACAGATGAGAGCATGTGCCATATGGCAAAGTGGGCGGGGGGGGGCAATTACATCTAACATGCAGGCCATTGATGATTTCCTCCTTTCCACCCTGTACATGTCTAATAGGTCAGCGCCCATCAGAAGATCGAGATTTGGCGTGCCATCGCCAAGGAAGTCCGGACCTTGGGGGTCCACAACAGACGGGGCACCCACTGCCGCAAGAGGTGGGAGGACATCCGCCGCGGAACAAGGAAGACCGCAGAAACACTGCTGGGGATGGCCTCCCAACCTAGGAGGGGTGCCAGTCGCACCATGACCCCCCTGATGTCCCGGATCCTGGCGGTGGCCTACCCTGAATTGGATGGGCGCTTTAAGACATCACAGCAGACACAAGGGGGTGAGTATCAGCACATTCTCCTATCTTTCTGCGCAGTGGAGGCGTCTGGGTGGGGGAGGAGGGCTGTGGGTGACATTAGGCCAGGGCGCTTTCTGTAGTGTAGTCCTCTCCCTTAGGCATGGCCCTGTGCCCCCGGCCCCCACCTCTGTAGGGTGACAAGTACAGCCATTGAAGGTCCAGCATCTCCCATGTGCGCGTTTGACGTCTCTTGGCCTGTTGTCTTAGTCAGTAGTACTGAGTAGTGTACCCCGAATGCGCGGCTTAGTGCATTAGGCACCTGTGTCTGTCCTCTCCGCCAACAGTGTTGACATTGCATGCACTCAACCTGGTCTTCTTTTTTCTCCCCCCACCCTTTCTCTTCATCTTCTTGTGCATGTGTGCATTAGCATCATCAGGCGGAGGAGATATGGCATCGGAGCACAAGGGAGCTGCAGGACACAAGGCCCCGGTGGGCCCAGGAACAGACACCGAGGGCACCAGTGATCCGGAGGGCGAGGGGAGCACCACGACGGGGACCGCTGGTGAGAGCAGCGAAAGCGACACATCCTCGGATGGGAGCTCCTAGGGGTGGCGGCAACATCCGTGCCCCCTGCCTCTACAGGTACAGCCGCCACCCAGCGCACCAGCCCCCCCCTCCCAGCAGCCCCTCAGTCTTCGCTCCGTGCCGGTTCACCCAGGAAGGCGCGCGTCTCCTTCGCCCCAGGCACCTCTGCCCCTGCCCCTGTTGCCCCTGCTGCCCTCAGTGCGGAGCTCATTGACCTGGTAAGGACGCTCATTGTTGGGCAGACGACCCTTCTGAATGCCATCCAGGGTGTGCAAAGGGAGGTGCAACAGAGCAATGCGTACCTGGAGGGCATTAATTCGGGTCAGGCTGCCCATCAACGAGCGTTCACTGCTCTGGCCTCAGCACTGACGGCAGCCATTGTCCCTGTTTCCAGCCTCCCTCTTCTGACTGCCTCCAGCCTGTCTCTGTCTCCTGTTCCTCAGCCTATCCCATCCACACCATCAGACCAGCCTGCACACACCTCAACACCCAAGAGCAGCTCATCCAAACACAAGCACCACAGATCCCGCAAACACTCACCCGAGCAACACCCAGATGCAGACATGCCAACAGCCACTGCCACCCCTGTGTCCCCCTCCTCCTCGTCTCCCTCCTCCCTCCCTGTGACGTCTACACTCACACCTGCATGCACCCCAACATCAGCCAGTGCTTCCATCACCACCTCACCCTCCAGTACAGTCCACACTCGTGCAGTCACCACCCCCACTGCCATGTACACGTCCCCTGTGTCCTCTCCCACTGTGTCTGTCACCCCCTCTTCCAAGACACACAAACGCAGGCAGCCACCCACCCAACAGCCATCCACCTCACGACAGCCTACAGCACCAGCACCTTCACCCAATGACAGCACACCTGACTCTCCTACAACCACCTCCTCTACCTCCACTTCCATCTCCACTTCTCCTACCCTTTACCTTGGCCCTAAAAAACTTTTCCTGGCTAACCTTAACCTCTTTCCCCCCGATGTCCTCCCCCCTCCATCTTCAAAGAGTCCCAAGAGCACCGCAGCCACCACCAGCCCAGCTTTGGGTGTCACTGTTGTGCCTGGGTTCTGGAGCCCACCCTTTGGCAGCAGTGACACATCGATCAGCAGCAAGGACACGTCCAGCCCCCCCCCCGGCAAGAGGACCCGCAAAACCAAGGACCGCCGTGCGAGGACCGACAGGGCTACCCCCAAGGAGCAATGTGCGGCCACTTCACCACCCACACCATCTGGGGGAGGCAAGGGCCCGAGAGCCCCATCAAAGGAGCGGAAGGGCAGCAGGAGCACGGAGAAGGTGGACCCCACATGCCACATCCCAGCTGGGAAGGAGGACACTAAGGAGGCCAGGAGTCCGTCCCCGAAGGGTCCAGAAACGTCACGGTCCGAGGGCGACTGAACAGGGAGTCCAGGCCAGGGCTGGCTCCCTTGACCTGCTGGATGGGCACCGCTGAACAGGGCCCGCGGTGCAGAAGAGCACTGCTGAACAGGGCCCCGCCGTGGAGATAGGCACCGCTGAACAGGGCCCGCGGGGCAGAAGAGTACCGCTGAACAGGGCCCCGCCGTGGAGATAGGCACCGCTGAACAGGGCCCGCGGGGCAGAAGAGTACCGCTGAACAGGGCCCCGCCGTGGAGATAGGCACCGCTGAACAGGGCCCGCGGGGCAGAAGAGCACCGCTGAACAGGGCCCCGCCGTGGAGATAGGCACCGCTGAACAGGGCCCGCGGGGCAGAAGAGCACCGCTGAACAGGGCCCCGCCGTGGAGATAGGCACCGCTGAACAGGGCCCGCGGGGCAGAAGAGCACCGCTGAACAGGGCCCCGCCGTGGAGATAGGCACCGCTGAACAGGGCCCGCGGTGCAAAAGAGCACCGCTGAACAGGGCCCCGCCGTGGAGATAGGCACCGCTGAACAGGGCCCGCGGGGCAGAAGAGCACCGCTGAACAGGGCCCCGCCGTGGAGATAGGCACCGCTGAACAGGGCCCGCGGGGCAGAAGAGCACCGCTGAACAGGGCCCCGCCGTGGAGATAGGCACCGCTGAACAGGGCCCGCGGTGCAGAAGAGTACCGCTGAACAGGGCCCCGCCGTCTCAAGCACCGCTCCGCTGGGCCCCGCCGTCTCAAGCACCGCTCCGCTGGGCCCTTCCTGTCAAGCACCGCTCCGCTGGGCCCCGCCGTCTCAAGCACCGCTCCGCTGGGCCCTTCCTCTCAAGCACCGCTCCGCTTGGCCCTTCCTCTCAAGCACCGCTCCGCTGGGCCCCGCCGTCTCAAGCACCGCTCCGCTGGGCCCTTCCTGTCAAGCACCGCTCCGCTGGGCCCCGCCGTCTCAAGCACCGCTCCGCTGGGCCCCGCCGTCTCAAGCACCGCTCCGCTGGGCCCTTACTGTCAAGCACCGCTCCGCTGGGCCCCGCCGTCTCAAGCACCGCTCCGCTGGGCCCCGCCGTCTCAAGCACCGCTCCGCTGGGCCCTTCCTGTCAAGCACCGCTCCGCTGGGCCCCGCCGTCTCAAGCACCGATCCGCTGGGCCCTTCCTCTCAAGCACCGCTCCGCTGGGCCCTTCCTCTCAAGCACCGCTCCGCTGGGCCCTTCCTCTCAAGCACCGCTCCGCTGGGCCCCGCCGTCTCAAGCACCGCTGAACAGGGCACCGCCGTCTCAAGCACCGTTGATGGTTCATTGTGCCCACCATGCCTCCTCCTTGACCAGTGGAGGCTGTCATCCACCTGATGGACTGTGGCTTTGCACTCCCCAGGATGGTCCAGTGGGCAATCCACCCACTGCAGAGACTTGAGAGACTGTGGCTTTGCACTCCCCAGGATGGCACAGTGGGCAGGCCACCCACTGTAGAGACATTGAGAGACTGTGGCTTTGCACTCCCCAGGTTGGTCCAGTGGGCAGCCCACCCACTGTAGAGACATTGAGAGACTGTGGCTTTGCACTCCCCAGGATTGAACAGTGGGCATGGTGGCTCCTCGTGGATCTGGCGTCGTGGACTCATGTGGCTGTGGTGCCCCCCCCCTTCCCTTCCCCCTGAGGTGCCTGTAGTTTTTACTTCTGATGCCCCTGCAGTGTTCTCTCCAAAGGACTCAGGTCTCCTGTGTGGGCTTTGCCCTTGTTTCTCAAGACTTTGGCCCACGGACATGCTGAATTCGTAGGATGTGCAGGACTTGGTACTTCAGTTATACACTGATGTGTATGTCATTTGTTTTGTTGTGGATATCTTTCATGGTTGTACGCTAATTTTCGGGAGCTTTTTGGTACATAAATATTTATTCCAAATATGATTATGTCCTAGCATTTTTCAGGGGTGTTTGGGTGGTGTCACTGTGACTTGGTGCTCTGCATTGGTGAGTACATGATTGGGGGGGGGGGTCGCATATGTGTGTGCCCGTAACCTTTCGTCCTCCCCCTCCCGTGTGTCGTAGGTGCAGTACTCACCGTTGTCGTCTGCGCCGGACTTCGTACTCGTGGTAGATGAGAAGGTAGACGAGAGCAGGTAGGATGTTTAATTCGGGTTCCATGCTGTCCTCCGTACTCGTGGAGTGTGTTTTGGTGAGCGTTTTCCCGTTCGTAGTCTGTTTCCGCCGTGTTTTTATCGGCGGTGCTCCCGCCCCGGAAAAGGTGGCGGATTGGTGAGTTATGATAGTGTGGGCGGTACATTGTCTGCCGCCTGCCTGTTGGCGGTGACCGCCGCGCTGTTTGTCTGTACCGCCGCGGCGGTCGGAGTGTTAAGTTGGCGGGCTGTGTTGGCGGTTCCCGCCAGGGTCAGAATTCCATTTTTTGGACCGCCAGCCTGTTGGCGGGTTGGCCGCCACTTTAACACCGACCGCCAGGGTTAGAATCACCCCCAAAGTGTCCTTTCAATTCCGGTATATTTTAAAATATAAAAATGCAAAATCCTGCTGTAATAGTTGCTCACATGCCTAAAATAAGAATATATTTTTCAAAAGCATCCTCTACATAAGTAATTTAACACTGCAGGAGTTCCATTTTCAAGTGATCATGGCAAATTTGCTAATGACTTTCTGCATCACGATTACTGATAGTTTTTCAATACTGTGGCAGCCATGGAGTCAGTTGTAAAATTTTGGATGTGACCCTGTCATCTCCCTCTGTCATACCCCTATTTCCCTTAGGTCTTCATTGGCTTGATGGTAGTGGTGCTATGCCACCTTCCAGCGTCCTCCCTGCAACTCATAAGTCTGAAGTTACGAGGCCTGGGCAGAGTGTGCATAGTCGTCCTATGTGGAACTCCGCAAAGTGAGGAAAAAAACAGTGCTGCACTAAGCGGAAATCCGCTAGCGGGTGGAGTTCTCCATTGCACCCGTTCATATTGCATTTGATCTCAAACGCAATGCGAAGTACGTACTTGCAAGAACGGCACTAGGCGGTTCGCATGGGCGCGGCCATCTTGTTTTTCTCCCTATTCATGGTGCTGAGACTGTTTATTTCATCCCACTTCAGTCTTTGCACTCCTCCACCATTATACTCAATCTACCCCTTTTTTTATTTATTGTATTAGTGTCTTTTTGTGTCCAACTATTTTTATGTTTTTTTGTGTTTTTTTTGTCTTTTTGTTTATTTTTCCTTTATTTCTTCCTTCCTTCCTTCTCCTCCTGTTTATTTTATTCTCCCAACTCCACCCAGCACCATTGCAGAGCAGGACAGAAGTGGCCACCTTTCTTTTAGGTGGCAGCACCATCAAGGGGTGCAGCCTCGGTCGATCTTTAGGGAGGAGGAGGTGACAGCACTGATTGTTTTTATGTGCAGCCCCACCTCCCCTCCATGCTGGCAGCAGGCCTGTGAGCAGTTACCCCCTGCAGGAGTGTCAACTGCATTGGGCTAGGGTGCGCCATTGTGTCAGGGACACCACCCAGGTCCAGCGCACCACCCAGCATCTGACACACCGCTGGTTGGATATAATCAACCATGAGCAGGACCTGATTGACTTGCTAGGCGTCGAGATTCCTAGGCTTAGTGAGTATCATATTTTTATTGTGTTTTCTTCAATGCTAACTTTTTTTTTCTGAATAGCATGCTGCTTCCACTCAGAGGTAAGTTATGTTTAGTTTATGTGATCCAGTTAGAGCTGGGCAGGTGCTCAGTGCTACATCATCATACTCGTAGGCACTCGCTTTGGCTGATTATTTAAGAAGCCTTTGCAACACAGACTTCTCTGTCCTCCTGTCTCCACAGTGAATTAGTGATGTCATTGAGTTAGCGCTGTCTGTGACTTTATGTAGCTCATACAAGCAATTTCACATTGATACGAGTTTGCATGCAATGCAAAAAAGGGAGTCTGAGTTGGTCCATCAAGGGGATTGAGAAATTAGAATAGAGTGAAATAACATTATTTGCAATGTATTAGTTTCAAATGTAGTATGGATAGTTGATCATAATAGTACCATTCAATCTGAATTAAGTACAATGTTATTGCATTTGCCTATATACATATATATATATATATATATATATATATATATATATATATATATAATTATTATTTGTATTTTTTTTTATTTTCTTTATTCCTTACATTAGCATCCAAGGATAAGAAGAGGAGCACTACAGGTAGAAGCTGGGGAGGCGCTGACCACCAGCGTCGATGCTTATGGCTATGCTCATCCCAGTAAGTCTATATTTTACTATTAAAATTATTATTTCCCTAGCTCTTACCTCAATTCACTTTTATACCACTTTTAAATTTGCCTTGTTTACTTTTTTAATAATGTCTCCCTTTTTTCCAACTCGCCTGTCCAAGTTTTGTTCGGTTCCTGCTATCCCTGCATTATCCTTTTTTTCTGTTTTTCATTGACCAATTTATATTCCACCTCTTCATTGCTCTTCAATGATTCAGTGTCATTGTCAATCATAGGCTATAGCTCTGCCCCTCTATTGTGCAAAGCTTTTGGCTTACTTGATTACCGGGCTTTTCTAACATTCCAACAAAATGCCCAGAATTATATTTTTGATAGAAGATACTGCAGTGTTAACCGAACTGTAACAATGTATTGCGGTTGCATTTGTTTCATTAAAAAATCAAGAAGGAGGAGGTGTACCTGGCATCTAAGAACTTTGTACACTTTTTTACTAGCTCTAGCCACACCAACCAGTGGAGCTGGCTCAAGTTCTACTGCTGCAGGAGAAGTAGGAGGAGACACAGCAACAGGGACAGGCAATGGTAAGTCACATTGCTTGCTTATTGACAATTACTATTAACCACTAGCTACAAGGACGTTGTCGTGATCAGATTTGTGAACCCCCCCACATTACAACTACAGCAGTGGTTGGGGTGCTTATGGCCTCTTCTATCCGCAACTCAGGAAAAGCACACATAATGTACGCTAAGAATGATTGCTGGATGGAAAAGCGAAAGAAGGGAAGGTTAAAATAAAGGAAAGGTGAAAGGAAAGGATGAGTGGGTGGGTGAAAATGGATGCGTGGGCGAGTATTGGGTAAATGGATGGATGGGTGAAATGATGATTGAAAGAAAGGGTGATTAGGGGATACTGAATAAATGGATAAAGGATTCTGAAAACTGGAGAAAATAAAGTTTAAATCATGGTGGCTATGGGTCAATATTTTATAATTGCTTCGATGAATAAAGAAGGGAGCTCTTCTGAAGAGGGGCATGTTTAGTTCTCACCTACTTTGCTTACTTTTAATGTTTTTTATCATTTATGGTTATCAAAGCTATGGTTAAAAGTGGGGTTATTTTAATTTATGTTCTAATCCCTTAACTCACTGTATTTGTTAAATTGGGCAGATATGTTTCCCATCATCATTCATCAACACCCTCCCTGCCCAATGCCTTTTGCAAGCAATGACTGATTTATTTTAGGCCTGTTCATATTTTCCCATTTAAACTTTTGCTATATAGTGACTGAATAAGCCAGAGCATAGGCACAATGATCAATACATGATCAGAGACACCCCTCTATTATTCTGTAGCAAAAGCTCTACCTACCAGCCTAATTCCTCTGCCTTACTTTGAAGTAGAGTAAGTTATTTCTTTCCTTCCTTATTGCCCAGCAAATACATTTATTGTAAAGAATATGTGATGGTGGGTGAGGACAGTGAGTGAATTGAGACTAGTAAGTGTGCAATTTGAATTCAAGTTTGGCCTAGGTGATACTCTGTGATGAAAGTGCCAAATACAATCTATATAGCCCATCCCTTTCCCTGTAGTACAGTGCATCATTTTCCCCACCGTCTACTTACAGCAGACAAGATAAATACATCCGCATTTTATATATGACATGTGTGACATATCTTATTTATCTATCTGCCTCATTGCAGTCAGGGTAAAAACTAATTCTAAGGCATTTGGGGAAGAGCAGGGCCATTGGAATTAAAGATAGATAACTGACAACTACAGCTGATCGAGCTGTAAACAGTAGCAAAGTTCTGAAAGCGCTGGCTAGCATGCCTCCAACGTTATAACACAACAACGTGCACTCCATAGTACATAGGCTCTCATTACAACCCTGGCGTTAAAGGCCGCTGACCACCGTGCTGACGGCCGCCAACATACTGTGGTCGCGGTGGAAATCCACTACAGGTATTATGACCCACATCTAGAAATCCGCCACAATACAGACACCCACACAAGTCTGCCACACCAATGGTCAGTGATAAACTGGCGATAGCAAAACCCACACCGTTACGCCAACAGGAATACGCCCACACCATCATGACCCATGAATCAACGCGGTGGTCTTTCAACCGCGGTAATCCATTGGCGGTACACACCGCCACGCTCAAAATACACACACACTTACAAAACACAACCACATTGGACAATTCAAAATACACACACCTGACACCCATACACACACCACACCCACACACTCACACCACTATAAGACACACACCCACATTACACACAACCCCTTACAACGACATTTTTGGAAGAAGCAGAGAGAGAGGGAATACCAAAGACTACACCAGCATCCAGAGGCACATAACACCATAACTCATACCCCATCCACGCACTTCAAAGAACACACCCCAACACATCACAACACACATCACATCAACCATCACCTCACACATCACCCACACCACATCATGGCACCTCAAAGACAACCCAGGTTTTCCGAGGAGGAAATCTTCCGGGCAGAGCAAGTTATTCGGATCACAGGTGCAGCAGACATCCATTGCAAGGAAGATGGAGCTATGGCAGAGAATTGTCGACAGGGTCAACGCAGTGGGACAGCATCCAAGAACACAGGATGACATCAGGAAGAGGTGGAACAACCTACAGGGGAAGGTGCATTCCGTGGTATCCAGACACCAGGTAGCAGTACAGAGGACTGGCGGTGGACCTCCACCTCCTCCCCCACAGCTAACAACATGGGAGGAGCAAGTCTTGGCGATCATGCATCCTGAGGGCCTCGCAGGAGTAGCAGGAGGACTGGACTCTGGTAAGTCAAATCTTTACTAATATATCCCACACCCTACCTGCATGCCATCACAAACACCTACCACTACCCTCACACCCATCATCCCAACACCTCACAGATACCCCACTATCACAACCCACACCTTCAAGTACCAAGCCCTGCATGTCACAACAATGCATGGACACCCATCACTGACCTGCATGGACACTCATCACCAAAACATGTCCAGTAGAGAGACTCAGCCATGACACACAATCACCACTCACACAAGGGCCAAGGCGATAATGCAAGCACAGGAGTAGAGGGAAACTCACCCATTGCACAAGATGGCACACACAGGTACAATAAGTATGCATTTACACCCCAACAAGACCCCTACCCAATGTCACCGGACAGGAGGTGCCAGCCCTATCTAGTCCCCCCACAGAAAAGGTCCACAGTGACGACAGCAGCCTTGCACGCCTGGATCAAATGACCAGCCCGGCCCATCAGGGACCTCTGGACAGTCGGTTTCCCTGCCACAGTCCCAAACCAACACTGAACCTCCCCCCTCAGGAAAGACCACCACAGCACCCACCCATTGGGCCCATGCCACTGTCCCCAGGACATGTCAATCAGCAGTGTGTCCACCACTACAGGGACCCCAGGCAAACCCACTAACCTAGGATGATCAGGGACCTGGGGTCAGTGGCAGTGGGCACACGGTTCAGGGGACAGAAGCACAGGACAACAGGGAAGCTGGGAGGACTCCTGTGTGACAATGGAAGGACAGGCCCAGGGAACCCACTCTCCACGAGGCACTCTCCAACATCATGGGAGCATACCACCATTCGCAGGAGACCATGGGCACGGTACTGGCCAAGTTTCAGGTGACCCAGCGGCTGAAGGAGGAACAGTACCTGGGGATCAGGGAGGACTTGAAGTCCATTAACACCACCCTGGTCACCATAGCAGGGGTGCTGGCAGACATGGCCAACACCATGAGGGAGACAGTGGCATACCACCGGGCCACTGACACCAGCCCGAACGATGAACAGCCCTCCATGTCCTCCGGCGCTAGTGGACAGGAGGTCCCGCCACAGGACCAACAGGCCACCAGCACCTTACCCCCTGCAGAAGGAGAACCACCCCGCAAACAGTTCCTGCGATCCAGGCACAAGACAGAGAACACTGCCAAGACCCCCGCCAGGAAATAAGACTCTCCTGATTGTCACCCTTCTGTACCACTATGTCACCCTGACCACCTTGAACTGCCATTGCTCCACTTCCTATGTCCCCTTGGATAATGCACCTGTGATACAAAGAGACTGGACTCTGCCATGGATATTCCTCCACCATCACCCCAGCCCATTGCACATCCCCCTCTACTTATTAGTACTTAAATAAACACCCTTGAATCACAAAACAATCTGGAGTCAGTCTGTACTTTCACAAATGTGTTATTACAACCTCTTTGACAAATATCAATGTTAATGTTCATTTGCACATACAAAAGTATGACAGTTGTTGGGAGTGAACATAGCAAAAGGCAGAATGTGGTACCCAGATCTGTGAAAAGGAAAGCCAAGGTGAACTGTCAGGGTCCATACACAGAGGTAAGAAGGCAGACTTACACAATGTCCTACAGTAGTCTGATATGAGAGGAGCAGTGCCAGTCTCTTACCTGTGTCTCACTGGAAGTACTGCATGATGATGTTGTTTCGGTTGTCGATATCTTCTTCTTCTGCCTCCTCTTCTTCACTATCCACAGGCTCCACAGCAGACACAAGACCAACATCAGGCCCATCCTCCTGCAGAAAAGGCACCTGGCGTTGCAAAGCCAGGTTGTGCAAGATACAGCATGCCACGATTATCTGGCACACCTTCTTCGGTGGGTAGTATAGGGAGCCACCTGTTAAATGGAGGCACCGGAATCTGGCCTTCAGAAGGCCGAAAGTCCGCTCTATAATCCCCCTAGTTCGCCTATGTGCCTTATTGTAGCGTTCCTCTGCCCTTGTCCTGGGATTCCTCACTGGGGTCAATAGCCATGACAGGTTGGTGTAACCACAGGCACCTGCAAATGTAGAGGGATATCTGTTAGACATACACCAACCCTTAGGGACTAGCCCATACACATACTGTGTGGGGACCTTGGGCTCACCTATTAGCCAAACACGGTGCCTCTGGAGTTGGCCCATCAAATAAGGCATGCTGCTATTCCTCAAAATGTAAGCGTCATGCACAGAGCCAGGGAACTTGGTATTCACATGAGAGATGTACTGGTCTGCCAAACACACCATCTGCACATTCATGGAGTGGTAGCTTTTATGATTTCTGTACACCTTTAACTGTGGCCAAATCCTCCACCTGGGGAAAACGATGTAGCTGCACATGTGTTTCAGCAGGGCAGACAACACTCTGATCAACACGTTAGAGAACATTGGCTGTGACATACCTGATGCCATGGCCACTGTTGTTTGAAAGGAACCACTGGCCAAGAAATGGAGCACTGACAGGACCTGCACTAGAGGGGGGATACCTGTGGGATGGCGGATAGAGGACATCAGGTCAGGCTCCAATTGGGCACACAGTTCTTGGATTGTGGTATGATCAAGTCTGTAGGTGATAATGATGTGTGTGTCTTCCATTGTTGACAGGTCCACCAGGGGTCTGTACACCGGAGGATGACGCCATCTCATCATCTGCCCCAGTGGATGTGCCCTATAGAGGAGAATGGTGAGCAGAGGGTCATGTACCACATAGGTTGCACAAGAGTGTTTTGCACTAATGTGATTTAATCGGTGTGTGGTGCTGTCTGTGCGGATTCCTGCCCAAATGTGCTGTGATGCAGTTAGGTGCTCTTCCATGTGCGCCCCTGAAATGGCGGCTGCCTGACCAGTAAGGACTGACAAGGGGAAATGAGGTAACTGCGCTGGCGTTGTGTAGCGTTGCCGTAGGCAGTCGAAGACCACCGCGCAATTCAGCATTTGTTATCATTGGGCCCTATGGGTTCCAGGAGCCAATGACGATGTATGCCGGCAGTGACGGCACGCACCGCCGCGGACGTGACCGCCATTTTCTATCTGTGCACTCACTTGATACCTGACCTTCAACAGGAGAGGACCTACACTGCAGGTGCTGCTGTGACCTGAGTCTGGAAGCGACAATGGCTACAGTGTCTGGGGAAAGGGCCCCTGCCTTCACCGCAGAGAAGCTGGACAAACTGGTGGATGGAGTGCTCCCCCAGTACACGCTACTCTACGGTCCTCCAGAAAAAAAGGTGAGTACACTGTGAGCATGATGGATGGGACAAGAATGTATGGAGTGGTCTGGATGGAAGATACATGTTGTGGGGGGGCTGTAGCATGTATGTGAGGATGGTCAGTGTATGTATTTCAGGGCATGGATGGGAACTGGTGGGCAATGAGTAAGAAGAACCGGACAGGGGAATACGTTTAATTCTTCCTTTACCTTTCCTCTAGGTCAGCACCCACCAGAAGAAGGGTATTTGACGTGCCATCACCAAGGAAGTGCGGACCCTGGGGGTCTATCATAGACGGAGCACCCACTGCCGCAAGAGATGGGAGGACCTACGCCGCTGGAGCAAGAAGACGGCGGAGGCCCAGCTGGGGATGGCTTCCCAACGTGGAAGGGGTGGCCGGCGCACCATGACCCCCCTGATGTGCCGGATCCTGGCGGTGGCATATCCAGAGTTGGATGGGCACTTGAGGGCATCACAGCAGCCACAAGGGGGTGAGTACAGTCTCATTCAGCTGACTCTGCGTGCTTTATGAGGTGTCTGGGTGGGGGATGTGTGCTGTGGGTTCCCCTAGGGCAGGGCGAACGTGGTAGGGTAGGTCCCTTGTTAGGCAGGCTCTGTGCCACTCCAACCCCAATAGTGTTAGTGGCCATCTACAATTAGTCAGGCTGGTGATTTTCATACAAACTGTTAGTGCATGGGCTAGTGCATAGGGCTGCTCCCTGTGTGTTGTGTCCGCCAATGGTAGTGGTGTTGCTGGCACTGACTATGTGTCTCCTCTGTCTTTCCCCCCTTTTTATTTTGTCACCCTGTCCTTGTGTGCATTAGCATCATCTGGCGGAGGAGCAGTGGCACCGGAGCAGGAGGGAGCTGCAACCCACATGGCCAAGGAGGGTGAATGTACAGAGTCTGAATGCACCAGTGGGATGGAGGGCGAGGGGAGCTCCACGACGGGGACAGGAGTGGACACCAGCGACAGCGGCGATTCCTCTGATGGGAGCTCCCTTGTGGTGGCGGGCACCTCTGTGCCCACCCCAACAACAGGTACAGCCACCACCCCCCCTTACCAGCACCGCCCTCCCATCAGCCCCTTAACGTGTTACCAGTGCCTGCTCATCCAGGAGGGTGGGCATCTCCTTTTCCCCAGGCACCTCAGGCCCTGCCCCAGTCAGCCCTGCTGCCCTCAGTGAGGAGGCTATTAACCTCCTGAGATCCCTCACTGTTGGGCAGTCAACCATTTTGAATGCCATCCAGGGTGTAGAGAGACATTTGGAACAAACAAATGCATACGTGGAGGGCATTCATCTAGCGTGGCGGCCCAACAGAGAGCATTTCAGGCTCTGGCCTCAGCACTGATGGCAGCCATTGTCCCTGTGTCGAGCCTCCCCCTCCAACCTCCACTATCCAGACCCAATCCCCTCTACCTCAGCCTATCCCAAGCATACCATCAGACCAGCATGCACACACATCAACACACAAAAGTGGCTCAGGCAAACATAAGCACCACACATCCCACAGGCACTCACACAAGCACCATACCCATGCAGACACACCAACATCCACTGCCTCCACTGTGTCTCCCTCCTCCACGTCCTCCATCTCCCTCCCAATCTCATCTCCACTCACACCTGCATGCACTATATCCTCAGCCACTACCTCCATCACCAGCACGCCCATCACCACACACTGCTCACGTGCAATCACCACCCCCACTACCATTCACACGTCCCCTGTGTCCTCTCCCAGTGTGTCTGTGAGCCCTCCTCCCAAGGTACACAAACTCTAGCACACACCCACTCAACAGCCATCCACCTCACAACAGACTCCAACCCATGCACCTTCAGCCAAACTCAGCAGACGTGCACCTCCCACAACCACTACCTCTTCCTCCACTCCCAAACCCCCTCCATCTTCCCATCCCAGTGTGTCTAAGAAACTTTACCTGGCTAGCATTGACCTCTTCCCTACACCTCCCCCCGTCCTTCCCCTAGGGCCAGGTTGTCTAGAGCCCTGACCAGCACCTCAGCCACCAAATCCTCGTCTATTGTGGTCCCTGCAAGTCCGGGAACATCGAAGGGGGCACCCATCAGGGCTGCCAGTGTGCCACCTAGTGAAGCCAAGGACCACCCTATTCTGCCACCTGCCAAGGTAAAGAAGGAGCCAGCATGCAGAACAGAAAAGCCGCACCAAAAACCCAGAAAGGCCTCTTCCAGAACCAAAGAGGACAGTGCCAAGGTCCCAGCAGCAACTTGCAAGGTGGGGAAGGGACACAAGAGCAAAGGGAAGTCAGCTCACAGCACGGAGCCTCCTGGTGAGGGACTGATTTCACCCCTTTCGCAAGACAGCCCAGCAACCTGTACCGCGGTGGGCACCGCCGCAACGACCGCCATCTGCACCGCCACCTGCACAGCAGCTGCCTCAACTACAGTCACAAGCATCATCCCCAGTGGGCAGCCTTCTGAGGCTGCATGAGATGGCCTGGTGTCTCCCTCCACAAGTGCAGACACCTGCACCACAGGCAGCATCTCCACTGCAGACACCACCACTGCCACCTGCCCCGCAACATGCCCAGCCAGTGCCACTACAGCGGACATCAGCAGCATCCCCAGTGGGCAGGCGTCCGAGGCTGCAGGAGACGTCCAGGACCCTGCACACACTACATGAGGCACCACCACCAGCACTAGCACTTCCAGCAGTTTGCAGCCTTAGTCGTTGCAAGGAGGAGTGTGGCTCTGCCTCCATGGAGTATCATTCTACCTGATACTGGTAAATCTCGTGGCTCAGACACCCATGTGAGGGAATGGGAACTGCCACACTGCTGGTGCAGCATCACTGGGCACCAGGCCCCCTCCAGAACCAGTGGAGAACAGCATCCACTACCCCAGTCCTTGGCAGGATGAAGCACTCTGGGCACCAAGCCCCCTCCAGAGCCAGTGGAGAACAGCATCCACTACCCCAGTCCTTGGCAGGATGAAGCACTGTGGGCACCAGGCCCCCTCCTGAACCAGTGGAGAACAGCATCCACTAGAGAGACTGTGGCTTTGCACTCCCCAGGACCAAGTAGTGGGCAAACCACCCACTTGAGAGACTGTGGCTTTGCACTTCCCAGGACCAAGCAGTGGGCAAACCACCCACTTGAGAGACTTGAGAGACTGTGGGTTTGCACTCCCCAGGACCAAGCAGTGGGCAAACCACCCACTTGAGAGACTTGAGAGACTGTGGCTTTGCACTCCCCAGCAGCAAGCAGTGGGCAAACCACCCACTTGAGAGACTGTGGCTTTGCACTCCCCAGGACCAAGCAGTGGGCAAACCACCCACTTGAGAGATTTGAGAGGCCGTGGCTTTGCACTCCCCAGGACCAAGCAGTGGGCAAACCACCCACTTAAGAGACTGTGGCTTAACACTCCCCAGGACCAAGCAGTGGGCATGGAGCCCCTTCGAGCAGTGGTGTTGTCCCATCATCCAGCTGAGGTGCCCCGCTCCCCTTCCCCCTGAGGTGCCTGGTTTTTTTCGACCTGATGCCCCCGCAGTGTTGTCTCCGTTTTGAGGCAGGTGTCATGTGTGGGCTTCGCCCATGCTTTTTGGGACCACTGGTCCACGGACATTTAATGGGACAGTGTACGGACTTGTGTACTCGCTGTAAATATTTGTATATACTGATGATTTAAAGTTATCTTGGGCTACCTGATTGTTCGATTATTACACTCGTTAAACTCATTTAATTTGGTCCCTGCATTCTTCCAGGGGGTGACGGGGTGTATCTGTGATGTTATTGGATGTGTGTGTGTGTGTATGTTGGTGTGGGTGGGGGCTGGGGGTGTTGCGTGTGTGTCACTCTCTTTTTCCTCCCCGTGTACTAGGTGCAGTTCTCACCGTCGTCGTCGCCGGTGTTCCTGGTAGATGAGGAGGTAAACTAACATAGGCAGGACCTGTAACTTGGGCTCCATGGCGTCCTGGTTCCTCATTGGGTGTCGAGAGGTGAGTGGTTTCCCTTCCAAAGACTGTTTCCTCCCTGCTTTTGATGGCGTTGGTACTGCCCCGGAAAAGCTGGCGGATTGGTGCCTTGTAATAGTGTGGGCGGTACATTGTCTTCCGCCTGTCTGTTGCCGGCGACCGACACGGTGGTTGTTTCTACCGCATTGGTGGTCGGCGTGTTAAAGTGGCTGTCTGTGTTGGCGGTTTGCGCCATGGTCGTGATTCCTTTTTTTTTTAGCGCTGGCCTGTTGGCGGTATTACTGCCAATTTATCACTGACCGCCAGGGCTGTAATGAGGGCCATAGTGCCTTAAAAGAGAGGTAATTCATTTTTATTCTTCAACTTTTTTTAATCTGGTCTTATTCTGGCTTAATTTTTCTCCACCAGACAGTTAGTGCTTTTTATGCGAGGCATGTGAAGGAAAACAATAAAACTGGCATCAAATTCTAACGACCCTAGGAGACCAGCAATGTAGTGTTACTGTGCCACCCACTACCTATCATTTGAAGAAGTGTTTGTTTCTCTTCTTCTTTTTCTCGATATAGCTACTCCTGGTCGATGGCCACCACCAACCAGGCAGGAGGTAGTGGCCAGTCTATGGCAGCAGAGGCTGGAGAGCATCCAGACTGAATATCAGTGGCAGGTGATCCTGGAGGAGAAAGATACCGAAACAGCTGCCTTGGACCTAGGACGAAGCAGAGCTGCAAGCCAGCCCCCAGCCTCCTGGCCAGTATATCACCGGCACTGGCACCAGCAGTCAGGGTCCCCAACTTTCCCTGCTGCTGCACCCTACTGCTCCAATAGGGCATTGTTGCACCGCATCCTGCAGCGGATGGACCACATGAAGAGGTTGCTCACCAGCATTGAGAAGAGCCTGGACGAGCTCTGGACCATATTGACAGTGTTATAAATGGGGTCTGTGGTTGGCAGTCAGTTTGCACTCTGTTCAAGACTGGACCCTCACTCTATTCAGGGCAATGGCGATACAAACCTAGATAACCTCTGCTTGCTCCCTTGGTAGCTTGGCACAAGCAGTCAGGCTTATCTCACAGGCAATGTGTGAAGTATTTGTACAAAAACACACCGTAATAGAATGAAAACACTACAAAAATGGACACCACATCAGTTTAGAAAAATAGCCAATAGCCAGACAACACCAAATTTACAAAAATCCAACATACACAAGTAAAATTATGAATTTTCAAAATAATGGACTCTTACTCCATAGAAAACAATGGAATCATTACTGTTACACAAAGTACCTGGTTTGCGTAAAAAATAAAGCTGCATGGGCCCGCATGCGTCCAAAAGGTCAGCGATGTATCGATTCCTTACTCGCAAGGTAGGCCATGAGTCGTTTCTTCTCCAGTCGGGTAGGCAATGCATTGTTTTTCTGTCCCACAAGAGAGCGATGTGTCGATTTCCAGATGAAGCATCTCAGGTCCGCCCAGGTTCACGTTTATTTTGATGACCAGCAATGATGTGTGCAAAATCCGGCCGCATGGTGATGGAAAACTGTGCTGTGTGGGGTTTGCGTCAATGTTAGCATCCGCAATCAGGTGTCATTTCTCACGCCGCAATAAAGTTGATGCCTCAATTTTCCAGCTGCGATGCAGGTGGTCTGTCGATTTCAGGCGCAAGGTGGGTGGAGTTTTGTTTTTACAGCTGAGTTGTAGGTGGTGCATCTAAATTTTAACTTCACCTTTCAGTGGCCCAGGGGCTGGATAGGGAACCACTTGGCAGGGTAGGAGTCTCAGCAGAGAGTCCAGGTACTGGCAGAGGAAGTCTTTGATGGGCCTGAGACTTCAAATCAGGAGGCAAGCTCAGCCCAAGCCCTTGGAGACACTTCACAAGCAGGAATATACATACATAAAGTCCTGTCTTTGTTCTCTTTCATGCAGAAGCAGCAACTGCAGGCCAACCCAGCAAAGCACAGTCACAGGCAAAGGAACAATATTCCTCCTTCAGCTCTTCAGCTCTTCTACTTGGCAGAGGATCCTCTTGGTTCCAGGAGTAATCTGAAAATCTGGGGATTTGGGTTCACTACTTATACCCCTATCTGCCTTTGAAGTAGGCAAACTTCAAAGGAAAGTCTCTGTTGTTCACAAGATCCTTCCTTGCCCAGGCCTGGCTTCAGACACATACCAGGGGGTTGGAGACTGCATTGTGTCAGGGCAAGCACAGTTCATTCAGGTATAAGTGACCACTCCTCCCTCAACTCTAGCCCAGATGGCCCAGCAGGATATGCAGGCTACACCCCAGCTCCCTTTGTGTCACTGTCTAGTGGAGATTCACAAACAGCCTAATTGTCAGTCAGTGACCCCAAACTCAAATCTCTATCTGCTCCCAAAGGGGAACTGCACTTAAAAGTTATTTAAAGGCAGTCTCCTTGTTAACCTATGAGAGAGATAGGCCTTGCAACAGTGAAAAATGAATTTGGGATTTCTCTGTTAGGACATAAAAGACACATCAGTACATGTCCCACCTTTAACATACACTGCATCATTCCCATGCAGCTACCTAGGGCCTCCCTTAGGTGTGCCGTACATGTATAAATTGGGAAGGTTTGGGCCTGGCAAGTGGGCACGCTTCCCAGGTTGAATTGGTAGTTTAAAACTGCACACACAGACACTGTACTGGCAGGTCTGAGACATGTTTACAGGGCTACTCATGTGGGTGGCACACCCAATGCTGCAGGCCCACTAGTGGCATTTGATTTACAGCCCTGGGCACCTCTAGTGCATTTTACTAGGGACTTACTAGTAAATCGAATATGCCAATCATGGAAATGCCAATTACACATACAATTTACAAAGGAAGCACTTGCACTTTAGCACTGGTCAGCATGGTAAAGTGCCCAGAGTACCAAAACCAGCAAAAACAAAGTCCAGAACACAGTCAAAACATAGTAGAGGCAAAAAAGACTGGGAGGCCACGGCAAGAATGCCAGGTCTAACAGACAGTGCCCTCCTTAAAGCACTTTTTACCTTTGTTTGTTTTGGTGGGAGGGACTTGTGGGTGGAGAGGGTGGGGAGGGATTTGGTATGGACTTTGGATTTTTCATTGGACTTTTTGGGGACAGGGTTTTTTGTTCAGAGAGGGGGTGACACTGTTGTGGGTGGAGAGGGAGGGTTTTCTTTTTTTAAATATTTAAAGGGCATATTTTGTTTTACTTCATTTGCACCTCAAATCTTCTTTATTTAGGTGTTTTAGACTTTTAGTTTGCACTACTGTTTTTTAGTGTAGCCCGTTTTTTAAAGCTGCTAAAAAAAGTGTATGTCATTGACTTATACCCTTGCTCTATTGCCCTCTGTAACTATATATTGACTACTAGGAGATGATTGCCCTTGCCTATTTTGCCTACAGAAACCTAGTACACACAGACAACATCTTCTTCAGTAGGAGTTAATTACCAAGTAGTCAAGTTCATTTCAATCCATAGTTCTTCTCTTACCTGAATAGATGAAGTGAGGGAGTCTTATTACTGCAGGGTTTTTCCTAAGGTGGCATCTTAAAGGGATGGTACGGGTAGTAGTAGCAGCAGGTTAGCGTGCTAACAGGGAAACAGAAGGTGCCACTCCCACCTATGCGAACTCCAACTGCGGATTTAATTTACGAGTTATCCATCACTGTCAAATAGATTGAAAGAAAACAGCAAGTTGGTGGGTCAGATATCATAACTTTAGGAACACTGAGACCAGACTACTACAATGACAGCATTAGACACACAACAAAGAAGCCCATATGATAATAAAATCTAGCAATTACAACTCCTTCTGAGCAATGGTGGCTAAAACTAAACTTAGGAAATTAAATTATGGAGTCAGGAGAAGTGGGCTCAGATTTAAGAGCGGTTGGACCAGGATAAGCTTTTACTGAACACACACACACAAGGCATGAATGATGATGTTTATGGGCTGATGTGGACTATTGCTCAGATAATAGAAGGTTAGACGGTCATCCAGTGAGTTGGTGTTGCTTTCACCACATCTGTCCCAGCAAGTGTGTGATTCATTTATGGTGTACAATTAGGTCACACTTCAATAAATCACACAGCCCGGTAGAAGAAGGTTAGGGGCGTGTTGAGTGGATGGGGGTTTGGGGAAAGATGTGACAAAGACAAACATTACACAAAAGAAACCACAGCAATATCCATTGGGGCGCTGAGCAGCACACCATCATCAATCTGGTGTGGAACGAAACGAAAGGATGACACCGTTCAGTTAAATGCATTGCATACAGTCCTTCTGCCCCAGAAAGACCACAGTTAGTATATCCTAAATGTTATGTCTTCTAGTTTTAAAATATGGAAGATTGAATTTAACCTACCCAGCTCTACAAAATAATGATTGTTAAAAAGAAAGTGATACTGGCACTGCCACATTGTGTGATGCATCTCCATTCCTATCACTCTTGGGTGTCTGTCTGAACTGTCCAGTAGGTAAGCTGGAGTCCTAAGCTTTCCCCAAGTTTTGTTCATTCAGCCAAGGACTAGGAGAATGCCTACGCATTGAGAAAAACAGTAGCTTTATTACAGAGTAAAGGAGAAGGAGTCAAGGAAGCATGGTAGGCTTCATAAGGACTCAGGAGTGTACCAAGAAGACTCAGAGGCATAGCAAGAACATAAGAGGAGTTTCACGTTTGAGCCAACAATGCAGCAAACACATACTCAGCAGCATTTCCAAATCAACGCACCTCTCTTCATTTCGCAGAGCTGAGTGAGTATTAGGCCTCAAAGTCTTCACCATCATCATGGGTTCTCTTTGAGGTCAGTAACCTTTTCCTTCTAGCTGTTGAGGTAGTCCCACCCTGAGTCCTTACATCCTCCTCCCCTAAATTCTGAGTAACTCCATCCCAGTCCCAAAACGAGCAAGGTAGACCTGTGAAGTGCACTGCTGTTGAAGAACAAATAGAGAAACAGAACTGGAATCTTTTGTGTAGATTTATGTTTGGTAACTAAAGTGGCTGGTCTGTTCTGAGGAACCAGAAACAGTAGTGTACCCTGCAGGTACATTTCACTAAGTTTGAAAGCCTAATCACTTTGAGGAAAAAGATGATCACCATCAGCCCCCAAACATTGCATATCATCAGAAACAAGTTTACAAACATGTTGAACTCCCTCCCTCACTGTCAGCCACCACATACATCAGTCACCGCTCACAAATTCATAATCACTCAATATATCACCACTCATTGGTGCAATAGTTACTTAGTAGTTAATTTTTCTAATCCAAGCACAGTGGTGAAACAAAATATCTCCTCTTTATGTATCAACACATTGGAATTTGATATTGGCACTTGCAGACTAAACAATGGTCTCCTTGGGCAGCCCTCCTAGGTGATGTGAAAAATAAGATAGGCAATGGCATGTGAGGGATGCAAGCATTGTCTGAAGGGAATGTGGGGGTTTCTTCACTGCACACAGGTCCAACTCCAATCTGGGTTTTCATGTGACTATAAAATGCTGGGGCAGCATAAATCAAACACAAACATGATGTTCCACTAGCATTTATTTATTTTTTCTAAAGAAAGGAAGAAAAAAGAAGTTCTACAAGAAATAATTAAAATGTTCTATGGTGGCACTGGCATACTCAGTTCAGGATGTAGAGTTCATCCTCAAACTTTGGTGGTTCTCCCAGAACTTGGCCAGCTAACATGCTTGATTCTGACCAGTCGTCCTCTTTCTCTTCCTGTCGTGTTTCGGGAACGGTGTAATCAGGTGGCATAAAATGCCGGTTCATTTTGATCATGGTCAATCTCTCCACATTTTGAGGTGAGAGATTGGTCGGTCTCACTATAATAACTGCACCAGCTGCACTGAACACACGTTAAGCAGACAAGCTGACTATGGAACAAGCCAGAAACATTATTGTCAGCCTGCTGAGCTCTGGCCATTGGCACATCTTCCCAGATCAATGCACATATGGGTTTTGATACACATACAACTCTTTTGGGTCATCCAGATAATCCTGGAACATCCTCTAAATGGTAATTGGTGCTGCCACTTGCTCGATGGCTTTTTCCTTCGCCTCTACATTAGACTTAAGACCTGACACTTGAAACCAAGCTAATGCAGCGGTTAGGTCCGATTCTTCTGTTGCTGTTGTTGCTGTTTTTGTTGTTGGTGGAGTTGGTGGATGTAAGACAAGAGTGCCCTCTCTTTGAAGTTGAAGGCAGTACCCTAGATCTGCGGAGTGGGACTCTAAGTTCCAGCCATCTTCTTCCAGTTCTCCTGCTTGCTCAACCATCCACCTCTTGTATTGTGAAACACCCCCTTCAGAAACAGGAATGAGAGTGGAAAGGATTTTTTTGTAGCGTGGATCAAGTAGGGTGGCACAGACGCACTCTTTGAAGAAGATAATGTCATTTTGCAGCCGTGTATTACAAATCAACCGATAGCTTAGGCTCTCAACCAAGGCATGCACTTCTGTATTTTCAATCGCACCTCCGAATGTCAGCCTTTCAGACACCTTCGTTAGCTGTTCCTCTAGCAGATGCAATAACGGGATAGCTTGGCCAATTGTACTGTCCTGCTTGCTAACTTCCTGTGTCAAAAACTCAAAAGGGAGCAGCATCTGTTTGAGGCATTTGACTAGGTGCCATTCGTCCGCATACATGGTCATAGCTTTCCCAATTGCATCAGCTCCTCTTTGAATGACATAGTCATTGATCTGTTTGTACTGCTCAAACAGACGTTGCAACACATAATAGTTTGTGTTCCAATGTGTTCGCCCCTGCTATATCATGGATTTAACTGGTACTCTGTTACCATGCTGAATAATCTCCAACTTTTTCCAGGCTTGAAAAGAATGGCTGAAATGAGTGCAGATGCATCTGCAGGTGGTCAGTATACTGTTGACTATATCTTCATTTTAAAGAAAGTCGTGCACAACCAGGTTGATGCAGTGTGCCAAACACATGACCCTGAAATAGCCACCATCTGCCATGGCCCTGACTATGCTACTGCCATTGTCTCTGGCAAGAAATCCAATTTGACGACCTCCGGGTGGCAGCCATTCAGGCACCTCGCTATTAAATTCGTCCAAGCTGTATGTGTTATTACTCCATGGTAAACATGGCTTCTGTTGCATGCCGCAGAATGCTCTTCCAAATTTCTTCAGGGCCAAGACCTGTAGACAGCTTTTCTTTTACCCCCACAAAAGAGATCCAGTATGCATTGATGCACATGTAATCAGTCGCCTGACAACTGGTCCACATATCTGTCATCAAGTGGATAGTGTGAACAACACTTTGCTGCAAAGCTTGTCCAACTAATTGCAGCCTGCCATGATGCAGCATTGGAACAGCAATTCTAGCAAGATACTTGGAACCAACTTGGAACCTTCCATTTCAGGCAAAGTGCTGCCACAAACTCTAGGTATCCCACTCTCTCCACAAAAGAAAAAGGGAGGAGGTACATTGCTAACATTTTTGTCAGCTTCCCATTGCACAAATGTGCCATTGGGTGTTTGTGGTCTTAGGGCCCCTCCTGTCTAAACATGCCTGTAATTGTGGTGTGGATTTTCTTCTTTTGTGGGGACACTGATGGAGGCGACTTTTGAGATGTAGGGGGTAGTAAACTCAATGCACGTTGTGGTGCAGTCAGGTTTTCTGGAACTTTTCTATTCCCTTGCCTCTCCTGGTGTCTCCCAGACTCTGCAGGGGCCCACTCATCATCATCAGAAGTAGTGCTTGGAGAAGATGATAGAGTAGTACCCTTCCATTTTCTTGCTGGAGATCTGTGAGCCATTGATTCTAAAAGAAGAGGTTCTTGCTTGCAGGAAGAGCAAACACCTGTTCTGCTCCAACTTCAGGAAGATCTGGCTGTGGCTGCAGTCCACTTTGCTTTGTTTCCTGAAGTGATTGGGTACTATTTTGCAAAGGAACAAATCCAATTCAACATCACTGCTTGTCGACGTCACCATGATTGCAGTGGCTGCCTCATTGACTGACATGGTCTTGGACTTAGTTTAGACTGGTGCTGTTGATGCGGGAGTGCTGTTCCCTGGTTCCTCCCTGGAGGCCGGTGTGGCAGGCACACATCTCCCGAAAAAAGTTGCAGTTGGCATGCCACTGGAGGAAAGCTGCTTCTTCTTCTCACTGGCAACTTTCTTGGGAGCAACTTTCTTTGGGGCCATCCTCAGCTCTAGGTTGGCAGTGGCACTAACATGCACAAGCCAAAGAGTTTGGTGGACCGAAGTAACTGTAAGGCCTTCTCTTTGGCAGTACTGCAGGTGATGTGGGATCTCTTCTCTTGCACACCTAAAAACAACCAAGAAAGCAAAACATGTAGTTAGTGAAACATGGTAATTTTGCAGGTTGAAATAGTACAGACAAATACAATCTTAGTGTGGTTGGTTACTTATGTAATAAATACCAATGTATTCAAACATCATAAAGGCAAACCACACCATAAAAAAACCTACATTTCAAATCAGAAAGCACAATAGGCAGATCTAGCCCTTTGCTTTATCTCCATCTATTTTAAAGGAGACACCTGGGGTTGTCAGAGAGAGGTGCATGGGTAAATGGAATAATCCATTAAATAACCTATGGCAGCAAGGTGGTCCAGGATAAATGTAATAATCATTAACAAAATGAATTATGCTGTTGATTTGTCTGCAGGGCTCCGCAGCCAGGGTATCCTGGAGGAAATGGAATCACAACTAAAGAAATTGAATACTGTAGTGCAGCTGTGCGTCTTTGGTAGATGGATGGATGGATGGGTGGATGGAGGAATGGTTGGATGGATGGATCAAGTCAAAATGCAGAATTAGTTAAAATAAAATTAAAAGTAGATTTTTTTAAAAACTAAAATATAAAAATAAAAAAATAAAACTGAAACTAAAAAAAATAAAAATCAAAATATAAAATAAAGTAATAAATATGCCTATGGCAAAAGGGACACTGTCTGGAAGGTCATAAAGGCTGCCATTCACATGATCAAACAACAACAGCAGCAAGGAGGCATGGCAAACAAAAGACGAGTGCGAGCCTATGGCAAGGGACAGAGGCTGGATGGACAAAGTGGCTGCCAGTCAGCCATATGGTCAAACAACAATAACAAGTAGCAAGGAAGCATGGCGAACAAAGGACACATGCAAGCCCATGGTAAAGGACATTTGCTGCATGTACAAAATGGCTGCCAGACAGCCACATTGTCAAAAAACAGCAACAAGGAGCAAGGATGCATGACAAACAAACAACACATGCAAGCCTATGGAAAGGGGACACTACTTGCATGAACAAAAAATGTCTTTCAGCCACATGGTCAAACAATAGCTACAAGGAGCAAGGAGAACAAAGAAGAACACATGCAAGCCTATGGCAAAGGGACACTAGCTGGATGGACAACATGGCTGCCAGCCACATGGTCAAAAAGAAAAACTACGAATAAGGAGGCATGGGGAACAAAGAACACATGCAAGCCAATGGCAAAAGGACACTGGCTGGATGGACAAAATGGCCACCAGCCACATGGTCAAACAACAACTGCAAACAAGGAAGCATGGAGAACAAAGAACACATGCAGGCCTATGTACAGAAAATGCCTCCTGGTGACACTGTATGGAGAACAAAGAGAAATGGTGGACGATGTCACCACACACACGCACATACACTCACACACTGGCCACAAGGAGGCATGCTGATGGTAACACTAAAGAAAAGTGACCAACATTAATTCAGCAATGGAAAACATTAAAAAATGAACTGACATATTACAATTTCACAACACACATCCTCCCATACAATCAATTATTACCTGACAACATATACACATTTTGCAAAACAAAATATGAAATGCAAACAATAGGAAACATTGTTAAGTACACAAAACAGCATAGCACAATAACATACACTGACCCACATAACTGAAAGATAACAGGTAGCAAAATGAGTGCCTAACAACCACAGTAAAACACATCCACATTACATTGCAATAATGCAGTGCAAAAGCACAGTACCCTAAAAAACAACAGCACATCCTCTACAAAATGGCACACTGCAAATACACACAAACTTTCCTGTCATCCATTATTACCTTTAGAAACCCGCTTTCATTAAAAAGTGCTAAAAAAAAGGTTTGCATTTGCACCAAAGTCTGCCATAACATACCATCAAAGAAATTAGATAGTGAAGTGCAAAAAAGTGTTGTGTATGCTTCTGTGGTGAACTGATATAAGTGACTAGATGCACAATAGCGTTTAGTAAACATTGTGCATTTGGGCCCAGATTTACTAAGATTTAGCATCAGGTTTGCATCACTTTTACGGCACAACTCTAATACAAAACTCGTTTTGGCATTTACCAAGCCACACAAAGTATATTTGCTTAGCTTTGCATGGTTTAGTAAATAAAATGTGTTAAGCTTGGGTGATATTCCTCCCAACATTTTGCCTTACTCCTCTTTTTCTGACATCACTTTTTCTGGTATTCGGACTCTGCAACCAGTGCTAAAATGATTGTCCTCTCTCCTCTAGACATGGTAATAGTAACTTAACCCCAATTGACATATTTAATTTACTTATAAATCCATAGGAAAGTGGCACTATATGTGCCCGGGCCTGTAAATTAAATGCCACCAGTGGGCCAGGAGCACTGGTTGTACCACCAACTTCAGTAGTGCTTTAAAGTTTCAGGCCTGCCATTGCTAAGCCTGAGTGTGCAGCGTTAACTGCATTCGACCTGGCAAAATACACCTTTTGCCAGGCCCAAACCTTCCTTTTCAATCCATATATAACACCCCTATTGAAGACCCTACATAGCCCATAGGACAGGGTACAATGTATTTAAACAGTAAGCCATGAATGTTTAAGTTTTACATGTTCCGAAAACTCTCAAGTTTGTTTTTCACTACTGTGAGGCCTATGTGTACCATAGGCTAACACTGAAGTGGCCTTATTACATTTTATAAGTGTAACTCCTTCAAGTCAGATGTCTCTAGAATCAAAATTTAAAAACTTATCTTATGATGAGGTTGGGTTTTAAATTGCAATTCTGAAAATTCAATTTTTAGAAAGTTTGCATTTTCTTGTATTAGCTATTTGGTGACTGCAGCCTATCTCTGGTCACATGGCTGGGTGCAGTTGACATTTGAGCTTTGTATTTTCCTCCTAGACAGCCACACACAATGGGAGCTTAGGTATGACTGGATGTACCATCAATGGCAGGATGGGCAGGAGGAGCTGCGGAAACCCTCACTTAAACCTGAATCGGCTGTGTCCTTTCTCCAGTCAAAGGGCTTAACAACCCTGCATTGTCACTCCAGTTAGCTTGGAGCCAGTGCAAGGGAGGCAAGGAATTCCTTGCACTTCAAAGCCACTGTCTAGAGGTTTCTCCCGCCTTCCAGAACCAAAGCACTGGGTATAACTACTGGACCGCAGACACAACCACTTCAGTACACTTCTGGGCCTGTGGATGCTCTGACTGGTGTGTTGCTGAAGGACTGCCACTCTCCTGGGCTGCAATCTGCCTGAATCCTGCTTTGCTGTGCTGACCTGCTGCTTGCTGGCATGCTGGTTGAATGAGAAGGTCTGGATCTGCCTCTCATGACCCCGGAACCCAAAGTGACTCCAAGGTCTAGTTGGCTGGCCTTTCTATCTGATGCCCCAGGGACATTCCAGGCTTCTGACAACCTTGCATCTGCACCTGGACTCTGCCATCCGTGAGTCTGCCCTACCAACTAGTGCCAACCCAGTCTTGGACTATTGGAAGTGGACCTAAGGTACTCTGCAAGCCTGTGGATTCATAGGAACCAAAGCATCCCCTCTGCTGCATGGTGCAAACTGGAGCAGAACTGACGCATTCCCACTGCTGCATGGATTGTACCCTTAAAAAGACTTGCATTGCTGCTATAACCCACACCAACTTTGGAGCAGTTGCTACATGACACTTCCCTGTGCAGGTCCTCACCTCTCTCATCAATGGCATCCTCGATGACCACGATGGTCTCCACATTGCAGCCTTGCTGCTCTTTGGAACCTACGCATCTCCTGACTGCACATGGCGTTTCGGATGTCGCATCGCAAGCCCCATCAACTGGATCCTAAGTATTGATGCAACAGGATCTCGCAGCTCACCCTTGCTGATCTTGGAACTGACGCATTGCCTTGACTGCAAGACGCATCTTTGACGCAATGCTCCGCAAACCAGGATTGAAGATAAATTTGTTCAGCAGGCATATCTGGGTCCCTGTAGCCAGTCATTACTTTATTGCGGTCGGCCTGAACTTGTGACTTTTTCCCAGACTGGTGTGACCAGATATACACATTCTGCACTTTATACCATTTAGTGCAATTTTTTGGAAAACTTTAAAATTCAATATTTTCTACTGATTGCATTGTTGTTGTTTAGGTCTTGTTTTATATATTAAAATGTATCTGATTGTCTAACTCTGTTATGGACTCTTTGTTTGATGTGTAGTCACTGTGCTACTGTTTGAAGTGTTGCACAAATACTTTACGCATTGCCTATAGTTCACTTCTCTGTGCCAAGCTACCACGGGGATGAGCACAGGTTAACTTGCGGCGTGCTTTTGCCTTACCCTGACAAGGACTGTGATTGTTGCTTGACCAAGGCTCACACCCCAGTTGACCAACAACCCATTTTCTTACACAGTGTAATGCAAGGCAGGGAATAGCAGTTCATTATTATTGTACATTGGATAGGCATTTCAGGAGTGGAGAATGGGTGTTCCCAGGCATCCATCCATGTATTTTGTCACAAATCCAGGTATGCAAAGACTTGTAAACCTGGGTTAGCGTGGAAATGGTGTACTTACTCAACAGAGGCAGAATAAGGAGAAATATCTTTGTGTCCTTGTCACTTCCTCTTTTAGTATGTGCTTCATTCTACAGCACACACAGGGGAATATGCCACTAAGGATTGTTTTTGTGCTGGAAAGTATTGCTTTATGCACAAAATCAATCCTGCCTGTAACACAGGCACCCTTGTAAAATGGTGCACTGTGCCTGCATTGGTGCTAGCTAGCAGACAGTGCTCCAGTACTGGGAGAGAGCAGATCTGCGCTATGACACATTTCTATTTTCTCCCTTCCAGGCAATGCAGCAAAGCAAGTTGCTTTGTTGCTTTGCATGAAAGAATAGTAAATCTCCCCCTCTGCCTTTCAGAATTTAGTCTAGGAATGATGCATACTGTTTAGTTATCGTACTTATTAAAAGGATGAAGGCTAATAGTAAAGTCTATTGCTGTAGCATTTTTAAAACGGAGATACTGTATAAACAACTCAATAGTTTAACTGCCTGTATCTTTCACTTTCTATGGCAGGGCAACAGATCAATCAGACAGGTTCTGACATAAAGATTGTATTTCCCATAACAGCAGGACATATATTTACGTTGTTAGCCTTTCTGCTTACTGCCAATAAAGACAGCAAGCGGGTTTTGGGCATTTTAAACAACAAGACAGCTATTTATCTTGCCTCAAGGAACATTATTTGTCTGTTCTTCAGACACATAAAAACAGAAACGTTTGAATTATTTTCAAGATCTTGTAAACATGATAGCTGTCAAAATTGAAACTCGTTTATTCTGTCACACAGCATTAAAGAGCGTTGAGGGGTAAGCGCAATAGTCTGTCTGCAGCTGTTTCATTAGGAGAGAATTGGGGTGCAATAGCATATGTGCCTGCTGGACACTAGTTTTACAGAAGAGGACACAGACACTTGTGCAGACCCTTCAGTAATCATATTGTGGCAGCGCTAAATATGCACTGGCGCAATTTCAATCACAATGGGGCATTCCCTTATTTGCATGTGGGCACTGGTCCATGCAAGTGAAGAAATCCTTTGCATCCTTGCCATATTATAGAAGCAGGCAAATAGGCTCTCTCTGGCTCTGTGCCATGAAAAGGTGGCACAGTCAGCATGGCCCCCGAGTGCACCGTTTGCAAGGGGTGGAAGGAAGTTACAGGGACCACCTCCCAGACTACTCCTTGCTGATGGGTGCAGTTGCTGACTCTACCCACCTGCTGGGGTAACCTTGGCCCTCTTTCCAATGCAGGCTGAGTTGCTGCTTTCATGGCTAAAAAGTGGTTGGAAGCTTCTAGCCTCCAGCCCTTCTTTCAAAAAACTTACACTAGACCCTGATGACTTTGCCAACTACTGGCCCATCACTCACTTACCATTCATTGGCAAGATCATTGAACAAATGTCCATATTTAACTCCAAGATCAAATTAATGCAAACCATCTGCTGCATGACTACCAAACTGTCTTTTGATCATGTTGCAGCATGGAAACCTCTACCTTACACATTGTAAATGATATCCTCCTGACCACAGATGAAGATAACCCTTGCCTCCTGATAATGCTAGAATTCTCGGTTGCTTTTGACACAGTTGACCATACCTCCTGATATGCATCCTTGAGTCTCAAATGGGATTCACTTGCTTCACTGGTTCTCCCACTACCTTTCCAGGTGACACCACTTTGTTCATATGACACCTTTAGGTCCCACAAGATCCCTATCACCTGCAGAGACTCCCATGGTGCCAAACTGTTCTAGGTCACCTTCAGCCTCTACATGGGGCCGCTTGGTCTTCTATTCACAGATAAATGCATCAAGATTCACCAATAAGCGAATGAGACACAACTCTGCTTGAAAGTATCCTTCAGACTTTCAGTGCATCAAACACTGCTTGCATGTCCAGTGCCTATCTGAAGCTCACCCCTGTCAAGCCAGATTTGCTGTTAGCTGTCAAGAACAGCAAACAGGATACAGTAAAAACATGGCTCAATGACATGAACTTTGAGGGCTTTTAACCCTAACTTTCACTGAAAGCCAAGCCACGCTGGACACCAACCTCATCTCCAAGAATCACATTGCAATTTTCTTTTCTTTTTTTTAACCTGGGACCAGCTATCTCTTTTAAAGAAAGTGAAACTGTTTCTTGTAAAAAGCAACTTCAGAACTGCTCTTCAAGCTCTTGTACTTTCACATCTGGTTTGTGGTAGCACCCTGATCCATGGCTTACCAAATTCCACACTGGCACACCACAATGGCATGCACATCTGATTCAGTGCTTGTAGAACTATAATAACATCACCCCCATCATGATGGAACTCCATTGGCTCCCCATTGCTGGTCTGCACCATTTTTCAAAACAGTTGAGCCAATTACAAAGCCATTACGACCAGGACTCCTTGTCAGGGCCGGCTTGAGGGTGGTATAACAGATGTGCCATACTATGAGCTAACCTGGAAGGGGGCACTGATCTCAGGGGATACTGTGTTTAGCAATAACTTACGATTTAAAAGCACCTTTTGCAAAGTTCCTTGTGCATCCAGCTTTCAGGCATCAATAAAAATGTCAAGACAACGATCATGTTCCTGCTAGAGAGAGAGCAGAGTTTTGTCTAGTGGCAATTATGACTCACAATAAGAGTGTTATTATGCCTGCTGCAAATACCAGATCTGCATGTTATGTGAATAGCTGAATGGATTAATAAAGCAAGCCTTTACCAGCTCTTTAAAACAAATGAAATGAATGTGCCAGAGGGGCTATGGAGAGGTGAGGGACACTTTTGACAGGTAGTAATGAGAATCCTTGGGGAGGTCAAGAGTGGGGTGCCACATATGATTGCCATCCGGCACTAAAGCTGACCCTGTTCCCTGTTATTTGCAGGAAAGCTCACAGCATCAGATGGTTCGTAGCACACTAAAGATTGCAGACTAAGACGTGTAAAAAAAAAGAAATACAAAATGAGTAGGCAGCCTTTCCCATCTATGCATCCAGGATCTAACACAACACTCCCCAAAACTGATCCAATTTGGGAAAGCATAGAAGACTCATCTCTTTAAAAAACACTACATCACAATTCATAAACAGCCCAAAAAACGAGTTACTGCTCCTATCACTCTCTGTTTTTATGCTTATCTTTGACCGTGTAGAGTGCTCCGCTGCCTTTTGGCTAAGTTTGCACTACAGAAATACCACAGTAAATAAATGCTTATTTAACGAGTTAATAAGGTATATGAAGCAACGCCACCTTTTCTGCACAGTTTTGTTTTTTATTCTGTGCACTCCCCTTTTGAAGATGGTTAAATTAGCTATCCCTAGGATATATGTGTATGTGTGTGTGTGTGTTTGTATGTGTGTGCGTGTGTGTGTGTATATATATATATATATATATATGTGTATATATATATATATATATATATATATATATATATATATATATATATATATATATATATATATATATATATATATATATATATATTTATATATACATGTGTCCCTAGGACAAAGAAATGGAATTCAAGGATCAGTTGACTGACATCCTGTGTGGCTACATGGATACCACAAGCTGCAAGGGGACTTTTTTCTGAAGGGATGAGTTGACCAGTATGAAGTGGACCAGGACTGGAACTTGCTGGTGGGCTCTACTGAAGTGAGTCCAGGCACATAAGTGCAGTCCCCAATATCCTGGGAGCCTTAAAAGTGAACCAGAGGAATTGCTTTAGAGCCCTGAAAAGTGGGGATTTACTAAACTTTTGAACTTCCAAGACCTCTGGAGCCACCAAAGGGACACCTTGGAAAAGGTGTCCAAACTCTATGCACCTTTCTCTGATTATAGCTTCAGACTTTCTCTGTTGCAGTATTTTCAGCTGCATTTAAAAGACTAAGGCCCTAATTATGACCCTGGTGGTGAGTGATAACGTGGCGGTAATACCACCAATAGGCTGGTGGTAAGTACCACCAAATGATGACCATGGTGGTGATAACTCCCATAGACAGCCAATGTACCACACCAACTGCCAGGGCAGAAACAACACCCACCACGGGAGTAGCTGCCAACAGCCAGGCGGAAGACAAAGTACCATCCACCATATTTTGACCCTGCAATCTGCCACCTTTTCATGGGAGACACAGGGAAGAACAACGCTGCTGTGGAACCTGAACTACAAGTTTTCCTGATGATCTTCTACGTAATGCTCCACCTGGAACACCATCACCGATAAAGACGATGACGGTGAGTGCAGCCACCTAGCACACAAGGGGGAGAGGGAGAAAACAAGAGTGACACACGCACCATTCTCACACACACCATACACACAACCAGCGGCACACAAAAAACAATTTGTCCCCGAAAAACGGCAGAATAATGAAAGGACAACAGGAATGGACAAAAGTGATTGTAATCCAATCAGCATCTAAAAAACAAACATGATTTGTCAATTAAATTGATATGTACACATGTACACAAAGGGACGCTGCCCAGTTCATTGTTCAAAGGGCCCACATGGCCACAGGGCACAATCTAAGGCCCAACTCGAATCCTGACCTCATCTGGATAGATCTCTGCAGGGGCATCAGTTTACAAATGGGCAGGTACGTCAAGGGTGTTGGGGGGTACCTCAGCCGGATGCGGGAACATGCCCCCTGGCTCTGGGTGGGGCTCCATGCCCATTGCTCTCTCCTGGGAAGTGCAAGGCCACAGTTTCTGGAATGGGTGACTTGCCCACTGGTTCTGGAGTGGGCAACTTGCCGATTTCTCTGTCCTGGGGAGTGCAAGGCCACAGTGTATGGAGTGGGTGACTTGCCCACTGGTTCTGGAGTGGGCAACTTGATGATTGCTCTGTCCTGGGGAGTGCAAGGCCACGGTCTCTGGAGTGGGTGACTTGCCCACTGGTTCTGAAGGTGGCAACTTGCTGATTGCTCTGTCCTGGGGAGTGCAAGGCCACAGTCTATGAAGTGGCTGAATTTCACACTGGTTCTGGAGGGGGCAACTTGCCATTGGTCTGTCCGCGAGTGCAAGACCATAGTCTCTCAGGTGGGTGACTTTCCCACTGGTTCTGGAGGGGGCTCCATGCCCATTTCTCTGTCCTGAGGAGTGCAAGGCCACTGTCTCTGGAATGGGTGACTTTCCCACTGGTTCTGGAGGGGGGAACCTGCCCATTGTTCTGTCTTGGGGAGTGCAAGGCCACAGTCACTGGAGTGGGTGACTTTCCCACTGGTTCTGGAGGGGGCAAATTGCCCATTGCGCTGTCCTGGGGAGTGCAAGGCCACAGACTCTGGAGTGGGTGTCTTTCCCACTGGTTCTGGAGGGGCAACTTGCCCACTGCTCTGTCCTGCATAGTGCAAGGCCACAGTGTCTCAGGTGGGTGACTTGCCCACTGTTCTGGAGGGGGCAAATTGCCCATTGCTCTGTCCTGGGGAGTGCAAGGCCACAGTCTCTGGAGTCGGTGACTTGCCCACTGGTTCTGGAGTGGGCAACCTGCCCATTGCTCTGTCCCTGGGAGTGCAAGGCCACAGTCTCTGGAATGGGTGACTTTCCCACTGGCTCTGGAGGGGGCAACGTGCCCATTGCTCTGTCCTGGTCAGTGCAAGGCCACAGTCTCTTGAGTGGGTGACCTCCCCACTGGTTCTGGAGGGGGCAACTTGCCCATTGCTCTGTCCTGGGGAGTGCAAGGCCACAGTCTCTGGAGTGGGTGACTTTCCCACTGGTTCTAGAGGGGGCAAGTTGTCCATTGCTCTTTCCTAGGAGCGCAAGGCCACAGTCTCTCAGGTGGGTGACTTGCCCACTGGTTCTGGAGGGGCCTCCATGCCCATTGCCCTGTCATGGGGAGTGCAAGGCCACAGTCTCTGGAGTGAGTAACTTTCCCACTGGTTCTGGAGGGGGCAACTTGCCCATTGCTCTGTCCTGGGGAGTGCAAGGTCACAGACTCTGGAGTGGGTGACTTGATCACTGGTTCTGGATTGGGCAACTTTCCCATTGCTAAGTCCTGGGGAGTGCAAGGCCACAGTCTCTGTAGTGGGTGACTTTCCCACTGGTTCTGGAGGGGGCAACTTGCCATTGCTCTGTCCCAGGAAGTGCAAGGCCACAGTCTATGGAATGGGTGACTTTCCCACTGGTTCTGGAGGGGGCTCCATGCCCATTGCTCTGTGCTTGGGAGTGCAAGGCCACAGTCTCTGGAGTGGGTGTCTTTCCCACTGGTTCTGGAGGGGGCAACTTGCCCATTGCTCTGTCTTGGGGAGTGCAAGGCCACAGTCTCTGGAGTGGGTGACTTGCCCATTGGCCTCTCCTGGGGAGTGCAAGGACACAGTCTCTGGAGTGGGGGACTTTCCCACTGGTTCTGGAGGGAAAGTTGCCCATTACTCTGTCCTAGGGAGTGCAAGGCCACAGTCTCTAGAGTGGGTGACTTTCCCACTGGTTCTGGAGGGGGCTCCATGCCCATTGCTCTGTCCTGGAGAGTGCAAGGCCACAGTCTCTGGAGTGGGTGACTTCCTCACTGGTTCTGGAAGGGGCTCCATGCCCATTGCTCTGTCCTGGGGAGTGCAGGGCTACAGTCTCTGAAGTGGGTGACTTTCCCACTGGTTCTGGATGGGGCAAGTTGCCCATTGCTGTGTCCTGGGGAGTGCAATGCCACAGCCTCTGGAGTGTGTGACTTGCTCACTGGTTCTGGAGTGGGCAACTTGCCCATTGCTCTGTCCTTGGGAGTGCAAGGCCACAGTCTCTGGAGTGGGTGACTTTCCCACTGGTTCTAGAGGGGGCAAGTTGTCCATTGCTCTTTCCTAGGAGCGCAAGGCCACAGTCTCTCAGGTGGGTGACTTGCCCACTGGTCCTGGAGGGGGCTCCATGCCCATTGCCCTGTCATGGGGAGTGCAAGGCCACAGTCTCTGGAGTGAGTAACTTTCCCACTGGTTCTGGAGGGGGCAACTTGCCCATTGCTCTGTCCTGGGGAGTGCAAGGTCACAGACTCTGGAGTGGGTGACTTGATCACTGGTTCTGGATTGGGCAACTTTCCCATTGCTAAGTCCTGGGGAGTGCAAGGCCACAGTCTCTGTAGTGGGTGACTTTCCCACTGGTTCTGGAGGGGGCAACTTGCCATTGCTCTGTCCCAGGAAGTGCAAGGCCACAGTCTATGGAATGGGTGACTTTCCCACTGGTTCTGGAGGGGGCTCCATGCCCATTGCTCTGTGCTTGGGAGTGCAAGGCCACAGTCTCTGGAGTGGGTATCTTTCCCACTGGTTCTGGAGGGGGCAACTTGCCCATTGCTCTGTCTTGGGGAGTGCAAGGCCACAGTCTCTGGAGTGGGTGACTTGCCCATTGCCCTGTCCTGGGGAGTGCAAGGACACAGTCTCTGGAGTGGGGGACTTTCCCACTGGTTCTGGAGGGAAAGTTGCCCATTACTCTGTCCTAGGGAGTGCAAGGCCACAGTCTCTAGAGTGGGTGACTTTCCCACTGGTTCTGGAGGGGGCTCCATGCCCATTGCTCTGTCCTGGAGAGTGCAAGGCCACAGTCTCTGGAGTGGGTGACTTCCTCACTGGTTCTGGAAGGGGCTCCATGCCCATTGCTCTGTCCTGGGGAGTGCAGGGCTACAGTCTCTGAAGTGGGTGACTTTCCCACTGGTTCTGGATGGGGCAAGTTGCCCATTGCTGTGTCCTGGGGAGTGCAATGCCACAGCCTCTGGAGTGTGTGACTTGCTCACTGGTTCTGGAGTGGGCAACTTGCCCATTTCTCTGTCCTTGGGAGTGCAAGGCCAGAGTCTCTGGAGTGGGTGACTTTCCCAGTGGTTTTGGAGGGGGCAACTTGCCCATTGCTCTATCCCAGGAAGTGCAAGGCCACAGTCTCTGGAGTGGGTGACTTTCCCACTGGTTCTGGAGGGGGCTCCATTTCCATTGCTGTGTCCTGGGGAGTGCAAGGCCACAGTCTCTGGAGTGCGTGACTTTCCCACTGGTTCTGGAGGGGGCAACTTGCCGATTGCTTTGTCCTGGGTAGTGCAAGGCCACAGTCTCTCAGGTGAATGACTTGTCCCCTGCTTCTGGAGTAGGCAACTTGCCCATTGCTCTGTCCTGGGGAGTGCAAGGCCACAGTCTCTCAGGTGGGTGACTTGCCCACTGGTTCTGGAGGGGGCAACTCATACAGCAGCCCCTGGAGGGTGGCATACATGGCATCTGCTGGCAGTGTCGGCTGCAGTGTTGTGGTGGATGGAGGTGCCTCCTGGGCAGCCTCTGGAGTTGCTGATGGCTGCAGTGTTGTGGTAGATGGATGAGCCTACTGGGCAGCCTCTGCAGTTGCTGATGGTGGCAATTCATCATCTGGCAGTGGGGGGCTCCGTGACAGCTGGTGGTAGTGGAGGTGTCACCCTGACAGCATCCACTGGAGTAGAGGGCTTTGTCTGCTCCATTACATGGGGCGTGGATCCTTTACCCTTCCTGGCAGGGGTGGATGACCTCTTCACCTTCCTGGATTGAGGTGCAGGCTCCTTCCCCTTCTTTCCGGGTGGTGCAGGCTCCTTCCCCTTCTTGCCTGTATGTGCAGCCTCCTTCCCCTTCTTTGGAGGTGGGTATCCTTACTACCATGAGTAGGTGGTGCTACCACTGTCCCAATGGACTGTTTGGCTGAGGTGCTGGGCTGGGTCTTTGGTACCCTGCTCATATAGGCAGGACAGGGGGGAGGGGAAGGAAAGGGGTCAAGTTGGGAAAGGAAAAGCTTTTTAGGGACGTTGGGTCGGGAGGAGTAATGGGAGTGGAGGTTGAGGGAGTGGTTGTAGGAAGTGTATGTCTGCTGGATTTGGGTGCAGGGGCTGTATGCTAATTTGAGGTTGATAACTGTTGAGTGTGTGAGTGCTTGTGTTTGTGTCCTTTAGGAGGGGGTACAGACAGGATGGGAGAGGACAGAGGGGACGCGTGCATGGCTGTTGTGGAGGTGTCTGCCAGTGACTTGTGTGTTCTGTTTGGTGTTGTGATGCTGGTGGTGGATGTTGATGTATTGCATGCAGGTGTGAGTGTGGACGTGACTGGGAAGGAGGTGGAGGAGGTGGAGGAGGAGGAGAATTGGGAGACAGTGGAGGCAGTGGATGTTCTCATGTCTGCAACTGTATGGTGTTTGCGTGAGTGCTTATGGGATGAAGTGTGGTGCTTGTGTTTCCCTGCAACACTCTTGGGTGTTGTCTTGTGTGCATGCGCGTCTGTATGTGCACCTGGGATGGGTTGGGGTTGAGGAGAATGGGACAGGGGATTGGAAGTTGGAGTTGGGACGGTAGAAACAGGGACAATGGCTGCTATCAGAGAGGAGGCCAGAGCGTGAATCAATCTCTGCTGGGCCGCCAATCCACCGTGAATGCTCTCCACAAATGCATTTCATTGCTGCATCTGGGATGCCAGCCCCTGGATGGCATTCGCAATGGTTGACTTCCCTAAAGAGATGGATCTCAGGAGGTCAGTAGCTTCCTCACTCCGTGCAGCAGGGCTCACCGGGGCCTGAGGTGCCTGGGGCAAAGGAGATGCCCACCCTCCTGGGTGAGCAGGCACGGGCAACTCGCTGACGGGCTGCTGGGAGGGAGGTGCTGGTATGGGGGTGGTGGCTCTACCTGCAGCTGGGGTGGTCCCTCACCACCAGGGAGCTCCCATTGGAGGAGGTATCTGAGTCTGTGTTGTCTCCTCCAGTCTCCGCCGTGGTGCTCCCCTCTCCCTCCCTCTCACTTGTTCCCTCGGCATCAGTGGACTCTGGCTCCTGGGTCCTGTGGGATGCAGCTCCTTCTGTCGCCGGTGCCCCTGCTTCTCCACCAGATGATGCTTATGCACGCAAGGACAGGATAACATAACAAGAAAGGGGGGGAGAGAGACAAACGATACATTGGGTCAATGACTGCACCAACACCACTATTGGCATACACTTCACCGTCACACACAGGGAACAGGCTTAAGCACTATGCATTGCACTACCAGTGATAGTCAGGCTAGTCACTAAGGCAAGATGAGGACCACACACCGCCAACTGCAGCACTCCTGGGACCCACAATGCCCTGCTCACAAGCTAGGTTACCTCTATTTGCCATACACCCATTACCCTTCAGATGACCCATGGTGCAATGTCTGGCCTGGCCTTAGGGGCACCCACTAACACACATCCACCACCTGGATACCACCTCACTAGCCAAAACATGTAATGATACCCACTGTACTCACCCCCTTGTGGCTGCTGTGATTCCCTCAAGCGCGCATCTGCTCGTGGTAGGCCACTGCCAGTATGCGGGTCAGGGTCCGACGGGCACCCCTTCCTCGTTTGGAGGCCATTCCCACCTGGGCCTCCACGGTCTTCCGTGCCCAGCGTCTCAGGTCCTCCACCATTTCTGACAGTGGGTTCTCAGCCTGCCATAGACCCCCAGGGTCCGCACGTCCTTGGCGATGGTACGCCATATTTCCTTCTTTTGATGGGTTCTGACCTGAAGAGGCAATACAGACAGGAAAACACCATTAAACAAAGAGTCCAGCCTGTCACACAAATGGCCCACTATACCCGTTTCCATCAACTTTGGAACACACATAGCCCAGCGTACAACATGTACACTGCCACAAGACATTTCCCTACCCCCAGTGACATGATGCTTGCACACACATCGCCATGCATCCCTCCCACATGCATTATGCCCAAAGTGTACTCACCTGTTGGTCTGGAGGCCCATACAGCTGTCCGTACTGGGGTAGGACCCCATCCACCAGTTGCTCCAACTCCTCCGAAGTGGATGTTGGGCCCTTTCCCCAGTCACACGGGCCATGGTAGGTTCCAGACACAGGTCACAGCAGCACACACAGTGTAGGTGTTCTCCTGTTGAAGGTCAGGAAACAAGTGAGGAATCAGATAGAAAATAGCGGTCGCATCTGACGTAGATCCCCATTGGCCACTGTACTCTATAGAGCCCCATATTATCCAATGAGGAATTGCACGGCGGTGCAAGACTGCCTTCTGCCATGTCGCCCAACATCGGAGGAGTTACCTCACTTCCACCTGTCCCTACATACAGGACAGGCAGTCGCCATTTTAGGGGGGAAAACAGGCATATCGACAACTACTGCGTCACAGATTAAATTGGCACATAATTCGCCATTAACACTGTACCAATACATAAGTGCACCATGTGGACTGCAGTTGTGGTTTTGTTGTTCCAATTATGACAGCCTACTCACTCTTGTGTGTCTTAGATACCTACCACTGCAGATGAATAGGTGGAGACATACCCCCATGTACAGACCCCTGGTGGACTTAGCTACACTGGATGACAGGCACATTATACTCACCTATAGACTGGACAGGGCCACAATCACAGAGCTCTGTGCCCAGTTGGAGCCTGACCTGATCTCATCTATCAGTCATCCGACTGGGATCCCCCTTCTTGTGCAAGTGATATCAGTGCTCCATTTCCTGGCAACAGGTTCTTTCCAAGTAACAGTGGGCTTGGCAGCAGGAATGTCACAACTAATGTTCTCAATAGTGCTGGAAAGAGTGTTGTCTGCCCTGATAAAACACATGTGCAGCTACATTGCTTTCCTGCAGGTGGAAGATTTGGACACTGTGAAGGCAGGATTCTATGCAATGGGACATATCCCCAATATTATTGGGGTGATTGACGGGAAACATATTACATTTGTATCCCCCGGCAGAATGAAAAGATGTTCAGGAATCATAAGAGTTTCCACTCACTGAATGTGAAGATGGTGTGCCTTGTGACTAGTACATCTCCCACGTCACTGCTAAGTATCCTTGGTCGGTGTATGATGCCTTTGTCCTGAGGAATAGCACCATCCCAAATGTGATGGCCCAACTACAGAGACACAGGGTGTGGCTAATAGGTGAGCCTTGGTCCCCACCTACTGTATGTTAGTGTTTGCCTTTGGTGTTGACCCTGTAGGATTGTGTGTGGCTAAATGTTGTCCCTCAATACCTGCAGGTGACTCTGGCTACCCAAACCTATTGTGGCTGCTGACCCCTGTGAGGAATGCCAGGACAAAGGCTGAAGAACAGTATAATGAGGCACATGGGTGAACCAGACGGATCATTGAGAGGGCCTTTGGCCTCCTGAAGGCCAGGTTCAGGTGCCTCCATCTGACAGGTGTATCCCTGTGCTACTCACCAGAGAAGGTTTGCCAGATAGTAGTGGCATGCTACATGTTGCACAACCTGGCCCTCAGACGGCCATGTACCCTTTCTGCAGGAAGAGGAGACAGGAGATGCCCCTGTGGCATCAGTAGACCCTGATGACAGTGAGGATGAAGAGGCTCAGGATGAGGATGTGGACAACAGAACATCAGTTATCCGTCAGTACTTCCAATGACACACAGGTGAGACAGTGCAACTTCACATTTCTACGTCTATTGGTGTATTCTGTGTGGCTGTGGCATGATGGCATTAACTTCCATCTACCTACTGTCACCTATGGTTTGTCACCTTACAGATGTTGTACTGATGTGCTGACTACAGCCAGCTACAGGTCATTATTTCTATGCATCTTTCAATGTACAGTTCATTTGCAATGGATGTAACTGTTTCCATAAATACACATTTTCAACACATGACATACAAATAGTCGGGTTGTGTTCAAGGGTGTTTATTGTAGTGCTAAGAAATTTAGGGTAAGGTGCAATGGATTGGGGTGATGGAGGAAAGTCCAGGGTATTGTTCCAGTCTGTTTGTAGCACAGGTCCAGTGTCCAAGGGGCCATAGGAAAGGGAGCAAGGGCAGTTCAGGGTGGACAAGGTGACTGAGTGGGACACAAGGGGGACAATAAGGAGAGTCTAATTTCCTGGTGGTGGTCTTGGCAAGTGTCTCTGGCTACTGTCTGGGTCGCAGGGAATGTTTGCGGAGTGGTTCACCTTCTGCAGGGGGAGGGGTGCTAGTGACCTGTGGGTCCTGTGGCGGGCCCTTCTGCCCACTAGCGGCAGCAGAAGTGGAGGGCTGGTCAATGGACTGGCTAGTGGTAGGGGCCTGCTGGTGTGCTGTTGCCTCCCTCATGATATTGGCCATGTCTGCCAGCACCCCTGCTATGGAGATCAGGGTGGTGTTAATGGCCTGCAAGTCCTACCTGATCCCCTGATACTGTCCCTCCTGCAGCCGCCAGTTCTCCTGCATGTTGTCAAGGATCTGGCCCATTGTGTCCTGGGAATGTTGATAGGCTCCCAGGATCTCAGAGAGCGCCTCCTGGAGAGCTGGTTCCCAGGTCCTGTCCTCACCCTGACGCACAGGAGTCCTCCCAGTGTCCCTTATGGACTCTGCCTCTGTCCCCTGAACAGTGTGCCCACTGCCACTGACCCCAGGTCCCTGTTTGTTTTGGGGGCGTGGCCTGGGGTCCCTGTACAGGTGGGCATACTGCTGATTGACGTGTCCTGGGGGCAGAGGTGTGGGTACGCTGGGTGGGTGCTGTGGTGTTGGATCCTGATGGGGGAAGCTCTGTGGTGGTCTGTGAGTGGGCTGGGGTGACCAACTGTCCAGTGGTCCCTGATGGGCCAGGTTGTTGGTCAAGATCCTGAAGCCCAGATTTACTGTCATCACTGGGGGCATCTTCTGTTGGGGGGACTGGATAGTCGTGCACCTCTTCTCCACTGAGATTTGCTGGGGTACCTGTGAGTATGTAAGAGATGTATTATGCTTCTTGCTTGTGACATATTGTACATCCCTATCCTCCCCTCTATGGTTGCTTTTGCCCTGCCACCTTTGCTTGTGTATGGTAATGTATTGTAGGATTGTTAGTTCCCCTATACTGTGCACGCTTTGGTGATGGGTGTCCATGCAGAGCTGGGAGGGGTGTCCATGCAGTGGTATGGCATGCAAGGCTTGACGCTGGGGTTAGTCATATGTGTAGGTGCAGTGTCTGGGAGTGGAGTGATGGGAGTGAGGGTGAGGGTGTGAGATGGCATGCAGGTATGGGGGAGTGATAGGTAGTAAATGTTGACATACCATTGTCCAGTGCTCCGGCTACTCCAGTGAGTCCCTCAGGATGCAGTATTGCCAGTACCTGCTCCTCCCATGCTCTGAGCTGTGGGGGAGGAGGAGGGGGGTCACTGCCAGGCATCTGTATGGTGAGCTGGTGCCTTGCTGCTATGGAACATACCTTCCCCAGTAGGTTGTTCCACCTCTTCTTGATGTCCTACCTTGTTCTTTGTTGCTGTCCCACAGCGTTCACCCTGTCCACATTTCTCCGCCACAGCTTCATCTTCCTTGCAATGGATATTTGCTGTACCTGTGCTCCAAATAGCTGTGGCTCTGCCCTGACAATTTCCTCCACCATGACCCTTAACTCCTCCTCAGTAAAACGGGGGTGCCTTTGTGGGTACATGGGTGTTGTGTGATGTGTGTTGGTGAAAGTGTGTTGAGTAATGTGGTGGGGTGTGTAATGTGGGGTGCGTGAGGGATGTATGGGTGTAAGTGGTATGTGTCTAGTTGTCTATGTGGTCTTGGTATCAGTCTGGTGGCAATGATTTGTAATTGTAAAGGTTTGTGGGTAATGTAGTGTGTGTTTTATAGTGGTGTGGGTGTGTGTGGTGTGTGTATGGGTGTCAGGTGTGTGGTTTTCGTATTTGCCAATGTGGTGTTGTTTGTATGCGAGTGTCAATTCTGAGTGCGGCGGTATGTACCGCCAATGGTTTACTGACGTTGAATGTCCGCCGTGGTGATTCGTGGGTTATAATGTGGTGGGTGTTGCTCTGTTGGCGTAACGGTATGGGTGTTGGGACTGCCACTTTTGCACTGATCTTTGGGCTGGCAGATTTGTATATGTGGCAGCATTCTGTTGGATTAGTGCGTGTGTGTCATAATATGGCGAACAGCTATTCGCCACTGCAGCGGTACGTTGGCGGCCGTCAGCGTGGCAGTAAGCGGCATTTACCGCCAATGTCATAATAAGGGCATAAGTCAGAAGGTAAAATGTTTGAGTGGGATGAACCTGCTTGGTATATCATTGATGCTTAGTTGTTTCCAGTGCTACATTTAATTGAATATTCATTATGTCTGCTCCTCTTATTGGATTTTTGCTGTTTTTATGTCAGTTTGTTTGTAAAAATGTACTCTTGTTTTTTCAAACTTGTTTTTGGTATTGTGTTGGTACTGCATACATATTTTACACACTGCACAAGTTAGTTTTTTCTGCTCTCTGCCATAGCTAGCAAGGGGTTGAGCTCAGTTGAATTTAGTGAATATGGGGTTCAGTCTACAAGAGAGTGTCATTAATTTGAGTGGGCAAACACCCACCCTAAATAATCACTTTCCTACTGTTGGAAATTATCATGTTTTTGTAAGTTATACCCCCCAGATCTTTTTCTTGACTGCTTTTGCTGGCAGTAGATCTGTGCACTTTACCCCAACTAAACAGAGGTAAAGTTACTCTGATTATCCTTTCAAGATAGGATTTGCACAGCCCTGATATATTTAACAAACCTATAAGTCCCTAGTATATGATACAAAGGGTTATCAAGGCCTGTAAGTTGTCACTAGTGGGCTGCAGCACGTATTGTGCTGCCCTCTGCAGTGACAGTGAAAGGATGGGTGCAGGCCTACCATTTGAAGTCTGTCTGGGCAATTTTAAACTGCTAATTGGAACTGACAAAAATAAACTATTTTTGACAGATCAAAGCCTTTCTTTCAAATATTGATAAGTCACCCTTAAGTAGGAATTATTGCCCATAGGGCAGGGTGCATGGTATTGAAAAGTAAAGCATATAAATGTTTGTTACGCATTACTTTACAGTGAAAATGCCCCAAAATCTATTTTCAATGTACCAAGGCTGGCTGTTCCCTGGGAAAGCGTTGGGATGCAATATTCAATTTAAAGTGATATCTGGCTCATAAACAACTACAAATTTAATTCTTTGACTTTTTGAATAATTTATCAAAATTCCAATTCACTGGTGAAGTCAGATTTGTAATAACTATTTTGGAACTTTTTCTTTAAAAAAGGTTAACTTTTCCCTGCCTTAAATCTTTGGAGGCCTATTTGTATGAGTTCTGACTGTCATCTGTCAGCTGAATAGTCCCCTTGATAAGGTGTGAGAACTGCTCCCAGAGCAGGGCAAAGGCATTAGGTGTGGGAAGGTGTCTGTTCCTCCAGCAGGATGACAATTTGGGCTGTGCACAGGAACCTGATTAGCTACAAAGAGGATTATCCTGTCACAGGCAAATGTTAGCAGACACCTTGGCGCGGTCCTCCTTAGTTCCCCCAGTCATGCAGGCACCAATCCCCGTGAGGGAGGAGTTGCCTCTAGAACTGGTGTTGAGTGACCACAGAAAAGCTGTTGTTCAGCTCTCTGGCCACACCATTAGGGTGAGCACACAAGGTCTGTACTGGGTAAGAAGGGTTGTGCCTTCTTGATTTCGGAGAGGGGCACAGTGGGATTGTTAGCACCAGGGCTCACAGGAAAGGCTGCAAAAATTGATAGGTTTATTCTTAGGAACTTTTACCCCATTGGTTAGGGAGGAACAAGAAGTCAGTCCCACCCACAGGCTGGAGCAAGGCATAATGTGACCGCCAGAGTCCCATTCTCAAATTACTCTCCGGACCAGTGGAAGAACAGAAGAGCCTAGAATACTGGATTTGATCTCCTCCTTGTACCCTGGACAAAGAAGTAGACTCCAAGGTTCATATGTCTCACCTGTTCAAGTAAAGGGACACAACAAGTTGCAAGAGGCTTCTTTCTGCAACGGCTTAACATATCAGTTCCAACTAAACCTGCCCTGTACCTGTTGCTAGCCTCTTCTGGAGTGACTCTTGACCTCAAGTGTTGTCCAGAAGGCCCTGGACCCTTGGGTGTTGTCAAAATGTACTCCTCCTAGCATCTCCTGAAACCTAAGACATTTTGGCTTCCAGAATCTTCAGAGGACTGGGACCAACCAGCCAAGCCAATCCGATGAAGGTGCTTTGCCACTGGGACAAAGATCCAGGTTATTCGGGCTTGGAGTTTTTCAACAGCAGCAAATGTGATTCGGCAGGACATCAGAGATAAAGTACCCAACTTTGTACAGACCTCTTCAGCTACTGTTTGCAGCATTGCACTGGTGGATGCTCCATAAAAGTGACTAAGTCCAAAAGTAGAAGTATTCACTAGTATTCACTAACAGAAGATGACAAAAGTATTCGACTGTGAGGTCCTTTTCTTGGGCACAAATCTCTCTTTTACACAAGAAGACAATAGCTTCATTGGGACCTCATTCAGAATGTCTGATGTTGTGAAGCCCTCTTTAGACACAGCCTGCTGCCTTGCCCACCTGAGGATATTTGACTTCCATTTCTTAGACTACCTCCCAAGTAACACATACAACCTGGCTGTATCTGACCCGTGCTTCATTGTAATCAGCCTTAACTTGCCTCTAGGTACCAATCAAGTGCAGCCAGATGACTGTATTAGGAGCTTAATACTTTCTAATGCTAGTATTAGGAGCTTAATACTTTCTAGTGCTATTTTTATATTTAAAATATAAAAATTCATAACTCCGGTTTCCCTTATTGGATTCTTGTAATTTTAATGTGACTATTTATTAACATTTACTAAATTGGTTTAGGATTTTTCTTGTGTTGTGTTTTGACTTTTTCACTGGTTTGGTGGTGCATAAATATTTTATTAATTGCATCTACGTTAAGCCTGACTGCTCTCTGCCATAGCTGCCAGGGGGCTTAGCTCCGGTTTAATTAGTGGCTTAAGTCGTTGACCCTGAAAAGGGTGGTGGTTATTACATAAGGTGCATACTCATTCCCTCAATTAATACTTCACATTCTTACACTCACAATGTGGCTTTAAATAAAATTATAGCTTTGAACTATTATGAATTGGAAGCCACACAATTATCTAAAGGTATCCTCAGGCTATGGTTCAGTGCCTTTAGCTGCATTCTAACATTCTAGGAACAATTTTAATGGAATAGGTTAGGAGATTTCTGTTGAACTACAGTTATTCCACAAAATAGCATTTACTACAGAAAATAATTTACATGATTCTCAATCCAGACATCAAATATTAAGTCAAAGCAGGTGTGTTTCACGGACAATCCATTTCTTCAAAGAATCCTCCAGCACCTCAGCTACTACTAACAATATTACCAATATTACCCTCTCACAGGAGCTCTGCAACAACCTTGCAAACGTCTTCCACAACAAGATCAGCAGTATCTACAGAAACTTCAAACTACAGCCCAAGGCCACTAACTTCTCCAAGCCACACAACAACCTGCTACCACCACAGATATTTGACTGACCGAATGCAGACCCAAAGGACACCGCCTCCATCGTGAACTAAGTCCACTCAGGAGTATCAACTGACTCATGCCATCTGTTAGAAATTGTGTCTCAGGTTGGCAGAGGGATATACCCTTGTCTAAGTAGGGACCACAATCCTAGTCAGGCTAAGTCACAACACAATCCAAATTATCTGTGCTCACCCTCAGGTAGCTTGCCACAGAGCAGGCTGACGTAACTTAGAAGGCAATGTGTGAAGTATGTGTGCAATAACTCATAGAGTAACACAGTGAAAACACCACAAAAAGAACTCCACACCAGTTTAGGAAAATAAATAATATTTATCTGAGTAAAATAAGATCAAAACGACACAAATCCAATATGCATAAGTCGAGATATCACTTTTTAAAGGTTTAAAAGAGTCTCAATCCGTAAGAATCCTTAGTTGTATCCCTATAACACACAGTACCTGGGATGTGTCAAAAATAACGCACTGGGCCACAGAGTTTTGACTGTCTGGGTGGAATTCACACAGGGAGCTGTCAACTAGCACAGGCCAGATGTGGATTGGAGAAAGGGTGTAAGGCACAGATGGCAGGAAGTGCAGGGACATGCCCTCTTTCTAAAAGTGCCATTTCTAAAATGGTAAGATTAAATCCAACTTCACCAGTAAGCAGGATTTTCTGTTACTATTTTGGCTATGTTAAACATGACAGGGCAACTCCTTTCAGATCAGAATTTACCACTTAAAAGTATATAAGGACAGTTCTAATGCTGGCCTATGAGAGGAGGAGGCCTCACAGCCAGTGCTGCAGGCCCACTAATAGCATTTAATTTACAGTCCGTTGGCTCCTCTACTGCACTTTTTTATGGTCTTACAAGTACAGTAAATATGCAAATTCTGTAGGAGCCAATGTTATCATGTTTAGGGGAGAGAGCATATGCACTTTAGCACTGGTCAGCAGTGGTAAAGTGTGCAGGGCCTACAACCAGCAAAAACAGGGTCAGAAAAATGGAGAGAGGCAGGCAAAAAGTTGGGGGATGGCCACCCTAAGCCTCTCAGGTCTAACACACTCACCACATCTTTCACCCAGGTGAAGCCAGAATCAGCCTCCTACAAGCCACTTTGTTCAACACCTCAATTTCCATGGCCTCCTTTCCAGAGGACTGGAAAAGTGTAGTAATAAAGAAGCCATTGGCAGACCCCAGCAAACTCAACAACTGCTGACTGATCTCCCTGCTCCTGTTCCTTGCCAAAGTATTAGAAAAAGCCATTAAACAACAACTCTCACATCTGAAACAGAACCCCCTATTCGACTCCTCTCAATCCGGATTCTGCAGCAACCAGAGCAACGAGGCAACATTCATTACAACTACCGACAACATCTGAGCCCTACTTGACTGAGGAGGGGCTACATCTCTCATTGTACTAGACCTCTCAGCAGCCTTCAATATGGTTTCTCACTACACACTCATCACAAGACTCCACAACATAGGCATACAAAGAGCCACCCTCATGTGGATCACCTCCTTCATCACTTGTAGAACGTTAAAAGTCTGCCTTCCCATCTCAAGTCTGAACCCAAGCAAATAATTTGTTGAGTACCCAAAGGATCCTCACTCTTCCCCACCCCTTCAACACACACATGAAACCTCTGGCGAGCATTGCTAAAAATTGCTGATTCAATATCATATCCTCTGCTGATGACACATGACTCATCTTCTCCCTTTCTGAAGACACCACCAAGACTAACTTTCAAACCTTTCTCACCAGCTGGATGAAGGACTACTGCATGAAGCTCAACACAGACAATACAGAGGTACTGATTTTCGGAAACAAAAGCTCCCCATTGTATGCATCCTGGTAGCCCGCATACCTCGGACCTACTCCTACCTCCACTGACCATGCGAGGAACCTAGGCATTGTTCTCGACAACAAGCTAACCATGATGACTCAAGTCAACTCAATCTCCTCCTCCTTCTTCCTCTATATGCTTTGCAAGATATTCAAATGGCTACCTCAAAGCTCCAGATGCACCATCACTCAGTCCCTCAACTCCAACAGACTGGACTACTAGAACACTCTCTAGGCAGGGATTGCAGCTCGCCTCAGATGACTAAAGACAATATAGAATGCTGCAGCCAGACTTTTCCTGGATTTCCCTGTTACCCCACATCAGGGAATTCTACTAGCTCCCTGTACTTGGAACACCACCTGAACTTCCATCAGCTCACCAGACACTTCTGCTCCTCATCTCTTTCTCTATCCCTCACCCCTCTACATCCGATGTAAAAGATGTGGAGGTCGCTCCTTCTCCTACCTAGCTGTAAAGACATGGAACAAGCTACCATTTCCTCTATGAACCTCCCCATCTCTTCCAGAGTTCCTCAAAGTTTCTGAAGACCTGGATATTTGGCTAATCAACTGGACACTGCCAGTGCCTGATTACCCTCAAGGGTGACAAGTAGCACTCTACAAATCTACTGATTGATCAATTGATTCAAGACTTCTTTTTTTAGAATAACTTGATATAGCTGCTTATCTTTTAAAAAATGATCTTCTCTCAAAGACATGTTCATTGCGTCCACACTATATTGCACGTTATTCTCCATAGGAAAGCAACTGCATATTCAAAGTTCTATTGTTGCTACAACATCAGTAGCATAAAGCTTTCTTCAAGCAAGCCAAACAAACTCCCTATATCCCTTAAGAAGGCTTTGACGTGTATTGGCATATCATTCTTTATGAAAGTGAAAGTGCATATCTGTTAACTGCAAGTGGTTGACATCAATGTGAAAAGTATTCTGGTACATACCATAATGTTAATATCAGTTTCACATTTCTTGCAAGAATGATACTCAAAATGTGTCCCTTCTCATGGAGGAGCTCAGACTCATATGGAGTGAAGGACGGTACGTCACTTGAACTGATATTAATTGTAACCCATGAAAATAGTCCCACTCAAGGAGCATCTTGGAAGTCTGGCAAATCTGGGCCAAATAGAGAGGTGAATAAGCTATCTTGTCGTAGAGACTTATAAGCAACAATTATGCAGAGTTTGCCTCTGTCTCTTGCATTTTGAGTTAAATACTTCTGTGCACAAAGAATCAAGGTCAGGGGACGGTTGCTTAGCATGTTTTTATCAAAGTTGATGAAATAAATGTTATTGTCTTTGATTGTAATATGCATTTGATACTGCCTATGTAGTGTTTTATGCCTGCTATTTGAATGCTCATTGAAATTGTTTGTTTAGCTTGGGATTTTAAGTAATCTAAAATTAGCTTTCTCTACGTGTTATGCTTTGCTGTAATTCTAATTTTGCTGTAATTATAACTTAAAACCTAATTCTGCACATTATGCTGGGAATGTTACAAAACCCAAACCACCTATCCCTGTTCAATATTGACCAGATCAATCATATACCATTAGAGCTATTGAAGATTGTATACAACAATGCTATCAATGTGAATTTAGAGGCTTTGTGATTTATATGTCTGAGACCTTAAAAATGTACAATCATGGTGTCATTTGTAGACAACGGGAATACAGAAAGTTAATCATATGGTTAGATTACTTCTCCTCTCAGGAAGAGAGGAGACCCCTCTGGGATCTCGATAGGTGAATCTCGTTTAGGGTTAACATCCCTTAACAGACCTATCAGCATTTTGTGAGTTGATTCCAATTAAAGAATACATAAAACGCATAAGTGATCATTTTTGTCACCATTTTGAACGGTAAAGAGAGCTAAAAAATGAGGCAAATACTGTGTGATGCCCTTTTTTTTAAGAAAAGCAACTCACATCAGACTGCTTATCTCTTGTAACTTGCCTCGGAATATCAAAAATATCTCCAGCCAGACCTTTCTCAAGATTCATTCTGAAGTGTTTGATTGGGCCTTCTTCAAAGCAGGGAGCCTTGCTTCTTTTTGTGTCCCTGTAATACCAACAGGAGGTTAACCACTTGACCCTTGAAGAACAGTTCCAGTCCTTAGGTATCGGCAGAGTCCAGAGTCACTTGGTCAACTTTTCCTAGCAGTTCGGTATAATCTACTTTTCATTTATGTGTTTTTCTCAGGTCTAGAAATGTTATGCGGAGATAGTGGTAAGGTACCAGCCTAATCCTTTGCATCTTCCACTGATTTGAGAATTTTACACCCACTTACGTCAACTTTATCAACAAAATCCAGCTTCTTTTTCAGCACTTCCTTCTCAGTTTACTGCAAACCTTTCTATAGTTTATCAACCCTGATGTCCTTAGGCTTCCCACAATTGCAAGTACCCTGTCTCTCATATCAGTTCCTCTGTTATAAGGTAGTGTACTTCCCACTACCAGTGCTGGACCTGAAGTAGTGTTTAAGGGGGCACATGTAGTTTTCTATACATGCATATAGCGTTTTACATTTGGTTTACATAAGATTTCACTATATGTATATATTTATAGAATACTTTGTAGTTATTTGAGAATCCCTGCAGTAGGTGCTTTTTAAGTTTAAACTGATCCTGGCTACTTGATTATTGAAATTGATCTGGTTTACAATCTTTCTACTTACACTGATTCTTTGGTTAGTTCAATGTGATGAGTTATCTAAGATTGTAGGATCATCCCTCTTTGAAGCATTAAGTAGAAATGTTTGCTCTTGACCACATCATTGATTTGCTGGTCAAATCTGAAATTTTTACCAAACCAAATTTTAAGATTCTCAACTATTTGTTCTATGATTGGATGCATGCTAGTTCCACAGGCCAGGCAAATGACATAATGTACTCTGTGGAGCCCCCTAGTTTAAGAATTTCAGTCATTGTGATCCTTCATCAGAGTTTATATATTTAAAAAAATAGTATTGATTTTCATTCATTCTTTTCATTTGCCCAGGTGAATGTTTTGTTAGGTGTGTGTCATATAAATATATTTGGCAGAGGTAAGAAAGTGGATCAATAATTGAGGTGAATGGGAGTCCAACACAACAAATAAGGATACAAACATGTTACAGTAAAACCATTCCCACTTTTGCACCACATCCTGCTTGTCTTACTGCAAACTATTCTACATTGTACCATCCTAAGGGAAACAGTAAATGGCACAGGCCATCTGCCACTGAAAGGAGCCTTTGGACCTGCTTGGGGTGTGCTTAGAGAAATGAACACAGGACAAGTTAAAAGAATAAAGGTCTTCCCTTACACTGAACCTTACACTTAACTCTTTATGGGAAGGCATCAACCTTGTAAAAGTTAATTAAGTTCCTGGTGTCTCTTCAGCTTTCCATCCTGATCTGCCACCTACCTCACCCCCATGCCTTCCCGTGTAAAGATCTAAGCCATTGTCCCTCCTCTAGGACCCGTTTTCAAAACTGGTTAAAGGGAAGCACTAGCTGGGTCATCTGCCAACAGTCTAATCCTATTGGAGGCTGAGGCAGGTAACATGTGACCTTTGAAGCATCACATTTCCTAAAAGATAATTGCAAATCTGACTACACTATTGAAATGGATTTTTCATAAACATTAAAAACAATTTAAAAAATATCCTGGGAGTTTGTCCCCAACCAGAGTTAGCAGGTTTATGACTTTATTCTGAACTCCATGTTTTCTCATAAAACAGCCATAACCACGTACAGCTTTGGGGGATAGTCACTGTAAATAGTCCATAACATGAACGTCTTACATGTACCACTTTTAAATTCTAGACACCCTACCTTGTAGGCTAAAGGCTTACTTAGGGGTGACATATTTACTTTTGAGGGTTGTTCCTGTTAAAAGGGGCTATTTTCACATTTTTGTCTGCAGGTTTAAAAACTGCAATATTCATGCTACACAAGTAGGTCTGAGGTTATGTTTCCTTTCTCAGCCTAGTGGACGGAATAACATATGCTGCAGTTCACAGGTGACATTTAACCTTCCATGCCATTGACGTATTTCCTGAACCATATAATTTGCCCTTACTGGGAAGGTAAATTAGCAATTTAAGAGTTAGCCAATGTTACAATGCTTTAGGAGTCATAGTATGTACACTGAGAATTATACCACTTTTCCAAAGTGTGCAGAGTTCAAAAACCAGTATCATCAGTCCCACAAAATGGGTGCGACCAAGGAAAAAGAGGCACTTTCTTCCAGAAATTGATGTGAGATGTTCATGTCCAGTAGTCCTATTTAAATGTTGAACAGGGGACAGGGTAGGACAGGGGTTAATAGGGATCCTTACTAAAATGTATTCTATTGTATGGGAGCATTTCTATTTCACTTTACTACCGCTTGTTGAGAATCTAAAGTACTTTCCACACCGTCAGATGGATAGTTACTACATTTGTAGCATGTGCGTGGGAGCTGTTCTTAGTGCTGAGGTTTAGTATTGTCAGCAAGGCCAAGAGAGTATGCTCCAGACTCCTTCAGACTTTCTCTACAGTTTCATGTTGATTTATCATTTTTTCAGTTCTGTGGATCAGCCCATGTTTTTATCAGCAGTGGTAATAATATTGCATGTTTCACCATGTTATGTTTTATTCTTTAGTTGAGAGACTCCTTAATAATTTCTCAATCTTTACACTCAGTGTGGTGGGAGAATCCTTCTATTATGGAGGACAAACACGGTTCCACTGATATAGTTAAAGATTTTAACCTACCAACCACTTTAATTACTTGGCCCAGGTAACCTGTTGCACAAGATGATTCAATGGTAAGTGTTATGATCAAGTTGCAGGTTACTGACTTTAGGTTTTTCAAATAAAGCCAGGAGACTCTCAGAATATAGTTAGATGTCTAAGAGACTCTTGTACAGCTTTCAGCTCTGTGCAATGTTTTGAAAAAACGTTTTGCTTAGTTAGATGCTAAATTTGAGTAGCATACTGACCTCTATTTGCCATGTGCCTGACTCTTATACGCGATTAGGTGGATCCCATGGAAAACTGCTGGACAGGAAGCTAGTAATAGCAATTTTGATACAAACTCATAGGAGAATTTCTTGTTCCTGAATGCATCAAGCATCAACCTCCTCTTTCATACTTGCTTAAAGAAGTGTGTCAACAGTGAATAGAGTTGAAACACTGGTACATACTGGTATACTATTCACATTGTCTGCACCTTGATGAGATCTCAACATATTTAAACAAGCAAAAAAGGACATGGGTGTTACTAGATGTAGAGAGGATCCCAGAGTGTGGCAGAACATCTGTTTATGAATGGTGAATTCACAACACTAAAGAACGCCCATAACCCAAATAATATATACCCCAAGATGGGGTTTTTACAATACAAAAGATTTTTCAAGATAGCAAAGGACACTTGGGATTCAATATAGGCCTGGGCGGAGATAGTGAAGTTCTTCTATGTGGAATTCCATGGAGTACCCTAAAAACTCGGTGAACTCTGCCTCACTCTGTGAACGTGCACAGTTGTTCTCAGTCCCCATTCATGCTGATGGGTGTGAGTATGCACTCCTTGTTGCGAAGTAAGCGCAAAGTGGACCAGACAGTCGCATGTGCACACTGCCATCCTATTTTCTTATTCTATGCATGGTGCTGGGTCTACATTTTAATCCAGTCTCTATTTTTGCAATCCCTACTTTATCCCTCTTATCCTCCCCTGTTTCACATTTATTTCTTTAGTGTGTGTCTTTATGTTTAAACACTTTTTGCCTCTTTATTATATTTTCTGTGACTTTTGGTCCCTTTTTTGTTTTCATCTAACTCACTCATTTCTTTTTCTCTAGTCCTTCTATTTCTTGTCTTTGTTTTCCCACTCAGCCCATTGCAGGGCATGGGAGAGGTGAGGCCAGGGCAGGGGGTGCAGCTAACCGTAAGCTTGCGGTCGCCAGTGCCCCCCAAGGATGCAGCAGTACGCCTTTTTCAGTGAGAAGGAGGTGGCCACACTGTTTTTGTGCAAAACCATCTCCCCACAATGCTGGCAGCAGACAGCAGGCCGGGGAGTGGGTACGGCTTGCGGCAGCATCGGCTGCTGTGGAGAGAGTATGCTGTTGCGTGCAAACGTGTACTCGAGTTCCGTGCACCCAGCAGCATTTGATGCACCACTAGGCTGACATTCGCCTCTGGGAGTGGAACTTGCTTGAACTGCTGAGTGTCCAGGTTGCAAGGCTTGGTGAGTACTAGTATTTTTCTAATTTTGTTGTGTCCTACAATGCTATTTGTTTTCAACTAGCATGCTGCTCACGCTCAGATGTAAGGGAAGTTCATATAATGTTACAAATATTATGTGATCTAATATGAGCGAGCCTGGTGCTCGGTGCTACCTAGTTCTGCTTGTTGCTGCAGCCACTCGCTTGAGCTGAATATTTAAGAAGTCATACAGACTTCTCTGTCCCGTCAACAAGATAGTGGTGCTGTGGTGGTGCTAGTATTATCAGTGAGTTAACGTTCTTTGTGTCTTTCTTTTTATGTAGCTTGTATAGCCCCAACCAATCTCCCAGTGATGTTTAGTATGCATCTATGCATTGAAAAGGGAAACAGACTGAGTGGCCCATCAAAGGGGGTTGAAAAGCAAAGAACATTTGTTGCAATGCACTATTGTTTCCAAATGTAGTTTGGGAAATTTGGAATTGGGGTTTAGGTAAGGTTTTAGAAATTAGGAGCAGATCAACTCCATGTTTTAGGCAATCCAGCATCTGGCATTGGCCCCCAGTGATGACAACAACAGGAAGCTTCAGGCTGTGAGGGTGAAAATTGATGGGGCTCTGTGGTGTTACAGATTAAAAATGGTATTATTCTTTCCTGAGGAGTATTAGGAAATGTGTGTGTGGTAAATGATGTTTTAAATCATGTTGCTTAGGAAATGAATACAATTTTAAGATCTTTTTTATAGGGTGATTAACAGTGTTTTCAATATAATTGCTGGGGGTATCAGTAATAATGTAAACTATTTGATTCACCCAAAGGAGAGTGGGGGGAAAAGCAGATACTGGGTGAACTTTTAATCACACTTGAGCAAACTGAGAATTTCGTATTAGTCTTGAGATGTGAAATTACTGAAAAATTTGATTACGTCTGTTCACATTGTTTAGAGTAATTTGGGGTAAAAATAGCTACCACAACAGCTTGAGTGCCTGCTGGCTACTGCTATTCGCATTCTGTTGCATTTAACTGTTTTTTCCAAGTGCAAAGCTGTATTTTCCTAGTTCAAAATGTATCCTCCAGTCCATGTTGTGCTAAGAAAATAGAGCTAAATGCAGGTTACGTTCTTGGCATAACTCCACATAATCTTGCAAAATGTTTCTGTATTTACACTACAGCATATTTTATGAGTAATGCCCACATCTAATTGTTACATGGCCTCCCTATCAATGTAATAGCTCGCAACGTGTGCAACAAACTGTGTCAGAGACATTCTTATGAAGTCTAATAGGAGACACATATTTTTGGATGAAGAAAGACCTCACCCACTTTATTGTGCCATGCTTCATCATAGGTAACCTTACCCCATTCTTAAAAATAGTCTGACTGGCTAGAGGAAAAAAAGATTTGTGCAAAGACTGGTAGGCAAGACATATTACATCATGTCTTGCCTACCGGTCTCAGCATGCATGATTTGTTTGTCACCAACCTCTCAGTCAATTGGCAGTGAACCAGGGGTTTGGATACTTGTTAACTTGAGGAGCTACTTTTCTCTATTTCCACTGTGACAGCTACACCTTGATGACATCAAATGCTGCATGCCAATATGTGGTGTTTGACGTGCAACAATGTAACTCACTGGAGACTCCAGTATCCTAACCATATAAAATGCCCATCCAGTCAGAAAATCGGGCACCATTAAGGTAGATGGTGGCAAGTGTCAAAGAAGGAAGGACATTTACTGAATGTTGTTTAAGTGTGTGTGTTACGAATATCGCAGTGGCCTGATGAAAGTAATTGAGACGGATAGTTTCGATTGTCCCAAACTTTCTACAGGCCAAAAAATGGCACAACGGATGAGAGACAGTGTTTACAATTAATACATTTCTTATTGAGTGTATGACTAAAGATAATCACCTGATTACCAAAAACGATGGCTGAAGCTAAGTATGTTGTAGTTACCATGAATAGAGCGAGTATGTTTATCATATTGAAACTTACTGAAGCTGATGAATACATTGAGAATGGACAAACAATGTTTATACCTATACAAGTGTGTGACTACAGAGAGTCACTCCCCTGCTACAACAACGAGGGTATGATATACCTTAGTTTAGGGTAAGTTGCATGACTGAGAGTGTATGTATTAATCTTTCACTAAGGCGGTCATTCTGACCGCCATGCGGTTACCTCCGAATGACTGCACCGCGGTCAAAAGACCGCGGCGGTCATTCCAACTTTCCCACTGGGCCGGCGGGCAACCGCCAAAAGGCCGCCCGCTGGCCCAGCGGGAAAGCCCCTGCAACGAGGAAGCCGGCTCCGAATGGAGCCGGCGGAGTTGCAGGGGTGCGACGGGTGCAGTGGTACCCGTCGCGATTTTCACTGTCTGCAAAGCAGACAGTGAAAATCTTTGTGGGGCCCTGTTAGGGGGCCCCTGCACTGCCCATGCCAGTGGCATGGGCAGTGCACGGGCCCCCAGGGGCCCCACGGCACCCGTTCCCGCCATCCTGGTTCTGGCGGTGGACACCGCCAGAAACAGGCTGGCGGGAAGGGGTTCGGAATCCCCATGGCGGTGCTGCAAGCAGCGCCGCCATGGCGGATTCCCTGGGCCAGGGGAAAACCGGCGGAAAACCGCCGGTTCCCCTTTTCTGACTGCAGCTTTACCGCTGCGGTCAGAATAGCCCAGGAAGCACCGCCAGCCTGTTGGCGGTGCTTCCGCCGCCCTCCGCCATGGCGGTCATGGACCGCCAGGGTCAGAATTACCCCCTAAGTGTCTTGTTGATTTGCAGTGTCTGCACAAAAATAGTATTTTTGTGCACACAAATAGTGTACATATACTTAATATGTTTTTATTTCACCATCTTTATATACCTCTTAAGGTTGCACCCTTTGCAGTCTTACGACCTAGAAAAGTATGATTACAAAAGAAGAGGTTCTCTAATTGGACCCTGTATGTACAAGTATATGTAGAAGCTAGGTAGGGATCTAACTTATGCCTGATGAAGGCCTCTGCCCCTATGGGACGTACTAGAGCTGAAATATGAAAGCAATGAAGATGTATGAGTCATAGTACTAAACAGACATTCCTCTTCTTTTTTTAAAAAGTCACCTGAGTTACCCACACTAATTAAAGAAGAACCTTTGTGTTTATCCTGAGGCAGTTTCTCTGGATCCCTCGTCTTTCCAGGATTACTTTATCAGAAACTACCTAAATGCGGAGGTTGAGTTCGCCTGACAATAATATCTTTCCAGGACAGGGTAATGTTCCATAAGATGAAGCATGCCACACACAAGTGGGTGACGTTTCTTTACCCAGAAAGATCGGGCTCCATTTAGGCCTAGACAAAATCTGTATTATGTCTGCGTAAATTATGTCACATCATGCAATTATGCACTTTCCTGGGTTAAAATTTGCACCATTCGAAGTAAAACAGTACATTACACTGGAAAAACAGAACTCAACCATCAGTTGTGTATGGTGCTGTTTAAATGCATCCTTGTGTAAAAAATTGACGTGAGGACTAATTTCATGCTAAAATTTAGAGTGAAATGACAGATTTGCATTTCTTGTAAATACGCATAATTTTGCCATACTTTATCGTAATTATGCAAAAGGAAACTACATGAGTTTCACATTCCTCTAGATCGAATTGGACTCCAGGAATCTGTTGCTGATATAGGTTGTTACACTTGGCACTGTGCAGCACACATACCATGCAAGAAAAGTTTTAAGGTGTGTCTACAAACAGTATTTTGTACTGATAGGGTGCCTTTCTGGTACAAAACCTTTTTAGCGCTAAAACCTATCTACTAACACTAGGGTTTAGTGCCAAAAATGTATGCCTCTGAAAAGCAGGCTTAACATGAGAATTGTTTTCATTTCTCTTTTCTTTTCCTACTTGGCATGTATGCCGTACTATGCAGCATACATACCACGTAGGATAGGTTTTAAGGTGTGTCTACAAACAGTATTTTGTACTGGTTGGATGCCCTTTCAGTACAAAACCTATGCTACACTCATGCACACACCCTAACACTATGGCTCTAAGGTGTGTGCGTGGTGCTCGACAGCTAAAATCAGCGCTGGTACTAGGGAGAGGGGAGGAGAGAGCAATATTTCTGTAAAAACATGGCACTGTACTGTTCCCCCTTTTCTCATACAGTGCAGAACAGATGTTTAGGCTGCTGTGCTGTGCTGCACCGGAATCTGGAAAATCTGGACCCAATTGTCACTGCCTTAGAGAAGAAAAGAAGTACAGACTGACACAGGACAACTGCAAAGACCAAAACTCCAGTTGCCCCTTTGCCCCATGTCATATGAATAGATCATTTAATCATGTTTGAATTGCATTCTGGTACTTGTAGTTTTGAAATTGCCATTACATCTACACATATGCACATGAACACACACAAGCACACCCCCTACTACATTTCTCAAATACAAACTAAAACTAGAAAGGAGCTCCAAGCTATGTAACAGTTTTCAGTTTCTGACAGGAGCAACTCAAAGTATCATGCATTAGACATACAAACATCATCCACAATCGTAGTGCTAAAATTGAAATGCCACAAAAAAACTGAAACTTTGGGAGGTAAAGACCACGGTTGCCATACTCACCTGCAGTCCTCCACCAGGCCAAGACACACTTGATGTACTGGCATCAAGGCATACCATGAAGAGGAGCCACAACCTCTGTTCAGTGGTTGTCAGGCAACAGTGGCCCCAGTATGAAGTGATGTCTGTGCTGCCTGCACTAGACCTGGCCCCCACCTTCTTCTTGCACTGACTCTCACTTCATTTGGCACACCCCCAGGAAATAGGACCTGCATTTGGGGTCTTCCCCTCTCCCCACATGGGTTCTGACCGACCGATGACTCTTACATTGCAAACCACCCAGCCTCAAACAGAGGCCTGCAGCAGCAAGGGACACTAAGGTCTCGCTCTACAATAAAATGCAAAGAAGAACAAAAATATTGACAAACTTGAGGCTATTTCTTTTGGAGGGGCCTGACAAAATTACAGGCTGGCTGGGCCCTGCTCAGCACCCCAAGTAGCCACAGCCCTACAGATACTCCCAGAACATCCTCTGAAGGGTCATTGTTTTTGCCACTTGCTCGACCTCTTTTATCTCATCTCTGCATTGACTTAGGACCTTCCATTTGAAACCAAGCCAGTGCAGACCTTGGGAGCAATTCATCTGTTCCGGTTGTTTCTTGTGTTCTTGTTGCTGGTGTTGGCTGCTTTGAGAGAAGACTGCCCTCCCTGGAAAATGAAGGTGGCATTCCCGAACTGCAGAGTGGGACTCTAATTTCCAACTGTACTTCCAGGTCTGCGGATTGCTCAACAATCCACATCTTGTATTTTAAAACACCCCATTCAGAAAAAGAAATGGGAGTGGGCAGAATTTATTTGTACAGTGGATCAAGCAGTGTGGCACAGATGTACTTTATGGACAACTTGATGCCATTTTTCAGCCTTTTATTACAAGCCAAGAGATGGATTAAGCTCTCAACCAAGGCAAGCACTTTGGGGTTTTCATTCACACCAGAGAATTCAAACCTTTCAGACACAACTGCAAACTTTTCAAACACTTTCTTGAGCTGGTCCTATAGAAGATGCCGATATGGGATTGCTTGGCCCATCCTACTGTCCTCTCTGATAATTTCTTGTGTGAAAACCTCAAAAGGGAGTAGCATTTGTGTCCGGCATTTGACTGGGCCTCATTTTTCTGCATCCATGGTCATAGCTTTGCCAATTGAATTACCTCATCTTTGAATGACATAGTCATTGATCTATCTGTACTCACCAAACAGATGTTGCAACACGCAGTAGGTCAAATTCCAACATGTTGGCACCTCTTGTATGGGGGCTTTAACTGGTACTTAATTAGCACACTGAATAATCTGCAACTGCTTCCACGCTTTAAAAGAATGACTGAAATGAGTGCAGATTCTTCTGCAGGTAGTTAGTATGTTGCTGACTACGTCTTCTTATTTAAGGAACTGCTACTCCACCAGGTTGATGCAATGTGTCAACACAGGACCTTTACAAAGTCACTGTCTGCCATGTCCTTGACTGTATTACTACCATTGGTAACACATTCAGTTCAGAGTTCTCTGGGTCACAGCCACTCATTCACCTCGCTGTTAAATTTGTCCAAGTTGATTGCAGCTGTATGTCATTTCTCCATGGCGAACATGGCTACTGTTGCAATTGCTCTTAAGACATTTTTTCAGGGCTAATTGATGTACATAGCTGTTGCCTCACCCCGCAAAAGAGATCCAGTATGCAGTGATGCACCAGTAATCAGTCGCCTGACAGCTGGTTCACATGTCTTTCATCAGCAGGATAGTGTGACACCATTTTGCTGCAAAGCCTTTCCAACCAATTACAACACATCATGATGCAGTGCTGTAACAGCAACTCTGGTAAAAATAGACCTGACTTGGAACCTTCCATTTCAGACAGATGGCTGCCACAAATTATAAAAATCCCACTCCTTCCACAAAAGACAATAGGAGGGGGTCCAGCGCTAAAAAGAATTTCCAGCTTCCCATTGTACAAACGTGCAGTTGGGTGGGTGCGGTTTTAGAGTCCCTCCTGCCTAAACATGCCCATAGTAGTAGCCTGGATTTTCTTCTCTTCTGAGGTCACTGACACAGGTGAATTTCGAGAAGTAGGTGGTTGGAGACTCAATGTGCGTCTTGGGGCAGTCACTTCGTGCTGTTGTGTCTCCATCTGATTCTGGGGGTCATTCTGACCCTGGCGACCGGTGGCTGCCAGGGCCACCGACCACGGGAGCACCGCCAACAGGCTGGCGGTGCTCCAACGAGCATTCTGACCGCGGCGGTTCAGCCGCGGTCAGAAGCGGAAAGTCAGCGGTCTCCAGCCGACTTTCCGCTGCTCGTTTGAATCCTCCATGGCTGCGGAGCGCGCTCCGCAGCCATGAGGATTCTGACCCCCCCTACCGCCATCCTGTTCATGGCGGGAAAGCCGCCATGAACAGGATGGCGGTAGGGGGGGTCGCGGGGCCCCTGGGGGCCCCTGCCGTGCCCATGCCAATGGCATGGGCACGGCAGGGGCCCCCGTAAGAGGGCCCCGCAAGGTATTTCAGTGTCTGCCTTGCAGACACTGAAATACGCGACGGGTGCTACTGCACCCGTCGCACCTTCCCACTCCGCCGGCTCGATTATGAGCCGGCATCCTCGTGGGAAGGGAGTTTTTCCCTGGGCTGGCGGGCGGTCTTTTGGAGACCGCCCGCCAGCCCAGGGAAAAACTCATAATACCCTCCGCGGTCTTCTGACCGCGGAGCGGTATTATGGGGGCGGAATTCTGGCGGGCGGCCTCCGCCGCCCGCCAGAATTAGAATCAGGGCCTCTGAGTCTTCTTGTCCTATTGTGAGGTCACTGAGGTGGGTGATTCTGATGCATTGCTGAGGGCAGGGCTGCTTGGCATGAAGATGTCACCCTCTTCTTCCTCATGACCTCCCACCCTTATTGGACTTGTAGCTTATGTTTCCAGGCTGTTTTCATCTTCACCACCACCATGTTGAACAATTTTTTTAGGTTATCCTTCCTCCTCGAAATTCAAATGGAAAACAACCACTAGAGGAACAAAGCACTGGGAGGAGCCTCCTGGAAAGAAACAGGAAGTTGAAGTCTCTGGGGCGTTTCCTTCCTGCTAGAAAACAAAACAAAAAAAAGGCTTCTTGCACCAAAAAACAACTTGAACAGTCTGTTGCAGAAGAAACTTCATGTCTTTTAGAGTAGATTTAGCCGCTTCTCAAGTAGAGAATCTACTAAAGGTGCGCTTGTGAGGGCACTATAAAAGTGTAGTCATGGCCGGCAGAAAATCTCTTGTGCACTCACTAGTGATCTGAGAATATTGTGGCCTGAGCGTCAAAAACAAATTTCACGCAAGCTTAAAGAAAGAATTCTGATTCATGCTTGGTAGAGGAATTTAAGAACACCTAACTACCATGCGTAGCATGAAGTGCAGAATTCCAAAAACTATGTGAGCAGGGCGGAATTTACCACCCAGGCCTAATTCATTACCAGTGTGCCAGAGGAATTTAGGGGCCAGATGTATCATTTTTTCTGAATAGAGATTACCTAATTGTGATTTTCCGAGAATCGCAATTAGGTGATCGCTATTTGAATATTTGATACTCCCGTATTTTCATTTAGCTTTTCCGAATGGCTCGCAAATCAACGTACCTCATTAATATTCACGAGGTAGGTCACAATTTGCCTCCCATTAGTTAATGCTAAAATCACAGGGATGAGCTCAGCAGACCACCATGTCTGTGATTGCATTTTAATAAAGCAATATTTTTCCTCAAAAGCAGACAGTTTTCCTTAAAGAAAAATTTGTTGCATTTAAAAAAATAAAATTAAAAGTTTTCTTTTCATTTTGTAATAGTAGGCAGTGGTCCGTAGGGCAAATATTTTTGCATGCATTCACAAAGGGAAAGGGGTCCATTGGGGACCCCTTCCCATTTGCGGATGGGTTACCACCTACTTGAAGTAGGTGGTAAAATGCGAATGGTTTGCGACCACATTTTGGTCACAAAACAATCCTACATACCACTGCAATTTGTTATTAGGAAGGGACAATCTTGACACGCCCCTTCCTAATACCGAATCTGTATGTAGTCGCAATTCCAAATTGTGATTCGGTAACATATTACTGGATCGCAAATTGAATTCATACCAAATGCATTTTTGCTGTTGCAAATGGCCCAATCGGGCCGTTTGCGAAACCAGAATTGCATGATCTACCTGGCCCTTAGTATTTTGAATAACCTCCTACTTTTACAAAGATGATAAACCTATTTATATGCTATGCTGGGTGCCTCAAAGTGAATATATGGCTAAAGGTGAGGGCACCAAAAGTACAGTGGAACAATTATTGTGTTATCCAGCTCATGTGACAGATTGTGAACAAATGTGCTTCTCTGTAAATAGAGTCCCCATCAACGCCTTGTTTAAAAACACACGGTTTAATGAGTTACACCTTACCCTGTTTTCCTCATGCAATGCTGCAAAGAAGGAATCTGCATAGAAGGTCTAACTATCCCCAGGGTGGGTCTGCAAGATTCTGCTGGATTATTCTGAGAATGACAAAAGATCTTGGTGATGTAGATTGCTCCCCAAATTCAAGAGAAACATAAGTACCATAGATTCCGGCAAACATTGTACAGCAATTAAATCTCTGAAGTGGGAAATCTGAGCATGTATGTATGGTGGAGTTACAGGAGACCAAAGCCATAAACATGAGTAAATCCAGGAGTTATTACAATTTGAAGGAATTAACACACTTAAGATAATAATTACCATACTACTATACCTTTCTGACAACACTTCACCATTGCTGAATAGCCAAGCATTACTTTGGTGCTCTGGTGCCCTCATGTATGTGTAAGAAGATGTATTAGTACTTCTTAGCTACCAATTGCAAACATACATCTTAACCTGTGCTGGATAGCACATGTCTGATGTTGCAGAATAAAATAGGAGCAACCATGTATTTGTGAAACATCCATGTGTCTTCTGTACTCTTCGCCATATGTGCAATCAACATTTTATTTTAACATTTAACTCTCAAAAATCAATAAAAAATTGCATATTGGCATTATTTTAAACTCTATATCTGAAATTCTGTTGAAGATTGACCGAAGATGATTGTGGTCCACTGTAACAGACTGCACTGACTGATAACTAACTCAATGCACCAAACTGTTCCCTTAGTTTGTTACCACCCAGACATTGAATTTGCACCTAGCGAGTCCTGTAATGAAGCAGCTTAAGATTAGTAGTGTTCTGTGTATATGTAAGCTCACTGGCAATATTAATATCCATTTTTATGCTCCCATCGTTTAGATGTTCTAATGACAGAGAAATCTTTAGTGTATTGATAAATCTGAATCACCACATGCAACTGCCATTAACTAAATTAGAACTGAACTGAGACTCTGATGAGCGAGTAGAAGGCTTAACTTGAATTTACATTTCTGGCAAGATGCATTGTGTTCATGCCTGATCCTACTGGTGATAAATCTTGGTATTCTGATAAATTGTATATCAAACTGAATCTTGCTCTGCATCCAAACCTCCATACTGAAAAACAAGCAAAATTGGCATTTAAGCCCTACCTTAGTGCAAATATTTTGCTTAGTGGTGATAGGGCTCTACTGGCCACATTTCAGCAGGGCATCAAGCTTAAGCCCATGTGAATTATGTATAAAGCATTTCAGAGGAATAGACTAGAATTATTTGAGGACCATGTTCCAAGAAAATCTACCAAACTGTAATATTTGTTCAGTACACAGCTCCTGTCTGACGCATCATGCCGCTAAGTTGTGTCCTCTGCCCAGGAATGTGTTGACAGGAAATTACATTTATGTTCCCTGCCTACTCTTCTGGGCAGAAAACAGCATTGTCCTGGGGGAAATTGCTTTGTTCTGCCCCCGGGGATGGTGACCCTGGGGATTCTATTAAGGCTTAGGAAGGGGGTGCCTACGAACCCCTCCCATACATATAACTATGGTTCCCTGGGCTCCTATGAGGCTTGCAAAGGGGAGCTACCTACCCCCCACTAAATATCAAACTCAGCCTTAGGGAATAGGGCCCCCAGTGCCTCATAAAGGTAGTGGTACTGGGACCATACACCCCTGACAAAAGCAATAATTCTTCTTCCCGCCCAGGCCCTGGTCCACTCCCAGGGTGCTTATTTTTTAAAAGGGTGAGAGCCCTCCCCTGCAGATTTGCACTGCTGTTAAAAAAAAAAAAGAGGACAATATTTTTGGCCTGGCAGTTTCTTATATCTTTATTTTTCAGGCAGCAATTTCAGGGCTCAGAGACTCAGGGCCTCATTCTGACCCTGGTGGTCTATGACCGCCACGGTGGAGGCCGGCTGAAGCACCGCCAACAGGCTGGCGGTGCTTCATTTTGTATTCTGAGCCGCGGTCGCCCTGCCGGGTGCGGCGGTTTCCCACCGGATTTCCCCCAGCTGGGGGAATCCTCCATGGCGGCGCTGCTTGTAGCGCCGCCATGGGGATTCTGACCCCCTTCCCGCCAGCCTGTTTCTGGCGGTTTTCACCGCCAGAAATAGGATGGCGGGAACGGGTGTCATGGGGCCCCTGGGGGCCCCTGCACTGCCCATGCCACTGGCATGGGCAGTGCAGGGGCCCCCTAACAGGGCCCCATAAAGATTTTCACTGTCTGCTTAGCAGACAGTGAAAATCGCGACGGGTGCAACTGCACCTGTCGCACCCCTGCAACTCCTCCGGCTCCATTTGGAGCCGGCTTCATTGTTGCAGGGCCTTTCCCGCTGGGCCGGCGGGCCCTCCTTTGGCGGGCGCACGCCGCCCCGCCGAAGTTAGAATGAGGCCCTCAGTCCCTTTTCCTATAAAATAATTTTTTTTAAAAGACATAGAGGAAGGGTAGAAATACCCTTAGGTAGATCCATCAACCAGGGACCGAGAAAAAGTTGGGTCCCAAAATATGTTTTCTCCTTGCATTGTTCCATAGGACCTTTAGACACAGCTACAGCCCAAACCACGAATTTACGCCAAGTTTGTCAGGAAGCTATATTTTAGTCCAGAAAGAGTACTTTTTGTGATTTGGTGTAAATCTGTTCGGTAGTTTTGGTGCAATTAATGCTCACAATTTGTAGATATTATGCTGAGGAGGATCCACAGAACCAACTGATCTTTTGGAGAGAATTTATTGGCTACCACCATATCAACAATAGTGTGGCATACCCTGACCCCCCTAGGCCTGGTGGTGGGACCCAGAAGGCCACCATCAAGGCTTAAAACATGATTTTATTTTAAATCTTTAAAAAATAAAGGAAAGTACCCCTGGCACCCCTGGACCAGGGACCAGGGACCAGCACAGCGCTGCATACATCATTTAGGGAGAGTCGGTCCATTGTCCACTTCCTCAGCCTCCAAGGGGCCCGATGACCCCATCTCACAGGGCCAATATTTTAATGAAGGGGAGGGGGTCATGCAGCAGTGCAGTCAGGGAAGCCCTGTCTGTTCCCACCTGGCAGGAGCCTTAAATAGTTTCCAACCATTTGGAAACTGACTTCTGTTTCCCTGTCAGCACTTCTGTAAACAGGGAAATGCAGATTGCTTCCACCTGGCAGGAACATGCAGAAACACCTGCTACTGCAGAGTGAGAGTAATGCTGACTCCCCCAGTTTGCAGGGAGCTGGTTGGGGCTGCAGTTATCCTTGGGCTCCCCTGAAGGTCCCAACTTGCTACTTTGTGGGTTTAGTTTGCCCCCAGTGAGTACCAGGGCACCCATCTATAAATAGGTGCACCCCATTCCCTTTAAAGGTCCTGGGGTTTGGTTTCCCCTGGGACCTCTGTGGTTTGGGATGGGGGGCACAGACTCCCCTCTCCTCTATGAATATGTTTAGGACCAGGACTTGGGACCCTAGGGCTTGAAGTGGCACAAGATGGAAAGGCTCACAACCCTCTCTTTTGTAAAAAAAAAATAAAAAAGGTATTGAGGCATGGGGGGCTTTGCTAATAGGTTGTACACAGGCAATAGCTGCAGGGCAAACCCTGCAGCAAACCCCACACCAAGAATGGCTAAAGACTGCAGGGGGTGTGCTTTACATATGGTAATAAAATATCACTTTACATTAAAGAAATCCTATAAATTGACTGAAAAAAAACAAATGTTAGATTAACGTTATAGTTAGGTGACAATATCAGTGACAACTTAACATTTTAAATGTACAAAATAACTGAAATTCACCAGTTATCGTTTTCTCTAGAAACTATAATTCATGCTCTAAGGTGACTAAAACTCACACTCTAGCCGTGCACTCCTAATACCCTGTATATTACATTGTGATGCGGAGCTCAATTCAAATATTGAGTGGCGTCTTAGTATTTCAATTCAGCCATGTATCACAATATGCGTTTTTCAGGCTTATCATGGCCTTAGCGTTTTTATCATGTGCGTTTTATAAAGACTGAACCATCCAGTAGTGAGTCTCACGGCTTTTGTTATTGCATTTTCTACCATGGCTTTCATGTGTTTCCAAGCTCATGTGACAAAATGACAAGCACAGCCTTGATAAAGTCCAGGAGGATGAAACACGTGGCATCTTCTGACTAGTGTACTGCTGAGGATCTCATGGTTCTTGACTTTCTATGAAATAAACGCATCTGCGTTGGACATGACACATTTATGGACTCTAGTATTACTTTTACAATGTGCATTGGTACTTTTGTTTTAAGACTTTCTGCTCTAGTTTTCCAGACCGGCCTTCTCCCTTGTGGCAGGATAGTCTTACCGTTATTACACCTATCTCATGCTATTTTTCTTTCATATTTACTGAGTATATTATTGTAATCAGGGTTATTGTTGGATGTGCAGATCTCTGCGACACTGCCACCATTGTTTGCATTGTTAAAAAAATTAAAGGTGATGGGAGGAATGTGTGCAATCAGTCTAATCCCTGGTAATCGCTCGGGTAGCACTTCAACTCGTCTCTTGCCCACCATGCCACCTGTTTGGACAGAGCAATATGCAACTTAATCTTAACCCTGCTCCAATAGAAACAATCTAGCCCAAACTGCCAGTCCAGGTCATCCATGAACCAGAACACAAGCAACCCAAAACTGCTTTTGCCCTTTTTTGGGGCTCATCAGTCTGGTGGAGCTGGGTTCCGACAGCACAGTGAGTAAGGGACCCATGTCTGAGAATACTATTTGCCCCTTAGGGAGATGGGTTGGAATGTTACCCCAAGTGATTTCCAGTGGTTAGACACATTTCAACCGTTCCCCCCATCACATTGAGTATTTGAAGCTGCAGTTTTAAACCTGCAGACACACCCATCAAAAATAACTTTTTTTGACAGGAGAAAACCTTCTTTCCAACATCAATAAGTCACCACTATGTTGGCCTTGCAGCCCACAATGCAGGGTACATGGTATTTAAAAGTAAAACATATACACATCTGTAGTAGCAGGAGCACAGCAGTTAGCCCTGATGAGAGAGATGTGAAAACTGTGCCCAAAGTGGAGACAATTAATTTGGTGTGGGGAAATGTTTGCTCTTCGCCTAGCAGGAACGTCATTTTGGCTGCACCCATTAACTTACTTCACTCTAAATAGACCTTAACTGCCCACAAGCAAGTTTCATGTGACACCTGGAAAAGCCCCTGTTTTTGTTCTACCAGGCATGGGCCAAACCCGGAGGGGGAAGGAAATGGTGTCCCACCCCACCCCCTGAGCTGGTTTGAAGTGACCAAAGAGGACACCAGTGAACACCACACTGGCCACACCTCTGGGTGAGCACATAGGCTTAGCACAGACCCATGCCCATAGATTCCACACATTCCATAAAATCAAGTTCTCCATACCCCACTATTCATCACATTTTCTGATCCATCAGTTCACACAGTGTTCCGTTTCCGGTGTGGGATATTTCCAGAAGAAACCTTCACATTACATGTACATTGTTAGTTTGTCCCTAACCTGGGCTACTTCCTCCTGATCGCTCATTAAAGGGTTGCTGAGCTATACTTCAGCAAGATTTTACATACCATACTCTCTTTTAAGTTTGGCTGCCTTGCTATAATCAGATGTAGGGGAGGTTCTAATAGAATTCTGGAGATTTTTTGTGAGTAAACTCTGGTGATTTGTGAGTGAACTAAAAACGGGGGGTATAAGGTATTTGCTCTGTACTGCTGATTGACTAGATTAAGTGACCTTGCATTTCCTGAAGGGCTTCCAGTCCACCTTATTCATGAGCTTACCTGGTAACCATATTTATTTGAAAGTTGTATCATATTATGAATTATTCTATTTCTTGCAGCCATATTCTGGACCACCCTCTTAAATTGAATCTAACCTATTAACTGACAGAAATGCTTCAACAAATGGTGAGATGTCTGTAGAGCTAACAGTATCTGGTCAATCAGGTCAATTTTATAAATGCGGGTAGGGATCATCACACTGCCCAATGTAGGAGAATTAAGTCTGGCTATCAGCCTCTGTCTCCGAAATCTGTTGTATATGATTTGAATAGAGGTGGCATAATGAAACCTCCATGCTCTATTCTGAAGGAAGTTGGTGCCCTTTTAGAAAGGCTTTCCTTTGCCATTTTCATGACAACCCAAATGTTGTTATATTATTCCGTAAGCAATTCTAGAAGAAGGCTTTGTGACCCCACCGTTGTAACTTCTGCGTCTGTTTTCTCAGTGTATGCCATCTGCATACCAGAAACAAAGTTTGAAGGCACTAAGTAAGTCAATGTTACATTTAAATATGCAGAGGGCAACATCTTTCTTTGCCTAGTTATTCTTTTTTTGCATGTATATTAGCTATGAAATATGTTTTGTCTGCTTGGACGTTTTCAAGGGTGTCAAAGTTGCACAGAAAAGGAGTTTATACGTGCAAAATATAAAGCCAAATATATAGACAGTGCACATCTAGACATAGTGGGATTGGAAAAATCACTCATGTAGAATACTGAACTGGCAATCATAAGAAGTTATGGAAGATGAAGGGTCGACCACCTCTATCTTCACCAGTGACTGGCACTGAACAAACAGCGTTTCCAATTTCCTGCCTTCCACAGGCTGACCTCTAGCTTTAAGCCGCAGCCCTCAAGCGAGGGAAGTGTGACTGCCATCTTTGTTAAGGCTGAGTATAGTTAGGTTTCCCCAAGAGGTCGTTTTGGCACAAGTAACGTTGAAGATTAAGACTTCTGATATGGAACTCTAAATATCTCTAGAACATTCTTCCTTCCTAAAATGAAAGTGTACAATGGTACAGGTTTCTGGAAAATAGTCAGTACAGTTGTTAAACCCCACGATAAATGTGACTCCATCTAACACTGCTCAACGTACGTCATCGTGCGACATATTGGATTTTAGTTGATTTGTTGGTAAACTACTGACATCAAAAAAAATATTTTATTATTTATCATAAACGTTTTTTTAACTTTAGCAAATCTAAATGAAATATTATACAGCAGCTGTGTTTTTTACGAATATGGGGCAGGGTAACAGATAACTGTTTGGCTGAAAACAAGGAGAATTTAACCAGAATGTAACAGCATCTCGCAATATAAAACAGAACAAACAACAAAAAACAGAATACAGAAAAGAAGGAAAACACAAATTATGATTTATTTTGGGTCAATACACGCCATGGTAGTTAAGAGCTCGCTCCTTTGCAATTTTCCCTATCCTATTTACCACGGATTTAAAAAAAAAATATGTTCTATTTTCAAGTATTTAGTACATTTGAAATCTACAATACATCTACAATACATTTAGAAACAATGACCGCTTTTAAAAAAGTAATATTTTTAATTCTATATACCCTGTGTAATTACCATATTTTTCTACTGATTCTTCCGTAAGCATTTATTTGCATATTTATGGGGCTTCTATGTGTGGTGCTCCTTCTGCTACTTGTCATGTCGGGTTGTATCCGTCAGATGATGTCACACGACAATCGAAGTTACTGAAAACTTAACAGTAATGAACGGTTGGGATTATTAAAGCTCTCGGGGATGGAGTGAGAACTGTACTACTGCTACCTAAGATAATTTATGATTCATCAGGAAAACTCGAAATTCTTCTCTTACTTTGAAGAATTTGCTATGTTTATGTGCCTACCATATCATTAGCTGGCCTCTTCTAAGTATGAAAAACATATACATCTAATACTTCACCAGCAAACATGTAAAGATAATTAAATTAACATAATTGGAAATTAATTCCTTTTATCTGTACGCATACAAAAATTTTTTAAAAGTACTGAGGCTGCAAATATTTGTATGTCATATTGGAATTCAGTGTATGAAATGTTCCATAGTGTGATATAAAAATGTACAAACATTTAGGGCCTGTTTAGATCTTGGCGGAATCGGTCCCACCGCCATTTCTGTCGGATTTCCTGTCTGCCAGCATGACAGTCCACCCGCTTTATTAGATGTTTACGGGTCCATAGAAGAAAATCCATCGGAGAACGACCATCACCACCAGGAATGTACACCCACAACGATGGCGCGACAGGCAAAAACGGCTTACAGCAGGACTCTAGCTAGCTTTACTGTTGGGCCAATCACAAAATGCCTTTCTGCAGACTTAACCGTGGCAGCCAAACCTCCCCACCTGAGTTGGTGGAGCGGGAGGGATATGTGCACAGAAATGACCTTTTTATGAGTTCTCTCATTTCTGGCCGCTATGAACCTGATTATAGAAGACTAACCTTTGCTACTAATACTGGACCAAGATGAAAATCAACCCAGTCACTGCGGAAACAGAAGGAAAGTCGCTGTTTTACCTGTGATTCTCTGAATTGTCAGTGCGCATTAAAACTGGACTCATGCTTTTTTTTAAAAACTTGCAAGCAATAGTACAATGATGTGCAATGCATATGTTTGTAATGTGATAGTCAGATGTTTTTTTTTAAAACACACCTCGATACATCAGTTCCATACACCAATTTATTACTAACTGCTTTCATGGCAATGGACCCCTACCCAAAAATTCACCCAAATCTCAAATTGAAATATGTCCATACAGGTGTGTGTAATAATTTTCCCTGAACTACCATCTCATATACATAAACAGTGCACCAAATTTAAACTACAGAATTCCAATATAACGTAGCAATTGCACTACACAATGCTACAAGTGGGTGTAAATAGAATTTACAAGCAAGGTTACACGTAAACCTCAAATGTGTCAGAGATGTATTAGGATCACATGTCCCTTTGATTTGTGCAATTTCTGTTAAACATTAGGGGCCTCATTACGAGTTTGGTGTTCTTTTGGCAAGACTGCCACAGTGGCGTCCGCCAAAAGACCGTCATGTTGGCAGCAATCTAACTGCCATATTGAGAGACACACTGTGAAGTCCACCAAAAACAGCCAAATTTCCGAAACAGCCAGAACACTGGATGTCAGAAAAGAGGCGGTCCCAGCACCACCTGCCCAACATAAATCCACCCATCAGATTGCAATCCACAGATCACAACTGTGGTTCTTCCAATGCGGAAAAACATTGGTGGTGTGCACCGCAGCTGTCTCAACTCACTTCTGTCACAAATCCACACCATTTTGGATAGTTTGAATGCCCTACACCTGATACATATCCACACACCCGACACACCTACTCACAACACTATATAACACACCCCAATACAACCCACGATCCTTTGCAATCAAAACGTCACACACGACCACAGACATGCAACATCCCAGAGAGTTCAATATATCAAGAATAGGCACCCATTTACACTTCACTACGCACACATCACATACCTGCACAACATAGAAAACACACACATTAGTACCACACACAATCCACAGCACCCGTCACACACTAACATCCCATCACCTACACCTCACCATTTTCCTAACTCTGCCCCCATTTACTAAGCACACAACAACACTGTCTTCACAACCAGTACCATGTCCCCACAAAAGCACCTATGTTTCACTGATGAGGAGTTGAGGGTCATGGTGGATGAAACTGTAAGGGTAGTGCCACACCTATAAAGAACACAGGTCCAACAAACATCTATTTCCAGGAAAATGGAGTTGTGGCACAGAATAGTTGACAGGTTCAATTCTGTAGGCAGTTATCCACGCACAAGGGACGACATCAGGAGGAGGTGGAAAAACCTCAGGGGGAAGGCCCGTTCCATGGCATCCAGGCACCAGATAGCGGTACTGAAGACTGGCGGTGGGCCCTCACCTCCTCCCCCTACGTTCACATCTTGGGAGGAGAAGGTCTTGAACATCCTGCATCCTGAGAGCCTGGCAGGAATACCTGGGGGAGTGGAGTCTGGTAACTATCAATAACATTCATGTCACACAATTGTCTTGTCCTGCATGCTCGCCCACCCCCAAACCCACCCCAATCTACACCCCACCCACTGCAACTCTGTCCTAATCACCTAATACCCCTCCCTGGCATGCCACATGTCCACTAAACACATCTAGCCCCACAGCCCTTGCAAATGGCAGGTGAAGCACTCGCCAATTATAGAAGTACAACTCCCAGAATGCAAATACCAACATATTTAACACCAGTACATTGCACCAAATATTACTTGTCATGCATGTCAAACCAATATCCGATCTAACTGATCTTGATTTTTCTAGTGTGGAACAGCACATGGCAATGACAGCAGTGAAATGGCTCACTCACACTAACATCCCAAGCAAAACACAGCTATAGATGAGTGTCCATATATAATGGTCATAGATCAAAGATCCTAAGCTTGAAATATACTCATCTGGTTTGGAAAGTCAGATGGCTGAGTGGATGCCAATGCAGTACATCCAGATACAGGTCAATGTCCATTGTAAACTCCTATAATGTGTTTCTAAAAGGACACATCTGCACATTCTACAGCTCTAATTTGAGCCTGCTATCATGCCAGACAGTTTACTAGGTAACATAGGTGAACAGCCATGTCATTTATCAGACAATATCAGATGCCATTAGCTGTGCAATCACTACCAACATAGTTTACCAGCGCAAAACATTATATATGGAATTGAAGTTACAAAGTTTCATGTTGTACCAAATTGTATAGTGCATCAGCTGTCAATATCATTGCTGGGAATTATGTCAAGGCACTGTCTGCATCTCACTCAACTGCTACAATACCCCCATTGTAACATGAACTCTGTGTTCTACTCCTTCCACAGGTAACCTTCTCATTGTCCGCATGGAGAGGATACCAGAGACTGCCACCACCCCTCTGGATGAAGGCACTAGTGAGGACAACACTCCAAGATGTCTGGACACTGACGAAGAACCTGGGCCATCTGGGACACCTGGTCAGTCAACAACTGTCAGCCTCACCCTGCCCACATCAACTCCTCCCAGCCCTGTTGCCTCTATATCACAGGCAACCATTCACCCCCAACCTGCGTCCCAAGGACTCTTCCATACATTGTGTGCCCCACAGTACAGGTACCTGAGTCTCACCTTGCCACCCCTGACAATGATGGACCTGCCACCACTGGGAGTGGGCACACTGTGCCTGGGGCACAGGCACTCAGGAGCACGGTGTGTGGGAGTGATGCTGTTGGCCAGAGGATGGGGTCTTAAAGGGACACTACTGACCAGGAAACCATCTCTAATGTCTTGGGAGCCTACCAGAGTTCCCAAGGCATGACAGACCAAGTTATCACCATGTTGGGGGAAATTCAAAAGCTGCAGAAGGACGACCACCAGGAAGTCATGCAGTAGTGGCAGGCACAAAATGTCCACTTGGCTTCTATTGCAGGGGTGCTGAAAGACTTGAATACCACACTGAGTAGTGTTTGTACCCAACATCTGTCCCCTTCCACTAGCAATAATATATCAGGCCCTTCTATATCTGTGACTGCTAGTGGAATGGAGGCCCTGGAAGGGGAAGGACATTCCTCAGACACCCCACCCTCTGTAGCTGAAGACACTCCCCCGCAAACATGGACGTCCACCCAGACATCCAGCAGGAGCAGATGCCAAGACCAAACCCACTGCCAGCAAGTAAACCTCTCCTGAACTGTTCCCCTTGTGTGCCACAGATACACCCTGTTGGCTATTCTGTAACTAATCTCCATTTTCCTATGGTGCAAGGACACTGAACCTGTTTTTCCAAATGGTATGACAGCTACTCTGATGTTGTCATCCACCATGACTAAACCTATCACCATAGTTTTGTGTGTGTTTAACGTTAACAGTCACATGTTTTCTGTATTTCCACAATGAATCACACTTAAACACAGGTCCTGTGTATGTCTCATTTATCAACCATGTACAATAGTTATGCATGCAAACTCTAGTCTGATCATGTCCCTCTGTATTGTACACCTATTGTTTTGGACCTCAAATGTGGACTCCATCAGCAGGAGACTCATTACAATAGGATTGTAAGAAGACAGACACGAAATAAGTTGTAAACTACAACTACACACAATCAGTGAAGAATATGCTAACAGCACAAAGAGCCTGACTGAGAGTAGCATCAGGATATCTGCTAAGATGTAACACAATGCTAAACTACACAATACAAAAGTTAGGGTCATGTCACACTACCAACAAGACAGGAGGCACACATATATGGTATTTGTTTCACCTTGCAAAGCCTTATCACATGCCCATGCCATAGCTTCCAAATTTACATATACCATGGTACAGACAGAGATCAGAACTGATCTACCCAATCCTGGAAACTTTCCCTTACATCACATACCGGTAGGCTTATCACTCACTTATGTCAGTCCACAGTGACATGCCCATTGGTCTGCAAAGTAGGAGCCCACTGACAGCTAGATTCAAGGTAGAATACATAAAACTGTTACCATTGTGCAGGGAGAGGCTATGGTCATACATTTACACATGAGCCAGATACATATCCAGACACAAATGACAGCATTTGACAACCTCATGTACCCTACAGGTGACCTTGACGGGAAAAGCACTTTTCCTTGTCAGTCACACTCCACATAATCAAGACTCATAGTACCTGCTATCAGCCATGTCCACTTCTCATGTAGGTCTGCAATTCCCATCTGCTTCTGACACTGTCTGTCGTTTTCCAAGGTTGTTGAACCAAACATGATCTATGCAAATCTATGTTTGTAAGGGAAGAGGGATGGGACATAGCAGAATACACTCCTCAAATCAGAGAAGCAATGTCCAGAAATGTCACTTTGCATCTGCTATAACAAGACATGATACTGTAGACCACTCAGTTCTGTACACAATACAATTAAGAGTTTGCATACACAACTCACTCATAGGAATTTGAGCTACCTACAACCCCACAGATGGTGCAAGAAAGGAGGTGACAAGCTACCCATCTACTTTAGGTTACAAATTTGAAACACAAAATTATGTCTACTTCACATACCTTTCAGTCAGTTGAAGTACTGATTGATGAGATCTGTCCTAGAGTCTCCTGCCTCATTTTCCTCTGGCTCTTCATCAATTGGCAAATGTGCATTTCCACCTACAGGTTCTGCTGGCTCCCCCTCATCTGGTATAAATGGTATCTGTCATCTCAGGGAAAGATTGTGAAGCATGCAGCAGGTAACTATTATTTGAGATACCTTTTGGGTAAGTAGAGAAGGGCTCCTCCTGATCTGTCCAAGCACCTAAATCTTGCCTTCAGGAGCCCAAAATTCCACTCAGCAACATGTTTTGTTCTCCCGTAGCCCTCATTGTAGAAGACTTCCCCTGACGTGGTTGGGTACCTCACTGGTGTCACCAACCAAAGACGGTTTGGATAACCAGAGTCACCTGTGAACAAATTGGTAGATCAACACACAGAAAAATATTGGGGCATGCAACATTGTGATGGCAGGAAACATATATTGCAAACACATATTTCAGTTGTAACTTACCAACCAGCCCGGCCCTCTATGTGTGGAGTTGTGTCATCAGCAGTGGGACATTGCTGTTCCTCATGATGAAGGAACCATGGACTAGTCCTGGATTCTTGGCACTGACTTGTGAAATGTACTGGTCTGCCAGGCACACCACCTGAACATTTATGGAGTGGTAGTTTTTCCTGTTCCTATACACCTGTTCATTGGCACTGGAGGGAACCAAGACTACATGGGTGCCATCTATGGCTCCAACCACATGTGAAATGTATCCCATAACATAAAACTCTGCCTTCACATATGCCAAATCCGCATGCTGGCGGAAACCTGATGTAGCTGTCCAGGTGTTTCAACAATGCACACAGTATAGCCCTAAAAAACAAACTGAAAATGGCCTGAGATATTCCTGCAGTTAGGGCCACTGTATTCTGAAAGGACCCAGTGGTCAGGAAGTGTAGCACTGACACAATTTGAACGATGGGAGGCATGCTATAGGGATTGCGAATGGCAGGCATCAGATCAGGCTCCAATTGATCACAAAGATCCATGATGGCATGAAGATTCAACCGATATGTCTGGGTACAATGTCTCTCCTCATTGTTGTGCAGGTGCACTAGTGGATGATCCACTAGTAGTTGTCCTCCTCTCCTCATGGCAGGAAAACTATGAAAAAATGTCAACTTAGTATGTGACATGCAGCATGCAGACATCTTGTAAAGTCAAATACAGTACCCACACATATCTGATTTCGAGGTCGGATACAAACTCAGATACCTATAGTACAGCACATAGGTATGAACCCAATGACACCTTCCATGGTGCACATTCCCCCAATTACCTATTGAACTACACATACAGATTAATCTGTTACTGTACATGGTTGTAAGTCCAACCAATTTGGCATGTTTTACATGTATTGTTGCACATTATCAACGTTTTCAAACCACATGGGAACATCTGAGTAGGTGTACATTGCTATCACCACATGTCCTTCAGTAACACAGCATTTACTGCACAGATGAAAAAATTGACAACTAAACATGAAGGCAGTACCTACAGTTGTACTGCAAGACATGGGGTGTAGTCAATGACACAGATGATAAAACATTTCCATACATTTAATGTGCTTCAAATGGCAGCCGCCTGACCTACTATACTGGACACATGGAAATGACCTAAGTCCACTGGCGGAAGTCATCATGGCGGTAGGCGGTCACAACTGCGGTGGAAATAGCCATTGGAAGACATTGCTGCCTTTGGTGGACTTGGGCCAATAGCAGTGTCCGCCAACGGTGATGGTCAAGTACGTCGCGGACGTGACCGACATCTTCTGCAGTATTGTTCACCTGACTCCTGACACTGCTGCCAGCAAGACCTCCACTACCCGAGCTGCTGTGTACTACCTCTGGAAGCTATCTGCCACATCCTGGAGGTGATAGGGCCCCAGACTTCACCCCTGAAGAGCTGGAGAAGCTTGTGCAGGATGTCCTACCCCTATATGAACAGCAATATGGTGCACCAGAAGAGCAGGTGAGTGCAATGCAGTACTAATGTGTGATAAGTGTGGTGAATAATGGTGTATCTGGAATGTAAAGTAGGTAAGGTTTTAATGCACAAAGATGATAATTTTCAGATGAATGTGAGTTGAGAGGATGGGAATGTTTGCCTACATGCTATCACTGATGTGTACTGTCCACTACTATTAGTATGGTACATGTGGACATGGCTTTTTCCTTTTGTCCTTGTCATCCATGCAGGTCAACGCCCATCAGAAGAAGGGAATTTGGCATGCCATCGCCAAGCAGGTGCGGTCTCTGGGGGTCCACAGCCGGCCAAACACCCACTGGGAGGATCTGAGATGCTGGACCTGGAAGACCACAGAGGCCCAGCTGGGGATGTCTTACCAATGAGGGAGGGATTCCCATTGGACCTTGACCCCCCCAATGGCCCACATTTTGGCAGTGGCCTACCCTGAGGTTGATGGCTGTTTGAGGGAAGCACAGCAGCCACAAGGAGGTAAATACTGACAGAACCCATGCACTTGCCTCTGATAGTTTAGTGTATGATGTCTAAGTATTGCAGCTGTGATGATGTGGTAAGTGCTACAGGTATGGTGACTACTAGGAAGATATGTTAATACAGTTGCCAACATACAAATACAGATGTGACAATTGTATTGTGCATGGGAATATGTTAATCATCTTTGTCTATCAAATAGAATGACTGCATGTGGAGATGCATACGTGACTGTGTCATATATGTGACTCTGCTCAGCCATACATATTTGTAACCTGCTGTGTCATCCTTCCCACCTATTGTTCCCAAGTCCATTTACCCAAATGGTAAGTTGTATAGCTCTTTGTTCTCTGACCACTCCAATTCCACTGGATCTGCCCTATGTGCAACATTGGGTCTGACAGATGAGTAACAGGGCCAAGTAATCCAGTGTCCTGAAATAGCTGGACACTTCATGTGAGTCTTACATTTGAATCAAGCTTTTGGTATGGCCGTCTTACAATACGCCCTATGAGGTTTGAGGAGGTGTCCCCATTGTCATGTAAGATTCATACATTGTGAAATGTGAAGTTTAATATGGGTGGACAGCCTATCATTTGAAATTCATGGTGAAAATAAGACATTGACATTTCATGGTATTACATTGACATGTGTACAAATACCTTTAATCCTAATGTATTTGGTGTAGAGAAGGTAAGTGGGTGGGCTGCTGATCCCTTAGCCCATGTATATTGTCCATGTTACATAGGGCAATACCATACCTATATGAGTGCACATATGCTATTTGCTGCCTACATCATGTGTCAATTGATACACTGTGCCTAATTTGATGTGGAAAGCTCTTTTTTCCCAGGCTTCCCTTTGCAAATCTGAGGCTGTTTGGACAGTTTTGTTTATGGCTCTGCCCATTTCTGCCTGACTTAATGGTGTAGCAGGTGTTGTTACATTGTATATACACCTGTTGGTGTTGTGGGATATGTTGTCATTCAATTTGCTTGACTCTAGGTGTATGTGTCATTCATGGGTACATCAGTAATCAGTTGTTTAAGTGTTAGTTCTGGAGTATGGTAGTAGGAATCACATGTCTGGGCAGTTGTTAGTGATGTAGATGTTCAGATGCTGTCATGTAGAGGTTTCTATTCAGCATGTATGGTGGAATGCTATGAGCCCTTATACACATTGTTTGGTGTCCATTGTATTGGTGGTGTTACTATGCTCCCTGTGGTTGTCTGTGGATATATCCTGTGTGCTAGGGAGGCCCCTATTGCAGTACATACATTTGTTGTCTATGTGACAATGTATCAGATTAGTGGGTAAAGAAACTCCTAATTAATTTGTTCCTGGTATTTAGATAGATGTTTCAATGACATGCTATGTCATTTTGTGATGCACACAGTATGGGATGCCACATGTAGTGTCTTCCTCTGAGGTGTTTGCCATTGTGAAAGTTGTGTACAGAATTATCACTTAGGCATGTGATTGGAAAGCAACATGCTGCGTTGTATTTGAAGTGTGATGAGTTTACTTTTCTTAAACATGACTACTGCTGATGGAAAGGGCAGGTGTGGAGTAGGGGTGGGCATGATATTGTGTTACCAGTCAACTGCATTTCCTTAGACCGATTTGATGATGGACAGTGATGATCTGTATGGGTATAGATTTTAGATGTAGGCAATCCATCTTATGCATGATGGTTTTGAGTTACAGCTGAATTGATGGGATGGTGATGTAGTTGTCTGATGGATGGCTTATGTTGTGGGTGAGAATGTGTTCATAAGGGAAAGTTGGAAGTACCTTGTTGTGGCATGATTTAGGCTCTGAATGGTTTCTAACTGGGGCTTTATTTGACATAGATGCTTGGTTACTTTTGTGCAAGTTGTAATTTATGTCTGTGTGAAGACTGTGATGACCTTCTCTCTCTCTCTTTCTGTGCATCAGCATCATCAGGAGAAGGAGACTGAGCTCAATGGAGTGGGAAAGCTGCAGGCCACAGGGCCCGGAGTGCTGAGACCACTGACAAGGAGGGACCCAGTGGCCCAGAGGGCAAGGGTTGTGCCACAGGGGAGACAGGATCCACATCTTCATCATCAGAATCCTCCTCTAGTGCACACTCCCTGATGGTGGTGGATCCATCTGGGACCACCCCAGCACCATCTATGTCCACCAACCCCCTTACTACCACCACCCTCCCTGTAGCTCTCCACCCAGTTGGCTGTGCCCATTCACCCAAGAGAGTGGGTATGTCCTTTGTCACAGGCACCTCTGCCCCTGTCAGCCCTGCTGCCCTCAGTAAGGAGGCTATTGACATCCTGAGGTTGATCTCTGTGGGTCAGTCAACCATTGTGAATATCATCCAGGGACTGGCAACCTGAGTCCAACAGAGTAGTGCATTCCTAAAGGTCATTCACAGTGCACTGGCTGGCCTACAGAGATCCTTTCAGGCTCTGGCCTCCACACTGATGGCAGCCAGTCACCCATTGCCTTCCGTCCCTCCTCCGCATTCTTCTTCCCAGTCCCAAACCCCACTTCTCTGACCCAGCTATATCACACAGACAGACAAGCATGCATCCACCTCAACATCCTAGCTTAGCTCAGACAAACACAAGCACCACAAGACACACCACTGGCATGTACACAAGCAATATACATCTGCACAAACATCAACAGTCACAACCTGCCCTGACACCCCCACCACCCCTAACATCACAGACACAACACCTGACACACCTGCAGACACCAAACCAACATTCACAGATCCAGCCACTACACCTGTCTTACCCACAGACAGCACCACAGCAGACCCTCAGACATTCACACCATCACCTCACCCACAGAAATCACAACCACTGATACTCCTAAATGCAGCACATCCACCATACCTGCAGTCACCACTCCAGCAGACAGTCATCCACCCACCATGGGATCCCCAGGCACCTACACCCCCCCAGTCCCGTACACATAAAAGCCCTCGCTCACCCACCCAACAGACAGCCACCATCCACATGCATACATCCCACACACACGCACCCATGACAACCACACCAACATGTCAGACAACCACTTCTTCACCCTCCACCCTAAACCCTCTTCTGATGACCATCCCTGTGTGTCAAGAAAACTGTTCCTTTCATGTTTTGACCTTTTCCCTACTCCTCTTATCCCAGTAAGACCCCTAAATGATCAATTTCCCTCCCCAGGCCCGTCTCTTCTACCTCCAAGACCTCCCCTACCCCCCAAGTCTACTTCTCCCAAGAGAACCCAACCTTATCCTAAGCCTAGATCTAAACCCCCCTCCCAAGCCCAATCCCAAAGGACTCCCTCCCAAGCCTAAGCCCAAAACCCCTAGCGCCCCCTCCCATACTCCCTCAGGTCTCTGCCTGCCCCGTTGATGCCCCTAACTGTGGAGATTACATGGCAGTCGGGGCACCAAGATATGCATCAAGTGCATGTTGCACTAATTCTTATTGGACTGGCCTATGACCTTGTACATTTTAATATTTGTTCAAAATTTTATTAGATAATTGGACCAAACAGTTGTTGGTTTCGATGTTAAATATTTGTCCTGGATTTCTTTTCTTAGGGCATATTTGAAAATGGCTGACATTGTTTGTGTGTGACTATTTGTGTGTAAGTGGTCCTTGTGCTCCCTGTTTTGTCTGGGCAGCATGTGAGGTTGTGTGCAGTGCATTTGTCCCCCGATGATGGGTTTGTGTTGTGAGATGGCCATGTGTTTGTTGGGGATATGTTGTTGTCATGGTATTGAATGGTACTTGTGTTGACATGTGTTTGTTGCAGTATTGTGTGACTTTGTGTGCTTTGACTGTGAGTGTTTGGTGAATGGTATGTCGGCTACATTGTGATGTGTGTTTGCTGCGTATGCCGAAAGCTGCGTTGTATGTTGTGTGAATGTGCGTGTTAATTCCCTGTTGGTGGTACGTTGTGTTATATGTGAGATTTGTAAATGGGTAGTGTCTATTGTGAGTGCTTGCCAATGCACTGGTGTTGTAGTTTGTGGTTTTGTAGTGTTGTTTTGTGTCATTGTTTGTTGTGTGTGACTGTGCTGGTGCTGTGTTCCTGGGAGTAGTTGTGTGTTTTTCACATGTGGTGTGCAACCTCACAATCTAATATAATCAAAAAAAGGGACAAGGAGATTAATGGCCCAGTGTACGGCCTCCCTAATGATAATTAAAAAAATGAGAGTACACGGTTCCACAGAAGATAATCGATTCCACTAGGCATTCCTATATCTAGATACAAATACCCTCACACATCCAATAATTATCATGCTTCATCATAGGAATTGCTCCTTGTCAGACTGGCACTGCAATGTCTGACGGGCCCACAGCAAGGGGGCACTTTGCCAGAGATCTTTACTGATAGTCTGTGCTGTGGTTTGAAGAATGAATGGATCAATTCAAGCTCACATGTCAGGAAAGGGCAGGAGAGAGAACAATTGATAAAATTGTCTCATGAACCCTCCAAAACCCTACAATTTATTGATCAGTGAAGGGTCTTGGTCAAACTAAAAATATGCTAGGGAGTGAAAAAAAGGTAATGCTCAGCCACTCTACCAGCAGAACGAAGATGGGAGGAGAAAACTATCTTCAACCATCATAACGGGTCAACATGTTTCGCTCCAAGAAAAGTCCATATGGATCAGGTGGTGTTTCATCAGGACCAAATAACAAAGAAACACTTCTCCTGAACTATTTAGAAAGACCTCAATGTATCTAAGAATGTGTATGAAACCACATTGTAAATTAAATGGATGGTGTAACAGGAAGCCATCCTCAGATAAGGACAAGGCTCCATGGGAACAAGCGTGTCATGGGACTGGTGTGGTATATTATTGCATGGCAAGTCGAGCCCGGAGACCTAGCCCGAGGACACGTTCCTGGATGGTACCATCCTTTTCTACCATCCAGTAGCATGATGACTACTTGCACCAAAATTAACATGTCCATCACACATGTACAACACTAATGTATGCACTATAAAAGTATCTCAAAAACAAAAAATGTCCTTGTCATTGTCAGAACTGAAATTAAGTGCATGTCATACACATTAGCATAAACACCTTTGCCAGCAAAAAAAATATTAATAATCTAAAATTAATGACAAGACAAAGGTATTGAAAGAAATATTATTAAACAAAAATGAGATAACTCTCTCATATGTATAAAATAGGTTAGCACATTTTTGTCACAGTTCTTCAAGAGTCCATCAGGTGAAAAGTGGGCTGCAGAACTTGCCTCCTAATTGCACTGCCAAGTACAACTTCCTCAGGAAGGGACATCTATTGGGCACTGATCAGGCACCTCAATGATCTTTCTTGCAAGGGGGGTCTTTGTGTTTGAGCAAAGTGGGCTTGGCTTTGGGAGGGGAGAGTTTGGGAAGAATGGGTTTGGGAGGTGGACAAGGCCAGGGCAAATAAAAAATCTTCCCAAGGAAATTGGGTGGGATGTTTGGTAGGGAGTTGGTTATGGGAGGTAGATGGAGTGGCAGTGGGTTATGTGTGTGTGTCTGTTGAGGGTGCAGATGCCTTTGGGTCTAGTGTATGTGGTGTACATTTGTGGGGTGTTTTTCCTGGGTGTATATTGTTCAAGTGAGTGTTTGTGTCCAGGTGGAGTTGGGTCTAATTTATATAATCTATGTGATAACATCCTATATAGGAGGTGGGTTTGCATAACTGGGGGGAGCAAGAGAGAGGATGGAGATGGTTCTCTGGGTGGCCAACGACGCAGGTGGAAAAGTTGTAGTAGGGTCTGCCACCACTAGGGACTGGTCTTCTGTGGATGTCTCTGAAAATGATGTGATGAAGCTTGTGACCTTCGTGCCAGTCCCTTCCACCTCAGTGCCAGTGTGCCCCTCTGAGTTGGAAGTCTCAGCACCCAAGGCACAGTGGCCAGCTGCTTTCCTGTCAATGTGGACAATCTCCCATTCACTTGTTCTAAATGAGTTTTAATGTATATGTGTATTTAGAGCTTATCATGAACATTGATAAAAATCAATTTTTCAAGTTTCCAGATTTCACCTTCTTTAAGTATCTCAAACATTGGTTCTTTTTCTTCATTATCTCATGCATGTAGGGAACATTTTCAGAAACCATTTGGTCACAGTTTTGCCATTCCCCGCAACATCTCCCATACCATGTATAACCTTGACTCTCATATCCATTTGGAGTTATCTGCAGGAACTGTATAACACCTCACAATGGGTGGCCATTGTTGTTTAGAATAGTGAATTTAGGTATCCAAAAAGGATATAAACCAAAAATACATTTGTACAGTGTGTTTACCACGCTACAGAGTACACATTAATACACGTACACATTTACAAAATGATTCATGATTTGGGCCTGATATTGTGTTTGCCATGTGAGGTACCCCAAAATACATGGGATGGATCTTCCACCTGCAAAAGTCCCTTTAAGAATCCCATTTTTCACTATCAGTGATACATCATATGCACACAACAAAGGACATTGTAAATTGTTTTATGGTATGTGGTACCCTGTAACCAATGTGTATACATTCCTTGTCTGTGTTGTACCAAAAAGTGTATGACTATTATGATCATATACAACTAAACAGAATGATTTGCATTCACATTTGGGAAGGAGCAAGACATAATGCAAATGTGTCACTTTTTAAATAAATGAAATAGTATTTTCGTTTCAAAACACATCTGGGTTATGTTTGAATCTAAAATGTAGCCATCTAACCTGATGTCACTAGCCATTTTGGCTCACATGCTGAACCAGTTTTTTTGTAGAGCATGGCTACTTACCCGTGAGGGTCTCAAGGCGCAGGAGGGGAGGGGCCTTATCTGAAGAGCCACTTCTTGAGGTTCTTGCTGAAAATGGTGAGCAAACGAGCTTTGTCTGAGGTTGAGGTAGGCTGGTCCTGCATTGTGTATGGCCTTTTACATGTGGGTGAGTAGCTTGAAAGTGTTTGCTTCTCAACCGGTAGCCAGTGGAAGGGTCTCAGGTGTTGGGAGATGTGTTCTTGGTGAGGTAGGTCCAGAATGAGTCCTGTGATGGCGTTCTGGATGAGTTGTAGTTTTTTTATGTCTCTGGTTGAAGTGCAAGCGTAGAGGGCATTGCCGTAGTCGAGCTTGCTAGTGACTAAGGTGTGGGGGACTGTCGTGCGACAGTCTGCTGGGATCCATCTGAAGATCTTCCGAAGTTTGCAGCAGGAGGAGGTGACTGAGTTTAACTGTCGGGTCATGGATAGGGAGGAGTTGAGGATGATTCCTAGGTTACGGGCATGCTTAGTCATAGTGGGGGGGCACTGAGGGATGTGGGCCACCAAGAGTAGTCCCAAGCTTTCTCTCATACAGGCGCTGACGGCTTCCATACCTGAGTGGAAGTTCCTTTTGGCTGTGTCTGGGTGAGGGAGATGATGAGTTGTGTGTTATCAGCATATGCCACGATGTTCATACAGTGGCTTCTGACCATGGCAGCAAAAGGGGCCATGTACACGTTGAACAGTGTGGGACTCAGTGAGGATCCTTGGGGGACTCCGCAGTTAACTCCTGAGGGACTGGATGTGTAGGGTGGGAGTCTGACCCTCTGCGTCCTCCCGGAGAGGAAGAAGTGGATCCATTCCAGGGCTCTTCCGCAGATTTCTGTGTCGTGGAGTCTGGAGCGCAGAGTGCTGTGGAAGACCGTGTTGAATGCTGCTGAGAGGGCAAGGAGTATGAGCTCTGAGGTGTGGCTGCGGTCCTGGAGTAATGGATTTCGTGTGTGGTTACCAGGAGGTCTGTCTCCATGCTGTCATTGCTGCGGAAGCTGGACTGGGAGCTGTCCATGGAGTTGTTGGCCTTGATGAAATTCCATAGTTGTGCGTCAATTGCTTTTTCCTGTACTTTGGCGGGGTAAGGTAGCAAAGAAGTGGGCCAGAAATTCTTTAGTTCTGATGGGTCGACCGAAGATTTCTTCAGGAGAAAGGGTTTTTCGGTGTGTTTACAGTCCCCAGGGAAGGTGCCAGTGTTGATGGAACAGTTGATTGTGTTTTGGAGCTCAGAGTGATGGATGTGCTGCCTCTGATGTATATGTGATGCGGACAGGGGTCTGTGGGAGCTCCAGAGTGAGTGCTATTCATGATGCTGGCTGTTTCCTTTGTGGTGAGCATGGACCAGTTGTGGATGGTCTGGGTGGGTTCTGGGGGGGGTGGGTCGATCACAGGTTCAGATTTTTCATTGGTGTTCTGCGGTTGCGGCTCTGAATGTGCAAGGTCTTCTCTGGTTTGGCTGTTCCTCCATTTTTCTAAAAACGTCTGCGGTACATGCTCACTCTTGTTTGTCTATAAAACCTACTCACCAATGTGATGTTTTAAACATCCACTGTATCAAGGTAGCATTTTATGTTATTCCACCTGTACAAGGGCTCAGGTGACATCATTCACAATGGTGAGGGAGCATCACACCTCACACAATCAATACCAGTGTCCTGTCTGGTACCAATGTCCCTTACACCATCAATGTATGTGATGTATATGTGTTGTCTAGGCAGACATGTGTCTGCTTACACCAGTCCTTAAGGCACTGAGCACAAATCAGGTGGCAGCTTTCACCAAAATATAATCTAAAAAACACATCATCATACACCTTGGCCAAAATGTAGACATTCAAGGACTCTTTTTCTACATTGGACATATGTTAACTGTAATGTTGATTGCAAAATGAGTTGCTGTAACAAAAAATAAGTCATTAAACATGTTGAACTCACACTAGAACCTACCCCATGACGCTGCTTTTGAGCACTCAACTGCCCATCTAGGTCCTAATAGTCTGCTGCAAGTATGTGGCCAATAGCGGGGTCAGGGTGTGGCACTTGCGCTTCCCACTTTTGGAGGACTGGCCGAGCTGGACTTCAGTTGACTTTCTGGTCCAGCATTGTAGGTTCTCCCACCTCTTTCAGCAATGGATACTTCACCACTGATATATCCCCATGGTCCACACCTTCTTGCCGTTGGCCTTCCATATCACCTTTTTCTGATGGGAGTTGACCTGTATGGATGAGAAAAAAACTAAGAAAAAAAGGATCTGCGAGGTTTTGTTTGTCCATATTGCTGTGACACAATTCTGTTACATCTCTCACAAGGATTTCTAACAAGTCAGTATGGATTATTTAGAAATAGTCTCCTAGGAAATACACATTTGTAGTGACCCGTTAAGTACCCTCAACAGTTTCAATGTCCTCATGTTACAAATCCAGGCCACAAGCATCAATTTTGGGAGGGGATCTGAGGTGTTTCCTGTGGTGAGAGCCTCTCCCAACCAGTACAAATAATTGTGAGATACTAAAGGCTAAACAACTTGTACAATATTAGCACACACCCCCATGCACAGCTTATGTTGGCTTATTGAAAAACATTTTTTAGGGACACATACAATGGTTTGAAACACATACAATGACTAAGGGCAGTCTGGAAGGGCCACGATCTGTGTCAGTGAGAGCACGGTTTTGGGCAATAGATGAACTTGTGTGTGTGTGTAGTAATGGGACAAACTTGCATAGGTGACGGAGAGCCTGTGTCATTTATACATACAGCACAGGATATACCTTCCCCATATATGGCACCATTACCAGCCTAAAACATGCACTCATCATTTAAAAAATGGGATGTAGTTTAAATTGAAATTAAGAAATAAGACAAGTCTATTAGGTGAAGGTTTCTTCTTGCACTATACATTTTCCTCATTGTGACATTTGTCTGTATTTTTTACTCATACTACTAGTACAGTGTCTACTAGCCACTGCAAAGAAGGGGATGCAGTTTGTCAACTGAAATCTGGTTTTGTGACTAAAATGAACTGGAAAGTCAGCTAATTCATTTGGATGACTTTTCATTTCAGATTACAGACATTTGAAACATTGTCAAACATTAGTATTTCCCCTGCTAAGTTATTCAGTCCACTACACTCCAATCACAACACGGTACTCAAGAATTAAAAGGGACACATTGGCCTGTGTATTTACAAAAAAATGTTGCTTAGAAATACATATCCCAGTCAAACATGTGCATGTTCCTCTTGGTTCCCACACAGCTGGCTGAACAGGGACAGGACCTCTGTGGTGAGGTGGTCCCACTCGTCAGGGGAGATGTTAGGGGCCCTGTCACCTGCTTTGTCCAGCATCCTGGCTCCCAGAGGTCATTAACAGCAGCAAAAGTTGAGGAGATGTTGTTGGCTGCAGTGTTAGGAGGCATGAATGTTTTTGAGATGCTGCATACAAGTACACAGTGTACACAATCCGCAATGGAAATAAACACAGCCATTGACTTTCGTACCTAGCCATCACACATGTTAACCTATGGCTGTCCATCGTGGAGTGTTACACCTACTACGCGTTCCACTTACAGTGATGGTCATCATATAGCCAATGTCCTGATGGCAAGATCAGGTGCCCCCCATTTTAGGGTGTGAAGCAGTGTATTTGTAAAATGAATGTGCATCACCATCACTCAAAATGGTGGCCAGCTTGTTTACCAATGTAAGAGACGTACATTTTTGTTTTCCCAATTTTTAACTAAATAAAATGTAAACCGGTACTGAGTTTAACATCAATAGTGAGAGTGTATTTTATACTTACTAATAAAAAAAGTAAATAATACATGTCAAATTTACACATTATTTACAAAAAATATTAGAAATGAAAAAAATTGTTATTCTAAGTTGAAATATTACATAAACTATATATGCACATAAATGTTACAAAGGGATATACATTTTTACAATGACACAAAATGTGTTGATTATCTAAGTATTGTAGGACAATTTCAAAAGATTTTTTGTTTTTCTTTAATGCAGGCATATGAACCCAGAGAGGGGTAGAAGAAGAAAGCCTCAAGTCTTCAGATCTTTCCTAAACCTTGCAATCCTGGAGGAATGGGACATCATAACAAATTCAGATTGAGTCAGCAAATTATTCTGGATTTATGTCAGCATCTGGACCCTGATCTGAACCCTGATCTTCTGCCTCACAATAGGAATGCAACAGGAATAACATCAATAGTGAAATTCATAGCACTACATCATTGTGTGTTCACAGGATCTTTCCAGTACACTGTGGCCGTATTCGGAGGCATGTCATAACCAACTTTCAGTGGTGTGCTACAAAGATTTCTGTCTTCAATGCTGAGACATATCAACAGCTTCATCCACTTCCCACAATATCAAGATTTGCTAATGTGAAGGGGGATTTTTATGCTTTGGATGGCATACCACATGTGCTTGGAGCAATAGGTGGCATGCATGTTGCCTTGGTGCCACCACACACCAGGGAAATGTCTACTACAATCAGACGAACTTCCATTCAATCAATGTGCAAGTTGTCACCCTACCTGATTTATGCATCTCAAGTGTGTGTTCCCATTTAATTCCTTTGTACTACGGAACAGCATTATAACACTGGAAATGTTACATTTTGGACTTTCGAGGGCCTGGCTTGTGGGTAAGTACAATATGACACAAGGATAATTTGTGTTGTTCAGAGTTTAGCAATTTACAATGGGATGAGATATGTTTTCCTCAACATATATTTTTTTCACTTTTATACAAGAGACTTAGTAAATCCTAACTGACCCTGGGTGTTAGCAGTGCTGAGGAATCCAACAATGCCAGGGGAAGTCCACTTCAATGAGGCCCAGGGAAGGACACCGAGGCCAGTGGAGCGGGCTTTTGGGCTCCTGGAGGTGAGATATTGCTGTCTGGACCAGACCAGTGGAGCCCTCCTCTACTCACCCAATACGGTTTGCCAAATCATAGTTGCCTGCTGCATGATGCACAACATCGCCCTGCAGCGGAACATCCCAATCATCCCAGAGGATGGAGAAAATGAAGAGCCACTGGGTGAGGATGTTGAAAAGGGAAATGGAGATGACAATGGTAAAGAGGAAGGAATTGACATATGTCAAGATGTTATTGACCACTTATTCACCTGAGTGTAAGTTTACCTTTACATATTGGAACGTCAAATGTCAGAACAACTTCTAACACAGTGGAAAACTCAGTCTGTGATGGTAATTTAGTAGTAATATAGTAATTTTAGTTCAGGAAAGTCAAGATGTTTCTTGATTAAAGTTTCCCTGCGCTGACTGATGTGTTTGTTTTATCTTTGCTTATACTAAGTATATGTGTCCACCTAACTTATCATCTGAGTCACTTTTCTTATGTGAAATCATTAATTTTCCCTTGTTATTCTGTTTCAGAATACTTCCCCACGTCATCTTCATTTGGACATTTCAAAGTTGTGACATTTGAAGTGATATGTTGCTTTTGGAAAGTACAAAGGGAACATGTGTTGATCCTGTGACAGACACACACTTTAGATGTACAGATCTTGTACAGAGACAACTTGCACAGTGATTGAATAGAAGGTATTGGGATTGTATCAGACCTGTTTTCTGTTGAATGTTGCCACAAAAGGAATATGTGCTTCTTAGCTTGCTCTAAACACATGTACAACTCCGGCCATAGCATACTCATCCCCCTTCACATTGGCTAAAACTTCATAAAGAGAAGAAAAGAGAGGGGGAGCAACATTACTATGCACTATTTTTTTCCAGAGACAGGCCATCATAGTAGTTGTAGTCATTTGTTAATACCATTGACAATATTTGTTGAAATGTGAGTTACACATACATATTTGAATATGTAAAGTAAAAAAGAACACACCTTTACAATCTGTACACACATATGTGAATAATGTGAATAGGTGAGCAAAACATGTTCAAGCACTATTCCTTCATTTGCAAATAGATGGAGTTTAGAACCTATTTTTTTTAGTACAGCAACATACATTGAGATAAAGCAAGGGGCTACCGAAATGTCAGGGATGATCCATAGAGAACAACACACAATCTGACATATTGAGCATTATTAAAAAGAGAGATACAACATTAATACTAGTAATTTTAAAGCCACAAAACCATTTGAAGATTTAAGATTCTCTTCTTATGTTTTGATAAGGGTCTTAAAAAACTAAAACAAACTTAAGGGCAAAAACTCAATTTGTTATTAGTGAGACATTACTAATTTCAGCTTACGAGTCTCCACTGCACCAGGGATTTCTGTCAAGCCTCCAGGATGTAGGATCTGCACAACTTTCTCTTCACAGGGAAAAAGATGTAAGAGGGGCTGGTAGAACTACTACCAGACCTCTGTGCCTCCAGTTGACACTTGGAGGCCAGGAAACACACTCTCCCCCTGCACCTCTTCCTAATTTCCTCCTGTGTGTGTAGATTGCTAGGTACAGCTTTCACTCTGTCCCCTATTCTGGTTCACATTTGCCTTTTCTGAGATATGGTTGTATTTTGTACTTGTGCTCCAAACAACTGCGCTTTCCTCTAATAATTTCATTCACCATGAGCGACAATTCTCCCTCTTACACACATGTATTCCTCGTCCCTGCCACAGTAAGTGCCCCAAAAAGATTCTAGTGCCGCAAATGTTTGTGAAAAAACAATGAAAAGAAATGAAAGGAAGAAAATACAAAGGGAGATAAAAACAGAGAAAAAACTGTTTACTTGGTGGCAATGTCAGCATCAAAACGGTGTTCAGCAGTGAAATGGCAAAGGATCATGGTGTGGAGTGTGTTTTATGATGTGTTTTGCAGGTATTCAATATACATCAGCTGTGAGCTGCTAGCACCCCTCCAATTGCCATAGCACAATGCTGAATGAGTTCCGCAACCGACTCTGTCTGTCATGTGACTACCGTTTATACACCACCAGCATGCTCGTGTTATCTAAATATGGTTGCCGTAACCCTGCATCTTGATGGCAGTGGAGTGCTATTCCACAGCATATGAGTCTGCAGTATCAGCAGCAGGATATGAGTTGTGTGAGGGAGTACACTCTGTTGATGCAGACGGAGATTGAACTGCTGTGCGTAGATCTAAATACGCCGGTTGGAACTCCCTCAGCTTGGGTAATACCGTCAAGATCTAAATCAGGCCCCAAGTTATCAATAAGCAAATTACCAGCTTCAAAACATAAATGTACATTTGAGCACACATTTGAGTGCAGAATTCATAATCCAGCCATATTGAGAAACTTGGCAGGAACAGGAAGCTCCCAGAGACAGTATATATTTTCACTTTCTACAATAGTTTGTTTTACACGAAACGGGCACTCAGATTTGAAAATCACAAATTGGGGACATAAAAATGCGTACTATGATGAAACCGCAACGTTTAAAATGATTTACAAAAATTAAACAGAAACACATAAATAAAGGCCATTGCCTTGGCGTGTAAGGCAAAGGCAATCTGCAGTGATATCTTGCCTTAGGATGGTCATGGTTTGATCTAGTGGTCACTATGTAGTGAACCTGCCCACCATTTGTCTCTGGCTTTTAGGCCTTATAGGTTGCTTCTTATTGTGCTGCTCTGGATTGTGTTTATGTATTTATCCTTATCATTGGCCAGGACCTAGTAAGAAGGGAATTCATCAACTTAAAATGCTGTTTGTTTTTAAATAATATACTCTTTGTTACTTTATAATGGCAGCCCTGCTTTTAATATCTGTAATAAAAATGTTAAATATACTCTATATTAAAACAGTTTCTGATTAAACCATATAAAATAAAATTTCAGATTTCTTATGTGTGTTCTCTTGGGAGAAACGTTGAAGGGAACCCACGTAAATACTGGTTTCTGGGACAGGTATTATGTTGCTAACACAAACTTTGTGTGGGAAGGTTTATTAGTGTTTCGTAGGGTCTCTTTTCCCTACAGATGTTTTAGTCTCTTCCCTAAGGCCAAGATAAATCTTCAGGTTGTGGTTAGTAGGGACCCTGTCACAGAACAATCTTACCCCTTATAACGATGTAAACATGCTGCTTGTAAAAATCATTGGGGTACTACACACAATGAACACACTAAGGAAGCATATACGAACACACCTCAATCAAATGAAATCAGTCTTTGACAGTAGGTCAGAGATGGTTATAACTAGGAGTAAAGTAAATATAAACTAAATTAGTAGTTCCGTTAATTTCTAGCTAGTATATTGAAGCCAATTGTCAGACCTTCCTTTTCCTCCATCAAACATGTTTCTTGTGAGACTCTTTAGCACTCCTCATTGTCAATCACTTTTTTGAGGAGCGTTCCGAGCCTTTCATGGTTCCACTTTAGATAAATGCTAACGCTAGAGAAGCCCTCCTCTAGTCCAATGGAGAGCTACAGACTGCTACTTCCAACTTCTACTATTCTGCTTTGTAGATCCAGGACCAAATAGGTAGCTAGTAGTTTTAGCTTAGCATGGACTAAAACAATGTGGTTCAGTTGGTTGGCAAGAAGAAGGTGTAGAGTAGTCTTTAAGGAAAAGAGGCCTGATGATCTTTTGGCTCCTGAGAGAATACTCTGCTTCAGAATTGACTCTTCATAATCTCTTAGCGAAAAACCCCTCTATTTTATCATGCTACTATTAGAATTTAAAGTTCTGCTTAGATTCTATGCTGGCCTTAGTTCTCTCCATAGGATTTCAGCTAAGCCAGTCCTGATTGTTTCTGGTCTCAGTTACGCAAACTGTATGTATCCGTACATTTGTGCGGAATTAGTCTTAAAGGTGCCATCAGCAGATATGACTTAATATGACCGTTGCTGAAAAAGCAGCAAAAGCTGTTTCTCCCGTAACATATGTTGCTGAAAATGCCTTGCATGGCCTACTATTCCTTTGATGCACTGTCTACATCTTTCATTAAAAATAAGCAAATCCCATGATTTTTGATTGATCTGTATTCCCAGATTCAAGAAACAATGCAAGGTCAGATCCTAATATTCAGTGTTGGCCACCACTCTTTGGGTTACTCTTTTCCCTCAACTCATTTTTATCTCAAATAATCTTTCTGCACTGAACTTGCAATATGATTGTTCTTGGAGCTGAGTTTATATCAAATCTGACTTCAGTTTGATCTCTGGTTAGTGTCACAAAATCAGAGGGTGTTTAAGCTTTCAATAAATGGGCTGGACACAACATAACACTGTAGGAGGCTGGCCTGGTTTGTAGTGGGTACCTTGGGTACTTACACCTTACACCAGGTCCAGTTATCCCTTATTAGTGAAATGTAGCAGTGCTCTATCAGCTTAGGCTGGTAGAGGTAGCTATAGCAGAGCAGCTTAGGCTGAACTAGGTGACATTCAAAGCTTCTGAAATACCACTTATAGTCACACAGTACCTATACACAAGTAAAGACAATACTCAGTGTTACCAAAACTAAAGGTAGTTTATTTGGGTGACACAGTACCAAAAATATCTTCGAGGCAATACTCCTTCTGGAGATAAGTATTATACACAATATATACACTAGACAACAAAATAAGGTAAGTAATTAGACATAGGATAGTGCAAACAATAGGAAATGCTATAGAATGTAATGGGAGAAAATAAGTCTGGGGGCAACACAAACCATATACTAAGAAAGTGGAATGCGAATCACAAATTCCCCCCCTAGACAAGTGTCGTGTGTGCAGAATCGCTGAGAGAGTAAGAATACACTAAAGGTAAATAAATTACCCCACCCCAGAGCCCAGAAAAGCAGGAGTAAAGTACTGCAAGTTTCCTTAGGACACACTACAAGTCGAGATTAGAGTTGTTGCAAGAACCAACCCAGTCTGCAAACAACAAAGGGTGGATTCCTGGACCTGAAGACCTGAAAAAGAAGGAGACCAAGTCCAGAAGTCGAAAGATGTTCCAGGAAGGACAGGAGCCCCTGCCAACCCAGAGGAAGATGCAAAAGAAGAGTCCCTGGTTGGACGAAGACTGCAGAAATACACCCTAGGAAGATGTCAGCGGGTTCCTGCTTGATGCACTGGATGTCATATGTCGTGAAGTTTGATGCAGGTGAGTTTTGGTGCTGGATTCCTCCAACAAGCCTTGGTTCTGGCAAAGTCGCATTTTGTGTCAAGTACACGCTATCTAGGCCCAGGAGGGCTTAACTCTGTGTGAGGAGGAAGAATGGTCTCTCAGCACTACAGAGATCCCTCAGAGCACCAGATAGCACCCAGGGAAGTCCCAGGACACAGGGATAAAGGAGGTGCAAAATGTGGTTGGTGCAGCACTACAAAGGAAGGTCCCACACTGCCAGAGAACAACTCAGTGAGTTGAGAGTCGTAGGATAGAATTCTGGGGACCTGGGCTAGGCTGCGCACAAAATAATTTAGCAAATAGTGCACAGAAGCTGCAGGAGGTGAAGAAGACGCGGTGCACAGGGGTACTGTCATTCTGGGGGAAGGCAAGATTTTACCTCCTCCAAATTGGGACAGCAGGACCTCAGGACAGTCTGTGTCGAAGGGGTCCACCCTCTGTGTTCCAAGGAGCATGCTCGTCGCCAGGAGAGGAGTACAAGAGAACCAGTCGTCGACTTAGAAGGAGCCTGCTTCAGCAGAGGAGTGACTCCATCACCCCACGGGAGATTTCTTCGGTCCTTCTGGTGCAGGATGAAGACAGGGAGTCCTCAGAGTGTGCACACTGTGGAAACTGTTGCAGTTGCTGGCTGGAGCTGAAGTTGCAGAGGAAAAGTATCCCTTCTGGATACTTTGTTGCTGTTACAGCGGTTCCTGGAGCAGGTTGCGGTTGATTCGAGGTCAGAGGATGAAGTAGTATTTGCAGAGGATTCCTGCTGGAATCTTGCAAGTAGAATCTGAAGAGAACCCACAGGAGAGACCCTAAATAGCTCTGAGAGGGGGATTGAGCTACCTTATCAGATATGGACCTATCAGGAGGGCTCTCTGATGTTACCTGCTGGCACTGGCCACTCAGAGGCCTCCAGAGTGCCCCCACACCTTGCAAAGGAAGATGGCTGAAGTCTGAGACACACTGGAGGAGCTCTGGGCACCACCCCTAGGGTGGTGATGGACAGGGGAGTGGTCACTCCCCTTTGCTTTGTCCAGTTTTGCACCAGAGCAGGGACAAGGGTTCCCTGAATGGGTGCAGACTGGCTTACGCAAGGAGGGCACCATCTTTGCCCTTCAAAGCATTTCCGAAAGCTGGGGGAGGCTACCCCTCCCCATCCTGTAACACTTATTTCCAAAGGGAGAGGGTGTAACACCCTGCTCCCAAAGTAAATGCTTTGTTCTGCCTTCCTGGGACTGAGCTGCTCAGACCCCAGGAGGGCAGAACCCTGCCTGGGAGGTGGTAGCAGCTGTAGCTGCATTGCAGGCCTCAAAGAGCTGGTTTGGCAGTACTGAGGTCCATGGTGGAGCCCCCAGGATGCATGGAATTGGCTCCCCAATACCAGATTTGGAATGCGGGGACAATGCCATGATCTTAGACACCTTACATGTCCATATCTGGGGTTACCATTGGGAAGCTACATATAGGTGTTGACCTATATGTAGTGCACATGTGTAATGGCGTCCCCGCACTCACAAAGTTCCTGGAAATGACCCTGAACAATGTGGGGCCACCTTTGCTAGTGCAAGGGTGCCCTCACACTTAGTAACTTTTCACCTAGCCTTCATTAAATGAAGGTTAGACATGTAGGTGACTTTTAAGTTACTCCATTGCAGTGACAATGGCTGTGAAATAATGTGTGCACTATTTCACGAAGGCTGCAGTGGCAGTCCTGTGAAAGGGTTTGTCTGAGTTCCTTATGGGTGGAAAAAGAAATATTGCAGCCTACAAGGATCTCCTGGTACCCAAATGCCCTGGGCACCCAGGTACCATGTACTAGGGACCTATAAGGGGGGTCCAGTGTGCCAATTGAAATTGGTAAATGAAGTCACTAGCCTATAGTGACAAATTTAAAAGCAGAAAGAGCATAAACACTGAGGTTCTGATTAGCAGAGCTTCAGTGACACAGTTAAGCACTATACAGACACACACATTTGGCCATAAACTATGAGCACTGGGGTCCTGACCAGCAGGATCCCATTGAGACAGGCAAAACCATATTGACATACGGGTAAAAATGGGGGTAACATGCCAAGAAAGATGGTATTTTCCTACAAACACCTACATGAAAAACACAACAAATAGAATACAGTAAACAATGAAATGATATCACTCACCCGTCAATAGAAACTGGTCACCTGAGGCAAAGTATGAGGTGGAGAGTGAAGTGGGCTAGGACACATGTTAGAAAGTAAAATATATAGGAATCCTTTGCATTGAACACAGAAACTGTTAGAAACTGACATAATATGCATAAGATGAAATAAATGTGCCTGTGATGGCTTGACTGAAGGTTTGAATACAGTGTTTGTTTTAGGTAAATTTCTAATTGTGGGACCAATAGGTACAGAGATATGTTTTTTTGAGCTCAGAGAAGTCCCTTGCTCAAGCTCTTGTACTTAAATGGATAGCAAGATCACTTCATAACATATTGTCTGGGTGCAGCGTTTGAATCCAAGTATTCTCAACAGTGAATGCATGGTAGTAGGAGCTAAAGAAGCCTCCATGCGCTCCATGGAGCAATAACAGTACTGAGGATGTTTAATACCAAACAGTGGGAAGCCATGAGATTCATTCTACCCTTAAGCTACGTTATGGGCCACTGGAATTGGTTGTTTATGCAACAGTTGTATTTTTTGCATAATTATGGATTTTCCACATAATCCAGCATCTACTGCTCACTTCGAAGATTTTTAATAAAAAAATGTTCCTAGCTCAAACATTTTGGAGATATGAAAAAACATCAAGCATGTTGCTACTTCATGGCTGTGGCTTTGAAAAGCATTTGAAAAAGGTGAATCTTTTAGTTGCTGAGCGCTTTTGTTTGGTATTAACCTGGGACTAATGAGGCGAAACCTTTGCCCGGACAGCGTTATTGTGTATTGAAATGACAAAATAGCGAAATAATATTGTGTCAAGGACTAAAGTTTGAGAGGCCCTATTAAATCTTCTTCATTATTGGCTGAGGAAATGGCAATTTCTCACAATAACCATGGTGCCACCCTGCACAGAATAATTCATCTGAAAGGTGTCAAGTTTCTCTTCAAGATGGATCCTGGTAGGCGAAAAAAGACACACAAGGTAAAATAACTTTGGCAATCATGTAGTTATTACATGAGGTTTAAGATTAAAGCACAAGTTAATAGCAAGGCACCAATCTTTTCTTAATATCAGGACAGAGTCATGAGTTAGACAAACACATCAAGCAGACGACCCAAAGGAAATTCCAACTGCCAGGAGTGAAAATCTGGAACAAAAATAGTAGCAAGAGGGCAAAGAGCATGAGGCAAAATAGGTGGACTTGTGAATGTCTCCTTTGAATATGATTAAAACAGGAACTGTCATCAAAGGAAAAACCTAAACTTTATTTTAGATTGTCAACCTCATAGTTTTTTACACAGATCATGGCCTTAGAAAGGCAGTCCCTAAAGCTTGATTGCACCCCTTCTCTGTGACTCATGAGTCTACATAGCACTGAGCACAGACAAAAACAAAATGACACCAGCATGATTTGTGCCAGTTTAATTATTCTGTGTTATTTTTTGTAGGGCAAAAAATCACATAATTATGTCATTAAGCACATTATTTAATTGTACTGCTGTGTGCGGCAAAATATAGCTGAGAACAGTCAGAACACGAGTTTCTGTTGATCACACCTTCTGTGTTATTCACACTATTTTTCAATCAAGAAATGTGACTTCCCAGTAAAACATGACACAAGCACATTTTGCACTAATATATAGCACTATATGGAAAATTTGCAATTTGCACAATTAATAATAATTTCACATGCGCTGAAAAAAGAAAGCTATGTGATTTTCGCAAAAGCACTCCTACCTTAAGTCTTAGATGAACTCTCAAGTTTGGCATAATTTGCCCCATACAGAACTCTGCAATTCCATTGCTGCCCTTCCCTTTGACACTCTTTACTGATCACAAAACACCCCTCTGTGTGCCCATGAGTGTAGAAACACCAGCACTGTCCAGGTTGCACAGACCCCCAACTATGCCTACAACACAGAGGCTAAAAAACTGAGCAGTACATGAGGCATGTTCTTGATACTCACAGAATCTGGTAAGCCCTTACGATAGAAGTTACATAGGGCCACATGTACAAAAATCAGGTTTTGCGACTTGCAATTTGTGAGTCGCAAAACCTGATGTACAACAGTGTCAATGACACTGTTTGCAATTTCCAATGGGGTCGCAAATTACCTTCCTCAGGAATATTCATGGAGTAGATCGCAATTTGCGACCCCATTGGGAATGGCCACCCTTACAGGGATGGTGGCGTGCTGGAGACAGCAGACCACCATGTCTGTGACTGCTTTTAAATAAGGCAGTTTCTTTTTTTTAAATGCAGCCCGTTTTCCTTAAAGGAAAACGAGATGCATTTCAAAATCAAAAATGAAAAGTTCTCTTTTAATTTTTTCAGAGCAGGCAGTGGTCCATGGGACCACTCCCTGGTCTGAAAAAATATTTTTGATACCACTCACAAAGGGGAAGGGGTCCCTTGGGACCCATTCCCGTTTGCGAATGGGTTAGCACCAGTTTGAAACTGGTGCTAACTGCGATTGTTTTGCGGTCACAAAACAATCATACATCTGGATTCGGTATTAGGAAGGGACGCCCTTGTCATGCCCCTTCCTAATACCGAATTGCAAAACCCAAACTGTGATTTGGTAACAAGTTACTGAATTGCAGTTTGGGCTTTGTACATCCCAAATCACATTTTTCAAGTCGCAAACTGGCCGATTCGCCATTTGCGACTTCAAAACTACTTAGTACACCTGGCCCATAGTGCTGAAGAATATATTGCATAATTTGCCTTTTCTTGGTGCATAATTTGGCTGAACATTGCTGCAAAATTCCTGTGGTCCGTGATATATGTTTGCTAAGCAAAGCATGATAGATAAGGAAATGTATGTCTTTCTATTAAACCCCAAATTTATAAGATTGAGGGCCTGAACTGGACCAGTTGTGAGCCCATTAAGCTAAAGCAACCAAGAAGCATACTTCCTTTACTATGCCACAGCGAAGAAGTAGCTTCAGAGGAAAGCATTACAATCAAGGAGGGTTCACCTTCTTTGCCGGGATCCCTCTACTCTGAAAGGACATTAGTGGGATCATGGCATATCTTAGATATTTTAGTAGGATCCTCACCCACAAGTACCACCTGTGGCATGCTTCATCATCAAATTCTCACTCACTGCACCTAGTGTACATGGGTGGGCTCAACACAGTTGATTCAGAGAACTTAACTAAGCATGAGGGATCTAAGTGGGGATTAAAATTGCCCACTGGATCGTCTCCTGAACGAATTTAAGGTCTTTTGGCAAGCTTTAAAACAAAGTGATGTATCTGGTATAATGACCCGAAAAATCCATGGGTCGACATATTTCAGGCTTTTATGTGCCTCTTAAGTTTAGCAGTCCTTCTTCTGGACCTTTATGTATTTTATCCCTACAATGTTTTTGTTTGGTATTACATGCAAGGCACGAGGGGAACCAGGTGGGTCAGATGGCAGGATGATTCCCCTTAATGAATGTGTGACCACAGGGATCGCATACCCCTGTTGCTAATGGAGCCCAAATAGTCCATGCTTTACATAATGCAGAGCAGAATGTCTGTGCATGCTTCGTACTTGTATGTGCAAAGAAATCACATCACCTAGACATTGATATATTTTGGTAATACCAAACAACAGATTGAGGTGATAAAATACATATACATCCTTTGGTGTAATTCGGGAGGCTGAGGGTTTCCCTCTCATAGCCTATCACTCATCTCAAGTTAACAGAAGTACATGAAACAAGATCTCTGTTAAATTGGAACCTGGAACCACATTGTTACATTTAGTGAACCTTTTCTACATAGTTGCAATATCAAATAGCAGCTCTTCAAGGCTGAGTGTTTCAGTTTATCCAAAAAAAGCTGCTCTGGTAATTAATCCATCATTACACAGTCCATCACCTCCTCAATTTTTGCCTCCTTCCTTTTCTCTCGGTCCCTTTATGAATTTAACTATGGGATTAGTAAGGGACAGGGTTCCCCCACTGATTTAATTCTCGTACCAGCCAAGTTAGACACATGTGCTGAAAAATATATTATTCATTCATTGTATTCCAACAATCATTTGCCCTAAAACTTTTCCATCAACATCTCTCAATGGCAGGCCATTCACTGTTCAAATAGGCATGTGGTTGACATCTCAACACACAGAAAAAAAGGCTCCAGGATTAAGTGAGTCAGCGGATATCGTTGCTTTCATGTCTAGGTTGGTAGGGGATAACTGCCTCCTGTTTAATACTTTTCTAAATGATGAGGTGGATCCCTGCGTTGCCATAGAAGTCTTTTCCAGCCTCACTAATGCCATTAAGTTAGCACTTAGCAGGGCCCCTACATTCTCTGTATGGAGGCAAAGAGGATAGTTTGACAAGGGTGCTCATGCACTCACAAAAACTCATGCAAGCCATCCCAAAGAAAATCAGGACCAGCTGGAAGTGGTTAAGTGTAGGAAAACGTATCTCATGGCAATTAGGAGCAGGAAAGACTCCTTTAACATGAGAGTGTGGGAGGACCTTGAGGCACCCAGTTTTAAAAGAGATCTTAAGGCATTCTGGGGTCTTGTGAATCGGCCCTTCCTAAAGACAGTTGATAAGTTTTCCATTGAAATCAGTGTACCAGGGCAGGAGTGGATTTCCTTTTTTGGGCTGTTTATGCAGCAGGCCCCGGGGAAGAGGAGGCTGTTCATCATGCAGGTATGAAAGGCCATTTTCAGCCCGAACACACCCTACTCGTGGGAAGTAACCAACATTATTAGATATGGTCCTAGTGTGAAAGCCCATGGCGAGGATGGTGTCCCACTGGAACTATTCAAAAGCCAGTCCAAACTCTGGGCCTCATTGTTAATAAATGTCTTATGGCTGGTCTTTCCAACAAATTGTCCACATGGTCAGAGTTGATCATCGTTCCCATATTTAAAAACGGGGGCAACGGAGATGTGAGTTGCTATCATGCGATCCCCGTCCTGGTCTCTATGATGAAGATCTTGGGTCATGTCTTATTGTTAAATTTAGAGGCCTGGGCTGAGGAGATAAGAGTACTTTGAGTTACCCAGTATAGGTCCAGGGGGTGGCTTGACAGAGAAGACCATTGTCTCAATCTCTCCCTCTTGCTGAGCAAATGCACCATTGGCAAAAAGAGTTCGCTATTTCTGGGGATTATGGACCTGTCTAGAGCCTTTATTTGTATGTCCCATAGTAAACTGTGGCAGATTATGAAGGAACGTGATGTGGACAGAGCAATGATTGACCCCATTAGAGAAATGTACTGCAATTCCTGCCCATCAGTTAGGTTTGGTTCGGGGGGAGGATGCTCAGTGCCATTCGGTGTTCATAGGGAGTCAGACAAGGATGTGTACTTGCACCTTCCCTTTTTACCAATTACAATGAATCAGTTGGAGAAAGAGTTGGTAGTAAGGTGTAGGGACATGCCCCAGATTTGACAGTGTCGCATATCAGCTTTGCAGTATGTGGATGATGCTGTCCTAATGGTCCGAACTCCCAGGGCTCTACTGCTTTTAATAGTAATAGATCATTTTTAATTCTTCATGGACGGGTTAGACCTGAAAGTTAACATAAGTAAAATCTTTGTCATGTTCTGTAGCTCTAAAGGCATTGATAAACTGAACTAACTTTTGTATTCCCAACTGTTTCAAGATACTATTAACTCTAGCTATTTCAGTGTAACCTTTATTAATAAGGGGGCTTGGTTCCCGCAGCAAGAGACTAGTAATAGTCATTTTGCTAGGAGCATTAAGTCCCTCCTCTGTTTTGTGGGAAAACTGGGCAAAGGATCTGTTCACCACATGTTAACAATCATGTCAAATGTCATAGTGTTGAAGCCTATGTGACTGGGATTTGGGCATTTAACAATGCAACTGCATTACAGGTCACTGAAAACAGGTTTGTCTGTCGTTTCCTCTCACTCCTTCAGTGTACTCTTACTTTTATCCGTCTCAATGAACTAGGGATATTGCCCCTGGAAGACAACATTCTGGCCTTAACCACAGCTGTGGCACCAAGTCTGGACTGACGAGGCATGGGCCCTGAACAAAGCAATAATTGATGATTGCCTGTGCCTGGACAAAGGCCTGGAAATTCCTCAGTGGAGGGAAGTTTGGGACATGGTGCTGGCTCTACCCAGACCTGATTCATTTGAAAATCCTATTATTTTATCATCTCTGAACAAAAGGTTGCTGAGGGACATGTGTTGTTTACTGAACGGATCTAAAAGGTGGAACAAAGTTAAAGTTTGCCATCAATAATTCGCTGACACCCATTGGTGGCCCCCAACCATTTTAGCTATTCAATGCCCAACCCTACCAAATTTTCCTTTTATTGAGGTTTAAAATAAACTTCTTTCACAGCTCAGTCACCTTTCCTCACTGCAATAACTGGGAACGTATCTTAGTCCTATGCACTTGTGAACAGGTGCCTTCACAAAGCACATTGCACACAATGTTTTCTGTAGATTGTATTCTAAACCTTGCACTGTTAAACCTCTTCTGAACAAATTGCATGCAGGTACCTTAATTCCCCAATGCCTAGCATCTGATGAGATAATAGCAACTGCTTACACTTACTCAAGAAGACCCTTGAGCAAGATGACAATTGCCTTTCCTTGGGATTATCCAAGATCTGTGAGGTCATGTGCTGGTGATACCATTAATGACTGGGATCACTCAGTGATTTTTTTTTTTAGGAGGCTCAGAGGTTACATGCTTTGATTTAGCTGACAGGTTAATGTGATTTAGGTTAAGCAGCGACTTGAACCCAAGGTTAAACTTGCATCCTCAAAGATTACCGCTGCCAGTTCTCAACCTCGGAGCCAAAAAAGTTCGTATTGTACTCTTTTTCTTTCTGCACTAATTTTTATTATATTTATAGGTTCTTTTTTTCAGTGTTTAACGCTCATTACAAGTGAAATTTTTGTTACTGTCAACTCTTGATCTAGACTTGTGTCCATGTGTAGAACGATTCATGTTTATGGCTCTTGTTTTTACACCAGATTCTTTGCTAAATTAAGGTATAAAGCCAAGGTGTTTCTTTTCGACCCCTGCCTTAGTAAGTGTTCATAATGGACCTCTGAGAAAGGTTTTTGCTCCCTTCATTTTGGCTGTGGTTGCTATTTTATCATGTATGTATATGCAAATGGGCCTTAAACTTGAATTTGTATTTTCTAGATCACACAGATTCGAAATGTTATTTGTAGATTATGTAGAATGGTTATTGTGGTTGTAACTTTATTGTTTAGTTAATAAAATCCATTACAATGAATACAGTCTGGGATGAATAAAACAATACTCTAATAATAAGATTGATAAAAGCTTTCTGTGCAAAGAAAGCAAGTGCAAGTAACCTATAAATAAGCAACCAATGCATTTTCAAGTAGATTAACTAACAACTGTGATCATTACCGAGAAAGTTAGCTGGCAAAGCTGGCTATTGTGATTGATTTTAACCCTTTCTATGGAACTGATAATGCGTCCCTTTATGTTAATATATACGCATTAGGACTCGTTTTAGGCCAATGAATCTTGTGACCCAGTGGTGAGACACCGTAGGACGAGATAACTGATCAATATGTCAAGCAACATATCAATAATGTCATCAATTTTCACCACCACAATGCACTTTACTTTGGTTAAAGGCATTAATCAAATTGTCGACGCAACCATGACCTTTCAGCCATGAATAACCACACCTTTTGATAGAAGTTCATGAATTTTATTCCCTACTGATTACAATCTACTAGCAAAAGTGTCAATCTCAAAACCAAAAAGCATAAGAGCATAGTCACAATATGGCAACTGTGGTATGATTTCATTAGTGCAAGAATTACAAACATAAGAACGTAGCACGGCGTGAACATAGATCAGAATACAAAGAATATCATGTATGTCTCCATTCAGCATAACGTAATGTCAGTCTCTGTCTATTTGCGTCAGTCAGAGTGATTATCTGTGCTAACCACTAATTAGCATCAGCATGTTGGGCTTCATGCAAAATAATTTAGAACATCAATTTAGAAAACATCTAACTATGGCCTCTATTCAAAAATGAGCAGTTGGTACCTAGAAAGGACAAGCAAACAGACAGATTACATATCGCATTGTCATAATTACCTTCCAAGGATTAGGTCAGCACACAGGATCAGTCTTCGTCTTCAGGACATCAGTCAAATCGCCATCAGTCTAAGTTTGTCTAAAGGACAGGGGACACTTCCCTCATAAGGAGGAGAAGTGTAAGGGGCAGTCTATGGGTGAGGATGGTTTATTAAGTCTCAAGTCACCAAACAAAGTGACAGAGTTTCTGGATAAAATCGACAGCATTCACTACCTAGTTCTAACGACCCTTCTGTGACATGGGTTTTTATCCCTTTTTCGTGATACCTTCCCCCAAAATTCTATTGGACATTTACTATACCCCACTATCTTTAACCTATCAATTTAAGCATTAGGTAATCCCAATTGTCACCCCATGATAATCCATAACATTTTGATTGGTCTTCGTAATTGACGCCTTCGGAGGTGGCACATCCGGATTTTACTTCACCATTTGACACGTCTTCTCGGGTCATGAGTTTCCTTTGTCCATGGTTAAACGTCCTTGTACATTACATTAATCTACTTTTGTTTCAACTTTTGTACATAACTCATACTAAACAACGAGCATGCGAGTGAGAACAGAATCTAGATTGATACATGAAATGAAAGGAGAGGAACAAATGCAGGGTCATGGGCCTTTGCGAGTCAGCACACTGGAAAACAGAGAAAAATGCTTTCATATGAGAGCTAGGCAGCTAATTCTACAACTCACGCTAACTTAAGGACTATGAGATTTTTAATACAAATGCGATATAGTAATGTTAATATAAAACCATAACATGAACAGTTTTACTCATTATTGTCAGTTCACGTATATTGGTGACCTCACACATTATAGTCGTAATTCAGATGCATGTTTAAGCAAAACACGAATTATCGTCGTTTTCTATGCAGCATCATTAAGCATTTCACTTTTAGTATATGTAGTATTTAAACTACGCTCTCTCAGACCAACACAGTAAACTACCACTGCTTGGGGCAAACAATACATTGCCAGGTAGGACGACTAGCAAGTGCAGATAAGACATTACAATATCATTAGACAACTGTTAGAAATGGGGTCTTTGGTTGACAGTCAGGTTACCCCCTGTTCAAGCAAGGACCCTCACTCTAGTCAGGGTAAAAGTGAAAATCACTATCAGCTAATGCCTGCTTACCCCCTTGGTAGAGCAGTAGGTTTAACTTCAGAGTGCTAGGTGTAAAGTATTTGTACCAACACACACAGTAACTTAATGAAAACACTACAAAATGACACAACACCAGTTTAGAAAAAAAGGAAATATTTATCTAAACAAAACAAGACCAAAACAACAAAAATCCACAATACACAAGTCCAGTCATTAATAAAAATGCAAAAAGAGTCTTTAAGTAGTTTCCAACACACACTAACACTGTTAGCGTGAAAATGTATCTTGGGTGCGTCAAAAATAACCCCGCACGGGTGAGTGCGCATCAAAAAAGGCTTGCGATGCGTTGATTCCACTCATGAGTGGGACCCTTCGTCATTCCTCCTTTAACCTGGTCGGGGCACGTCGTTTCATCTCTCCGCAGGAGAGCGATGCGTCGATCCAGTCAGCACTCTCGGGTCTGGGCAGGCCCTGCGTTGTTTTTACACGCCCAGCGGTACTTGAGACGGAAATCTAGCCGCACGATGATCCAAAAACCACGCAGGGTGGGTTGTGATATACCAGCATCTATCAGCGATGCTGCGCGTCATTTCATTTGCCAAGACGAATTTACAGTTAAAACTACACACACAGACACTGCAGTGGCAGGTCTGAGACATGATTACAGATCTACTTATGTGGGTGGCACAACCAGTGCTGCAGGCCCACTAGTAGCATTTGATTTACAGGCCCTGGCACCTCTAGTGCACCTTACTTAGGACTTACTAGTAAATCAAATATGCCAATCATGGATAAACCAATTACATACAATTTATATAGAGTGCATATTCACTTTAGCACTGGTTAGCAGTGGTAAAGTGCTCAGAGTTCAAAAGCCAACAGCAACAGGTCAGAAAAAAATAGGAAGCAGGAGGCAAAAAGAATGGGGATGACCCTGTATAAGCAAAAAAGACCAACAACAACCAATAACAAGAAGATTAATTGGCCATGCAGTCTAATATAATTAGTTTGAGCCCACTATAGTGTCCGGCACAGTAGACTTCAACTGCTTGGAACAAAGAAAGCTTATCAAATAAAAAAACGACTAGCAAATGAACAATGAAGCTTTACAATATCATTAGCCTACCTGTGCCAAAGAGATTAACTGGCAGGGCTGGCTATTATGGTGGCTTTGGGCCCTCTGTGCGACCGGCACAGTAAACTATCGCAGCTTAACCCCTTCTGTGCCGCGGACGTAGTGGTTACGTCCCGCGGCACAGTGCTGCTGTGCCGAGGACGTAACCACTACGTCCTCGGCACACAGCCCAGAGGGAGCGCTCTCGCTCCCTCTGTGTGCTTCCCCCCACCCCCCCAAAGTCAGGGATGGAAGGGGAAGCCCTTCCCCTTCCACCCCCGACCCCCCCACCCCCCCATAATGACGTCAGCGCGCGATCGCGCGCTGACTTCATTATGGGGATTTCGCCGCACAGGAAGCCATTTGCTTCCTGTGCGGCGACGAGGAAAGAGGTGAGTTCCTCTTCCCGGTGGGTGGGGGGTTTGGGCTAAAGAGGCACCGGGGGAAAGGAAAGGCTTTTCCTTTCCCCCGGTGTCTCTTTGAGCATTCCTGCTGCCCGATCGCATTGCGATCGGGCAGCAGGAATGCCCACTAGACACCAGGGATTTTTTTTTGTTGTTGTTTGCTCGTGTTTCTTGCTGGCGGGGAGCGGCCCCTTGGGCAAGGGTCGCTCCCCTTGTGGGGGCAATTAGTTACGGCCATTTCTGCCCCCCTTGGGGGCAGATTGGCCTACTTTTTAGGCGGATCTGCCCCCAAGGGGGGCAGAAACCACTGGATCACCAGGGAATTATATTTTCTGTGCAGGTATGTTGGGAGGGGGTGCCCCCTTGGGCAAGGGGCGCCCCCCCCAAGGGGGCAGAGAACTGTTGGCCATTTCTGCCCCCCTTGGGGGCAGATCGGCCTATTTTTTTTAGGTCCATCTGCCCCCAAGGGGGGCAGAAGCCACTTAGGCACCAGGGATAGTGTGTGTAGTGGATGGGGGGGCGCCCCCTTGGGCAAGGGTCGCTCCCCTTTGGGGGGCATGTCTTTTAGGGCCATTTCTGCCCCCCTTGAGGGCAGATCAGCCTATTATTTTTAGGTTGATCTGCCCCAAGGGGGGCAGAAACCACTAGAACGCCAGGGATGTTTTTTTATGTGTTTATTTTTGTGGGGGGGCGTCCCCATGGGCACGGGGCACCCCCCCAAGGGGGGCATTGACCTGTTGGCCATTTCTGCCCCCCCTGGGGGCAGATGGGCCTATTTTTCTAGACCCACCTGCCCCCAAGGGGGGCAGAAGCCACGTAGACACCAGGGATAGTGTGTGTGTGTGTGTGTGTTAGTGGATGGGGGGGGGGCTTGGGCAAGGGTCGCCCCCCACTTTGGGGGCACATGTACCCAGGCCATTTCTGCACCCCTTGGAGACAGATCAGCCTATTATTTTTAGGCTGATCTGCCCCCAAGGGGGGCAGAAACCACTAGAACGCCAGGGATTTTTTTTTATGTGTTTATTTTTGTGGGGGGGTGTCCCCTTGGGCACGGGGCGCCCCCCCAAGGGGGGCATTGACCTGTTGGCCATTTCTGCCCCCCGTGGGGGCAGATGGGCCTATTTTTCTAGACCCACCTGCCCCCAAGGGGGGCAGAAGCCACGTAGACACCAGGGATAGTGTGTGTGTGTGTGTGTGTGTGTGTTAGTGGATGGGGGGGGGCTTGGGCAAGGGTCGCCCCCCACTTTGGGGGCACATGTACCCAGGCCATTTCTGCACCCCTTGGAGACAGATCAGCCTATTATTTTTAGGCTGATCTGCCCCCAAGGGGGGCAGAAACCACTAGAACGCCAGGGTTTTTTTTTTATGTGTTTATTTTTGTGGGGGGGGCGTCCCCTTGGGCACGGGGCGCCCCCCCAAGGGGGGCATTGACCTGTTGGCCATTTCTGCCCCCCCTGGGGGCAGATGGGCCTATTTTTCTAGACCCACCTGCCCCCAAGGGGGGCAGAAGCCACGTAGACACCAGGGATAGTGTGTGTGTGTGTGTGTGTTAGTGGATGGGGGGGGGCTTGGGCAAGGGTCGCCCCCCACTTTGGGGGCACATGTACCCAGGCCATTTCTGCACCCCTTGGAGACAGATCAGCCTATTATTTTTAGGCTGATCTGCCCCCCAGGGGGGCAGAAACCACTAGAACGCCAGGGATTTTTTTTTATGTGTTTATTTTTGTGGGGGGGCGTCCGCTCGGGCACGGGGCGCCCCCCCAAGGGGGGCATTGACCTGTTGGCCATTTCTGCCCCCCCTGGGGGCAGATGGGCCTATTTTTCTAGACCCACCTGCCCCCAAGGGGGGCAGAAGCCACGTAGACACCAGGGATAGTGTGTGTGTGTGTGTGTGTTAGTGGATGGGGGGGGGCTTGGGCAAGGGTCGCCCCCCACTTTGGGGGCACATGTACCCAGGCCATTTCTGCACCCCTTGGAGACAGATCAGCCTATTATTTTTAGGCTGATCTGCCCCCAAGGGGGGCATAAACCACTAGAACGCCAGGGTTTTTTTTTTATGTGTTTATTTTTGTGGGGGGGCGTCCCCTTGGGCACGGGGCGCCCCCCCAAGGGGGGCATTGACCTGTTGGCCATTTCTGCCCCCCCTGGGGGCAGATGGGCCTATTTTTCTAGACCCACCTGCCCCCAAGGGGGGCAGAAGCCATGTAGACACCAGGGATAGTGTGTGTGTGTGTTAGTGGATGGGGGGGGGGCTTGGGCAAGGGTCGCCCCCCACTTTGGGGGCACATGTACCCAGGCCATTTCTGCACCCCTTGGAGACAGATCAGCCTATTATTTTTAGGCTGATCTGCCCCCAAGGGGGGCAGAAACCACTAGAACGCCAGGGATTTTTTTTAATGTGTTTATTTTTGTGGGGGGGCGTCCCCTCGGGCACGGGGCGCCCCCCCAAGGGGGGCATTGACCTGTTGGCCATTTCTGCCCCCCCTAGGGGCAGATGGGCCTATTTTTCTAGACCCACCTGCCCCCAAGGGGGGCAGAAGCCATGTAGACACCAGGGATAGTGTGTGTGTGTGTGTGTGTTAGTGGATGGGGGGGGGTTTGGGCAAGGGTCGCCCCCCACTTTGGGGGCACATGTACCCAGGCCATTTCTGCACCCCTTGGAGACAGATCAGCCTATTATTTTTAGGCTGATCTGCCCCCAAGGGGGGCAGAAACCACTAGAACGCCAGGGATTTTTTTTTATGTGTTTATTTTTGTGGGGGGGCGTCCCCTCGGGCACGGGGCGCCCCCCCAAGGGGGGCACTGACCTGTTGGCCATTTCTGCCCCCCCTGGGGGCAGATGGGCCTATTTTTCTAGACCCACCTGCCCCCAAGGGGGGCAGAAGCCACGTAGACACCAGGGATAGTGTGTGTGTGTGTGTGTGTTAGTGGATGGGGGGGGGGCTTGGGCAAGGGTCGCCCCCCACTTTGGGGGCACATGTACCCAGGCCATTTCTGCACCCCTTGGAGACAGATCAGCCTATTATTTTTAGGCTGATCTGCCCCCAAGGGGGGCAGAAACCACTAGAACGCCAGGGATTTTTTTTTATGTGTTTATTTTTGTGGGGGGGCGTCCCCTTGGTCACGGGGCGCCCCCCCAAGGGGGGCATTGACCTGTTGGCCATTTCTACACCCCCTGGGGGCAGATGGGCCTATTTTCTTAGGCCCACCTGCCCCCAAGGGGGCAGAAGCCACTTAGGCACCAGGGATAGTGTTGTGTGTGTTTTTTTTGTTTTTTTTTGTTTGAGGGCTGTCCCCTTTGGCAAGGGTCGCTCTCCATGGGGACACAGTACTAAAGGTATTTTCTGGCTTCCTTGGGGCAGACAGGCCTATTTTTTTAGTAGGCCCATCTGCCCCTATGACAGAATCCACTTAGGCACCAATTTCTAAAATGTTTGATGGTGGGGTGTTTGTCAACTGAAGAAGTCTTTGCATTTGTGATAAAAAAAAATTTCCTCCTTTTTGTTCTAGTTCAAAGCTTTTGCTTTATTTGCTGTGGCTCCTTGCGGTTTTGGCGGTGGTTGACCTGCAGTTTGCACAGTTGCATGTTTTAGGTAAGTAAAAACAATTTACTCCAAAGGAGTATTGTTGCCATGCGTGAATGACATGTTTGTAGGGGGTGTACTAAATGCAGGATTGTGTGTGAAATTGTCCTTAGGTTTGTGCACAATGATATTTGTTGTGTCTTATTTCTAATTTGCCTTTCTTTCTTTCTTTTTAGTGGGATATCATTGGTGATTGCTGTGTAGTTGCTGGTGAATCAAGCTTTTTCAGGCAAGTGAGCGGTATAGTTTTTGAGTTTGTAACTCTTACTAACAAAGCTACACTTTGTTACTTGTCTTACACAGTGCTGGTTGTTGGTGGTGAATTTGTCCAGTTAATTTTAGCAGGAGAGATCATGGCTAGCCGCAGGATGACCGCTCAGCAGGTGGTTGGTATGCTTTTTGAGTCACAGTCTGATCATGACTATGAGACGGACTCTGCATCTGAGGCAGAGGAGGAAGTCAGAGATTCTGGCAGTGATGTTTCTGTTGGAGGGGAATCTTCTGATGATGAAGCCACACTCAGTGCAGATGAAGGTTCTGTTTTAGAGGAGGACATTGATGTGCCAATAGTGCAGCAACCTGGGGCTGAAAGGTTTCCCGTTAGAAGACCTGATGTCTGGGTTGCCCCAAACATGGAGCAGCCAGAGTTGCCTGCCTTTACTGGTCTCCCGGGGTGTAACGCCAATACAGAGAACTTTATGCCTATCAATTTCTTTGAGTTATTCATGGATGATGTGTTTTTGGAAGAGATTGTTGAGCAGACTAATTTGTATGCGGAGCAGCATTTGAGGGACAACGCTGCTAGACTTAGGCCACACTCTAGAGCTGCCCAGTGGATTCCCACAAATTTGGAGGAGCTAAAAAAGTTTTTGGGTTTGACTTTTTTGATGGGGTTGATAAGGAAGCCGTCACTGGCTTCTTATTGGTCTACTAGTCCCTTGATGGCAACAGCTATATTTCCAGCTACCATGAGTCGTAATCGGTATTTGCTTCTTCTTAGGATGCTGCATTTTGTTGACAATGCATTAGCCTTGCCACGAGATCACCCAGATTCTGACCGTCTTTTTAAGATTAGGCCTGTCCTTGATCATTTTGTAGATCGGTTTTCGGAGGTCTATGTTCCAGGCAAAGAGATAAGTGTGGACGAGTCTTTGGTCCTCTTCAAGGGTCGTTTGGTTTTTACGCAGTACATTCCTAGCAAAAGGGCACGATATGGAATTAAATTGTATATGCTGTCTGAAAGTAGGACAGGATATGTGTATAGTTTCCGTGTGTACACTGGTAGGGATTCCAATATTGACCCCCCTGGTTGTCCTCCCACTTTTGGAGTTACTGAGAAAATAGTGTGGGATCTTGGTAGACGACTGTTCAACAAAGGTCACCATTTGTATGTAGATAACTTCTACACTGGTGTGCAGTTGTTCAAGGAATTGTTTAGAGTGGACACAGTTGCTTGTGGCACAATCCGTTCTAACCGGAAAGGCTATCCAAGGGAGCTTGTCTGTATAAAACTTGAGAGGGGACAGTGCTGTGCCTTGCGGAACGAGGAGCTGCTAGCTTTGAAATTTTCAGACAAGAGGGATGTCTACATGCTAAGTACCATCCATGATGAGAGTACTTCCCCTGTGACTGTTTGGGGCCAGGTTGCTGAAGTGCGCAAACCTGTGTGCATTTTAGATTATAATAAGCACATGGGAGGTGTAGATAGAGTTGACCAGAGGTTGGAACCTTATACTGCTATTCGTAAGTCTTATGTTTGGTATAAGAAGTTAGCACTTCACCTCTTCCACTTAGCAACCTTCAATGCTTTTATTGTGTTTAGGGATAGGTCTCCAGACTCAAAGATGACATTTGTGAAATTTCAGGAGTCAGTGATAGAGAGCCTTATTGTGGTGGAACAGGCCAGAGTTCCTAGAGAAGCAGTGGTGGAGGATGTGGCTAGATTGAAAGATCGCCACTTTGCTGAGCACATTCCTCCCACACCCAAAAAAGACTTTCCAGCTAAGAAATGTAGAGTGTGTTTTCGAAGAGGTATCCGGAGGGAGTCTCGAATGTACTGCCCAGATTGTCCTTCAAAGCCTGGGCTGTGTGTCGGTGCTTGTTTTAAGAATTACCACACCCAGAAGAATTTCTGGGAACAACCATGAGTGTAAACTCATGTCTGTTTTGTATTTTCATGTGTTTAGTTTCATGGTTAGCATTTCTGTCATGTTGTTAGTTAGAGCTTTTGTGTTTGTTGTTTTGTAATTCTTTCTACTTAGTTAGGGGTTCCTCTGTTAAAAAAAAAAAAAATATGATGCCATTGTGTGTGGAGTGGGGCTTGGCTGAGACTGTACATATTGACTTGATGTTGGCTACTGCAACACACTGCAAGCCAAACACCAGTCCACACACTCCCATCAGCTGGTGTGATTGTTGTATCAGGCATGTGGGCGTATGTAAGTGATGGGCCCTTGAGTGGCGCTGTCTGTCGATGTGAGTGTTGTAATGTGCTGGGCCCGTGGCTGGCGGTGTGAATGGCCTTGTGTGTGTCATGTATGAAAGTTGTGTGAATGGACTGTAAAGCGGTTGGTGCCTTGTCGCGGCTTTACAGCTCACGAGCTGTGAGTCATTGGTTCAGTTTTTTGCCTTTCAGTTACTAACAGTGCTTTTCATTTTTGTGAAAGCTCTTGTTAGTAAAATTTGGTCCACTGAACCATCACTCACCCTCGTGCCAAATCCAACCAGTATGTGTGGTAAAAATGACCAAACCTGCTCCGCTGTAATCAGGCGTCGCAGCACACCTATGACACGCTAGGTGCCTCAGGTGGGACCCCGATGATGAAGCATGCCACCAACTTGGTTGGTGGGTGAGGGGTCTTTTTCACATAACCTAAGTGTGTTTCTTTTCAAAATTTTAGTGTTTGGCACATCACGGACGTATGTGGGCACATCAAAACGATATATTACAAAACTACCTGTGTTTGGGGGGGGAGAGGGCACCTATGTTTTTGGTCCTGTGTGCGGCCTTCATCTAGGGAAACCTACCAAACCCAGACATTTTTTAAAACTAGACACCCCAAGGAGTCTAGGGAGGAGTGGCTTGCGTGGATCCCCCAACATTTTCTTACCCAGACTCCTCTGTAAACCTCAAAATGTGCTTAAAAAAAGCATATTTTCCTGACTTTTCTTCGTACGATCACCACTCCAGCACAAAATTCCTACTCCCCAGTGTTCCCCTCAGTCTCCCAAATAAAATGACACCTCACGTATGTGGGTCCCCAAAGCAGAGTCAGTCTAAAGATGTATAAAAGAATATGTCCTTATAAACTCGCAGTACTATCCCCTGTATCTCTACAAGTTTTGGGCCTTATTCTGTTGGAGGCACCTGGCCCACCCACACAACTGAGGTATCATTTTTATCAGGAGACTTGGGGGAACGCTGGGTGGAAGGAAATTTGTGGCTCCACTCAGATTCCAGAACTTTCTGTCACCGAAATGTGTGAAAAATGCGTTTTTTTAGCCAATATTTGAGGTTTGGAAAGGATTCTGGGTAACAGAACCTGGTCAGAGCCCCTCAAGTCACCCCATCTTGGATTCCCCTAGGTCTCTAGTTTTCAGAAATGCACAGGTTTGGTAGGTTTCCCTAGGTGCTGGCTGAGCTACAGGCCAAAAACTACAGGTAGGCACTGTTTTCAATGAAAAAATGTGATGTGTCCACGTTGCGCTTTGGGGCGTTTCCTGTCGCGGGCGCTAGGCCTACCCACACAAGTGAGGTATCAATTTTATCGGGAGACGTGGGGGAACGCTGGGTGGAATCAAATTTGTGGCTCCTCTCAGATTCCAGAACTTTCTGCCACAGAAATGTGAGGAACATGTGTTTTTTTAGCCAATTTTTGAGCTTTGCAAAGGATTCTGGGTAACAGAACCTGGTCCGAGCCCCGCCAGTCACCCCTCCTTGGATTCCCCTAGGTCTCTAGTTTTCAGAAATGCACAGGTTTGGTAGGTTTCCCTAGGTGGCGGCTGAGCTACAGGCCAAAATCTACAGGTAGGCACTTCGCTAAAAACAGGTCTGTTTTCTTCCAAAATTTTGGTGGTGTCCACGTTGCGCTTTGGGGCGTTTCCTGTCGCGGGCGCTAGGCCTACCCACGCAAGTGAGGTATCATTTTTATCGGGAGACTTGGGGGAACGCTGGGTGGAAGGAAATTTGTGGCTCCTCCCAGATTCCAGAACTTTCTGCCACAGAAATGTGAGGAACATGTGTTTTTTTAGCCAATTTTTGAGCTTTGCAAAGGATTCTGGGTAACAGAACCTGGTCCGAGCCCCGCCAGTCACCCCTCCTTGGATTCCCCTAGGTCTCTAGTTTTCAGAAATGCACAGGTTTGGTAGGTTTCCCTAGGTGGCGGCTGAGCTACAGGCCAAAATCTACAGGTAGGCACTTTGCTAAAAACAGGTCTGTTTTCTGTGATGTGTCCACGTTGCGCTTTGGGGCGTTTCCTGTCGCGGGCGCTAGGCCTACCCACACAAGTGAGGTATCATTTTTATCGGGAGACGTGGGGGAACGCTGGGTGGAAGGAAATTTGTGGCTCCTCTCAGATTCCAGAACTTTCTGCCACAGAAATTTGAGGAACATGTGTTTTTTTAGCCAATTTTTGAGCTTTGCAAAGGATTCTGGGTAACAGAACCTGGTCCGAGCCCCGCCAGTCACCCCTCCTTGGATTCCCCTAGGTCTCTAGTTTTCAGAAATGCACAGGTTTGGTAGGTTTCCCTAGGTGGCGGCTGAGCTACAGGCCAAAATCTACAGGTAGGCACTTCGCTAAAAACAGGTCTGTTTTCTTCCAAAATTTTGGTGGTGTCCACGTTGCGCTTTGGGGCGTTTCCTGTCGCGGGCGCTAGGCCTACCCACGCAAGTGAGGTATCATTTTTATCGGGAGACTTGGGGGAACGCTGGGTGGAAGGAAATTTGTGGCTCCTCCCAGATTCCAGAACTTTCTGCCACAGAAATGTGAGGAACATGTGTTTTTTTAGCCAATTTTTGAGCTTTGCAAAGGATTCTGGGTAACAGAACCTGGTCCGAGCCCCGCCAGTCACCCCTCCTTGGATTCCCCTAGGTCTCTAGTTTTCAGAAATGCACAGGTTTGGTAGGTTTCCCTAGGTGGCGGCTGAGCTACAGGCCAAAATCTACAGGTAGGCACTTTGCTAAAAACAGGTCTGTTTTCTGTGATGTGTCCACGTTGCGCTTTGGGGCGTTTCCTGTCGCGGGCGCTAGGCCTACCCACACAAGTGAGGTATCATTTTTATCGGGAGACGTGGGGGAACGCTGGGTGGAAGGAAATTTGTGGCTCCTCTCAGATTCCAGAACTTTCTGCCACAGAAATGTGAGGAACATGTGTTTTTTTAGCCAATTTTTGAGCTTTGCAAAGGATTCTGGGTAACAGAACCTGGTCCGAGCCCCGCCAGTCACCCCTCCTTGGATTCCCCTAGGTCTCTAGTTTTCAGAAATGCACAGGTTTGGTAGGTTTCCCTAGGTGGCGGCTGAGCTACAGGCCAAAATCTACAGGTAGGCACTTCGCTAAAAACAGGTCTGTTTTCTTCCAAAATTTTGGTGGTGTCCACGTTGCGCTTTGGGGCGTTTCCTGTCGCGGGCGCTAGGCCTACCCACGCAAGTGAGGTATCATTTTTATCGGGAGACTTGGGGGAACGCTGGGTGGAAGGAAATTTGTGGCTCCTCCCAGATTCCAGAACTTTCTGCCACAGAAATGTGAGGAACATGTGTTTTTTTAGCCAATTTTTGAGCTTTGCAAAGGATTCTGGGTAACAGAACCTGGTCCGAGCCCCGCCAGTCACCCCTCCTTGGATTCCCCTAGGTCTCTAGTTTTCAGAAATGCACAGGTTTGGTAGGTTTCCCTAGGTGGCGGCTGAGCTACAGGCCAAAATCTACAGGTAGGCACTTTGCTAAAAACAGGTCTGTTTTCTGTGATGTGTCCACGTTGCGCTTTGGGGCGTTTCCTGTCGCGGGTGCTAGGCCTACCCACACAAGTGAGGTATCATTTTTATCGGGAGACGTGGGGGAACGCTGGGTGGAATCAAATTTGTGGCTCCTCTCAGATTCCAGAACTTTCTGCCACAGAAATGTGAGGAACATGTGTTTTTTTAGCCAATTTTTGAGCTTTGCAAAGGATTCTGGGTAACAGAACCTGGTCCGAGCCCCGCCAGTCACCCCTCCTTGGATTCCCCTAGGTCTCTAGTTTTCAGAAATGCACAGGTTTGGTAGGTTTCCCTAGGTGGCGGCTGAGCTACAGGCCAAAATCTACAGGTAGGCACTTCGCTAAAAACAGGTCTGTTTTCTTACAAAATTTTGGTGGTGTCCACGTTGCGCTTTGGGGCGTTTCCTGTCGCGGGCGCTAGGCCTACCCACGCAAGTGAGGTATCATTTTTATCGGGAGACTTGGGGGAACGCTGGGTGGAAGGAAATTTGTGGCTCCTCCCAGATTCCAGAACTTTCTGCCACAGAAATGTGAGGAACATGTGTTTTTTTAGCCAATTTTTGAGCTTTGCAAAGGATTCTGGGTAACAGAACCTGGTCCGAGCCCCGCCAGTCACCCCTCCTTGGATTCCCCTAGGTCTCTAGTTTTCAGAAATGCACAGGTTTGGTAGGTTTCCCTAGGTGGCGGCTGAGCTACAGGCCAAAATCTACAGGTAGGCACTTTGCTAAAAACAGGTCTGTTTTCTGTGATGTGTCCACGTTGCGCTTTGGGGCGTTTCCTGTCGCGGGCGCTAGGCCTACCCACACAAGTGAGGTATCATTTTTATCGGGAGACGTGGGGGAACGCTGGGTGGAAGGAAATTTGTGGCTCCTCTCAGATTCCAGAACTTTCTGCCACAGAAATGTGAGGAACATGTGTTTTTTTAGCCAATTTTTGAGCTTTGCAAAGGATTCTGGGTAACAGAACCTGGTCCGAGCCCCGCCAGTCACCCCTCCTTGGATTCCCCTAGGTCTCTAGTTTTCAGAAATGCACAGGTTTGGTAGGTTTCCCTAGGTGGCGGCTGAGCTACAGGCCAAAATCTACAGGTAGGCACTTCGCTAAAAACAGGTCTGTTTTCTTCCAAAATTTTGGTGGTGTCCACGTTGCGCTTTGGGGCGTTTCCTGTCGCGGGCGCTAGGCCTACCCACGCAAGTGAGGTATCATTTTTATCGGGAGACTTGGGGGAACGCTGGGTGGAAGGAAATTTGTGGCTCCTCCCAGATTCCAGAACTTTCTGCCACAGAAATGTGAGGAACATGTGTTTTTTTAGCCAATTTTTGAGCTTTGCAAAGGATTCTGGGTAACAGAACCTGGTCCGAGCCCCGCCAGTCACCCCTCCTTGGATTCCCCTAGGTCTCTAGTTTTCAGAAATGCACAGGTTTGGTAGGTTTCCCTAGGTGGCGGCTGAGCTACAGGCCAAAATCTACAGGTAGGCACTTTGCTAAAAACAGGTCTGTTTTCTGTGATGTGTCCACGTTGCGCTTTGGGGCGTTTCCTGTCGCGGGCGCTAGGCCTACCCACACAAGTGAGGTATCATTTTTATCGGGAGACGTGGGGGAACGCTGGGTGGAAGGAAATTTGTGGCTCCTCTCAGATTCCAGAACTTTCTGCCACAGAAATGTGAGGAACATGTGTTTTTTTAGCCAATTTTTGAGCTTTGCAAAGGATTCTGGGTAACAGAACCTGGTCCGAGCCCCGCCAGTCACCCCTCCTTGGATTCCCCTAGGTCTCTAGTTTTCAGAAATGCACAGGTTTGGTAGGTTTCCCTAGGTGGCGGCTGAGCTACAGGCCAAAATCTACAGGTAGGCACTTCGCTAAAAACAGGTCTGTTTTCTTCCAAAATTTTGGTGGTGTCCACGTTGCGCTTTGGGGCGTTTCCTGTCGCGGGCGCTAGGCCTACCCACGCAAGTGAGGTATCATTTTTATCGGGAGACTTGGGGGAACGCTGGGTGGAAGGAAATTTGTGGCTCCTCCCAGATTCCAGAACTTTCTACCACAGAAATGTGAGGAACATGTGTTTTTTTAGCCAATTTTTGAGCTTTGCAAAGGATTCTGGGTAACAGAACCTGGTCCGAGCCCCGCCAGTCACCCCTCCTTGGATTCCCCTAGGTCTCCAGTTTTCAGAAATGCACAGGTTTGGTAGGTTTCCCTAGGTGGCGGCTGATCTACAGGCCAAAATCTACAGGTAGGCACTTTGCTAAAAACAGGTCTGTTTTCTGTGATGTGTCCACGTTGCGCTTTGGGGCGTTTCCTGTCGCGGGCGCTAGGCCTACCCACACAAGTGAGGTATCATTTTTATCGGGAGACGTGGGGGAACGCTGGGTGGAATCAAATTTGTGGCTCCTCTCAGATTCCAGAACTTTCTGCCACAGAAATGTGAGGAACATGTGTTTTTTTAGCCAATTTTTGAGCTTTGCAAAGGATTCTGGGTAACAGAACCTGGTCCGAGCCCCGCCAGTCACCCCTCCTTGGATTCCCCTAGGTCTCTAGTTTTCAGAAATGCACAGGTTTGGTAGGTTTCCCTAGGTGGCGGCTGAGCTACAGGCCAAAATCTACAGGTAGGCACTTCGCTAAAAACAGGTCTGTTTTCTTACAAAATTTTGGTGGTGTCCACGTTGCGCTTTGGGGCGTTTCCTGTCGCGGGCGCTAGGCCTACCCACGCAAGTGAGGTATCATTTTTATCGGGAGACTTGGGGGAACGCTGGGTGGAAGGAAATTTGTGGCTCCTCCCAGATTCCAGAACTTTCTGCCACAGAAATGTGAGGAACATGTGTTTTTTTAGCCAATTTTTGAGCTTTGCAAAGGATTCTGGGTAACAGAACCTGGTCCGAGCCCCGCCAGTCACCCCTCCTTGGATTCCCCTAGGTCTCTAGTTTTCAGAAATGCACAGGTTTGGTAGGTTTCCCTAGGTGGCGGCTGAGCTACAGGCCAAAATCTACAGGTAGGCACTTTGCTAAAAACAGGTCTGTTTTCTGTGATGTGTCCACGTTGCGCTTTGGGGCGTTTCCTGTCGCGGGCGCTAGGCCTACCCACACAAGTGAGGTATCATTTTTATCGGGAGACGTGGGGGAACGCTGGGTGGAAGGAAATTTGTGGCTCCTCTCAGATTCCAGAACTTTCTGCCACAGAAATGTGAGGAACATGTGTTTTTTTAGCCAATTTTTGAGCTTTGCAAAGGATTCTGGGTAACAGAACCTGGTCCGAGCCCCGCCAGTCACCCCTCCTTGGATTCCCCTAGGTCTCTAGTTTTCAGAAATGCACAGGTTTGGTAGGTTTCCCTAGGTGGCGGCTGAGCTACAGGCCAAAATCTACAGGTAGGCACTTCGCTAAAAACAGGTCTGTTTTCTTCCAAAATTTTGGTGGTGTCCACGTTGCGCTTTGGGGTGTTTCCTGTCGCGGGCGCTAGGCCTACCCACGCAAGTGAGGTATCATTTTTATCGGGAGACTTGGGGGAACGCTGGGTGGAAGGAAATTTGTGGCTCCTCCCAGATTCCAGAACTTTCTGCCACAGAAATGTGAGGAACATGTGTTTTTTTAGCCAATTTTTGAGCTTTGCAAAGGATTCTGGGTAACAGAACCTGGTCCGAGCCCCGCCAGTCACCCCTCCTTGGATTCCCCTAGGTCTCTAGTTTTCAGAAATGCACAGGTTTGGTAGGTTTCCCTAGGTGGCGGCTGAGCTACAGGCCAAAATCTACAGGTAGGCACTTTGCTAAAAACAGGTCTGTTTTCTGTGATGTGTCCACGTTGCGCTTTGGGGCGTTTCCTGTCGCGGGTGCTAGGCCTACCCACACAAGTGAGGTATCATTTTTATCGGGAGACGTGGGGGAACGCTGGGTGGAATCAAATTTGTGGCTCCTCTCAGATTCCAGAACTTTCTGCCACAGAAATGTGAGGAACATGTGTTTTTTTAGCCAATTTTTGAGCTTTGCAAAGGATTCTGGGTAACAGAACCTGGTCCGAGCCCCGCCAGTCACCCCTCCTTGGATTCCCCTAGGTCTCTAGTTTTCAGAAATGCACAGGTTTGGTAGGTTTCCCTAGGTGGCGGCTGAGCTACAGGCCAAAATCTACAGGTAGGCACTTCGCTAAAAACAGGTCTGTTTTCTTACAAAATTTTGGTGGTGTCCACGTTGCGCTTTGGGGCGTTTCCTGTCGCGGGCGCTAGGCCTACCCACGCAAGTGAGGTATCATTTTTATCGGGAGACTTGGGGGAACGCTGGGTGGAAGGAAATTTGTGGCTCCTCCCAGATTCCAGAACTTTCTGCCACAGAAATGTGAGGAACATGTGTTTTTTTAGCCAATTTTTGAGCTTTGCAAAGGATTCTGGGTAACAGAACCTGGTCCGAGCCCCGCCAGTCACCCCTCCTTGGATTCCCCTAGGTCTCTAGTTTTCAGAAATGCACAGGTTTGGTAGGTTTCCCTAGGTGGCGGCTGAGCTACAGGCCAAAATCTACAGGTAGGCACTTTGCTAAAAACAGGTCTGTTTTCTGTGATGTGTCCACGTTGCGCTTTGGGGCGTTTCCTGTCGCGGGCGCTAGGCCTACCCACACAAGTGAGGTATCATTTTTATCGGGAGACGTGGGGGAACGCTGGGTGGAAGGAAATTTGTGGCTCCTCTCAGATTCCAGAACTTTCTGCCACAGAAATGTGAGGAACATGTGTTTTTTTAGCCAATTTTTGAGCTTTGCAAAGGATTCTGGGTAACAGAACCTGGTCCGAGCCCCGCCAGTCACCCCTCCTTGGATTCCCCTAGGTCTCTAGTTTTCAGAAATGCACAGGTTTGGTAGGTTTCCCTAGGTGGCGGCTGAGCTACAGGCCAAAATCTACAGGTAGGCACTTCGCTAAAAACAGGTCTGTTTTCTTCCAAAATTTTGGTGGTGTCCACGTTGCGCTTTGGGGCGTTTCCTGTCGCGGGCGCTAGGCCTACCCACGCAAGTGAGGTATCATTTTTATCGGGAGACTTGGGGGAACGCTGGGTGGAAGGAAATTTGTGGCTCCTCCCAGATTCCAGAACTTTCTGCCACAGAAATGTGAGGAACATGTGTTTTTTTAGCCAATTTTTGAGCTTTGCAAAGGATTCTGGGTAACAGAACCTGGTCCGAGCCCCGCCAGTCACCCCTCCTTGGATTCCCCTAGGTCTCTAGTTTTCAGAAATGCACAGGTTTGGTAGGTTTCCCTAGGTGGCGGCTGAGCTACAGGCCAAAATCTACAGGTAGGCACTTTGCTAAAAACAGGTCTGTTTTCTGTGATGTGTCCACGTTGCGCTTTGGGGCGTTTCCTGTCGCGGGCGCTAGGCCTACCCACACAAGTGAGGTATCATTTTTATCGGGAGACGTGGGGGAACGCTGGGTGGAAGGAAATTTGTGGCTCCTCTCAGATTCCAGAACTTTCTGCCACAGAAATGTGAGGAACATGTGTTTTTTTAGCCAATTTTTGAGCTTTGCAAAGGATTCTGGGTAACAGAACCTGGTCCGAGCCCCGCCAGTCACCCCTCCTTGGATTCCCCTAGGTCTCTAGTTTTCAGAAATGCACAGGTTTGGTAGGTTTCCCTAGGTGGCGGCTGAGCTACAGGCCAAAATCTACAGGTAGGCACTTCGCTAAAAACAGGTCTGTTTTCTTCCAAAATTTTGGTGGTGTCCACGTTGCGCTTTGGGGCGTTTCCTGTCGCGGGCGCTAGGCCTACCCACGCAAGTGAGGTATCATTTTTATCGGGAGACTTGGGGGAACGCTGGGTGGAAGGAAATTTGTGGCTCCTCCCAGATTCCAGAACTTTCTACCACAGAAATGTGAGGAACATGTGTTTTTTTAGCCAATTTTTGAGCTTTGCAAAGGATTCTGGGTAACAGAACCTGGTCCGAGCCCCGCCAGTCACCCCTCCTTGGATTCCCCTAGGTCTCCAGTTTTCAGAAATGCACAGGTTTGGTAGGTTTCCCTAGGTGGCGGCTGATCTACAGGCCAAAATCTACAGGTAGGCACTTTGCTAAAAACAGGTCTGTTTTCTGTGATGTGTCCACGTTGCGCTTTGGGGCGTTTCCTGTCGCGGGCGCTAGGCCTACCCACACAAGTGAGGTATCATTTTTATCGGGAGACGTGGGGGAACGCTGGGTGGAATCAAATTTGTGGCTCCTCTCAGATTCCAGAACTTTCTGCCACAGAAATGTGAGGAACATGTGTTTTTTTAGCCAATTTTTGAGCTTTGCAAAGGATTCTGGGTAACAGAACCTGGTCCGAGCCCCGCCAGTCACCCCTCCTTGGATTCCCCTAGGTCTCTAGTTTTCAGAAATGCACAGGTTTGGTAGGTTTCCCTAGGTGGCGGCTGAGCTACAGGCCAAAATCTACAGGTAGGCACTTCGCTAAAAACAGGTCTGTTTTCTTACAAAATTTTGGTGGTGTCCACGTTGCGCTTTGGGGCGTTTCCTGTCGCGGGCGCTAGGCCTACCCACGCAAGTGAGGTATCATTTTTATCGGGAGACTTGGGGGAACGCTGGGTGGAAGGAAATTTGTGGCTCCTCCCAGATTCCAGAACTTTCTGCCACAGAAATGTGAGGAACATGTGTTTTTTTAGCCAATTTTTGAGCTTTGCAAAGGATTCTGGGTAACAGAACCTGGTCCGAGCCCCGCCAGTCACCCCTCCTTGGATTCCCCTAGGTCTCTAGTTTTCAGAAATGCACAGGTTTGGTAGGTTTCCCTAGGTGGCGGCTGAGCTACAGGCCAAAATCTACAGGTAGGCACTTTGCTAAAAACAGGTCTGTTTTCTGTGATGTGTCCACGTTGCGCTTTGGGGCGTTTCCTGTCGCGGGCGCTAGGCCTACCCACACAAGTGAGGTATCATTTTTATCGGGAGACGTGGGGGAACGCTGGGTGGAAGGAAATTTGTGGCTCCTCTCAGATTCCAGAACTTTCTGCCACAGAAATGTGAGGAACATGTGTTTTTTTAGCCAATTTTTGAGCTTTGCAAAGGATTCTGGGTAACAGAACCTGGTCCGAGCCCCGCCAGTCACCCCTCCTTGGATTCCCCTAGGTCTCTAGTTTTCAGAAATGCACAGGTTTGGTAGGTTTCCCTAGGTGGCGGCTGAGCTACAGGCCAAAATCTACAGGTAGGCACTTCGCTAAAAACAGGTCTGTTTTCTTCCAAAATTTTGGTGGTGTCCACGTTGCGCTTTGGGGCGTTTCCTGTCGCGGGCGCTAGGCCTACCCACGCAAGTGAGGTATCATTTTTATCGGGAGACTTGGGGGAACGCTGGGTGGAAGGAAATTTGTGGCTCCTCCCAGATTCCAGAACTTTCTGCCACAGAAATGTGAGGAACATGTGTTTTTTTAGCCAATTTTTGAGCTTTGCAAAGGATTCTGGGTAACAGAACCTGGTCCGAGCCCCGCCAGTCACCCCTCCTTGGATTCCCCTAGGTCTCTAGTTTTCAGAAATGCACAGGTTTGGTAGGTTTCCCTAGGTGGCGGCTGAGCTACAGGCCAAAATCTACAGGTAGGCACTTTGCTAAAAACAGGTCTGTTTTCTGTGATGTGTCCACGTTGCGCTTTGGGGCGTTTCCTGTCGCGGGCGCTAGGCCTACCCACACAAGTGAGGTATCATTTTTATCGGGAGACGTGGGGGAACGCTGGGTGGAAGGAAATTTGTGGCTCCTCTCAGATTCCAGAACTTTCTGCCACAGAAATGTGAGGAACATGTGTTTTTTTAGCCAATTTTTGAGCTTTGCAAAGGATTCTGGGTAACAGAACCTGGTCCGAGCCCCGCCAGTCACCCCTCCTTGGATTCCCCTAGGTCTCTAGTTTTCAGAAATGCACAGGTTTGGTAGGTTTCCCTAGGTGGCGGCTGAGCTACAGGCCAAAATCTACAGGTAGGCACTTCGCTAAAAACAGGTCTGTTTTCTTCCAAAATTTTGGTGGTGTCCACGTTGCGCTTTGGGGCGTTTCCTGTCGCGGGCGCTAGGCCTACCCACGCAAGTGAGGTATCATTTTTATCGGGAGACTTGGGGGAACGCTGGGTGGAAGGAAATTTGTGGCTCCTCCCAGATTCCAGAACTTTCTGCCACAGAAATGTGAGGAACATGTGTTTTTTTAGCCAATTTTTGAGCTTTGCAAAGGATTCTGGGTAACAGAACCTGGTCCGAGCCCCGCCAGTCACCCCTCCTTGGATTCCCCTAGGTCTCCAGTTTTCAGAAATGCACAGGTTTGGTAGGTTTCCCTAGGTGGCGGCTGAGCTACAGGCCAAAATCTACAGGTAGGCACTTTGCTAAAAACAGGTCTGTTTTCTGTGATGTGTCCACGTTGCGCTTTGGGGCGTTTCCTGTCGCGGGCGCTAGGCCTACCCACACAAGTGAGGTATCATTTTTATCGGGAGACGTGGGGGAACGCTGGGTGGAAGGAAATTTGTGGCTCCTCTCAGATTCCAGAACTTTCTGCCACAGAAATGTGAGGAACATGTGTTTTTTTAGCCAATTTTTGAGCTTTGCAAAGGATTCTGGGTAACAGAACCTGGTCCGAGCCCCGCCAGTCACCCCTCCTTGGATTCCCCTAGGTCTCTAGTTTTCAGAAATGCACAGGTTTGGTAGGTTTCCCTAGGTGGCGGCTGAGCTACAGGCCAAAATCTACAGGTAGTCACTTCGCTAAAAACAGGTCTGTTTTCTTCCAAAATTTTGGTGGTGTCCACGTTGCGCTTTGGGGCGTTTCCTGTCGCGGGCGCTAGGCCTACCCACGCAAGTGAGGTATCATTTTTATCGGGAGACTTGGGGGAACGCTGGGTGGAAGGAAATTTGTGGCTCCTCCCAGATTCCAGAACTTTCTGCCACAGAAATGTGAGGAACATGTGTTTTTTTAGCCAATTTTTGAGCTTTGCAAAGGATTCTGGGTAACAGAACCTGGTCCGAGCCCCGCCAGTCACCCCTCCTTGGATTCCCCTAGGTCTCTAGTTTTCAGAAATGCACAGGTTTGGTAGGTTTCCCTAGGTGGCGGCTGAGCTAGAGGCCAAAATCTACAGGTAGGCACTTTGCTAAAAACAGGTCTGTTTTCTGTGATGTGTCCACGTTGCGCTTTGGGGTGTTTCCTGTCGCGGGCGCTAGGCCTACCCACACAAGTGAGGTATCATTTTTATCGGGAGACGTGGGGGAACGCTGGGTGGAAGGAAATTTGTGGCTCCTCTCAGATTCCAGAACTTTCTGCCACAGAAATGTGAGGAACATGTGTTTTTTTAGCCAATTTTTGAGCTTTGCTAAGGATTCTGGGTAACAGAACCTGGTCCGAGCCCCGCCAGTCACCCCTCCTTGGATTCCCCTAGGTCTCTAGTTTTCAGAAATGTACAGGTTTGGTAGGTTTCCCTAGGTGCCGGCTGAGCTAGAGGCCAAAATCTGCAGGTAGTCACTTCGCAAAAAACACCTCTGTTTTCTTCCAAAATTTTGGTGGTGTCCACGTTGCGCTTTGGGGCGTTTCCTGTCGCGGGCGCTAGGCCTACCCACGCAAGTGAGGTATCATTTTTATCGGGAGACTTGGGGGAACGCTGGGTGGAAGGAAATTTGTGGCTCCTCTCAGATTCCAGAACTTTCTGTCACTCAAATGTGAGGAAAATGCGTTTTTTTAGCCAAAATATGAGGTTTGCAAAGGATTCTGGGTAACAGAACCTGGTCCGAGCCCCGCCAGTCACCCCTCCTTGGATTCCCCTAGGTCTCTAGTTTTCAGAAATGCACAGGTTTGGTAGGTTTCCCTAGGTGGCGGCTGAGCTAGAGGCCAAAATCTACAGGTAGGCACTTTGCTAAAAACAGGTCTGTTTTCTGTGATGTGTCCACGTTGCGCTTTGGGGCGTTTCCTGTCGCGGGCGCTAGGCCTACCCACACAAGTGAGGTATCATTTTTATCGGGAGACGTGGGGGAACGCTGGGTGGAAGGAAATTTGTGGCTCCTCTCAGATTCCAGAACTTTCTGCCACAGAAATGTGAGGAACATGTGTTTTTTTAGCCAATTTTTGAGCTTTGCAAAGGATTCTGGGTAACAGAACCTGGTCCGAGCCACACAAATCACCCCATCTTGGATTCCCCTAGGTCTCTAGTTTTCAGAAATGCACAGGTTTGGTAGGTTTCCCTAGGTGGCGGCTGAGCTAGAGGCCAAAATCTACAGGTAGGCACTTTGCTAAAAACAGGTCTGTTTTCTGTGATGTGTCCACGTTGCGCTTTGGGGCGTTTCCTGTCGCGGGCGCTAGGCCTACCCACACATGTGAGGTATCATTTTTATCGGGAGACGTGGGGGAACGCTGGGTGGAAGGACATTTGTGGCTCCTCTCAGATTCCAGCACTTTCTGCCACAGAAATGTGAGGAACATGTGTTTTTTTAGCCAATTTTTGAGCTTTGCAAAGGATTCTGGGTAACAGAACCTGGTCCGAGCCACACAAATCACCCCATCTTGGATTCCCCTAGGTCTCTAGTTTTCAGAAATGCACAGGTTTGGTAGGTTTCCCTAGGTGGCGGCTGAGCTAGAGGCCAAAATCTACAGGTAGGCACTTTGCTAAAAACAGGTCTGTTTTCTGTGATGTGTCCACATTGCGCTTTGGGGTGTTTCCTGTCGCGGGCGCTAGGCCTACCCACACAAGTGAGGTATCATTTTTATCGGGAGACGTGGGGGAACGCTGGGTGGAAGGAAATTTGTGGCTCCTCTCAGATTCCAGAACTTTCTGCCACAGAAATGTGAGGAACATGTGTTTTTTTAGCCAAATTTTGAGGTTTGCAAAGGATTCTGGGTAACAGAACCTGGTCCGAGCCACACAAATCACCCCATCTTGGATTCCCCTAGGTCTCTAGTTTTCAGAAATGCACAGGTTTGGTAGGTTTCCCTAGGTGGCGGCTGAGCTAGAGGCCAAAATCTACAGGTAGGCACTTTGCTAAAAACAGGTCTGTTTTCTGTGATGTGTCCACGTTGCGCTTTGGTGCGTTTCCTGTCGCGGGCGCTAGGCCTACCCACACAAGTGAGGTATCATTTTTATCGGGAGACTTGGGGGAACATAGAATAGCAAAACAAGTGTTATTGCCCCTTGTCTTTCTCTACATTTTTCCCTTCCAAATGTAAGACAGTGTGTAAAAAAGACGTCTATTTGAGAAATGCCCGGTAATTCACATGCTAGTATGGGCAGCCCGGAATTCAGAGATGTGCAAATAACCACTGCTTCTCAACACCTTATCTTGTGCCCATTTTGGAAATACAAAGGTTTTCTTGATAGCTATTTTTTACTCTTTATATTTCAGCAAATGAATTGCTGTATACCCGGCATAGAATGAAAACCCACTGCAGGGTGCAGGTCATTTATTGGCTCTGGGTACCTAGAGTTCTTGATGAACCTACAAGCCCTATATATCCCCGCAACCAGAAGAGTCCAGCAGACGTAACGGTATATTGCTTTCGAAAATCTGACATTGCAGGAAAAAGTTACAGAGTAAAACTTAGAGAAAAATTGATGTTTTTTTCACCTCAATTTCAATATTTTTCTTTTTCAGTTGCTATTTTCTGTAGGAAACCCTTGTAGGATCTACACAAATTACCCCTTGCTGAATTCAGAATTTTGTCTACTTTTCAGAAATGTTGCGGTTTATGGGATCCAGCGTTGGTTTCATGCCCATTTCTGTCACTGACTGGAAGGAGGCTGAAAGCACAAAAAATCGTAAAAATGGGGTATGTCCCAGTAAAATGCCAAAATTGGGTTGAAAAATTGGGTTTTCTGATTCAAGTCTGCCTGTTCCTGAAAGCTGGGAAGCTGGTGATTTTATCACCGCAAACCCTTTGTTGATGCCCTTTTCAGGGAAAAAACCACAAGCCTTCTTCTGCAGCCCATTTTTCCAATTTTTTTAAAAAAAATGAAATTTTCACTGTTTTTTGGCTAATTTCTTGGCCTCCTTCTGGGGAACCCACAAAGTCTGGGTACCTCTAGAATCCCTAGGATGTTGGAAAAAAAGGACGCAAATTTGGCATGGGTAGCTTATGTGAACCAAAAGTTATGAGGGCCTAAGCGCGAACTGCTCCAAATAGCCAAAAAAAGGCTCGGCACAGGAGGGGGAAAAGGCCTGGCAGCGAAGGGGTTAAGGCAGATAATGTATACTCAAGTAAAACACCTAACGTGCAAAGCACACATGAGAATGAAAACAGATGTACGATACTATTGCATGGTAGTTAGCAAATTTAACTGAGTATTATAATTGATATGAAACTTCTGTACTGCCCTGCACACTTAACAAGGACAGCCATTGCCTGAGAAAGTTTGAACATCTTGCCAGAGCCCAAGGGCAGAGTGGGAAAAACAGATGGCTGAAGCATCAAAACATGAAGAGCCTCAAAAGCCAGACCTACGTTTAAATTGTTGTTCTCCTCTGCTGATCTAGAGAGGGGCAGCAGCATAAAATTTGTAACCAAGATTAATTTTGATAAGAACAAAACCTGCAGGAACTTTTGCTACTATGATTGACCCAAGAGGGGCTAAAAGCTTTTATATGCAGCACAAGCAACTACATATGAAAAATCAGTCTCAAAGTTTCAGCATCTATGGCTTCCAGCAGATACGGTTGCGGCGATCAAATGAGGTAAAAAGCATTTAAGGGCTGATCCAAAAGAGTTTCCAAGAGTTCCTATGGCGTAATCAACATCTCTCGAGGTTGCCTTCAGTTTCAGATTCATGACCTTTTACTATGTGTTGAAAGGAATGTCCCGTACCCGAGGGGCAGGGTCAACCAACTGAAGAGACTTCAGCAAGTTTATCACTTGGATATGCCAAGGATTGCCTGAAGTTTTAAAAATCAATTTTAGGTGGCCTTTTATTGTTTGTGTCAGCTTTCCTCATCCTGAGGTAATACTTTAACATGGCAGTTTGAATTGATTGACTAAACTATGGAATGCACTGACATTTCAAGAAGTCTGATGGCTATTCCCGTGAAGTGAGCTACACTTGTTTACTCGGAAATCTATTTTATCTGGAAAGTAAATGATAGATCAGGAAAGATTCAAAGTGTACTAGATGGGTCTTTGAGCACATAATTTAACTCCTGAGACACTGATATGACTGGGTGCAGGGTGCTGTCCTCAGAGGGCGATGGCATGGAGTGATGGCACTGTAGTGCTGATGTACAGGGGAACATGTGTCCTGCATGCCTTGTCTCTTTCGGGCTTGCACTCTCCATTCAGAAGGAATTCCTTGCCTGCACTGCCCATGTCAGCAGCAGCCACAGTCACAAGGCTGTAGTGTCACACATTTGCTTGCCTGTGACAGGCCTATTTCAAAAATGGTTCATCCACCCTTTCAGTTATTTTTGCCCATTTTTCACAATACTTTATCTCTGTGAGTGCCTCTTAGTTCTGCTCATATAATGACCCATTAGCTGAAAGCCGGGCCTGCTTGGCATATTTTTATAGGTGTTTATGAATTTTAGGTAGAAATTAGATTATTGGCACCACTGGGTGTTAAACTCTGAGTAACTATTGTTCATCATCAGTAATTAAATTGAGGTATGTCCATGTTTCCAGTTGGTCTTTTAACTCTTAGGTAACTTATTGTGTTGGATTTGTGTTTGCCCTTTTGCCTAAGGGGTGTTGTCACTTAATTGACACATGGCTTCCTGTCTGTAATCATTCAGTTATATCTTCCTGTAAAAATGCTGCGGCTTTTCTTCTCTCTAGGGTTGAGTTACCTCTTTTATGCGTGAGTTGTTTTTAAAGTTTACCCAAGTCTTTAATGACTAATTCATTAAACAAGTCCATTTTGTTACCTTGAGTGAGAATTGTTTGTGGGTAATAACATACAAATTGTTGTGTTTAACGCACTAAGGCCTGCATGAGATGATACATGCAATATTCTTTTCCACTGTTAATTTTTTGCAGGACTAGCCTTTAGAAATTTAACAAAGGATGAGGATCTTAACACATCTGATAATCATCTGATGCTTCAAATACAACAAAAATTCGTTTATGCACTCAAACTCTTTATTGCTTGATTTCTTAAAATCGTTGCATGACAGTACGGATACAATATTAAAAATAAGTCCCAAATATCCACCTCGGGGCCAACAATACATTTTGGATTTAAAAAGGTTTGCAAGATAAATACACTAATGTCCTCTGTTAAGCTCTACATTACGGCATCAGTGTATTAGCACCCTTAAAATAAAAAAACATGGTATCCAAAAATGAATAGATAAAATAGTGCGGTGCCCCAAAGATTGAACTGGACCATCTCTAATTTTGGTGGTTCCCAGTGGAACATCATTTTCTAAAAAGAACCATCCTTTTAAAAAAGCAGTATTCAGTGCATCAACAAGACGTGCGTTATACAAGTTTATACAAGTTTATTTATTCTTCCAGCGCAAATTTAAAATTATTTGAAGAAAATAAAAGTAAAAGAATAATCTTGTGGTGCAAAAGTAGTTAAAAAAGACCTATGAGCACCAAGTAGCGGCGACTGGGATTAAACTAGCTGTACCCGTTTTGGCCACATAAACCACCCTTGCTTTGAGGGTTCAGCCAAATAAATCAGAGGCCCTCATTGTTGCCCACTGGAATTTGCCTCTACCCGTTTCAGAAATCTCTGCAAAATGTTTACTGTAGCGCAGCTTAAACTAAGGTCTCTAGTGTCAAAGCAGGACAGAACTGCCTCCCTGCAGGCCCTTATGGCTCTAGCTTTCCACATTTTTCATAGTGGCAGATCCTGATCCGGGAGTTGAGCCAGGAATATGCACAGTACATGAGTAATGTCCTCTGAGCCAAGGTGGCGTAGCTGGCAGCTCCCTCATTCTTCACATCTCTTCCAGACTGGTAAGTAACATCTAAGAGGTAGTAGCCCCAGCCTGTATCTCAGTAGCTGAGACTTAATTTTTTCCTTAAAAGGCTCACTGAGATAATGCTGGGGTTTCAGCAGCTCGTAAATTGAGATTGTCAGCCATCCATGTTTGGGTTGTGCTAGGGATTGCTGCTTATCTTTATTATCCATTTGAACTCCTGATGACTTATTGGTAATCCCAAGCAGAGATTGATGTAGGTAAGATTGTGCTAGGGAGCTGAGTGTGGAACTCAGTTAAACCAATAGGTAGTGGACCTGAGATTCTTCTTTTGCAGACCTTAATTTGTGACATTGCAATACAAAAGCCCCCATCTGTGCCAAAGCTTTCTTAGTAATCCCAAATTCAAATCTGATCTGAGCAGGCAACACATATGAGGGAAGCTGAAAGATTGTTCCATAGATTGTAAGTACAGTTTTATCCAATAATTCACAATCTTTCTTCTTAAGTACCCTATTCCTATAAGCCAGCGTAGGTACAACTTTTGCCTGAGCCACCTGGAGGACAGGGGACAAGGTAGGGCCTTTAAACCTTGTGACAAGACATCTAAGACCAGAAAGCAGAGCATTTACTTTCCTTCTGATTTCTTCCAACTGATGCATAGTTTCCATTCACATTGAAATAGACAACCAAGTATTTAATGCTGGTGGTGGACTCAAGCCTCTCTTTTTCCAGGAACCACACTTGCCATTCTGAATGGTTGCTTCAAGAACCAGGATCTTTGTTTTGTTTTTGATAATTACAAGGTCATTCTTAAAAGAGTAAGCCAAGGTTGTGTCAAAGGCTGCAGGCCGTCCTTTGTGCTGCTCATTATCACCAAACCATCAAGAATCAAGCCACACCATGAAAACGTGGTAGGGTTCAGCTGAAGAATTGTGGTAAACAACGGGGCCAGATGGCTCGACCAGAACGTTGGATCCTCTTTATAGTTGGCTGGTGGTGTGCCACTCAGACCTGAGGCTCCTTCCTTTCGCCCTTTGGCTATTTGTTTCTCGACTTGTCTAGGAGTAATGGGGCCCAGTGTCACTATTTGATTTTCCCAGACATGCTTCCATGATAGAGAATTGACAATCCCATGACTATCCCCATCCATGCTGCACTTCTCTGTATGTGACTCGGAATTAAAATGGTTTATAAGAAAGTGATACCAAGTTGATTCAGAGATGTTTGAGGAGGCTACAGCAGGAGTGACTCTACCCAGGTCATTCATTGTCGGCCAAATGTTTGTAGAGTTATTGGACTTGCTGTCGTACAGTAATTTAGCTCAGAATGTGTTCCAACTTACTGATCGGAAGGTCTTTTTCTAAATTTGCAGATTTCTTCTGGCCAACCACAAAAGGGACAAAACTCTGGTGTCCATGGGAGATCTCTTTAATGCTCTTGATAGTGAATCAGCCCTCTTTTTGGCCCATTTCACCTGATAGTTGCATGCCTCACCACTGGAGGAGGCTGCGCTCTTTGGAGTGTGCAGCTTCCTGGAGTGGCCATGCTTGGCTTGATGCATTAAAAACCCTCCAAAAATGATACCCATTTCAGCAGAGGGTCGCAAATAGCAAGTGGATGGAGTTCTGCATTTTCTGCCAGAGAGGTGCATTTAATATGCTTCAAGTCAATTGTGTTCTCATTTAACCCTTAAGTGTGTTGTCCTTCCAAAATGCCCCACTCAGTTGTTGATGGCGATCTCCTGTGGGTGATGATCACCAACCCAATTGTAATCAGGCTGTTAGCGGTCTTTATTAATGGCATTTCATCATGTGTTTGAACTTCAAGTGACAATTCCCATATATATTTCTCTCTAGGCACTTAGGGCCTGATTACAACTTTGGAGGAGCTGTTAATCCGTCCCAAATGTGACGGATATACCACCAGCCGTATTACGAGTTCCATAGGATATAATGGACTCGTAATACGGCTGGTGGTATATCCGTCACCTTACCGTCACTTTTGGGACGGATTAACACCTCCTCCAAAGTTGTAATCAGGCCCATAGTGTGGGCCAGCATATGGGACAGAATGTTACAGTTAGATATCTGGTAAAGATGCAATGTAACAAAGATTACAGTAGTGGCAAGCAAAACGTGCTTATGATGGATGCAAGATAGGTGTCTTTTTATAATTGCAAAAGATTTATATCTACACATTAGTGAAAACTGCACATGACAACATGTACATTGAAAGGTTTATGAATCAGAGCAGTATTGTACAATGTGTGACCAGCAACAGTTCTAGGGACACATTTTATTCATGGGCAACTCGCACAGGAAACAGGCAATGGCATAAGAGATAAGAATGTCATATTACTTGCCTATTCCTTTTCTGGTGGTTTGTAGTAATTGCTATCTATTGCAATTGGGTGCAAATTGAAAAAACATGCATAACTACACTGTATACACGCAAGACGAACCAAGATAGCCTTTAAAACATTTAAACATGTACAGATGGATGCATGAAAAAGTGATTGATCAAATGATTATGCATGTGGGTATTCTTATACATTTGTGCATTTCAGCTAACTTTATGTAGTGTTTCATACTACTGACAAAGTGGTGAAAGGCTTTAGTAGACCAAGGGACAGATGTATGACCCTTAGTGCCTGTGACTCGCAATTTGGGATTTTTAATGATTTGCAAATGACGAGTCAAAACACTGATGTACAATAGTGTCAGAGACACTGTTTGCAATTCCCAAACTGGTTGCAGGGGGCCTGCCTCATTAATATTCATGAGGTTGGTCGCAATTTGCGACCCACAGGGAATGGCTGGCACGCACAGGGATGGTGGCCTACTAAGGTCAGCAGACCACCATGTCTGTGACTGCTTTTTAAATAAAGCAGTATTTTTTTGTAATGCAGCTTGTTTTCCTTAGAGCAAAACGGGATGCATTTTAAGAAAAAAAATGAAAAGGGGTTACTGCCTGCTCTTAAAAAATGTTCGCGCCCCCATTCAGAAATAGGAACTGGTCCTTGTGGACCCTTTCCTGTTTACGAATGGCTTACCACCTCCTTCACCGAGTCAGTAAAGTGTGAATGTTTTGCGACTGCATTCCGATCATAAAATATCCATGTATGCCAGTGCGATTAGCATTAGGAAGAGACGGATGCTCCAAACATGCCCCTTCCTAATACTGAATCGCAAAAGCAAAATGCAATTCTGTAACAAGTTACTGAGTCGCATTTTGCTGTTTGTACATGCCAAAAATGCTTCGTACATCTAGCCCCAAAAGTTTTGGACAGCATGCAGGAGTAGTTGGTTGGGAAAATGTTAAATTGTAGGGTCTTCATGTGAACCATTTTGGGATTTTACGCGATTAACCAGAGTGATTCTCTTATCATGACATAGGTTTTTGTGCCTGAGTGTGCGTGTGCCAATGGATGGAAGAAGAGCGAAGACAAGAAACTATGGTGGTCATTGCAACCCTGGCGGTCGGTGTTAAAGCGGCGGCAAAACCGCCAACAGGCTGGCGGTAAAATAATTGCAATTACGACCGTGTCGGAAACCACCAACAAAGACAGCCACTTTAACACTCCGACAGCCACGGTGGTACAAACAAACAGCTTGGCGGTCAACTCCAACAGACAGGCGGAGAACAATATACCACCCACAGTATCACAACCTACCAATCCTCCACCTTTTCCGGCGCGAACAAAAACACAGTGGAAACAGGACTTCGAAGGGAAAAGGCTCACCTCTACAACCCCACGAGGAATCTGGGCACCATGGAACCCGAGCTCCAGATCCTGCCAGCCCTCCTCTTCTTGCTCCTCTACCAGGAGCACGAACGCCGGCGGCGAAGACAACGGTGAGTACTGCACCTACGACACAGGGGAGGGGGGAGGGAAAAAACAGGGACACACACATGCAACACCCCCACCCCCACCCTCACCCACTACAACACACACAGTAATACAGCATGATACATTAGAGTTACACCCCCCAAACCACGCAGAAGAATGTAAAGATAAAAGCAAATGAGTGTAACCATTGTAATATATTAAAATCCAGGACGCAAAAATATATATACACTATAAACAAATATATACACCAAGAATGGTAGTCCAGGTATTGCTCCATTGAAGTCTGTGGACCACTGGGCCCACACGGCATGGGCGAGGCTCACACTCAATCCCCGAACATGACGGAGAGAACACTGCAGGGGCATCAGATAGCAATAAAACAGGCACCTCAGGGGGAAGGGAAAGGGGGGGCACCTCATCCAGTTGAGTGCACAACGCCAAATCCACGAGGGGGCCACATGCCCACTGTTCAATCCTGGGGAGTGCAAAGCCACAGTCTCTCAAGTCTCTACAGTGGGTGGGTTGCCCACTGCTTTATCCTGGGGAGTGCAAAGCCAGTCTCTGAAGTATCTCCAGTGGGTGGGTTGCCCACTGCTTTATCCTGGGGAGTGCAAAGCCACAGTCTCTCAAGTCTCTCCAGTGGGTGGGTTGCCCACTGCATTATCCTGGGGAGTGCAAAGCCACAGTCTCTCAAGTCTCTCCAGTGGGTGGGTTGCTCACTGCTTTATCCTGGGGAGTGCAAAGCCACGGTCTCTCAGGTGGATGCCTTTCTCCACTGATTCTGGAGGGGGCCTTGTGCCCAAAGTGCTTCATCCTGCCAAGGACAGAGGTAGTGGATGCCTTTCTCCACTGGTTCTGGAGGGGGCCTTGTGCCCAGAGTGCTTCTTCCTGCCAAGGACAGAGGTAGTGGATACCTTTCTCCACTGGTTCTGGAGGGGCCTTGTGCCCAGAGTGCTTTTTCTTGCCAAGGACAGAGGTAGTGGATGCCTTTCTCCACTGGTTCTGGAGGGGGCCTTGTGCCCAGAGTGCTTCTTCCTGCCAAGGACAGAGGTAGTGGATGTATCTCTCCACTGGTTCTGGAGGGGTCCTTGGGCCCAGAGTCCTTCTTCCTGCCAAGGACAGAGGTAGTGGATGTATCTCTCCACTGGTTCTAGAGTGAGCCTTGTGCCCAGAGTGCTTCACCCTGCTTGTGACGGACTCAGTAGCGTCAGTGCCCTTGGCGCTCATGGGCCAGCAGTGCTTGTGGCGGCGGTGTCCTGTTCAGCGGTGCTTGTGACGGCAGTGTCCTTGGCAGCAGTGCTTGTTGCGGCGGTGTCCTGTTCAGCGGTGCTTGTGGCGGCGGTGTCCTGTTCAGCGGTGCTTGTGGCGGCAGTGTCCTGTTCAACGGTGCTTGTGGCGGCAGTGTCCTGTTCAGCAGTGCTTGTGGCAGCAATGTCCTGTTCAGCGGTGCTTGTGGCGACGGGGTCCTGTTCAGCGGTGCTTGTGGCAGCAATGTCCTGTTCAGCGGTGCTTGTGGCGGCAGTGTCCTGTTCAGCGGTGCTTGTGGCATCAATGTCCTGTTCAGCGGTGCTTGTGGCGACGGGGTCCTGTTCAGCGGTGCTTGTGGCGGCGGGGTCCTTGGCAGTGACTCAGGGGTCCTTGGCAGTGACTCAGCTGCTGGCGGTCCTGTCCGGCACAGCGGGGCTGGTGCTGGTGGTCCTGTCTGGCCCAACGGGGCGGGTACTGGCGGTCCTGTCTGGCCCAGCGGGGCTGGTGCTGGCGGTCCTGTCCTGGGCAGCTGGGCTGGTGCTGGCCTCCTGGGCAGCAGTGCTGGCGGTGGCCTCCTGGGCAGCGGGGATGATGGTGGTGGCCTCCTGGGCAGCGGGGATGATGGCGGTGGGCAGCGGGGATGATGGCGGTGGCCTCCTGGGCAGCGGGGATGATGGCGGTGGCCTCCTGGGCAGCAGGGATGATGGCGGTCTTCTCCACCGTGCTGCTCTTCCCAGACTTGCTGACTTTCTTGTGGCCCTTCCTCACCTTGGAAGGTGTCGCAGCTGACTCCACACTCTCACCTGTACCCCTGGGTGCTGCTTTGGTGGCTGGAGTCTTCCCCCTCTTCCGCTGGGCACTGGCCAACTTTTGATGCTTCACAGGTGGGGGACTGTCTGTGCTGTGGCTCCGTGCCACACTGGGTGCCATGCTGCCCGGTGCACTCCAGATTCCGGTGACTATAGGCCCCACTGGTTCTGGAGATGTTGTGGCTGGGGTGCTAGGTTGGGACCTGGAGAGTCGGGCCCTAGGAGACTGACGGGGTGGGGGAGGTGGGGGAGGTGAGGGAAAGAGGTCAAGGTTGGACAGGAAAAGTTTCTTGGGAACACTAGGACGGGTAGCTGGAGGGGGTTTGGGAGTGGAGGAAGAGGTTGTGGTTGTAGGAGGTGTTTGTTTGGTGACTTTGGGTGAAGGTGCATGCGCTGGAGGCTGTCGTGAGGTGGATGGCTGTTGGCTGGGTGTGTGCCTGTGTTTGTGTATCGAGGGAGGTGGCATCACAGACACACTGGGAGAGGACACAGGGGACGTGTGAATGGTAGTGGGGGTGGTGACTGCACGTGAGCGGGGTGTGGTGGTGTGTGGCTGGTGATGGAAGTAGTGGCTGTAGATGTAGTTCATGCAAGTGTGAGTGTAGACAAGACTGGGAGGGAGGAGGGAGACGAGGAGGAGGGGGACACAGTGGAGGCAGTGGATGTTGGTGTGTCTGCATGTGTGTGATGCTTGCGTGAGTGCCTGTGGGATGTGTTGTGCTTATGTTTGCCAAAGCTTCCCTTGTGTGTTGATGTGTGTGCATGCTGGTCTGAAGGTGTGCTAGGGATAGGCTGAGGTAGAGGGGATTGGGTCTGGGTGGAGTATGTTGCAGGGGGGAGGCTAGAGACAGGGACAATAGCTGCCATCAGTGCTGAGTCTGAAAAGCTTGCTGAAGGGCCGCCTGACCAGAATGAATGCCCTCCAGGAATGCATTTGTTTGTTGCAACTGCCTTTCTACACCCTGGATGGCATTCAAAATGGTAGACTGCCGAACAGTGAGGGACCTGAGGAGGTCAATGGCCTCCTCACTGAGGTCAGCAGGGGTGACTAGGGCAGGGGCTGAGGTGCCTGGGGCGAAGGTGATGCCCACCCTCCTGGGTGAGCGGGCACAGGGCATAGGCTGAGGGGCTGCTGGGAGGGCAGTGCTGGTAGGGGGGGGTGGCGGCTGTACCTGTAGATGTGGGGGGCACAGATGTGGCCGCCACCACAAGGGAGCTCCCATCAGAGGACGAGTCTGTATGGGAAACATCCTTTTTTACGACTTTGTTTTTACGAAAGTCGTGGTTAACGAAAGCGCAACAACGCTTTTTTTAACCACGACTCCGTTATTTTGTGCCTTAACTACGTATGTTCTGAACAACGAACATGCGTGGTTAAGGTACAAAGAAGGGAGTTGGCGAAGGAGGATGACGCAGGTGAGAAGGGGTCGACTAAGGTGGTGGGTTTAGGTTTTGGGGAGGGAGTGGAGGGGTGGGGGGTTTTAGGTTTTGGGGTGGGGTTGGGGGGGTGGGGCGTTTTTGGTTTTGTGGAGGGGGTGGAGGGGTGGGGGGTTTTAGGTTTTGGGGTGGGATTTGGGGGGTGGGGCGTTTTTGGTTTTGGGGAGGGGGTGGGGGGTCAGGGGGGTTTAGTTTTTGGGGTGGGGTTGGGGGGGTGGGGTGTTTTCGGTTTTGGGGAGGGGGTGGGGGGTTTTAGGTTTTGGGGTGGGGTTGGGGGGTGGGGCGTTTTTGGTTTTGGGGAGGGGGTGGGGGGGTAATGCTTTTATCAGGAATGCCTTTACAACGAAAATCGTTGTTAAGGCATTCGTGGTAAAATCATTAGTAGTAGCAACGAGGTCGGTGTTCCGACCTCATTGTTAAGGCACTAGTTGTTTAGGAAATCGGTGTTCAGTCATACAACCGTCTGTATCACTGGTCTCAGCTCCTGTCCCCGCCGTGGAGCTCCCCTCGCCCTCCGTCCCACTGGTGAACTCTGAGTCCATTGTCTCGCCCTCCAGGGCCATGTGGGATGCAGCTCCCTCCTGCTCCGGTGCCACTGCTCCTCCGCCTGATGATGCTAATGCACACAAGAACAGGGAGACCACAAAAAGGGGACGACGACAGAAGAAAGCCATGTTGAGTGCATGCATTACCGCTACCGTTGGCGGACACGACAAACACAGAAGCCCCCTGCACTATGCCGCACACTTGGGCCCCACTGTTCAATCCCTGGCACATGGCCTACAAGGCTATGGGCGACATCTGCACACATGGATGACAACGGAGCCTGACCAGGTGTACGTGGCACTGTACACAGGTGGGGTGGAGTGCCACAGGGTCTGCTAGAACAAGGGGACCTAACTAGCACACTCGCCCTGGCCTAGGGAAACCCACAGCCCACCTCCCCCACCCAGACACCTCCACTGTGCACAAAATCAGCAGAATGAGAGTGAGAGTGTACTCACCCCCTTGTGGCTGCTGTGATGCCCTCAAGCGCCCATCCAACTATGGGTACGCCACTGCCAGGATACTGAACATCAGGGGGGTCATGGTGCGACGGGCACCCCTCCAACGTTGGGAGGCCATCCCCAGCTGGGCCTCCGCCGTCTTCTTCCTCCAGCGGCGAATATCCTCCCATCTCTTACGGCAGTGGGTGCTCTGTCTGTGGTAGACCCCAGGGTCCGTACGTCCTTGGCGATGGCAAGCCAAATATCCTTTTTCTGGTGTGCGTTGACTTACATGAATTGTACAGGGGGAAAAGAAAAGTTATTACCAACTGCACCGTCACAGTCATTGGTCCCCATCCCTACTCTTGCCATGTGGCACATGCACTCACCGTTGTTTCATGCACGCCTCAATATCCCCCCCCATCTTTCATCCACCCCACACAGGCATAGCCCATACAGCATGCTTCCAGTGTACTTACCTGTTTGTCTGGAGGACCGTAGAGTAGCATGTACTGAGGGAGGACCCCATCCATGAGTTTCTCCAACTCCTCCAATGTGAAGGCAGGGGCCCTTTCCCCAGATGCACGAGCCATTGGGAGTTATTCCAACTTTGGAGGAAGTGGTAATCTGTCCCAAAAGTGACGGTAAAGGGACGGATATACCACCAGCCGTATTACGAGTCCATTATATCCTATGGAACTCGTAATACGGCTGGTGGTAAATCCGTCACATTTGGGACGGATTACCACCTCCTCCAAAGTTGGAATAACCCCCATTGTCTCTTCCAGACCGAGGTCACAGCAGCACTTGCAGTGTAGGTCCCCTCCTGTCGAAGATCAGGTATCGAGTGATTGAACAGATAGAAAATGGCGGTCACGTCCGCGGCGGTGCGTATCATCATCGCCGGCGTACATCGTCATTGGCTCCTGGGACCCATAGGGTCCAATGTTAACAAATGCAGAATTGCGCCGCGGTCTTCGACCGCCTACCGCGACAGTGTCACATCCCATTGTCCCACTTTACAGGTCAGGCAGCCGCCATTTCAGGGGCCCACTTGGCTTAATTTTTAACTGTGTCACACATACCTAGGCCTTGCCTCAACACTCCTACAGACCAAATTTCGGATTATGATTCGTGTTCTGTGTAAGCTGTGGGTACGTACCTCTGAGTTGGTTGACTCTATGCTCGCTGTTGTCCTTCATAGGCACTGTCCGCTGGGACATGAGGAGATGGCGGCATCCTCCTGTGTACAGGCCGCTGGTGGACCTGTCGACAATGGAGGAAAGACATGTGATCATCTCCAACAGGCTTGATCGTGCCACAATCCTGGAACTGTGTGCCCAGCTGGAGTCAGACCTGATGTCAGCTATCCGCCATACCACAGGAATCCCCCCTCAAGTGCAGGTGCTGTCATTACTCCGTTTCCTTGCAAGTGGGTCATTTCAAACAACAGTGGCCATAGCATCAGGGATGTCCCAGCCTATATTTTCCAACGTGTTGTCCAGAGTGTTGTCTGCCCTGCTGAAACACATGCAGAACTACATCATTTTCCCTCAGGTGGAGGATTTGCCTACAGTGAAAGGTGACTTCTATAACCTGGGACATATCCATAACATCATAGGTGCCACTGATGGGACACATGTGGCTTTGGTCCCCCCCCCGACCCGCAGGAGTGAACAGGTGTACAGAAACCGGAAGAGTTATCATTCCATGAATGTGCAGATGGTGTGTTTGGCCGACCAGTACATCTCCCATGTTAATGCCAAATTCCCTGGCTCAGTGCATGACGCTTACATCCTGCGGAATAGCAGCATCCCTTATGTGATGGGGCAACTCCAGAGGCACCGTGTGTGGCTATTAGGTGAGCACCTGGAAGCAAGTCAGTGGGAATGGTTGTCTGGGTCTGGGGAGATCCCTACAGGTTAGTGTGTGTCTAACAGTTGTCCCTCGCCATTTGCAGGTGACTCTGGTTACCCCAACCTGTCATGGCTACTGACCCCAGTGAGGAATCCCAGGATAAGGGCAGAGGAACACTACAATGAGGCCCATGGGCGATCTCGGCGGCTTATAGAGTGGACCTTCAGCCTCCTGAAGGCCAGGTTCAGGTGCCTCCATATGACAGGTGGATCCCTATTCTACTCACCAAAGAAGGTGTGCCAGATCATCGTGGCCTGCTGTATGCTTTACTACTTAGCTTTGCGACGACAGGTGCCTTTTCTGCAGGAGGATGGTCCAGATGGCGGTGTTGTTGCAGCTGTGGAGCCTGTGGACAGTGAAGACGAGGAAGCAGAAGAAGAGGACATCGACAACAGGAACTCGGTGATCCTGCAATATTTCCAGTGAGACACAGGTAAGAATACAAACCTGCTTACTACATGTACTTTAACACTACTACCCCTCAACTGTCTGTCGTTTTCACCCAGTGTATGGTCACTGAGTTGTCACTTTCCCTTACGATTTCACAGATGTGGGTCCCACTGTGTGACATCTGCTTTGTTTCCTCATGGACTAGAGCTGTGTGACATAGGTATGTTGACATTACTTTTGAAAGAGCATTTTGACACTGTAATTGCTAATACACTATTTCGAAATCACAGACTGACTCCAGATTGTTTTGTGCTTCAAGGGTGTTTGTTTAAGTGCTCAATATTGGAGGGGGTTGTAAAATGGTGAGGGGTGATGGTGGAGGAATGTCCATGGCAGAGTCCAGTCTATTAGTCTCACAGGTGCATTGCCCAAATGGGCTTAGGAAGTGGAGCTGGGGCAGTTTGAGGATGGACCGGGTGATAAAGTGGGACAGAAGGATGACATTTAGGGTGGTCTCATTTCTTTGCGGGAGTCTTGGCATCGTTCTCTGTCTTTGTCTTGGATCTCAGGGACCGTTTGCAGGCAGGTTCACCCTCTGCAGGGGGTGGGGTGCTGGTGTGTTGGTCCTGTGGCAGTACCTCCTATCCACTATTGCTGGCGGAGGTGGTGGGCAGTTTATCGTCCATGCTAGTGTTAGGGGCCCCTTGTTGTGCCACAGAGTCCCTCCTGGTGTTGAGGACTTCCTTCAGCACCCCTACGATGGTGCCCAGGGTGGAATTGATGGATCTGAGTTCCTCCCTGAAGCCCAGATAGGACAGGCGCTGGGTCTCCTGAAACTTGGCCAGTACCGTTGCTATCGTCTCCTGGGAATGGTGGTAGGCTCCCATGATGTTGGAGAGGGCCTCGTGGAGAGTGGGTTCCCTGGGCCTGTCCTCCCCCTGTCGCACAGCAGCCCTCCCAGTTCCCCTGTGTTCCTGGGCCTCCGTCCCCTGGACCGTGTGCCCACTGCCACTGCCCCCAGGTCCCTGTTGTTGTTGGGGTGGTGGGTTAGCCTGGGTTCCCTGTAGTGGTGGACACACTGCTGATTGACGTGTCCAGGGGGCAGAGGTATGGGCCCGCTGGGTGTGTGCTGTGCTGGTGTTTCCAGAGGGGGGAAGCTCTGTGGTGGCCTGTGCCAGTGTGAGGGGAACCGACTGTCCAGAGGTCCCCGATGGGCCGGGCTGGTCATCTAGATCCAGTTGGACAGAGCTGCTGTCATCACTGTGGGCCTTTTCTGTTGGTGGTGTGGACATGTGTGGACCCTCCTGTCCGGTGACGTTGGGTAGGGGCCCTCAGGGGTATAAAAGGATGTTTATTACATCTGTGTGTGGCATGGTGTGCAATGGGTGGGTGACCGTGTACCCCAGTGCTTGCATTCCTGTGTGGGTTCTTGTGTGATGGTGGTTTAGAGGGGTGTATGGGTATGTGCAGTGGCCATGCTTTGGTGATGGGTGTCCATGCTTTGGTGTTGCATGCCGAGCTTGGTGTTAGGATGTGTGGTTTGTGATGTTGGGACATTTGTGAGGAGTTGGAGTGATGGGGGTGAGGGTGGGGGTATGTGATAGCATGCAAGTAGAGTGGGGGATGTAATAGTTAAGATTTGACTTACCAGAGTCCATTCCTCCATCTACTCCTGCGAGGCCCTCAGGATGCAGAATCGCCAAGATCTGCTCCTCCCATGTTGTTAGCTGTGAGGGAAGAGGTGGGAGTCCGCTGCCAGTCCACTGAACCGCAAGGTGGCGTCTTGAGACCGCGGAACTCACCTCCCCCGTAGGTCGTTCCACCTCTTCCTGATGTCATCCCTATTTCTTGGGTGCTGTCCCACTGTGTTGACCCTGTCCACTATTCTTCGCCATAGCTCCATCTTCCTAGCTATGGAGGTGTGCTGCACCTGTGATCTGAATAGCTGTGGCTCTACCTGGACGATTTCCTCCACCATGACCCTGAGCTCCTCCTCAGAGAACCTGGGGTGTCTTTGCTGTGTCATGGGTTGGTGTGGGCGATGTGTGGGGTGGTGTGTGTAGTGATAAGTGGGGTGATATTTAGAGGTGTGTTGTGTGAGGTGCGTGGAAGTTATGTGGATGATGGTATTGTGTGCCTGTGGATGCTTGGTAGTTGTTTGTAGTGTCTCTCTCTGGCCTTCTCTCAGTAATTTCGTCGTAGGGGTTTGTGGGTGATGTGGGTGTGTGTTTTACATTATAATGGGTGTGTGGGAGTGGTGGGTGTATGTGTATCAGGTGTGTGTATTTCGATTTGTCCAATGTGGTAGTGTTTTGTAAATGTGTGTGTATTTTGAGCGCTGCGGTGAGTACCGCCAATGAAATACCGCGGTTGAAAGACCGCCGCATGGATTCGTGTGTCATGATAGTGTGGGTGTATTTCTGTTGGCTTGAAGGTCGAGGTTTTGTTTTTGCCAGTTTATCACTGACCTTTGGTGTGGCGGACTTCTGTGGGTGTCTGAATTTTGGCGGATTCCGAGCAGTGGGTCATAATGACTGTGGCGGAATTCCGCGGCCGCGGCGGTGTGTTGGCGGTCTTCTGCACGGCAGTAAAAGGCTTTTACTGCCAATGTTGTAATGACCCCCTATGTTTTTTACATTACCTAAGTGTTATGTTTGATTGAATGGTGTGGGTTTTGAGTCTGATCTATGTGGTATGTGTTTTGTTTCAATGTGGAATGAGGGTAAATTTAAATTTTGGACCCTTCTTAAGGATTCTAGCTTATTGACAATAAGGCCAGGCAAGTAACATGTTTCACAAGTTTCCTGCTCACTGATGCTTGACCTAATAAGTGAAAGATATGATTCTGAATAAATGCCTATTTTTAGGTGATTCGGTTGTTCACTTGGAACCAGTGTAACTGACCTAGGGAACATATCACAGGATCAAATTTTTATATACATAGCAGCTTTCTGGCTATTGTGTTTTAGAGACTAGCAATTCACCTCTTTGACGGGCTAAATTATATTGATTTCTAATGGTGGCTGCACACAGGTATTCTCTGAGACAATTTATTCTCTGCATTAAAGATATAAAGAAAAGCCTATGCTTTGTCGCCAGTTGTTGTCTTCTTGGGTTGCCCCCCGACACTGAAGGAAGACAAGTAGGTGCACAGTTTCTTTATTCTTTTGTCCTCCTGTCGGCCCAGTAGGCTGGACAATGTCAGTCATGTCTTGCCTTGCCCATGCCAAGTTTTGCCCGGAACCCCACCTTGGTCCCTAGTGACCGCAAGCATACACCAGGTGTGGGTGTTGTCCTAGTGCCCCATGCTGGAACCAATATTTTGTAGTTAAAAAGAGAAAGAGAATATCATCATGAGGCAAACCCTGGGGTCAACTGAAGTTCCTTGGTAAGTGAGCAATAGAAGATGAAAATAATAAAGGCCACTCGATGGCAGAATGTTCTATTAAATAAAACAAATTCCTCATGAAGCCTGAGGGGATTAAAATCCCCTCGGGCTCCATGAGGCTTTGTTCACAGCTGTTGCTGTGAACAAAGAGAACATTGGAATGTTGGCTCCGGGCTTTTACCGCCCATTAAAAGCCCGGAGCACTCCATTGTCTGCAATGGAGATCTGAACATTCCAATGTTCTAATGAATCTTCTGTTGCAGAAGTGTTACTTACAGGGAACAAATATTTATTAAAATTGCCAGGAAGTCCAATTAAACATTGTGCATGGTGTTCAAGGATACAGTCTAGTTGAGTAGAAAAATACTGAGGTTTATTCTTTATAATGTAGGGGAAAATAGCAGGCATGATGTTTTTACAAAAGACTGGAGCTTTTAAAAGTGGCTGTCATCTGGGAATTTCTAGGGAAAGGTAGAAGAGAAATAGGCCTGCAGTAATTTTGGATCTATATTCCTAGATTAGTTTCTTTTTAAAGTTGACAAACAAGGGCTGTTTTAATTCCACTAGAAGTACATTAGACGCCAATGAAATGTTAACCCCTTCTGTGCCCAGGACGTAATGGTTACGTCCTGAGGCAGAGTGCTCGTGTGCCCAGGACGTAACCAGTACGTCCTGGGCACAGAGCCCAGAGGGAGCGCTAGCGCTCCCTCTGTGGGTTTCCCACCACCCCCCAAGGCTGGGATGGAAGGGGAAGCCCTTCCACTTTCCACCCCCGACCCCTTCACCCACCGTGACGTCAGCGTGCGATCGCGCACTGATTGTCACAAGGCCTCCTCCCATCGCGCTGGAAGCTCAGCTTCCTGTGCGATCAGAAGAGAAATGCTTTGCATTTCCTTCCCTTTGAAGTCCCTCTCAGCGTTTTAGCAGCCGGATTGCAAGCAATCCGGCTGCTAAAACGCCCACTAGACATCAGGGATCTAAATGTTTTAAGGAAATTGGCGTAAGGGAGCGACCCCTTGGGCAAGGGTCGCTCCGGGGGGGGGGGGCATTTTTTTTTTAAGGCCTTTTATGCCCCCCCCTGGGGCAGAAACCTCTAGGCACCAGGGATCTTTTTTTTTGTATTTTTGAGGTGGGGAGCGACCCCTTAGGCAAGGGTCGCTCCCCTAGGGGCAAATTTATTTTAGGCCATTTCTGCCTATTTTAATTAGACCTATCTGCCCCCAAGGGGGGCAAAAACCATCAGGCAGCGGGGATTTTTTTGTTGTTGTTGTTTTACAGATGGGGAGCGACTCCTTAGGCAAGTGTTGCTCCCCTGGAGGGGCAAATTGTATTTAGGCCATTTTGGGGCAGATCGGCCGATTTTAGGCAGAAACCACTAGCCACCGGGGATCTTTTTTTTTTAGCTAACGTCATGCAAGGGGAGCGACCCCGTAGGCAAGGGTCGCTCCCCGGAGTTGGCAAATGTATTTTAGGCCATTTCTGCCCCCCCCGGGCATTATTAGGCCGATCTGCCCCCAGGGGGGGCAGAATCCTCTAGGCGCCAGGGCAATTTTTTTTTGTGTTTTTTGTTTTGTTTTTTTAGAGCTGGGGAGCGACCCATTAGGCAAGGGTCGCTTCCTTGGGGGACAAATTGTATTTAGACCATTTCTGCCCCCCTTGGGGGCAAATTGGCCGATTTTAGGTAAATCTGCCCCCAAGGGGGGGCAGAAACAACTAGGCACCGGGGATCTTTTTTTTGCACCAATGTCACACAGGGGGAGCGACCCCGTAGGCTCGGGTCGCTCCCCACGAGGGTTGGGGGCAAATTTATTTTAGGCCATTTCTGCCCCGCCTGGGGCCGGCTGAGCTACAGGCCAAAATCCACAGGTAGGCACTTTGCAAAAAACACCTCTGTTTTCTGTGAAAAATTGTGATGTGTCCACGTTGTGTTTTGGGCCATTTCCTTTAGTGGGCGCTAGTCCTACCCACACAAGTGAGGTATCATTTTTATCGGGAGACTTGGGGGAACGCTGGGTGGAAGGAAATTTGTGGCTCCTCTCAGATTCCAGAACTTTCTGTCACCACCATGAGAGGAAAAGGTGTTTTTTTGGCCAAAGTTTGAGGTTTGCAAAGGATTCTGGGTAACAGAACCTGGTCAGAGCCCCACAAGTCACCCCATCTTGGATTCCCATAGGTCTCTAGTTTTAAAAAATGTGCTGGTTTGCTAGGTTTCCCCAGGAGCCGGCTGAGCTAGAGGCCAAAATCCACAGGTAGGCACTTTACAAAAAATACCTCTGTTTTCTGTGAAAAAATGTGATGTGTCCACGTTGTGTTTTGGGCCATTTCCTTTCGTTGGCGCTAGGCCTACCCACACAAGTGAGGTACCATTTCTATTGGGAGACTTGGGGGAACGCTGGGTGGAAGGAAATTTGTGGCTCCTCTCAGATTCAAGAACTTTCTGTCACCAAAATGAGAGGAAAAAGTGTTTTTTTGGCCAAATTTTGAGGTTTGCAAAGGATTCTGGGTAACAGAACCTGGTCAGAGCCCCACAAGTCACCCCATCGTGGATTCCCCTAGTTGTCTAGTTTTCAAAAATGTGCTGGTTTGCTAGGTTTCCCTAGGTGCCGGCTGAGCTAGAGGCCAAAATCCACAGGTAGGCACTTTGCAAAAAACACCTCTGTTTTCTGTGAAAAAATGTGATGTATCCACGTTGTGTTTTGGGCCATTTCTTTTCGTGGGCGCTAGGCCTACTCACACAAGTGAGGTACCATTTCTATTGGGAGACTTGGGGGAACGCTGGGTGGAAGGAAATTTGTGGCTCCTCTCAGATTCCAGAACTTTCTGTCACCGAAATGAGAGGAAAAAGTGTTTTTTTGGCCAAATTTTGAGGTTTGCAAAGGATTCTGGGTAACAGAACCTGGTCAAAGCCCCACAAATCACCCCATCCTGAATTCCCCTAGGTGTCTAGTTTTCAAAAATGTGCTTGTTTGCTAGGTTTCCCTAGGTGCCGGCTGAGCTAGAGGCCAAAATCCACAGGTAGGCACTTTGCAAAAAACACCTCTGTTTTCTGTGAAAAAATGTGATGTGTCCACGTTGTGTTTTGGGCCATTTCCTTTTGTGGGTGCTAGGCCTACCCACACCAGTGAGGTACAATTTTTATCTGGAGACTTGGGGAAACACTGGGTGGAAGGAAATTTGTGTCTCCTCTAAGATTCCAGAACTTTCTGTCACCGAAATGAGAGGAAAAAGTGTTTTTTTTTGTCAAATCTTGAGGTTTGCAAAGGATTCTGGGTAACAGAACCTGGTCAGAGCCCCACAAGTCACCCCATCCTGGATTCCCATAGGTGTCTAGTTTTAAAAAATGCCCTGGTTTGCTAGGTTTCCCCAGGTGCCGGCTGAGCTAGAGGCCAAAATCCACAGGTAGGAACTTTGCAAAAAACACCTCTGTTTTTTGTGAAAAAATGTGATGTGTCCACGTTGTGTTTTGAGCCATTTCCTTTAGTGGGCGCTAGTCCTACCCACACAAGTGAGGTGTACCATTTTTATCGGGAGCCCTGGGGGAACAGAGAATAGCAAAACAAGTGTTATTGCCCCTTGTCTTTCTCTACATTTTTTCCTTCCAAATGTTAAGCAGTGTGTAAAAAAGACGTCTATTTGAGAAATGCCCTGTAATTCACATGCTAGTATGGGCACCCCGGAATTCAGAGATGTGCAAATAACCACTGCTTCTCAACACCTTATCTTGTGGCCATTTTGGAAATACAAAGGTTTTCTTGATACCTATTTTTCACTTTTTATATTTCAGCAAATGCATTGCTGTATACTCGGTATAGAATAAAAACCCATTGCAAGGTGCAGCTCATTTATTGGCTCTGGGTACCTAGGGGCATATTTAATCTCCGTTTGCGCTGGAATTGCGTCGTTTTTTTTTACGCAATTCCGACGCAAAACTAACTCCATATTTATACTTTGCCGTTAGACGCGTCTAGCGCCAAAGTCCATGGAGTTAGCATCATTTTTTAGCGTGGACACCTACTTTGCGTTAATTATATGCAAGGTAGGCGTTCCCGTCTGAAAAATCGACTCCGAGGCATGTGCGTCGGATTTATACTCCCGGGCAAAAATCACGCCCGGGAGTGGGCGGGTCAAAAAAAATGACGTACGGCCGCTTTTGCGCCGTTTTTTAGCGCCTGCAAAAGGCAGGCGTTAAGGGACCTGTGGGCTCTGAAGGAGCCCAGAGGTACCCTCCCATGCCCCCAGGGACACCCCCTGTCACCCTTGCCCACCCCAGGAGGACACCCAAGGCTGGAGGGACCCATCCCAGGGACATTAAGGTAAGTTCAGGTAAGTTTTTTTTTAATTTCTTTTTGTGGCATAGGGGGGCCTGATTTGTGCCCCCTACATGCCACTATGCCCAATGGCCATGCCCAGGGGACAGAAGTCCCCTGGGCATGGCCATTGGGCTAGGGGGCATGACTCCTGTCTTTGCTAAGACAGGAGTTATTTCTATGGGGGTTGGGAGTGAAAAAAAAATGGCGCAAATCGGGTTGAGGCGAAAAAATTGGCTCAACCTGACTTGCCCCATTTCTTCACGCCCAAGCCCCATATCCCCCTACGCCAGCGCTGCCTGGTGTACGTCGTTTTTTTTAACGCACACCAGACGGCGCCGGCGGCTAACGCCGGCTAACGTCATTCAATAAATACGGCGCCCGCATGGTGCTTCAGAATGGCGTTAGCCGGCGCTAATTTTTTTGACGCAAAACATTTGGGTGAGAAGTGTAGCAAAGCTTAGACAATATAGTGATGTATCACTGTTATCAATTATTGATCAGTATGCCATTTTTATCTTTTTTATGTTGTCATTTTTAGGAGGAAATCAGAAACTTCCTCAGTGGAAATAATTATCTGCTTACATAAGCAGCAAAAAAGAGCCTTATTAAGACAAGAAGGATTATTGTCTTGATCGGCAGTGTGTACCTGAGCAGACACAGTTTAACCAGGTTGACAAGAAGAGTTCTACAGTTCAGCAGAACAAGCCAACTCTGCCACAGCTATCCTTTGTGAACTCCTTTTAAAACACTGTACACATGAGAAGCTTTGCTAACACATTTTTTTGCTGCTGGCCTAACTGGCATACTAAAGACTTTCCGCCAGGCTGTGATAGCTGAGGTGGTGCAGCTACACCAGGCCGGTCATTATATTGCGATAAAGACATTATAAAGTAGCAAAGTTGGTTGTTTTCTTTTTAGTTTTATGGTTGTTTGTATAGTTAGTTAATGTAGCTGGTGTTTTAATTTTGTAATGCTAAAATGTTTTGTTTTGTTGCAAAAAGGTTTTAAGTTACATTTGATTTATTTGCTTAATGCTTATTATAACTTCCAATTTTATTATTGAGTATAACAGGCAGTTCCATCTTCAGGGTCTGTAATTATGTTGCTTCAAGTACATGTATCGATATGGTACTATAATAATATTTTAAACTACAGAGAATTTGTAATGGAGAAGCTAATTATTTTGCTATGCAACTATGGTTACTTGTCATGCAACAGTGAGGGGTTCCTGCAGAAATGAGTCATTGTACATGCTGTAGTACAGGGAGTTCTGATAGAACAGAGGAGTATTGGTACAGAGGGCTGTGCATCTTTACACTCCAACACACACTGCTATCAGCTACTGTGTACACCCTATCACACAGGGGTGTTGCCATAGGGAGTCATCTGAAACAGAGGTCAGTATGTCTACACAATCAACTATGGACACCAGTTGTTCAAGAGACAGTTCTCGAGAGAGAGAATATTCAATTGTATACTCTACTGTGTACATTTTTAAGTATGAAGAGAGGTATGTGCCAAGAAAACAGTTTCAACCCACAGCTTACTATGCACATACCTCCTGGGGAGATGTTTCACCTGAGAAGGCAGTGTGTTTTTTCATAGTCTCTATATTTGTTATGGAAGACAGACTTTTGAGCATGGAGGTAATATCATCTCTATACATTGCTTGTACACCTGTCATACTGGGAAGAGCTGTGACCAGAAACGTAAGCCACTTTCACACGCTGATTTGCAAAAGCATTATCCAAGAGACAGGTTGCAGAAGAGAGGCCAGTCTCTCACCACACTATACCAAGCAGAGGTATCATACAATAAACTTGTGTCAAGAAGTAGTTTTGTTTCTCCCCACAGCCTATTATACATACTTAGCAGCATGAGAGGAAGTGTAAGTAGAGTGATATAATTCTGTCAAACCCTTCCAAAGACCCCTGTTACCCTGGTAAGATGTGTTAGCAGAGAGAGGACTCCCTTCCCAGACAGCACTACATATCGCTGTTGTTCTAAGGAGAGGTATGAGAACAAATGCCACTGCTTCACTACAGTGTACTGCATATCCAAGTTGTCCTGGAGATAGGTGTTAGTGCAGAAGACAAAGTTTTCCGACATACTGCTGTGTATACATGTTATGCTTGAGAGAGTTCTGCATTAACAGGGAAATCCTTTCCCTCACACTCATTACGACTTCGGCGGTCCCTTCACAGGACCGCTGATGCCACTGCAGGCAAAAGACCGCCATTTGGAGTTTTCCACTGGGCCAGTGAGCAAAAACAGAGTTTCTGCCCTCTGGCCCAGCGGAAAAATCACAACAACATTGATGCAGGCACGCAATCGAGCCAGCAGCAATGTTGGGGTGCGTCGGGTACGACAGCACCCTTTGCGCATTTTACTGCCCATAATTCTGACAGTGAAATATGCGATGGGGCTGTCCATGTGGGCCCCTGCACTGCCCAGGCCAAGTGTATGGGCCCCCATTGGGCCCCTGATGCCCCCTTGCAGCACTGCCCTGGTGGATTGCAACCGCTTCGACTGCCAGGCTTTCGACAGGCGGCAACCTGTCGGTGCCGGTGGTCAAACCGTGGCACATCTGCCACGGTCATATTAGGGCGGTCTGACCGCCCTGTCTGCGGCGGTCTGACCACCACACTCATAATGAGGGCCTGAGTATGGTTATTTCACTGGGGAGAGGTTTTAGTGGGGAGGCTAGTACTCGTTATACTTGCTATGGAATAGTGAGTTTTTAAATGTGTGTTGAGTACTTTTACCATCCTACTATGCATAATCTTAGCCTAGGGAAAGATGTGAGCAGAGAGGCAGTGTCTCTCTACACCCTACTCCACCCTACTCTACACACTAGTGCAAGTTCTCAGTGGAGATGCCACTCTTTCCCTACAGTCTAGTAGTGGGGATTGTAAGAAGTAATTATTGGTAAGAAAGAAAACATAAATTCTTTATGTAACGTATTTTTGGAATCTCCAGAGAGTCTCGCTGGATCATAATATAAATTTAAAAAGAGCATTGAAAATCTGATGCAGATAAATTATACTTAACACAGCAGGATATGGTCAGTGAAAATTCAAATTCCATTCTAAAAATATGGTCTTGGGAGATGCTCGCAAACGCAAACCAGCAGTTAGTGCCTCCTTGAAGTGGACATGGAGGACTGTGTGACTGACTCTCATGAGAGGCTTATGAGAATCACCCATGCTATGACATAGAGGACATAGTACAAACAACATACATAATGAAAGTTTAGTGTAGCTCTGAAAAGTGCCTTTTCAAGTAACATTCTGAACAACTGTATTCTTGTGTATTTTAACTTTTTATATATTCTTAAAAACAAGAAGCTGAGAGTAAACACAACAACATCTCCTTCAAAATCAAGAGGAGAAGAATGTAAAAACAATGTTAATAAAACTACTGTCCAGGTGGACATTTATGATCTTGGACGAGCCTGTCCTATGCAGCCCTGCTTGTCTCAGACAAATAAATAATCTGATTGCATATACTGACTGCATAAGTTCTGATATGCAAGGTTGTTATCTGCGTGAGAGGTGAGTATGTGGGCAGGCCCACTGTCACTACGTTGAAAAGATATGAATCCCCCTAAGGCGGTATCAAGCTCTGCAGCATGGGCTAACAGAGCTGGAGCAAGGAGTTCATGGTGCATAGCTCTGAAATGTTACCACATTCTGGTGGCACTCATGAAATGTTGCTTTTTCTGGCTACCCCTGCTGAACATTTGTTTGCATATGTTACAAATTACATTTTTGGCAGACACTTTCTTCCACCAGGCCTCTGAAGAAATTGCCAGAGCAATGACACTCTGGGTAGCTGAGGTAGCCTAATTGTAAGAACAGGAGTAGGATTCTCATCTGAATCAGATGATGTCATTCTGATCACAGAATATCAGCAAAGTCAGAGAGCTAGACAAAAAGGTGTATTCACAGAAAAGCCCAATAAGCAAATGATGCAACAACGAAGGAATCTTTCTTTGCTAAATAAAGACATCCATATGAAACAATAACAATTCTTCCTTGGGATGACTTTCCTCTCCCGGGCGTCTCCTGGCCTGTGAGATTGTAAAAACAGAAAACTTTCTTAAACTATGAAATAGTTTTCTACTTTAAAAAACACCTCTCATGTCTTACTTTCTTCCAAATGACAAACATACACTGTTATGAACTTAATTCAAAATGTACTATCTCACGAGTAGATCGGACAAGAAGTACAGCCTCCTCCTAGCCCACACAAGGGGTTGTGTGTTCGGCTCCCATTATCATCTTGTGAGAGCCGTAACTTTGTAAACAAAAAAATACATTATATGTACTGCACTGACTTTATTATTACAATTAGCACTCAGTAATAACTGAGCAGGTGAAAAAGAACTCTGTACAACAGGAAAGAACAATATGTAAAAACTCTGTGATCTTGCTAGACTCCTGTGAGGGCTATCACACACCTTAAAAATGGATGTATATAGTGAAAACACATACTTTATAGTACAGGAAAAACTGATCAGTGTCTTTTTTTAAATATAAATACGAAGTTTATGTAAAGATAGATACAAAGACTATGAAAATTATGCTGGGAATAATTCAGTATATGTGAGTTACAAAAACTAAGAAATAGAACATTCTCAGCACAAACATTGTTGGAGTAGTTAGTGTGTATATAAAAATATATTTTCATTTAAAAAAGAAAAACTGGAAATTCACTGTAAGAAAACAAAGATTAAAGTAACATTATAGTTAGGTGTATTAAAAATATGAGTTTTGGATTAAAGAAAAACCTGAGAAATTCACTGAAAAAAAAAAGGTTAACCTAGCGTTATATTTAGGTAAATTATTCAGTGACAACATTAATGTTTTGAACAAAAAAAAAGAAATTCAGAAATTAGACGTAGCACCAACTATAACTTGTGCCCCCACCAGGCACTGTTTATGATCTCACATATGACATCACTCATGACATGTTCTGTGACATCACATATGACATCCCTGATGACATCTCAACTTACTTCACTGATTATATCCAATGTGTGTGCTAGTTTGTTTTACAATGTAATTAGTGGAAGTAACTGCTATATTAATTCTACATACTTTTGTACACCATGGGTGTTATAAATGTTTGCATTCATGATTAACTCTCTGTGCAAGTGACAGTTAACTTATATTTATTATGCTCCTCACAACTTTTTGGTTCTGCAGTATAAAATTTCCAACAGAAAAAAGATTGTGCATATTAGATACTAACTTTCATAAGCAGTCTTGCATTATTAGAGAGAATTGCGTCAGCATGATAATTTATACTTAACATGGAACAGCATGTGCACCAGATACTAACCTATGCACATTTGCTTCTTTTGGTTGAGAAGAAGGGCTATCTGTGAAGGTTTCACCACAGTATGAAGGGTGCAGGTAGTACAATCTATAGCAACTTAAGATCTTGATTATTTTTAGCAAATACTCTTCTTTGACAACTGTTGCATAGAATGTACAATGTTCGTGGAGTATTTTCAGTACTCTTGTGTATTTCTCATGAGAGTTTCACTGTTTGAAAATAGTGTGGTATAGAGAGAACTCTCGCCATAGAGTAAACACTGTTTACAATACTCGGATCTCTACTGATGTCAACTTCATTTCTTAATGTAGGTTCAGTGTGCTTCAAGGGTTTCAAACAGATAAAAGCTGTCCATAGTAGGGAATATGGTTTGGAATTGGCATTCACTACGTTGGCTTTCTCTGAACAATTGTATACAGATTGAATATCATGCTCAATGAGTGTTTTCTATATATTTGTGATTGATTGTGAAAGTCAATTACAGTACGTGTGAAGCCATAGCAATTTAAACAGCAATATGCAGTAAAATGAAGGTTGGATGATGTCATCAGTGATGCTATCAGTGATGTCATCAATTATGTCATTTGAGATGGCATCAGTGATGGCATAAATGATGCCATAGAACATTTTATGAGTGATGTCATGTGAGGTCATAAGCAGTGCATGGGGCGCAAGTTATAGTTTATGCTACTAACTATAACTGCTGAATTTCTTTTTTTTAGTTCAAAACATTAATACTGTCACTGACAAATTCACCTAAAATGTTACTTTAACCATTGTGTTTTTCAGTGACTATAGATATAGCTATTAACTGAAAAAACTAAAGGTAAAGGGACGGTATAGTTAGCTATAACATCCCTTTAACCTTTATTTTTTCAGTGATTTTTACATATTTTAATGTAAAGTAAGATATAATTACAATTCCTAACTATAATGCTGCTTTAACCTTTGTTTCTTTCATATTTTTTCTATGATTTGCTACTATCAAATAAGTTGTCCATCATCGTATGCAGTCTGAGGTTGGTCGCAGTGCCTGGCCTGTGTCTGTGCCCTGCACCCAACCCCCTGTTGTGCACAACCATGAACAGTGCACTTTGTGGAGTTGGCCACAGGGCCTGTGCCCAACTCCCCAGGCTCCCAACCATCCTACCATGCATGGCAGTGGGCGGTGGTGGACTGGGCTTAGGACCTGCACTCAAACCCCACAGGAGCTCATAACTGACTGTAAGACACTATAAAGGGTGTCAATTTAAATAAGGCAAACCTATTGATTTTGTCAAGGGGTCAGAACACAAAGAAATAAAAAAAAATTGGGAGTACTGGCTTTCTGAACGAGTCCGCATATTAAAATATTTAAAGCAGGCTGTTGGAAATGACCCTTTCTGCACGGTCACCCCCAAACTTTTTGCCTTTTACCCTACACTTTTTTCCTAATTCATTTTTGTTGGCCTTAGGACTGAGCTGTTTACCACTGCTGACCAGTGCTAAAGTGCATGTACTATTCCCCTAAACATGGTAACATTGGAGTATACCCAATTGGCATATTTCCTTTACTTGTAAGTCTCTTGTAAAGTGGTATACTAAAAACCCGGGGCTATAACCTAAATGCTACTAGTGGGCCTGCAACACTGATTGCCCCACCCACACCAGTAGCCTTTCTAACCTGTCTCAGGCCTGCCACTGCAGAGCAGGAATGTGCAGTTTCACTGCAACTTCGACTGGGCATTCAAAACTTGTTGCCAAGCCTTAAACTCCCCTTTTAATAAATATATGTCACACCTAGAGATAGGCCTTCGGTAGCCCGTAGGGTAAGGTGCAATGTAAGTGAAAGGTCGGACATGCGCTTTCAAGTTTTACATGTCCTGGTAGTGAAAACTCCCAAAGTCATTTTTCACTACTCTGAGGCCTCTCATAGGCCAGCATTGGGAATTCCTTAATATACCTTTAAGCTGGAATTCCTGATTGCAAAGGAGTAACTAAATCATGTTTCATATAATTCGAATAGTAATGATTTAACATTACTAATTTAGAAATGCCACTTTTAGAAAGTAGTAATTTCTCTGATTTTACTGTATTCCAGCCTGTCTCTAATGCCCATCTGGGGGAGGTGACAGAAACACATTTTGCATTCCCTACAGACAGCTACAAACACAGGAAGGGTGGTTGTAACAAAGTACTCATCTGCATTCTTATGGGCCTTCCTGGCCCGGGAACGTGGACGGGAGCTGACACACTTCAAAAGGAAAGTGCCTGTCACGACAGAAGGGACTGATTACCCCCTATTGGCTGTTTGGAGTCAGGACTAGGAAGAAAGGATCTCCTTGAACTTCAAAGACCCTTCTTTGAAATCACCTCCACTTCATATGCATATATGTGTATGAGAACTGGGTCTCTGACTCCCACCAAATCAGTAGAGAACTGGACTTGGGAAGAACTCCACTGGAGTAACAACTGCTGTGCTATAAGTATTGTCACTCTGCCTGGACTGACTGTCCTGAGGAACTGCTTCTCTGCATTTGCTGGGCTACCCTACTGCCTGCTGAATATAAGGGCTTGCTATCTTGCCCCCTTTTATTTTGCAGTCTCGGGGACGTGAAAGACTGCCTGCAACTCTCCTGGTGCTGCTGGACTCTGCCATCTGTGGGTCCTATCCTTGCCTGAGTTGCCCACCTCCAGTCCTGGGCCTCTGAAGTGGATTCTGCAGCTGATTTCTGCAAAAACTGACACATTATCTTCACTTGCAGGTCGGAACTGATGCATCGCCCCTTTGACGCTGACACAGAGGCTGTTGTACAGCTGATCCACAGTCTGCGTGGCTTGACGGTGATGCATTGCATTCATCTCTACGGAGCTCAACGACGATGCAAGACCCACCTGTGTGGAAAATATTTCTGCATTGCCTTCGCATTTGCTCCTCAATGTCAACACTTGCTCCATACAAGGTGCTTCTTCAGCAGACCCTGCGTGGGTTCTATAGCTAGCCTACCATTCATCACGGCTGGCTTGTACTTTGGATTTGCACTGGTCCGTCATGACCTCATGTAACCTTTTGACGCTGGTGACTTCTAAGCACTATTTTTAGCTTAAGCTTCAAAAATTAATATCTCGAATTCTACTGATTGGACTTTTGTCGTTTTGGTCTTGCTGTATTCAGATACATATTTTCTATTTTTATGAACCTGTGTGTCTTTTTGTGGTGTTTACATTGTGTTACTGTCATGGAGTCAATGACCCAGGAGATTTACTGTGTGTGTGTTTTTTTTTTAATGCTGCTACACACAACATTAAACAAAATGGCTAGGGGTGGCCCAGATATACGACTCCTGCTGTAAAGCACCTGCCTACAAAGGCCATAATGTACCACAAGACAAATAATCCATTGGATTGATGTTTTGTGGATCTCAGCACTGCATTCAAACATAATGCAGGAGTCTGCATTGTGTCTACATTATCTTTATATTCTTAGATGTGACGATGCTTTAAAATCTATACAATCTGGTATGAAGGTAGGCCGAAGAAAATCACCTGATCTGGGTAAAGGTGAGTCAAAAATGGGGTATATGAGCCCAGCTCAACGGAATAACTCAGCTAAGTTGCAGCTATGTCATAGTGCACCTTCCATGTCAGAGATTCTGACAATGAAATAACTCACCCAGCTTTTCATTGTCCAAAAGGTCACTAATCGTAAACCATAGACTTGGTAAAAATGATCACCGCCTTAATGAAAAGGTCTACAAAACTAAATAAAAACACACGTTTTTGGAATTCGCCGATAGGTTGGGCATACTTCCAAATTTTGCAAACAAAAACAGTGCCAATTATGCTATGGGCATGCACTAAAATGCTTTAGGAACATAAAACTAATAGTGAGTCCACTGTGAAGTATGAAAACCGAGCTTAGGAAAATAAAATGTGCTATTATTCTTCCCTGACTAAACAGTGCTGCAAAATAAGTATATTGAACCAAATGTGTATACTGTCACATCATTCCCGAGTCGCTGTTTAGTATTTGACTAGATTCTTGCTTAGGACAGAGCAAATCAGTTCGTTTTCTCCAGGGAGAATGATGCCATTTCACTGCAGTTCTACAGAGGCCACCTAACCAAATACCGACTGAAGGAATAAACCAGTTTATGCCTGCTATAATTGCTGTGACTATTGACTTACGAAGGAATACATTTTCCTCACATCAAGTGAAATACCTGTTGGAATGATAAATCTAAAAAGAAAAGGTTTCCCGGCTAACAAGGTGCTATGTTTAAAGGTTTATGCTTCTTCACATTTTCACATGCTCCAGCAAGAAAGACCCAATTAGGTAGATATTGACACATCTTGACAAAAGGGCACGACCCACAACAAAAGATTCTTTTATTCACGGCAACTCACCTTGGAAACCTGCGCAGAGTGCTTAAAATACTAGCATCTGAAAAGAGTTTGCCAGATTCTTTTTCTCCCAGCATCTTTGAAATAGAATCTGAGAATCTTTTCATTTTTCATGAAGTGCTACGCACACGTGCAAAAGAGAGAAATCGAAAGTTACCTTCAGGTAAAGAATAGTAGGGCCGTCGTCGCCGAGGGAAATAAACAACATACGTTGATAAAGCCAGTAGCTCTGGCTGTTGTTGGAATACGCACGAATATGTGAGTACTGTTGTGAGTTTGTATGGATGAAAGCGTAAAGATCAAGGATTTGGTTGACGAAGGGGAATGTGGTGAAAGATTAATGAAGATATATCGGTGGATGCAGGGAAGAATGACCAAGGGTTAGAAAAGGGTCAGGTGGATTTGCTATAAGGGTGGAATAGATGTGTTAATTACTAGGTGGACGAATGAGTGTGAAGAGTAGGAGGTGAATGGTTGAATGGATGCAAGTTTAAAGAGGTATAAGAATGACTTAGGATACAGATAACAGAGTGATCATAATTTATGATGGCGATATACATGATAATATGAGGTATGATAGATGATGACTATATGGATGAATGATTCAAAGTTTAAGTATGCTTGGATAATAGCTATCCCAGAGCTCGCACCTTTCAAGGGCCTTCCTGAGAAAGTGAACATTCTAGCTAACCTATGTCGACTATATATGCGTCACTATCTAACCACTCTCTGAGGCATATTTACAAGCCCCTAGCGCCTCCTTGTGCCGCCTTAGCATCATGCTTTTTATGCTAAGGCATCGCCAAGGAGGTCTTTTCAATGCACCAGATTTACAAAGTGGTGCCAGGCATAATGTATGCAAGGGGGTCGTTCTCCCATTAGTAGGACCAGAAAAATGGCGCAGAGAAATTTACGAGATTTTGCAGCGGCATTTTTCCCATAATTTTTAATGTCTGCCCAAGGTGGGCGTTAAAGTGGCACTCCCTTTGTTTCCAATGGGCCTCCCTGTGCATTGCTGGACTAGCGCCATCATTTTTGGCACTATTCGACCAATGCAACACAATAGCATAAAAATGTTTGACGCTATTGTGCTAACATGCACCATGATACACCATATATATTGTAAATACAGCGCTAACATGGTGACGTTAGGGGTCCACAGGGGGGACGCAAGAAAATTGGCACATCATAGCTGATGCGCCACTTTCTTGTAAATATGTCCCTTCCTTTCTCTACCTGCCTCTACCTCTTATTCTATCTCTCTTTACTCAGTGTCATCTTGAAGATGTTTGTAGTTCTGGGCAAGACATATTTAAACTATTTTATTTTTGTATGAGCCATTTTAGGTTTAGTTCAGTATAGTTTGCGATTATGTGGGTCTGAGTTAGCATAAAATGTTTAATAAAAGTCAGTGTGGCTCTGAACAAGGGCCCAAAACATGACTTGCCTGGGACCCCCCAAAGTCCTTAAGATTACACTGTATGGATGTATGATGAATGCATAAGTGTGAGTAAGAATAAAGAAATCAAGGATAGATGAATGAATGAATGAATGAGAATTCCAAGAATGCTGTGGTGTGTATATGCACATCGCCCACCTCCATCCTACATTAATTTGTATCCTGGAGGCTGATGAGGACCTATTGGTTGGACAAGGGATGGAAACTTCCAGCACATATACAACTCCTCTAGCCCTTTAGCACAGGCTTCATGTTGGACAAGAGGGAGTTAGCTTCCATCCTCTCAAGCATCAACAGGGTATTGTGACTGTTGCTTTAAGTACGGCCGATATACCCCAGAACCTTCCACTTCGAGTGCTGGAGGCTGGCTTTGTTTCTGTTCCAGGAGACAAACTCTTATTAAATACCCCTTTCCCTATGGATCCGAGATGCTCCCGCTTCCCCACCTTGTTCCTTTAAGCTATCACTCAGCTTTGCTAGTGGCTGATGCTTTGGTGCTGGCATCGGAGAGATTATGCTAGGGCATGGAGTCCCCACTCATTTGTGCTTCTCCTGGCATTGCATCTCTCAGTCATTCCAGCCACTGGGCTCAACTGCTACCGAACTCTCCCGTTCTGCTCCTTCCTTTGTAGGACCAGATCCAATTTATATTCATGCATAAAGATTGGATGGTTTGCCTTACGGGGTTATGCTCCACATATTGGGCAGTACCGACCGGCCGAGTAGTACACATAAAATTATTTTTCATTTGATAGTTATAGTAAAAAAGAATTTTACCCTAATGCTGATGCAGTGAAATGTAACATTATACTAAATACAACACAATATATAGAAAAAGAAATACAAAATTTTGAAAATCATACACAGTCATACATTCAACTCTCAATCACCGCCACAGCACACGTTCTCATCGTTGTTGCACATTTTACACACATCTCCCCAGTCCTTAATCACTGCAAAAATGAATGAATCAATGAATAATCTTTATTTCGGTTATAAATATATAATCATAAAAGAAGCAAACCATCCTAAAATATCATCATAAAATGCAATAGAAAGCTTACAATCATACAATAAACATGCAAAAGATATAAATGTACATATGTATACATAAAATCAAAATTATAATTTCATAACTTTGTTCGAATATAGGGCACGTTTTAAAAAGGAATTAAGGGCCAGATGTATCAAAGGATTTTACCCATTCTGTGTCTATGGGAAAATGCTTTAGTACACATGGCCGTAACTGCATTAGACACTCTATAGTCACCCAACATTTGTAAATTGAGGAAAGCAGGCCTATATTGATAAAAGCCCTGTTGTTAAGGGATAGGCAGCAAGAGACTTTGTTGAAGAGGCTCATAAAACTTATAAAAAAGAACCAGATGTACCAAGGTCTGTAAAGAACTACCATGGATGGAGGTTGGGTCTTACTGCCCGGGTAGGAAACACAGGCAAGGATGAATGGTACCTGAGCGAAAGTTTGTAAGAATAAATCTCTTCAAAGGCCGTTTCACCCAGGTAAGGTATGATTCAGAGCCTATTTCAGGAGTAATAGTTCTCTTACAATTGGTCTCTCCCGCATCTTGTTCACTCCTTTTCCTCCAGCAAGGGTAAAGAACAATTCCTTAACCTCTTTACCAACACCTTTACTGAGCAAAGGAGGGAAAGTGAGCAATTCAGGCAGACCCAAGAAGTGGTCTATGCTCTTCACGTGGCTAAGCCAGGGAACTATATCGCCATTGTCACACCCCAAACAATTCTCTATCACATTCCTGTATAGAACTGTAAACTCCCCACTCCACACACCAATCCATAAGAGCAAAATCCAGACTCAACTCCTTATGCAAAAAGAAGCTAGAAGACACCGGTCCTAGACTTAGTTGTCTTCTGCAGAACCGGTTATCCTCCCACTGTATAGTCTGGTGATGTTGGCATCCTCATATGGCAGCGCCATACAACACTTGACAACACTTCACTTTATAGAATTGCAGCAATGGCCAGATTGGTTTGTTACCCACCATTGCCTCAAACCTAAAAAGCAAACCACAGGTTCGATCAAACCTCTGTCAGCGAGTCGCAAGACAAGAGACGCATGAGTTATGTTGGTCAAAAATAACTCCTAGAGGGGATAGGTAGCAATTCTGGCAATTGCCTTCCCCTTAATAGTGAATGGTCGGAGTTTGCTGATCCACTTTCCACAAGCCATATAATGAGTTTTAGTAATATTAGTGTCTAGTTCTAAATCATCCACAAACTGAGTGAAAGAATCAACCAGACACTTAACCCCATTTGGGGTGCAGTAGAGAAATACAGTGTCATCTGCATATAAAAGGGACTGCACTGGTATTGACCATTGACAATTCCTTACCTTTTGCTACCAGGAAAGAATTTAAACCATTAATATAAAATAAAAACAGAACAGGCGCTAAAAAAACATCCTTGCCTGTCCCTTTTAGGAAGACTAAAAGAATCTGTGCATTCTCCAACCTGGCCATATCTAACACAAGCATTTACATCACTTTGAAGGGCCTGTAAGAAATCCACTAGGGGTTGGGGTGAACCGAGTTCAGTGAAATACTCCATAGTTTACATCACCCCATCAAATAGGCTGCCTACATCTTTAAAAGTGAAGTATAATGCCCCCTTTTTGGCTACCGCATATTTCCCAATAATCAAATTAAGGTTTAAGCATTGTTCCATGGTGGCCCTCTCTTCCCAAAACCCATGCTGAACAGAATAAAGAATATTATTGGTTTGCACCCAGTCTTCAGTTCTGTGCAGGATTCTCCGACCTGTGCCTTTGACCACAGAATTAAGCAGAGAGATGGGTCTATAGCAAGGCATGTCCTGCCTATTGCCCTTTTTAAACACAGGGACAATCACTGCTGATTTCCATGAGCTGGGACTGTTCATTGCAGAAGCAGGGTTCAGTATGTTGGTAAGTGTTAAGACCCGGAGTAAGGTATCCGATTTGTAAACGTCCATGGGGACTCCATCAGGCCCAGGTGTCTTGTTTGCAGGGCAGGCAAGGATGACTGAAGAGAATTCCTCTACCTCAAAAAAATGGCTAATGGGGTCAAACAGCACCCACTCAGGACCAGACAAAACCCCATCCTCCTCTAAGGCATATATCTTTTCAAAATGGGGCATCCAGTGGGAGAGGGTAATGGAGGAACATATTTCATCTTGCAGGGCAAGAAATGGCCTTTTCTCATTTACTTTAGCCCAAAAGCCCCTTGCATCCTTGGCATTGCAGGAATGAATTAGATCCTCCTACAGCTTTTCCTTCAGGTCCAGCTTCCTAGCCTTGATAGCTTTCTTGAAAGCATCTGTAGCCAGGCTGATGATCTAGGAATTTCGTGGTGAAGCACCTAGGGCAGCTTGCAACTGTATGTTAGCCACCCTATAGTTCTTGTCAAGCCAACCCTTCCTGGGGGGCCTACGCATCCCAAATTACTCACCCACAATAGTTTTTATAGAAATATTTAGCTGATTGGAAGCCTCTAAAATAACACTAGGGGAGGATTCCAGAACCAACAAGGCCTCTGTGATCAAAGGTACATTGGTAGTAATAAGAATCTTCATTAGCACCGGGATACATACACAACACCAACTAACTCTATGACCCTGATCTTTAACTGCCAAGCCCATGAGCCCTGGAGAAGGGTCAGAATGGCCATTACCTGATATAGCCAACCTCACCTCAATAGGATTATGGTTACTATAGGGAGTTTCAAGGACCTTGCCAAAGCAAACAAAATGACCAAGGGACCTGGAGACAAAAACATAATCTATAACTGAACCTCTGCCCCAGCCAACAAAGGCTGGTCATTGATCAATAAAGTCCCACCCCCAACACCCTCTAAGGCTTTTCTCAGGCCCACAGACCCAAGTACTTTAATCAAATAACTCCCTCTAACATCTGAGGTCCGCAAGCAAGGTAGGGTTAGAAGGGATGGTTTTAAGGCCCAATTTAGCATTAAAATTGCCCCCCAGCAACACATTAAAAAAGGTAAACTTATGAAAGGACCTCAACACAAGCACAGGCAGTACATAAAAAGCACATTGATCTGACATCCAGACTCCCACACAGCATTATAAAAATGTATCACAAAGAAGTGAAAAACTTTAGAATTCATAATCCACAGAATTTGAATTCTGCTATGCCTTACAGGGATTGGTATAAGCCTTAAGAGTTTTATGATGTGAACAAAAGTAGCCAGCCCTCCTCATGCTTGAACACAAAGGGAGGGAGTAGCCGGGTTTCATATACATCTAGGGTAAATTGCTCTCCAGCCCATGTCTTTTGCAGCATGACCACATTGAACTTGGTAATAAACCCAACCCACCCCGGATCAAGTAACTTGGACTTTATGCCTGCAATATTCCAGGAGCCCAAAGTTATAGTATTAATATCTTTTTGGACCATACCCCTACTTATAAGGGGAGAACTCACAATGCTGACAGTGGAAGAGCTAGAAAACCTAACATCTCGGAGTGAATCATTGCTGTCTCTGCCATAAGGGGGATACACCTATTAGAAGTAGGGAATAGGTTATTGAGTTTGAATGTCCATCCCTCCCCCATATCCAGCAAATGCCCACTCCCATAACGTGGCTGCAGGTGCCTGTAAAAAAACAAAAAACAAATGCTGAATGATTATACATGTCTCTGTTGAATAATGTTAATTTGTGCTAATAACCAGGTGCCTTGCCAAGCCAGGTGTCTTGCAATTTATTACCACGCAATCCACATTAGCATTTTTTGCACTGAGTCCGACCCACCCAACCCTTCTCACAAAGAAGATATTGTTGTATTCATTGATATTGAAGCTGGAATTTACACACATCCATTGGCAAACTTTGTTTTCAAAGCTAGGATGGTCTTCTCAGAGGGGGAAGTATATTGTGGGACCCCCCATCTTGACCACCACATAAGAACCACATTCAGATGGTAAAGTAAGGTGGGGCAGCCTTTTACAGGATGCACCCCTGGTCCCCCTTACTTGCCCCTATCCCCCCTGTCCAAAGTATTCCCCTGTCGTATTATTGCATTGGAAGTGCAAACTTCCCCATTGCCAGCAGGGAAAACAGGCTGGGGAATCACTAACTCCCTAGGTGGGGGTTCCTGCTCAGATGTCACAGTCATAAAATAAAGAATCAGTTATCGCCTCAGGGCCATGGCATACATACTGGCAAGATAAAAAAGGGAGGATTGAGCCTTCACCAACAACCCGTATATCCATAGACAGACGCTGTTCCACCAAATCTATTTTTAGCAATAATGCCGACCACTCACACTAGAAATTAATATAGTGTGGTACCCTGGACGGACTTGCTGGCAGTGTCCTTGTAGTTTACGTTTACCCATAGTAGATCACTAAAGATAATATGGACAAAAAAGGGGTCCCCAAAGTCAATAAGAAAAAATTCTCACTGAGCTGGAGTCAAATTGCTGGAGTCCAGGTGAAGAAAAACCAAGAGAGGGGCCCAGCCCAGGCTTCTTCATGTGATGACGGGCAAAGACGGTTCCTGTTGTGGCCTGGTCTTTGCCCAAGCACATGCCCAAGTGCATCCAGCACATGTGTCGCATGGGTGGTCCTGGCGCTGCAATTTGTAAGCCTCCTGGGGTGGGAAACACATTGGTGGTCTCTCTGAGCTGCAAGCAGATGTGGGACACATAGGCCCTCATTATGACATTGGCGGTAAATCTACCGCCACACTTATGGCTGCAAACATACCGCTACAGTGGCAGATATCCGTTCACCATATAATGACACTATAAAACACGCACCCACAATAGCCACAACCCCTTACGAACACCAATTATCACCAGGAGACTGAGAAGAAGAGCACAGAGACAACTACACACACACACCACTCACACCCATACATCCCTCATGCACTCCACATCACACACCCCACCACATTCCTCAACACACACTCACCAACACACACCACACAACACCCATGGCACCACAAAGGCACTCCTATTTCAGTGAGGAGGAGTTAAGGGTCATAGTGGAGGAAATTGTCAGGGTAGAGCTGTTTGGAGCACAGGTACATCGGATTTCCATTGCAAGGACGATGGAGCTATTACAGAGAATCGTGGACAGGGTGAACGCTGTGGGACAGCACCCAAGAACAAGGGATGACATCAGGAAGAGGTGGAACGACCTACTGGGAAGGTACATTCCATAGCAGCAAGGCACCAGCTCGCCATACAGAGGACTGGCGGTGGACCCCCACCTCCTCCCCCACAGCTCACTGCATGGGAGGAGCAAGTGCTGGCAATACTGCATCCTGAGGGACTCGTTGGAGTAGCCGGAGGACTGGACAATGGTAAGTCAACATTTACTATCACCCCCACCCATACCTGCATGCCATCTCACACCCTCACTCCCATCACTCCACTCCCACACAATGCACCTACACATATGACTAACCCCAATGCCAAGCCCTGCATCCCATACCAATGCATGGACACCCCTCCCAGCCCAGCATGGACACCCATCAATAAAGCATTCACAGCATAGGGAAAATAACATCCCCACAATACAACAACATACACAAGCAAAAGCTGGCAGGGCAAAACCAATGATAGAGAGGAAGCCAGGGATGTACAAATGTCATACAAATGAAGTATAATACATCATTTAGATCCCCACAGGTACCCTAGCCAATGTCAGTGGAGAGGAGGTGCCACCACTATCCATTCCCCCAACAGAAGATGCCCCAGTGATGACAGTAACCTGGCCCATCAGGGACCACTGGACAGCCGGTCACCCAAGCACAATCACAGGCCACCACAGAGCCTCCCCCATCAGGATCCAACACCACAGCACCCACCCAGTGTACCTACACCTCTGTCCCCAGGACACGTCAATCAACAGTGTGCCCACCTGTACAGGGACCCCAGGTCACACTTCGCCCCCAAGTAATTCAGGGACCTGGGGTCAGTGGCAGTGGGAACACCTTTCAGGGGACAGTGGCACAGGGCAACAGGAATACTAAAAGGACTGCTTTGCACCAGTGGGAGGACAGGACCAGGGAACCGACTCTACAGGAGGCACTCTCCGAGATCCTGGGAGTCTACAAACATTCCAGGACACGATGGGCTAGATCCTTGACAAAATGCAGGAGAATAGGCGGCTGCAGGAAGGACTGTATCAGGGGATCAGGGAGGACTTGCAGGCCATCAATAACACCGTGATCTCCATAGCAGGGGTGCTGGAAGACATGGCCAACATCATGAGTGAAGCATAGAGCACACCAGGGGGGCCCCTACCACTAGCCAGTCAACTGAACAGCCCTCTGCTTCTGCTGCCGCTAGTGGCCAGGAGGCTCCGCCACAGGACCCACAGGCCACAAGCACCTCTACCCCTGTAGAAGTTGAACCTCCCCGCAAACGTTCCCTGTGACCCAGACAGAAGCCAGAGACAATTGCCAAGACCACTGCCAGGAAATAAAACTCTCCTGATTTCCCCCCTTGTGTCTCACCCTGCCACCTTCTCCACTTTGAACTGCCTTTGCTTGCCTTCCTATGGCCCCTTGGTCACTGCACCTGTGCTACAAACAGACTGGAACATTACCCTGGAATTCCTTTCATCATCACCCCATTCCAATGCACTTTCCCCTCAATTTCTTAGCACTACAATAAACACCCTTGAACAAAACTCAACTACTAGTATTTCATGTATGAAAATTTTGCATTTATGGAAACAGCTAAATCCATTGCAAATGAACTGTACATTGTGAGAGCATAGAAATAATGACCTGTAGCTGGCTGTAGTCAGCACATCAGTACACAGTTGTCATAGCACCAACATCTGTAAAACGATAAACCATAGGTGACAGTAAATAGAAGTGAAAGGAAGTTAATGCCATCATGCCACAGCCACACAGAATACAACAATAGTCATAGAAATGTGATGTTGCACTGTCTCATCTGTGTGTCATTGGAAGTACTGACGGATAACTGATGTTCTGCTATCCTCATCCTCATCCTCAGCCTCTTCATCCTCACTGTCATCAGAGTCTACTGCAGCCACAGGCACCTCTCCAGTCTCCTCCTCCTGCAGAAAAGGCACATGGCACCTGAGGGCCAGGTTGTGTAACATGCCACTACTATCTGGCAGACATTCTCAGGTGAGTAGCACAGGGATCCACCTGTTAGATGGAGGCACCCGAACCTGGTCTTCAGGAGGCCGAAGGTTCTCTTGATGATCCTCCTGGTTCGCCCAAGTGCCTCATTCTAACGTTCTTCAGCCCTTGTCTTGGCATTTCTCACTGGGGTCAGCAGCCACGATAGGTTTGGGTAGGCAGAGTCACCTGCAGGTATTGAGGGATAACATTTAGACATACACTATCCTATGCGGATAACACCAGAGGCATACACTATCATACAGTGGGTGGGGACCAAGGCTCACCTATAAGCCACACCCTGTGCCTCTGTAGTTGGGCCATCAAATTTGGGATGCTGCTATTCCTCAGGACAAAGGCAAAATGCACTGGCCCAGGATACTCAGCATTGACGTGAGAGATGTACTGGTCCCCCAGGCCCACCATCTTCACATTAATGGAGTGGAAACTCATACGATTCCTGTACACCTGTTCATTCTGGAGTGGGGGGACGAATGCAATATGTGTCCCATCAGTCGCCCTTATAATATTAGGGATATGTCCCATTGCATAGAATCTGGCCTTCACATTGGCCAAATCTTCCACCTGGGGGAAAGCTAAGTAGCTGCACATGTGTTTACCAGGGCAGACAACACTCTTGCCAGCATGATTGAGAACATTGGCTGTGACATTCCTGCTGCCAAGCCCACTGTCACTTGGAAAGAACCTGTCGCCAGGAAATGGAGCACTGATAGCACTTGCACACAAGGGGGGATACCAGTGGGTTGACAGATAGATGATATCAGGTCATGCTCCAACTGGGCACACAGCTCTGTGATTGTGGCCCTTTCTAGTCTATAGGTGAAGATAATGTGCCTGTCCTCCAGCGTAGCTAAGTCCATAAGGGGTCGGTACATGGGGATATGTCTCCACCTCATATTCATCCGCAGCGGTAGGTATCTAAGGGACACAAGAGGGAGTAGGTTGTCACAATTTCAACTACTAAACCACAACAGAAGTCCACATGGTGCATCTATGTATTAGGACAGTGTAAATTTCAAAGTACTATTTAACCTGTGACGCAGCAATTGTTGATGGGCTTGTTCACCCCCTGAAATGGCGACAGCCTGTCCTGTATGGAGGAACAGGTGGAAGTGAGGTAATTGCACCGATGTTGGGTGTCGTGGGGGTAGACGGTCATGCACCGCTGTGCAAGTCCTCATTGGATAATATTGGGCCCTATGAGGATGTACGCTGGCAGTGACGGTGTACACCGTCGTGGACGTGACCCCCATTTTCTATCTGATTCCTGACTTGTTTCCTGACCTTCAACAGGGGAAGACCTACACTTTGTGTGCTTCTGTGACCTGTACCTTGCCCCGTGTGACCGTAAAAGTGCCCCAGCCTTCACTTCGGAGGAGTTGGAGCGACTGGTGGATGGGGTCCTACCCCAGTACTGACAGCTGTCTGGGCCTCCAGACCAACAGGTGAGTACACTTTGGGCACGATGCATGTGGCATGGATGCATGGAGATGTGTGTGAAGGCATTGTGTAAGGGTGGGGGGGATTGTCTGTTGGTGGTGTACATGTTGTGGGCTGGCCTATGTGTGTGCCAATGGTGATGGAATCGGGTATGGTGGGCCATGTGTGTGACAGGTGGACTGTTAGTTTAATGTAGTTCTCCTGTCTGTATTACCTCTGCAGGTCAGCGCCCATCAAAAGAAGGGATTATGGCGTGCCATCGCCAAGGACGTGCAGACCATGGAGGTCTATGGCAGGCGGAGTACCCACTGTCGGAAACGGTGGGAGGACCTGAGACGCTGGGAATGGAAGACTGTGGAGGACCAGCTGGGGATGGCCTTCCAACGAGGAAGGGGTGCCCGTCGGGCCATGATCCCCCTGATGGCCCACATACTTTCAGTGGTCTACCCTGAGCTGGATGGGCACTTTAGAAAATCACAGCAGCCACAGGGGGATGAGTACAGTGGGTATCATTACATATTTTGGCTGGTAGGGTGGCATCCGGTGGTGGTTGTGTGTTAGTGGGTGCCCCTAAGTTCAAGCCAGACATTGCAGCGTGTGTCATTTCTAGAGTAATTGTTGCATGGCAAATGCAGGTGACCTAGCTTGTTAGTAGTCACTTTCAGGCAGGGCAGTGTGGGTCCTAGTTGTGCTGCAGTTGGCAGTGTGTGTTCCTCCTCTTGCCTTGATGACTAGCCATATCACTGGTAGTGCAATGCATATTGCTTAGGCCTGTTCCCTGTGTGTGAGGGTGATGTGCATGCCAATAGTGGTGTTGGGTCAGTCATTGACCAAGTGTATCATTTGTCCCCCCTTTCTTGTTTTGTCATCCTGTACTTGTGTGCATAAGCATCATTTGGTGGAGGAGCAGGGGCACCGGCGACAAAGGGAGCTTCATCCCACAGGACCTTGGAGGCAGAGTCCACCGACACCGAGGGAACCAGTGGGATGGAGGGCGAGGGGAGCACCACAGCAGAGACAGGAGGAGATGACACAGATTCAGATACCTCCACTGATGGGAGCTCCCTGGTGGTGGTGGACACCTCTGTGACCACCCCAGCTGCAGGTACAGCCGCCACCCCCATATCAGCACCACCCTCCCAGTAGCCCCTCAGGGAGTTGCTCGTGCCCGCTCACCCAGGAGCGTGGGCATCTCCTTCACCCCAGGCACCTCAGGCCCTGCCCCAGTGAGCTCTGCTGCCTTGAGTGAGGAGGCTATTGACTTCCAGAGATCCATCTCTGTAGGGCAATCAACCATTGTGAATGCCATCCAGGGGCTGGCATCCCATATACAGCAATGCAATGCATTCCTGGAGGGCATTTACGGTGGATTGGCGGCTCAACAGAGATCAATGCAGGCTCTGTCCTCCTCTCTGATGGCAGCCATTGGCCCTGTTTCTACCGTACCCCCTCCAACTTCCACTTCCCAGTCCCATTCCCCTTAACCCCAACCCATTCCAGGCACACATACAGACGAGCATGGACACAAGGCAACACGCAAGAGTGGCACAGGCAAACACAAGCACCACACTTCATCCCACAGATACTCACGCAAACACTATACAGTTGCAGACACGACAACATCCACTGCCTCCACTGTCTCCCTCTCCCGCTCCACCTCCCTCCCAGTCACATCCACACTCACACCTGCATGCACTACATCAACATCAACTACCAGCACCACCATACCAAGCAGAACACACACCTCACTGGCAGACACCTCCACAACAGCCATGCAAGTGCCCCCTGTGTCCTCTCCCACTGTGTCTGTCCCCCCTCCTAAAGGACACAAATGAAAGCATGCACACACCCAACAGCCACCCACCTCACATCAGCATACTGCCCATGCACCTGTACCCCAGTCCAACAGACATACTCCTCCAACAACCACTCCCTCATCCTCCACTCCTGTTACTCCTCCCTTTTCCCACCCCATCATCCCTAAAAAGCTTTTCTTTTCCCAATTTGACCACTTCCCTACCCATCCCCCCATACTGCCTATATGGGCAGGGTACCAAGGACACAGTTCAGCACCTAGGCCAAACTGTCCATGGGACAGTGGTAGCACCACTTTCTCATGGTGGTAAGGATACCACACCTCCTGTGAAGAAGGGGAAGGAGCCTGCACCACCTGCGTAGTAGGGGAAAGATCCTGCACCACCTGGAAAGAAGTGGAAGGAGCCTGCACCACTTGGAAAGAAGGGGAAGGGGCCTGCACCACCTGTGAAGAAGGGGAAGGAGCCTGCACCACCAGACAGAGAGGGGAAGAGCCCATCCACCCCTGCCAGGAAGGGTAAGGGATCCATGACCCAGGTACAGGAGGAGAGGAAGCACTTTACACCAGCGGAGGCTGTCAGGCTGACACCGCCACCACCACCAGCTGTCACGGGCCCCCGCAGCCAGCTGTGGAGGTGCAGCCATCAGAGAGTGCAGAGGCTGCCAAAGAAGCACCTCCATCCACCACCACAGTGCAGCCATCAGAGAGTGCAGAGGCTGCCCAGGAGGCTGCTCCATCCACCACCACCGTGCAGCCATCAGAGAGCACAGACTGCCCAGGAGGCTCCTCCATCCACCACCACAGTGCAGCTGTCACTGCCAGTGGATGCCATGTGGCCACACTCCAGGGGCTGATGTATGAGTTGCCCCCATCCAGAACCAGTGGGCAAGTCACCCACCTGAGCGACTGTGGCCTTGCTCTCCCCAGGACAGGGCAATGGACATGTTGCCCCTCCAGAACCAGTGGGCAAGTCACCCACCTGAGAGACTGTGGTCCTGCACTCCCCAGAACAGAGCAATTGGCATGTTGCCCACTCCAGAACCAGTGGGCAAGTCACCCACCTGAGAGACTGTGGCCTTGCTCTCCCCAGGACAGAGCAATGGGCATGGAGCCCCCTCCAGAACCAGTGGATAAGTCACCCACCTGAGAGACTGTGGCCTTGCACTCCCCAGCAATGGGACATGGGCATGGAACCCCATCCAGAACCAGTGGGGAAATTTCTGTATTCTGCTGAGGTGCCCCCATCTCCGAGGTGCCTTGCCACTTGCAAATTGATGCGCCTGCAGCGTTCTCTACTGATGTGTCAGGATACAGGTTGGGCCCTGGACTTTGCCCTGTGGCCTTGTGTGCCCTTTTGACTTTGGACTGGGTATGGGCCCTTTATTTTGATCTGTAAATATATTTGATTTGTGTGGTGGGTTTTGCTATTGTTGTCCGTGTTTTATTATGCCGTGTGTCGTGTGCTATTGGTTTACTTCTGCAGCTGGTTGTGTGCATGGTGTGTGTGTGTATGGTGTGTGCTGTGCGTCTGTGTGTCACTCTCATTTTCCTCACTCACTCCCTTTTGTGCTAGGCGGCAGTACTCACCATCATCGTCTTCGTCAGCGTTAGTGTTCCAGGTGGAGCATGACGTAGAAGATCATCGGGAAAACATGCAGTTTGGGTTCCATGGGTGTGGTTCTTCCCTGTGTCTCCAATGGTGAGTTCTTTCACTTCTGAGCTCTATTTCCACCAGGATTTTGTTGGCATTGTTACTGCCTCGGAAAAGGTGGAGGTTTCATGTGTCTTAATATGGTGGGTGGTACTTTGCCTCCCGCTTGGCTGTTAGCACCTACCGCCATGGTGAATCTCGTTTCCACCGTGGAGGTTGGTGTTGTACATTAGCTGTCTATGTTAGTTATCACCACCATGGTCATAATTTGGCGGTAGTTACCACCAGCCTGTTGGCAGTAATACAGCCACTTTATCACTCACCGACAGGGTCGTAATGTGGGCCATAGTCCATCCCACCGCTTGCCGATAATGTCTTTGAGCGCAGTGAGTTCTGACACTGCACTTTCAAAGCCTCCTGGCACGGGGAACATGTTGGCGGCACCCCTTAGCCACAAGCAGGTGTGGGACATGTAGTCTAGTCCCCTGCTCTTCAATAATGCCTTCCCATGCAGTGTGTCCAGGCACTGTAATGTGTAAGCCTCCTGGTGCAGGGAACGTGAAAGCCTTCCTCAGCCGCAAGCAAGTGTGGGATATGTAAACCATCTCAGTGGGTCCTGGTGCTGCAACTTGTAAGTCTCCTGGCACAGAGAGCATGTTGGCATCCTCCCTCAACCGCAAGCAGGTGTGGGACACGTATTCCATCCCCCGCTCGCCGATAATGTCTTCCCACAAAGTGGGTCCTGGCACGGCAATTTGCAAGCCTCCTGGTGTGGGGAGCAGGATAGAGGCCTCCCTCAGCCTCAAGCAGTTATGGGACACGTAGGCCGTCCCCGGGCTTGCCAGTAATGCCTTCCCCAGTAAAATTATCAATACAATTTAATTCAAATTATATATAGGTTATAACAGTTTAAGAATCAGGAGAAGCAAATGAGAAAAATCTAAAAAGACCTTCTGGTATTAATATTTCTTGTAGTGTATCTCAACATTCCGATCATTTTTTTACGATGTGTGCTGTTAGACTTGGCATCCGTGGCGTGGGCTCCCCTAACCTTTTGCCTCTGCTACCCAGGGTGTTGATGTGTGCTGGACTCTGTTTTTGCTGCTAACCGGTGCTAACGTACAAGTGCTCCTATGTAAAATGTATATGTAATTGGTTTATACATGATTGGCATATTTGATTTACTAGTAAGTCCCTAGTAAAGTGCATTAGAGGTGCCCTGTAAATCAAATGCTATTAGTAGGACTGCAGCACTGGTTGTGCCACCCACATGGGTAGCCCTGTAAACATGGCTCCAACCTGCCACTGCAGTGTCTAGGTGTGTAGTTTTTTAAACTGCCAATTCGACTTGGTAAGTGTACCCACTTGCTGGGCCTAAACATTCCCTTTTCATACATGTAAGGCAACCCTAAGGTAGGTCCTAGATAGCCCCATGGGCAGGGTGCAGTGTATGTTAAAGGTGGGACACGAACTGATGTGTGTTACATGTCCTAACAGTGGACTACTGCTAAATTCAGTCTTCACTGTTGCAAGGCCTATCTGTCTCACAGATTAACATGGGGGCTGCCTTTAAATAACTTTAAAGTGCAGATTCCCTTTAAGAGCAGATAGAAATGTGGAGATTGGGGTCTCTGAACTCACAATTTAAAAATACATCTTTTAGTGAAGTTGGTTTTTGGATTGTTAGTTCGAAAATGCCACTTTTAGAAAGTAGGCATTTTCTTGCTTAAACCATTCTGTGAGTATGCCTATTTGTGGATTTCCTGTCTGGGTCAGTTTGACAGTTGGGCTGTTTGTGAATCCCCTCTAGACAGTGAGACAAAGGGACCTGGGTTGTAGCCTGCATATCCTGATGAGCCATGTGTGCTAGAGTGGAGGGAGGAGTAGTCACTTACACCTGAATGACTGTGCCTGCCCTCTCACAGTGCAGCCCCAACCCCCTAGTGTGTGTCTGGGGCCTGGCCAGGGCAAGGCAGGATCTTGTGAACAACAGAGACTTCCCTTTAAAGTATGCCTACTTCAAAGGCAGAAAGGGGTATAAGTATTGGACCCAAGCACCCTCAAAATTAGATCACTTCTGGATTCAAGAGGAACCTCTTCCAAGGAGAAGAGATGAAGAGCTGAGAAGAAGTGCTGCCCCTGCCTGTGACTGTGCTTTGGTGGGCTATCCTGCAGTTGCTGCTTCTTCCTGTGAAAGGGAACAAACTGGACTTTGTGGTATATTCCTGCTTGTGAAGAATCTCCAATGGCTTGGACTGAGCTTGCCTCCTGTTTTGAAGTCTTAGGACCATCAAAGACTTCCTCTGCTAACACCTGGACTCTCTGATGAGACTCCTGCCCTGCCAAGTGGTGTCCTATCCAGTCCCTGGGTTCTTGAAACGTGAAGTTGGCAGAACAAGAGCTGAGAATCCATGCACAGAACGTGCAGGGAAATTTTCAACAAATCATCTGCAACATGACTGACAAAGGACACAATGCCAGCTTCACAGCTAAAATCGACGCTCCACCTGCATCGCGGATGGGAGATCGACGCATCGCAGCTGGAGAAACAACACGCAACACCAGATTCTGGCTGCTGATATTGAAGCAAACCCCATGCAGTGCTGTTTCCTAACACCGTTCGACTGGATTGTCCATGTGTTGTCCTTGGGCATCAAAGTCAACCCGACTCTGCGCAGATCCAAGGTGCTCCATCCGGAAATTGACGCATCACTCTCTTGCAAGGGAGAAAAACAACACATTGCTGACCCAACCGGAGAAGAAACGACACACAGCCTCCTTTGCGAGGCAGGGATCGACGCATCTCTGCCTTTTCTGATGCTTCCTCACCCACAGCTTTATTTTTGATGCCAACCAGGTACTTTCTGCAAAACTATCATTTCCATTTTTCTATGGAGTAAGACTCTTATTTTTGAAAATTTATATTTTAACTTGTGTGCTGGATCTTTGTTGCTTTGGTCTTGTTTAATTTAGATAAATATTGCCTATTTTTCTAAACTGGTGTGGTGTCCATTTTGTAGTGTTTTCACTGTATTACTGTGTGTGTTGGTACAAATACTTAGCTCATCGCTTCTGAGTTAAGTCTGCTCGCTCGTGCCAAGCTACCAAAGGGGTGAGTTGACCAGATGTGTTTCTTCTTTGCCCTTACTAGAGTGAGGGTCCTTGCTTGGACATGGGTTAACCTGACTGCCAACCAAAGAGTTAATTTACAGTCAGTACATTGCAAAATGTGTTTTCCTTTTCAATGTGCAAGGATAATTTTGGTGAATAGAAATATATTGACCTTCCTTTATAGTATTACAATATTCTTACCCCATACATTTCAGCACTTTTATAGAGAGTTCAAAAACAAATATTTCCTCCATTTGTATTTTTAAATATCAGTAGTTGTTACCTGTATAATGTCTATAAATACTAACTTTGTTTTACCTGCACATATAGGTGTGACATTTCTTTTTTCCTGAGGCTATTTAGCACAGCTTCCCAAACCATTGATAATTCGAATCTCCTTTACTTAATATATCATTTAGAGTCAGGAATATTCTAAATTGCCTCACTTCATTTTTAGAAATTGCTTTATAAACAAACAGCTTTTTGAACTGCCACAATCACCTTATTAATGTGGCTGCGTTATCGCTGCTATTATCTGATGATGTCCGTTCTTCTAGGGTTGTCACCTTTTTGATTAACCACACTATGGGCCTCATTTAGAAGAAACTGGCGCATTGTGATTGATGTGCCAATTTTCTTGCACCGCCCTGTGCCCCCCTAACGACGACGGTATTTACATTACAGTGATCCATGGCATACAGTGTCTATAACTGCTTCAGAAATTCTGATGAAGTTTTAGCGCTAACCCTTAGCATTGCTGTACTAGCATCAAACATTTTGACACTCGTCCAGCAATGCTAAGGGGGCCCAATTGAAGACAGTACAGCGTCACTTTAATGCCTGCCCTGAGCAGGCGTTAAAAATTACACTACAATAAAGCAGTTAAATCTTGTGGATTTCACTGCACCATTTCTGTGGGGCTTTTTCAAAGGAATGTCTCTCATGCATACATTATACCTGCACAGGTATATTGTGGCGCAAGGTTTTACAAACTCGTCCAATGGTGCCATTGGGCCAGTTTGTAAATGTGGCACGCGGTGGGAGCTGTTCTGCGCTGCCGTAGCGTCAAAACAAATGTGGCTATGGCAGTGCAAGGAACTTGTAAATGAGCTCCCATATTCTTTTGCTCAAGTCACATAACAGGACTATCTGTTTAATGCTTGTCACCTTGACTAGCTTTTATATAGGTTTGGAACTGTTTAGTTACATTCATCTACATGTATTTTGACAGTTTTCAAACATTGAGTAACAGACACACTAAGTCAAATGTCTTCATTCACATTCTGTTTATAATGGAAATTACATTATTTTGCTGCTGGAAAAACATTTCTTTCTTGCTATCAAAGTAAGTTCAATACACAGCCAAGTTTCGAGTTTGTCAATAATTTCATCTGAATCAGCGTTTATATATTCCAACTAAGTGCTTAGTTGTGAAAATAACTAATAGATAACATTGGTACCCAAATACATACAACAAATAGCCGCATAGATGTTGAAAACCTATGCTTGTCTCAAATAATCCCATCCCTCTTTTTAGTTTGTAAAATGCAGCATTCACACAATTATTGTGTCTGTATCGGGTTGTACCTGGGCATTTACCAAATGGGTACTTAATTCTGTCCCTCATATAGTATAGTCTACAGATCAGGTCATATCCTGCTTCGAAGCATACAATTTCCTAAAACACACTGTGGTTGTTTGTGGTATAGAAACACAATTTGTTTTGCAAAAGGTTCAGTCTTTCAAAGAGAGACAACATTGTCTAGATTGGTTCAACAAATGTATGGGGTACTTGAAAAGTCTGACACTTCGTTAAACTGAACCACTATATTAAACTTATTTTAAACTAATATAATTAGTTATTCATTTATTTAGCAGTTTGACTTAGCTGTTGAAAGTGTTCCTGCACCACAGAGTATAATATAAAGACACTTGGCTTGACACAGAACCCTATGAGTTGCATAGATGTTCGAAATTGATAAATTTCAGCATGGGTAAACAAAAGAATCACAAATAATGGCAACCCTATGTATAACTTGGTTGCATAGCCAACAGTTACTGTAAACACATGTGGAAGAGGTAAGTGACTGCTCTTTTGGGAGATGACTAGCCGGCTAGTGACAAATGCCAGAAAATGGTCAAGGAGACTAGGTAAGGGGGAATGCTCCTTCAGCAACTGGTGAGCATCAGAAATGATTTTCAGGGTGGCTGTTTCTATTATAAACCCCAGGAGAAGCTGCATTGGTAGTTGTCAAGAGGTTGTTCCTTGGTAATAAAGGGTTTGAGTTATTTTGCAACAGGGCCTTGGCTTAGTCAGAAGAGATTTGCAACAAGCTGGTAGTTAACACATCTGGATCAAGATTGGGATTCTTGACAATATGAGTAATTTTGACAGCTTCCTTGGCATAAGTAAGTTTTGTCCATATCAATCCAGATACATTTCAAGATTTGTAGATTACGATTTGTGAAAGCTATTCTAGAAGGCAATCAGTCAATTTATGCATTTTTCTTAATTATTTTGAATAAATAATGAGATGAGGGGAGTTTCAAATGTGTTGTGGGTTGTGGGTTCAGATCTGATTTGGTTTTTATGGACATGGTTTTGTCATTAAAGTGGGAGAAGAAATCCTCATTATAAGATAGTGATGATGATGATGTGAATTCATTGAAAGGATTATGTTAGAGTGAATGTGCCATTAGTAAGTTAGAGTAGCACTGATTTGCTCTTGGATAGTGATTGATTTAGCATATCATTGGCAGTCCTAGCTTTGAAAATACCGATAGATATAAAAATCATGGAAGGCAATAGGTGATGATACCAGCCTTTTTGAAGGCATACTGTGTGCTATTAGGATCGAGACTGAGGCCAACAACAGCCAAAAAAAAGTTAAAAAAATTGTAAGCTATGATCTGGGACCACCCCTGAAACCTGGGTGGCAAGTGGTGATGAGGTATATACACAACAGCCTTAATTACAGGTAAATCTTTTGACTACTCATATGGAAAATATCTAAGCAGTATCAGTAGAAAATGTTTGCCAATTCATCTGACTCTTGCTGTTGGGTTTGTTGATGACGGTGGGTCAGATACCATGCCCCAAAGAACTGATGTGGAGATTGAGGACAAAGATGCATTTTGGCCCTTGTTTGCGATTCTTCCTACAGAACCTATTCATCATTAGCTAACATGCCATGATTTATTCTCCCTTGAAAGCCAAATAACAAGAGATCAATTAAGGAATTAGGAAAGCATTCCTGATCCTATTTGTTTTGAAATGCGGTTTCTAATATGTTGTTACTGTGGCTCTGTGATTATTTTGAATGTAATGTCTTTGTATTTATTTCAGAGGCAGGCCACCTATAAGTTAATATAATTGATAGTGTGTACTTGAATGAAGTTGTATGGTGATATTACTAATCCACACAATACAATTTAATTACTATTAAAAGAATATAGCACATTTCTATTTTCTTTCCCGATTTTTAATACGGCATGCAGCACAGTGATAGTTTAGCAGCACAACATTTCTGTGTTTATGATATTTCTTCGTTTGTTGCAAAGAGACTAGAAAACAATAACTTGTTCTGGCTAGTTTGTGTTTTTTCAGTTGAAAGAGAGCAATTGAATTGAATACCATCTGAATGATGCCATAATTGTCAAGGGTTATGTTTGAAACCAGTAGAAGGGGTTAAATCAATTGATTTTCTAGCCGGAGCATCAGGTCCTAAAGAATCTCAAGATTTCTTTTTTTAATGGATGCAGGCATGCTGGCTTGGAAGATGTAGAGGCTGGAATGTGGAAGGTAAAGGGTGTTATATGACTAATCAGATGGGAGGCAAATGATGTTAGGGCCTGCAAAGATGAAGTTGTGTATTCTGCCTTTGCTGTTGGTCTGTGGAGTGTGCTTGTGAACATGCTGTAGATGTGCGAGGCTGGGAAGAGTGGTGAGAGAAACATATGCATCAACCACCACAGCTGAAAACATCTGCAGGGGGTGCCCAGCCACAAACAGTTCACATTGCTGGTAATTAGTGGTGTGCTACAGATTAGAAGCGGACAGCCATTAGACATTAACCCACTGAAGGAGCCATCTTTCAATAGAAATTCTCTAGCTTGGCCTGAAAACTGACAGTGCGGCAGCGCTCAAACAATGCTTGGTAGCAACAGTATAAAAAAAGGAAGTTGACATCGGAGAATAATTTATTTTTAATGGGAGCATTAAAGCACAAGCCTGCATGGAGTGGTGGCACTCATCCAATGCTAGGACACACACACATAGAAAACAAGAACTAAAAGTATTGAATGGTCTTGAAAATCAGGAGAGGAGTAGGCTGTTTCACAAATACAGAAACATAACTTTTTCAAAAATAGAAATAAAATGGACTACTTTTTCACATTGAAAAAGCATTTCACATCAATGGGCATTTTTCTGTTCTAATATTTATTGCTGTGATGACCCCTATGCTGGGTAAGGGCTTCTAGAAACAATGCTGCATGCATTCTAACATGGTGTGGGCCACAAAAACCATATTGAATTGCACATTTCCCTACTTCAAGCATTGCACGCCTCATAAAAAGCAAAACACATTTTATGTATCATCTAAATAAGTATGTATACGCACTATAAGAATATCAGGTCTTATTTTTTTATAAAATCATTTGTTTTCTATTATGTACTGTTCCTCCAAACAAAAAACAAATACTTTTGTGAAAAATAACTCTATCATTATACAGTGCTTCATATCTCAAATATGTATGTTTGCAATGAGGATGGTTTGTGTTTTTCTTTTGTGGTGGAAGACTTCCTTTCAAAGATGGCTTCTGCAATCAGTGAATAAGTCCTGACAGTTACTGTTGCTCCTAAAACAATGTACCTCATGCTTTGTAATAGAAGCAATCCGTAAGAAGTATAATACTATACCAATGTGTCTACAGAATGACACTGAGAGAAAAATATTCCTTTAGGAACGCTCGATATGTATTTTCAGAAATGTTACAACAAAAGTCATGGCAGATTGCTAATGTTGTCTGTTGGCTGACGTGAAACGTGATAGGTGGAATGCTTACAATATTCTCAGCCTCTAGTGATTACTATGGACCACATTCAAATACATTGTTTGAATCACAATGCTGTGGGAGAACCTAAGATAAAAAAAGACAAAACTCCTCTTGGCAAGGCAAAACACAGCATACTGTAGCAGCAGAGAGAGTAGCTATCCCCATGCAGGTAAACAGCTGGTTTTAATTTGCTGCTTCTCAGGCAGCCACTTATGTAGCAATATAACAATGCTTATTGCTAAATGTTTAATCAGTAAGTTTAGCAGTTAGATTCTTGTTGCAAAATCACATCACCGGTGTCCCTTAACCTTTAACATATTTCTTACACATTCTTTATTGCGGTCCTTACAATGCTTAAGAAATAAACCATTCACTACTCCTGAATGCATGTGCATTTGTGAACATGCTTTATCACTCTGCTCCAAAAATCCCTTATCAGGTTTTGCATACCCTAGACTAATTCAAACTCCTGTTCCCATTCTTCAATCACGTTTTTAATTGACTAAGACAACAGCATATGTGCCTCTGTGCTTAAGACTATAAATTCCTTTTGGCTCACAAACAAGCTTTTCCTTTAACTACAACCTTGCTGGTCATACATTCTGTTTTCAAGTGAGCTCTTTACTTTTTTGGCATCAGCACGAGGTTTAGGTCTACCTTGCTCTTTCACCGCATATGATTTTATATTGTTTTCTACTGATGTCTAATGTATTATAATTTCTTCATATTTCATTTCCTCTCCAACATTTTCCCCTCTAGTTGATATTTGAACTACTGAATCTAAACCTTGGTCTGCACTTGCACTAGGTGATATATATTGCCCTGAGCATCTACTACTCGTGTGGGTGTCCTAACTGGAAACATTCCTCCCACTTTATACTAATCCTTCTACAACATGCTGAAAATAATTGCAATGCAAATCATATGAAACACAAAGCCACAAGAGCTGCAACAAGGCTCCCAACAGTCCTGACATCCAGCATGGTAGAAAAGACAACTATCGTAGTTGGGATCTTGTCCTAGGTGAGACTGCTGCTTTAGGGATAACAGCACTACAAGCAATACCTCACAAAAAACCCAAACAGTAAAAGGTGATTTCTGGGAGCCTTTAGGCATGGACTCTAGAATGCAACGTCTCAGGGGAGTTGTGGTGGAATAGAAGTAACCCTTTTCTCACGTTAGTAATAAGTCTCATTCGCAATAAAGGAGATGCAGGAAAGGTTTCAATAGGTTTATTAACAAGACTGCAATCTACTGTAAAATGCATGAGCTGCAATGATTAGAATAATGAACAATACAAGAAGCAGATTTGTAAAGATGAGCCATGAATACAAAGACCCCCACCATCGTGCAATAAATATGAAATGAATGGTAGAATTGATCTCCTTAGTGTGGGATTTCGAAAAGATTGTTGACAAACAATACAATTATGAAGGTATATGGTAAGCATATCATGTAATCTGGGAGCAAACCAATCATGTTGTATTTGCAGACAGAAATGATCTGTCTAGAAATGGGCTGGTAAATGCAATTGCTCAAGAGCTACCATAAGTAAAGCCTGAGGCATTGCTGGTTTACTGGTAGATATTCGCCTATAAATTAAATCACCCCCTGTCTGGGAGAACCCTCTAGTCTCCTATAACTGTTTTCATATGGTGGAGCAGCTTCCAGGATGTAAACTTGCTGTTTCTGCATAATGAGCTGTGACATTATCAGTGGTACTGTCAAATTCGGACTCAGATGAGAGGCAGTGTAGACCACCAAAACAGGGACATATTGTGAACCTGGTGGTACAGGCTGTGGTGTTTGCATAGCTGCACCCTTAGCTGCCCAATCTGCCAGTGCATTTCCTTGTGACACAAAATCCTGTCCATTTGTATGTGTTGCACACTTTACAACTGTCACCGCTGTGGTAACACACATGCCTCTATTAGAGCCTCTAAAACACTCCTATGCATGATAGCAGTTCCTTCTGACTTGAAGAAACCTTTCCTGCTCTATCTCATAATGCTAGAATGTACAGTGGTAGTTACGTAAGCCAAATCTGAATATATATCGTGATCACTTTTTCTGCCCCTTGCTTAAGGGCAACTATCAAATGTACCAACTCTGCTGCTTTTGCAGAATAACGGCTCCACTATGTCAAGTGTGTATCAAGAATCATGCTGTTGTGCTCTGACTACTTCTACACCTGTGTGTCTTACTCCTGTATCCTGGTCAATAGCAGAGGAACCATAAACAAAATAGACAGTACTACCTGGAATGGTATCCTCTGTTGCTTGGCTAAATTCTTTAGGGATATATGTTGCACAGTCATGTGCATCATCCTCAGAGCCTACTATAGGATGAGCAAATAATGTTGCAGGGTTTACTGTATGACACTTTGCAACCCTCAAAAATGTTAATGACAGTATGACCTCATATCCTGACACACTCTATGTAAAAAGTGTAGTCTTAGCTTTCTGAATGATGGCAAACACTGCATGTTCTGCATAGAGCATCAAAGGTTCTCCAATAACAATGGGGGTGCTCTTCTGCACTGCAAAGGCTGCAGTGGGGAGAGCTTGCACACAAGAATAATGTCCTCTCATCATAGAATCCTACTGTCCACTAAAATATGCAATAGGTTTGTGTTCTAAGGGATCTTTCTGCGTAAGGACAGCTGTCATCACTTGACCATTGCAATGGCAAAAGAGATAAAATTCCTTGGTATAATCCGGAGTTCCCAAAGCTGGGACATTTGTATATCAGTCTTCAGTTTCTGAAGTCTCCCTCATTTCTGGTGTCCTTGTTATCTCGTAATTTCTGTCTTTCGCCTGTTTGATAGAAGCTAGCAAAGGTGCTATTAAATTGCTTTAATGAAAACCACATTCTCTCAGATTGTTACAGAAACCAAGAATCTTCTGCATTCCCTTAACAGTTCCTGGCTCAGTCACTTAACATATAGATGCTGCTCTTTCAGGAGTTACTCATCAACCAGAATCTGACAGTAACTGTCCTAAGCAAAGGGAAGGGGGTGCAACGTATTTGGCTAATGGGGCTGTTACATAGCTCTTAAAGCCTACCCATCTAGTTGAGTACTCAAGAGGAAGCACTACAGCAGCAGCAGGAGAGCTGTGGGTGAAATCACTGCATACTTCCTGACAAATGAGGGAGGTACCCCTCCTGCCAGAGAGCCTGATCCTCACTTATGCCAACCTAATTGGAAGCAGAACAAGTTAGAGATCCCAGCATTTCAAGTAAAAGGACACACTTTTGTCCAAAGCTAGGGGACATAAGCTCAATAATAGAACCACCATCAACAATACTTGACCATTCCTGATCACAAAGTATTGAACACGGGGTGACTGACTGATGATATGTGGAATAGCCTCTCCCTTTCCCTCACCATAACCCATCCCAACACAGCGGGTCAACTGTCATGCAGCTCTACCATGAGTATGAACATAAGACGGGGTGGGCAGGTCACTTTGCAGTCAAATTTAAGAACCTGCCTGGAGCAGTTCACCCCAAAATCTAATTTCCCTCATAGGTACCTCATCAGGAACTGAGGCGTCAGCTCACCCACAACCTTCAGAGCCCTTATAAAGGATCAACGGATACCCACTTATTCTTCTTTGGACCTGTCTCATAAGAAGGACAAACTACTAAGGTCCATTTACTCATCACTGAAGGCAGCCACAAATGCCCTGACATGGCAGTCTGATAAACCTGAAGTCCGGAAGGCAACCCGACAGGTAATGGCACACACTATCGTGAAAGCATTCAAGAAGATAAAAAAATAGATGAGCTTGACAAAAAGGTGGCCACAAAATTCTGTCTTTGTCCAGGCACAGTGGAAAAATAGTCATGCTACCCACCATCCTCACCACATTAGTCACAAATTTGAATGAAATAAACAACACTGGCCCAGGCACACAATGCACTGGGAAAGTGGAAGGTGGAATATGTAAGACTGGTACTTGATGCCATAATAATGGAAAAACAACAAAAAGTTTGTCAGACGGAGGTAGAGGAGGATATGAAGGCCTGAAATGTACACCAAATCATAAGCAAAAGTATTAATGAATAATTCAAGGAGCAAAAGGACACTTGTGACTGTATAGATGAAGCGATAAGGCAGAACATTATTGAGCTGCTAGTTCAGAGAATGAAATGCTCAAGATCAATTAAAACACAGCAGGTTTAAAAAAGATGAAATAAATGCGTGTAAAGAACAAGTGGCAGCAGAAATGCATCTGATAACCATTGTCTCCTAAACCAAGCCCTTCCATCCAATATTTCTAACAAACAGAACGCAAGTGACGGTCCTTCAGTTGGGAGGAGGATGTACATCCCACAATCACAGACATGACCACATACACCCAGGTCAGCAAAAAGACCCGCAGTAAAAGCATCAAACGAATAATAAGCATATATATGCCAGATACTCATGAGTAGCCCAGAAAATAACAACTCAGGCCCAAGAGGATCGGTCATCAACAAAGGCAAGAGGGCCCCCGCCAACAAAGGAAAGAAGGCCCCCACCCAGGCAGAAGTTCCCATGCCCTATACTTTGAAGCAATACCTAACAGCCAGCATGCAGCATCACATAAGAGACAGGTCAACATTATAAATCCAACTAAGCCCAGCCAAGCAAGGAAATATATCACAGAGGAAATACCAGTTTGATAACTAATAAAGAAAACAACGGAAGCAGTTCAAGAGGGACATGTAGAAACGACTAACACAAGAGAGCCTGCGGAGACCCCCTAATGGGCCATGTCCGAGAGGCCTGAGTACCATAGACATGTACCAACCAAACAGACTGACCACCATAAAGACAAACTCATCACACATAAAAACCGAGCCTATGCAAAATCACGCGTATGACATGGCTACATGGTGGCTCCCCAATTTGTCCTGACCAGTGGCCTGCCACCAGCCATATGTAAAAAGCTAGCTGTAAAACATGTAAAAAATAAATATGATGTAGAGAATATGAAACACAAAAATATCGCACAACATCAATCCCAAGCACAAACCATGCAGCTGTTCATAGTTAAAAAACAGTTTAGGTCCAACTCCCACAATGACACGAAGAAGGTGAAAAGTACACTTAAGGATGTAGTGGAATATTAAACTTGAAAGGGTTTTTACTAAAAGCCTAACTCATGCCTAACTGACCCAAAAGCATTTACAACATCAGCACACAAGTCCCCCAGCGCACACTCCGTGCCTTCAAACAGATAGTGGCCTGATTAGACAATATGGCCTAGATTTAGGAAGGCCTAACTCCTCCTTGCGCCACATTAGCGTAATTTTTTTAACGCTTATGTGGTCCAACAAGCCCGAAATCGCCATGCCAGATTCACACATGGGCGCAATGCATGCAATGCACCACTTTGTAACATCTTGCGCCACATTATACCTGCATACTGTATGGAATGGGGAGCATTCCCCTGTTAGAGGGGGCAAATTAATAGTGCAAAGAAATCTAGAAGATTTTTTTAATGTCTGCACAGAGCAGGCATTAAAAGGAGACACACAACAGTATTTATAATGGGCCTCAATGTGCTTTGCAGGATTAGCTTCAACATTTTTTACGCTAATCCTGCAAAGCTCCAAACTAGCAAATGTTTGATGCTAGTTATCTAACTACTGCCATAGTGTGCCATATCTTAAATACGGCGCACACATGGTGACGTTAGGGGCACTAAGGGGACAAGAAAAGTGGTGCTGTATTGGATGCAGTGTCACTTTTCTTAAATCAGGTTCTAGGTGAATTTGTCTTGGATTTCCAAGTTCATCAATGGGCAGAGAGTGACGATGCCACCCTGATTGTACAACTGACCTTATCAGGAGGGTACCGTGAATGAATACCTGCATTAGGAAAAACAAAAGATGAGGAACATCACAAACTCCTTCACAGGATAAAATGGTCACCCTTATCCTTAACTAAGATAGAGGAATCGAAAAGCAAATGTAAGGGTTTGCCATCAACGTTACAAAGCTTGGATGTCATCAAAGGCTGGTCCCCTTAGAACTGCATGCCCTCCTGGAAGCAAATAGCCAACACAAAACCTAAAAGGAAACAAAGCAAACTTTGGAATTTGTTCCAGCAATTAAAAAAGCACACAGAATTTAAGGGCTGCAGTACAGACAAACAACAGTTTAAGAACAACCGCCTTGAGGCTGGAGCTAGCACTGGTATCAAAGAAGCACATTCAACTTGTATAGAAGAACAAAAGAAAAATCTCTGAGGCTGAGTGGATTAAAATCTTTAATTTAACAGCAGATAAGAAACACCAATAATTATGCCAGTACGCTAACAGCTTATGCCATGGGAAGAGCCAAAGGGGTAACTCAGTACCAGCAGAAAAATGGGTAGCCCACCTCATGACCCTCTACACCGAGATGCCAGGCAATCTGCCTTGTCAAAAAGTACCTTCACCCTCTCCACAAAATGGAACGGATGAAGGGATACCATACATTGAAATGGTTTGCCCGGATACGTATTTTGAGGGGACCCCCAGTTTTGGTTGTCAGTCATCGCTCCATTGTACACAGTGTGCAAATTACACAAAGAAGTCCCAGACTTATAGGGGGGCTCCTTTCTTCAGTTGATTTTCAAGAAGGGTGAAAACCACGACCCTAAATATTACAGGTTAATAACATTGCTGGGTTTTGAGGGGAAATCCTATGCCAGTACCATACTACAAGACCTAGTTAAAAGGGTATCTGATGAGGGCCTGCTGACATTTTATCAAGTGGGATTCCAAGAGAGAGGATCAACAGTTGACAACATCGTGGACCTCTCTTATATAGCCCACCAAGCTTTCATACAAAACATCTTGCCTGTCTTTGCCTGTTTCATTGACTACTCCGTGGGCTTTGATCATGTAGTCTATAAAGTACTCATGCAGAAGCTTGCGAATTGGGACATCAAAATGCCCAAACTATTAAGAGCTATTATGTCACTCCACACCAAGACTTGGGTCCAAGCTCATTGGCAACATAGCAACCACAAAAATCACAATGGATCGAGGGCTGAAACAAGGCAGTGTGCTCGCCCCTATTTTCTTCATTTTATACAAAGGGGACCTGGGCCCAGCACTTCTAGATGAAAACCTAGCCACTCCAAGGAATGGAGAAAAGAAAATCTGCCTTGTGCTATACGCGGATTACTTTGTCCTCTTAGATCACATCAAGTTGGCCTTCAGAATGCACTTAACGCATTGAACACATACAATGCGAAAAACAAGCTCATTGCCAACTTGAGCCAAACCAAAGTTGTGATCTTTGTGTGATACCATAAAAAAGGTCAAGGTCAAGAAATTGTGGCTGGGGTCACAGAGGTTAGAGTGCATCCAGAGCTACAATTAACTTGTGGTGTGGCTAGGTGAAACAGGAACACTGTCTTTACATCTGTACAAAAAGAAGAATAAAGGAAAAATTGTTATATATGGTTTCTGCAAATTAAACAACTCCTTCAACAGCGCAACGTCCACGGCCATCAGGAGGGTGATCATATTAAAATGCATGACCTCCATTGATTATGAACAGTAAGTATTTCCCATCAACTAGACAAGCTTCAATGCGTGGGTTTCAAGTGGGTTTTCCAATTGCCTACCCACAAGTGGGATACATTGATCAGACTCTAATTCGGCCTTGTCAGCCAAAAACCTGAGTGCATGGCTGCCCTAGCGAAATATATCTATCAGACTACAGTCACCCCCCAGAATACAATTAAGGTGGTCGTAAGAACAATCTTGACAACCAAAAGCAATCCTTGGCATAGCCACCTACAAATGGCAGAGAAGCTAAAACTAGCTGTAGAAAGTTGGACTCAAAACACCATCCAATACTCAGCCATCAAAGATGCCGTAAAAAGGCACCTACACTTCTGTTCATGTGAAATACACATCAAGGCCTTATGGGAACGGGCCATGCATGCTTCCTTACTATCATCATACACAACCCAGTCAAGTCAACTGCATCTTCATAAAAAATTGGGCAAACATGGCCAAAAGCTAATACTAGGGGCAAGACTAGAGCAACTTCCAATAATAGAACTGAACATTGGCTATAAACCACTAAAAGCACTGTTTTTAGCAGAACCGTTAAATGAACTGACATAGAATTAAGAACAAACTTTTGACATAATCTTTTTATACGGTATATGAAGTTTCACTTGCTAGCTTGCTACTTTTGTAATGGTTTTAAGAAATCATACTATAAAGTTTGTTCATTCATAATTCTGCTAAGTTACTTTTATTACTTTGCTTCTGATATCACTTCAAAGCAAGATTGTCAGCAGGGAGGCATTTGTGTGGGACTTGAATTTTCCTACAGGTAGGTGCTGAGAAAGATGCTTTTAAAAGCACTGTCAGTAGCCCTGGCAATGTATTTAACTTTATGCAATTATCATTAAGGTAAATATATTGCCTGGCCCCCTCACTGTTCTCTCAAAAGCTGCAGTTTTATTTATTTCCACAAATAGAGCAGCAGAGTAACCCAGAATTCACTCAGCAGGCTGATAAAAGGGCAAATGTTGCATGTTCCGATGTTCTCCTAAATATTTAGCACACCTCTACTTTGAACTACCAACTACTCATATGAAGGAGAGGTTTGTTTCAAGGTGATAGGATCATTGATGGGTCGTGTAACATATATGCTATAAATATCTATAATGATATAGCCAAAATCTCAGAATCTAATGATTTCCTGTTATGACTTCACATGCCTCAAAGTGTGAAAAGAAAACAGACAGTTGAAGACTCACCTCTTTCAAGAACACTACATCAGCATGCATTAACCATCACTTAGATTATCTTTGGGGCTCCACTGCCTTTTGTCTAGGGTCATGCTACAACAATAGTATCGACATACATGCATATCAAACCATCAATGTCTCCATGAATAGCCTGAATTCCCTATTGAACAATATTAACCTACTCTAACCAAGAATTTTATAAGGGAATTTTATGATGTGTCACATATTTATCTTATATCCTGGCACTCCCCTTCTCAACCTCACTGTACGAGCAATCATCTAAAACCTATGTCAGCGTCTACCAAATAACTTTACCCACTCCAAAACCACTTTAAAGAACATCAAACACCAGATTATTCGTGAACACCCAAACACTCTTTTCGCTGATTAATACCACAGTGGTCACATTGGAAAATGTAAAAGTAATCTTATTTACTACTCTTAAACACAACTCTGGTCAGGGATTTTAACAAAATAACTCAGTCTTTCAGGGATCTTAGGTATCTCATATAGTTAAAATAGTCTCTCTCGCCATCTCTTCACTTTAAGGGTTTTCTTTTAGTTTCAATGGAAACGCCAACAGTTAATCCTTTCATGACAATTTAACCATATTTGCCCACCCCTTCATGCTGTGAACTTTTTCAACACTCCCATTTCCACATTAGCGTTGTTTGCTGCTGGTTACCCAAAAGATCAAACTCTAACTGGCCCCCATAGCAGCCAGCAATGTAACTATTCCTCTGATCTCTGTGCACCCACCCGGGATCATATGGTTTCCACCTCTCCTTCAAATTCACCAAACTTTTCATCATATATCCTCACCTACAACTGTTCCTCATATTTACTTTCCATCTTCTACACCCTTCTATGCCTAACTTGCCTTGCCCTTTTCCTCTTCTCTTCTCCAGAGGACATACAAACTGATACAACTAAGTATTAAACCCCACTTTCAACTCATGTCTGCACCAACTAGATTTCTACATTGACCTCCTGCTCCACATCTCGCCTATCTTCTCAGAAAGACTACATCTCTTTTTTATCATCCTTAACCACCCTCCCACTGCATTCCACTGCACACTTTCAAATATTAGCACTCCTCTATATCCCTCAAGACACTGTCCTCACCTTTTCTCATGGAGGGTCTTGCCCAGCTCAGGCTCCCCCTCCCGTATGTAATTCTCCCTCCACACCTGCTAGGCACCTGTGCATGTTTTATTTTATTCAGCGACATTCACTAATTGGAAAAGAAGTCTGGCATGCTAAACGAAGGTCTACAGAGATACCCAGCACCATCTCTCCTGGTGAAAGGCTGATCTCCAACATACCCCTTTATCAACTTCCTACAATACCATCTGTGACATGTTTGAAATTGTGTCAAAAAATGGTTCTGAATACTACTTATCCCATTACTTTTGAACAACTGTCTCCCAAAATGAACTTGTTACTCAGTTTAATGACCCATTTCCAACGTTTGTTTTTCCAACTCTGTTCAATGCATTCATCCCTTGGATCATTATCTCTCTAATGCTCACTCAACCCCTTACTCAAAAACACATAGAGAGAGTCACACCAAGGAACAGCATCAAAACTTGCCCCATAGAGTGCACTTTTACCACTCCATTGAAGATGCTATAAGGACTATGACCACTTGCTCCTTCCTGAGGAGGAACTTAGATGGTTTCCAACAAAACCAACACATGTTTAACAGCCGAACTAGACACAAACCTCCAACTTTCAACTATAAAAGAACACAGTCCCTTGAAAAATATTGTTCCATAAAGAAAAGTTTAAAAAAAAGTTAAAACAATAACTCCATCCAGATACAGTTGGATAATCCTGCAGCAACACTAATAAAATCAGCAAACTCCTATCTGTGGTGTCTTCTACACTACTGTAAAACATAGATGTGAAATTGAAAGATAACATTGTCAACCATGACTTGTACTCACAGAAACTGGGTTCAATGAACCATCTTACAACATCATGGATGATCTTGTTTCTAATATGTACTCTATTATTTGTCATGACCATGAAAGAAGATCTGGTGGGTGGGGGCTGAAATCATTCATACGTTCTGTTCAGTGCAGGAAGATTGCTAACAACTTATACTCCTCCTTTCAATGTTAGTTCACAGATAATATATCAGCACTTTCTACTCCCATTAAACTGAATCACCATTCATCACAGCTCAACCTTTCTAGAGGAGCAAATTGATTCTGTGAGCAACCATATCATCCAATTCTATTGTCTTTCTAGGTGACTTTAACCTTCCCTGGAGTGTTCCTAGTGACACTGTGGACAAAGTATTCATATTTCTCCTTACAAGAAGTGGCCTGAAATAAAACCGTCTAAAGCTACTCACAATCTAAGAGCTACTGTAAACCTCATAGTAGTTAAAAACCTGTTTGCTTTCATCTGCATATCCTATTCTTGTACAAAGGTGCAATCTCCATCTGATGCATTTCTCAATGCTTCTCAAGCGTAATAAAACCGCTTGTCAAACTCTATGGTTATAGGCTTTTATTAATAGCTTGAAGAAGAGTGTAGAACGATTCCCAATCTGAAAATGACTGGGTGAGATTAACGAAATGGAAACGCCTTATTCAACATAATTTGACTACTGGTGGGAGCCAACATACATTTCCAATTCTATAATGATATTTTGAGTGATGTCTACAATATGTAACATAATGTCCCTCATTAAATGAGGTGTAATTGAATCAGATCTAAATAACTAGTATATAAATTAGGATATGCTAATATCTTAATTGTAAAATATTTTGATGTGATTGAGAGAGCGTAGTTTAAATAACACATATTAAAATGAAATGCTCATATCAATGCTCAACGAAGTTGCATAGAAAACGACAATAATAGTGATTTTGCTTAAACATGCATTTGAATTATGACTATAATGTGTGTGGCCACCAATGTATACGCAAACTAATAACTTATAAATAGAATCATTAATGCTATGGTTAATCAAATTATATTAACGATTACGATATTGCATTTGTATTAAAAATCTCATAGGCCTTAAGTTAGCGTGAGCTGTGGGTTTTAGTTGCCTGGCTCTCATATTAAAAGCATTTTTCTGTTTTTCAGTGTGCTGACTCACAAAGGGCCATGACAATGCAAATGTTCTTTTTCTTCAACTTGGAAGATGAATGTATCAATACAATCCTGTTCTCATCTGCATGCTTGCTGCTTTAGTATGAGTTTAACACAAAATTGAAACACATGTAGATTGATGTAATGTACAAGGACGTTTAAACCATGGACAAAGGAACTCATGACCCGAGAAGACGTGCCAAGATGTGAAGTAACCCCCAGATGTGCCACCTCGGAAGACGTCAATTACGAAGACCAATCAAAGTGTTATGAATAAATGTGCAGTGACAATTGGGATTACCTAATGTATAATTTGATAGGTTAAAGATAGTGGGGTACAGCAAATGTCCAATAGAATTTTGGGGGAAGGTATTCCGAAAAAGGGATAAAAACCCATGTCACAGAAGGGTCGAGAGAACTAGGTAGGGAATGCTATTGATTTTATCCAGAAACTCTGTCACTCTGTCTGGTGACTTTGAGAATTATTAAACCATCCTCATCCATAGACTGCCCATTCTTACACTTCTCCTCCTTATGAGGGAAGTGTCCCCTGTCCTTTAGACAAAGTTTAGACTGATGGCGTTTTGACTGATGTCTTGAAGACGAAGACTGATCCTGAGTGCTGACCTAATCCTTGGAGGGTAATTATGACAATGTAATTTGTAATTTGTCTGTTTGCTTTTCCTTTCTAGGTACCAACTGCTCATTTTGATAGAGACCATAGCTAGATGTTTTCCAAATTGGTGTTCTAAATTGTTTTGCATGAAGCCCAACATGCTGATGCTAATCAGTTGTTAGGACAAGAGTTCACTTAGACTGACGCAAATAGACAAATGACTGACATTATGCTATGCTGAACTGACACGTATATGACATTTGCCGTATTCTGATCTATGTTCACGCCGTGCTATGTTCTTATATTTGAGATTCTTACCTTAATGAAATCTTACCACAGTTGCCATATTGTGACCATGCTTTTATGCTTCCTGGTATTGAGATTAACTCTTTTGCTCGTAGATTGTAATCAAAAGGGAATAAAATTCATAAAATTATATCAAAGGTGTGGTTATTCATGGCGGAAAGGTCATAGTTGCACCAACAATTTGATTAATGTCTTTATCCAAAGTAAAGTGCATTGTGGTGGTAAATATTGATGACATTATTGATATATTGCTTGACATATTGATCAATTATCTCGTCCTACGGTGTCTCTCCACTGGGTCACAAGATTCATTGGCCTAAAACGAGTCCTAATGTGTAATAAATTAACATAGAGGGACGCGTTAGCAGTTCTGGTAGCAGAGCGACGGTTTTGGCCCTTGGGGGCCCTAGGACGGAGAATCATTGTTTAATTAGTTTTTCTGTGATAATGCAAATTGGAGGTATGATGGGTTTCTAAGTTCACCATGACTTTCCCGGGATCTCGGAGCCTGCCTAAGTGAGTTGGGGATGTTTTCGGCGCCATAATGTGTGTAGTTTAGGGTTCTTGCGCTTGCTTAGCTTATGCCTTTGCAGGTGATTGTGAAATTTGTGTGTATCTAGGCCAATTAAATGTTGTTCTAGTAGGAGTGGGCGTACTCCGCAGTATGAGAGTAGGGAAGTCGGCGTACTTCACATGAGTGTGGCGCTTGGTTCTCAAAATTATCCACGTGGTTGGTTGTTTATGTACGGACCTGTCGTGGTCTAAGACTCCGGAGTATGTTGTCAAGTGTAGGAGACACATGGATTTATGTTGTAATCTGTGTGGTTTAGTAGGTCAATCGGGCGTGGTTGACAAGTCAAGTTTGAGTTGAAACATATGTGTGAAACCTTCAATGGAGATTTGGCAAGTTCTAAAGTGCACTAGGACAAGCCATTGACAAGTCAAGAGTAGAATTTGCGGGTCGAATTCTACTTGCGTATGCAGGAGCTGATAAGGAGAAAGTAGCGGCTGAGGCTTCAAGTGAAATCTCTGTAAAGTTCTGAAGCGAATGAGTTACCCTTCCTGTAGTAAACCTGCAGATTTGTGTTGTCATTTAAGGTGCTCGCAATAATTTGCATTAGTTTGTGTGAATTCAGTGAGGAGCGGACGAGCCGCAAGACTTTATCAGCTACAGTGTGTGTGAGTGTGACATCAGTGGTGCCGCGCTGGGATAGGTCAGTCATCAAGAGGGGCCGCGCACGGATTGGCTGCCGTCCGTGAGAGGCAATAGGTTGAGAGAGGGGGGTGAAGAGTATCCTGGGAACTAAGGGGGTGATTCTAACCCTGGCGGTCAGTGTTAAAGCGGCGGCCAACCCGCCAACAGACTGGCGGTAAAAAAAATGGGATTCTGAGCCTGGCGGGAACCGCCAACACAGACAGCCACCTTAACACTCCGACCGCCACGGCGGTACAAACAAACAGCGCAGCGGTCACCGCCAACAGACAGGCGGGAGACAATGTACCGCCCACACCATTCCAACTCACCAATACGCCACCTTTTCCGGGGCGGGAGCACCGCCGATAAAAACACGGCGGAAACAGACTACGGACGGGAAAACGCTCACCACTACGCACTCCAGGAGGAAGGAGGACAGCATGGAACCCGAATTAAACATCCTACCTGCTCTCGTCTACCTTCTCATCTACCACGAGTACGAAGTCCGGCGCAGACGACAACGGTGAGTACTGCACCTACGACACACGGGAGGGGGAGGACGAAAGGTCACGGGCACACACATATGCGACCCCCCCCCCCAACTATGTACTCACCAATGCAGAGCACCAAGTCACAGTGACACCACCCAAACACCCCTGAAAAATGCCAGGACGTAATCATATTTGGAATAAATATTTATGTACCAAAAAGCTCCAGAAAATTAGAGTACAACCATGAAAGATATCCACAACAAAACTAATGACATACACATCAGTGTATAACTGAAGTAACAAGTCCTGCACATCCTACGAATTCAGCATGTCCGTGGGCCAAAGTCTTGAGAAACAAGGGCAAAGCCCACACAGGAGACCTGAGTCCTTTGGAGAGAACACTGCAGGGGCATCAGATGTAAAAACTACAGGCACCTCAGGGGGAAGGGAAGGGGGGGCACCACAGCCACATGAGTCCACGACGCCAGATCCACGAGGAGCCACCATGCCCACTGGACCATCCTGGGGAGTGCAAAGCCACAGTCTCTCAATGTCTCTACAGTGGGTGGGCTGCCCACTGGACCATCCTGGGGAGTGCAAAGCCACAGTCTCTCAATGTCTCTACAGTGGGTGGGCTGCCCACTGGACCATCCTGGGGAGTGCAAAGCCACAGTCTCTCAATGTCTCTACAGTGGGTGGGCTGCCCACTGGACCATCCTGGGGAGTGCAAAGCCACAGTCCATCAGGTGGATGACAGTCTCCACTGGTCAAGGAGGAGGCATGGTGGGCACAGTGAACCATAAACGGTGCTTGAGACGGCGGTGCCCAGCGGAGCGGTGCTTGAGACGGCGGTGCCCAGCGGAGCGGTGCTTGAGAGGAAGGGCCCAGCGGAGCGGTGCTTGAGAGGAAGGGCCCAGCGGAGCGGTGCTTGAGACGGCGGGGCCCAGCGGAGCGGTGCTTGAGAGGAAGGGCCCAGCGGAGCGGTGCTTGAGAGGAAGAGCCCAGCGGAGCGGTGCCTCAGAGGAAGGGCCCAGCGGAGCGGTGCTTGAGAGGAAGGGCCCAGCGGAGCGGTGCTTGAGAGGAAGGGCCCAGCGGAGCGGTGCCTCAGAGGAAGGGCCCAGCGGAGCGGTGCTTGAGAGGAAGGGCCCAGCGGAGCGGTGCTTGAGACGGCGGGGCCCAGCGGAGCGGTGCTTGAGACGGCGGGGCCCAGCGGAGCGGTGCTTGAGAGGAAGGGCCCAGCGGAGCGGTGCTTGAGAGGAAGGGCCCAGCGGAGCGGTGCCTCAGAGGAAGGACCCAGCGGAGCGGTGCTTGAGAGGAAGGGCCCAGCGGAGCGGTGCTTGAGAGGAAGGGCCCAGCGGAGTGGTGCTTGAGAGGAAGGGCCCAGCGGAGCGGTGCTTGAGAGGAAGGGCCCAGCAGAGCGGTGCTTGAGACGGCGGGGCCCAGCGGAGCGGTGCTTGAGAGGAAGGGCCCAGCGGAGCGGTGCTTGAGACGGCGGGGCCCAGCGGAGCGGTGCTTGAGAGGAAGGGCCCAGCGGAGCGGTGCTTGAGAGGAAGGGCCCAGCGGAGCGGTGCCTCAGAGGAAGGGCCCAGCGGAGCGGTGCTTGAGACGGCGGGGCCCTGTTCAGCGGTGCTCTTCTCCACGGCGGGGCCCGGTTCAGCGGTGCCTATCTCCACGGCGGGGCCCTGTTCAGCGGTGCTCTTCTGCACCGCGGGCCCTGTTCAGCGGTGCTCTTCTCCACGGCGGGGCCCTGTTCAGCGGTGCTCTTCTGCACCGCGGGCCCTGTTCAGCGGTGCTCTTCTCCACGGCGGGGCCCTGTTCAGCGGTGCTCATCTGCACCGCGGGCCCTGTTCAGCGGTGCCTATCTCCACGGCGGGGCCCTGGTCAGCGGTGCTCTTCTGCACCGCGGGCCCTGTTCAGCGGTGCTCTTCTCCACGGCGGGGCCCTGTTCAGCGGTGCTCTTCTGCACCGCGGGCCCTGTTCAGCGGTGCTCTTCTCCACGGCGGGGCCCTGTTCAGCGGTGCTCGTCTGCACCGCGGGCCCTGTTCAGCGGTGCCTATCTCCACGTCGGGGCCCTGGTCAGCGGTGCTCTTCTGCACCGCGGGCCCTGGTCAGCGGTGCTCTTCTGCACCGCGGGCCCTGTTCAGCGGTGCTCTTCTCCACGGCGGGGCCCTGTTCAGCGGTGCTCTTCTGCACCGCGGGCCCTGTTCAGCGGTGCTCTTCTCCACGGCGGGGCCCTGTTCAGCGGTGCTCGTCTGCACCGCGGGCCCTGTTCAGCGGTGCCTATCTCCCCGGTGGGGCCCTGGTCAGCGGTGCTCTTCTGCACCGCGGGCCCTGTTCAGCGGTGCCTATCTCCACGGCGGGGCCCTGGTCAGCGGTGCTCTTCTGCACCGCGGGCCCTGTTCAGCGGTGCTCTTCTCCACGGCGGGGCCCTGTTCAGCGGTGCTCTTCTGCACCGCGGGCCCTGTTCAGCGGTGCTCTTCTCCACGGCGGGGCCCTGTTCAGCGGTGCTCGTCTGCACCGCGGGCCCTGTTCAGCGGTGCCTATCTCCCTGGCGGGGCCCTGGTCAGCGGTGCTCTTCTGCACCGCGGGCCCTGTTCAGCGGTGCTTTTCTCCACGGCGGGGCCCTGTTCAGCGGTGCTCTTCTGCATCGCGGGCCCTGTACAGCGGTGCCTATCTCCACGGCGGGGCCCTGTTCAGCGGTGCTCTTCTGCACCGCGGGCCCTGTTCAGCGGTGCTCTTCTCCACGGCGGGGCCCTGTTCAGCGGTGCTCATCCAGCAGGTCAAGGGAGCCAGACCTGGCCTCGACTCCCTGCTCAGTCGCCCTCGGACCGTGACGTTTCTGGACCCTTCGGGGACGGACTCCTGGCCTCCTTAGTGTCCTCCTTCCCAGCTGGGATGTGGCATGTGGGGTCCACCTTCTCCGCGCTCCTGCTGGCCTTCCGCTCCTTTGATGGGGCTCTCGGGCCCTTGCCTCCCCTAGATGGTGTCGGGGGTGAAGTGGCCGCACATTGCTCCTTGGGGGCAGCCCTGTCGGTCCTCGCACGGCGGTCCTTGGTTTTGCGGGTCCTCTTGCCGGGGGGGGGGGGCTGGACGTGTCCTTGCTGCTGATCGATGTGTCACTGCTGGCAAAGGGTGGGCTCCAGAACCCAGGCACAACAGTGACACCCGAAGCTGGGCTGGTGGTGGCTGCGGTGCTCTTGGGACTCTTTGAAGATGGATGGGGGAGGTCATCGGGGGGAAAGAGGTTAAGGTTAGCCAGGAAAAGTTTTTTAGGGCCAAGGTAAAGGGTAGGAGAAGTGGAGATGGAAGTGGAGGTAGAGGAGGTGGTTGTAGGAGAGTCAGGTGTGCTGTCATTGGGTGAAGGTGCTGGTGCTGTAGGCTGTCGTGAGGTGGATGGCTGTTGGGTGGGTGGCTGCCTGCGTTTGTGTGTCTTGGAAGAGGGGGTGACAGACACAGTGGGAGAGGACACAGGGGACGTGTACATGGCAGTGGGGGTGGTGACTGCACGAGTGTGGACTGTACTGGAGGGTGAGGTGGTGATGGAAGCACTGGCTGATGTTGGGGTGCATGCAGGTGTGAGTGTAGACGTCACAGGGAGGGAGGAGGGAGACGAGGAGGAGGGGGACACAGGGGTGGCAGTGGCTGTTGGCATGTCTGCATCTGGGTGTTGCTCGGGTGAGTGTTTGCGGGATCTGTGGTGCTTGTGTTTGGATGAGCTGCTCTTGGGTGTTGAGGTGTGTGCAGGCTGGGCTGATGGTGTGGATGGGATAGGCTGAGGAACAGGAGACAGAGACAGGCTGGAGGCAGTCAGAAGAGGGAGGCTGGAAACAGGGACAATGGCTGCCGTCAGTGCTGAGGCCAGAGCAGTGAACGATCGTGGATGGGCAGCCTGACCCGAATGAATGCCCTCCAGGTACGCATTGCTCTGTTGCACCTCCCTTTGCACACCCTGGATGGCATTCAAAAGGGTCGTCTGCCCAACAATGAGCGTCCTTACCAGGTCAATGAGCTCCGCACTGAGGGCAGCAGGGGCAACAGGGGCAGGGGCTGAGGTGCCTGGGGCGAAGGAGATGCGCGCCTTCCTGGGCGAACCGGCACGGAGCGAAGACTGAGGGGCTGCTGGGAGGGAGGGGCTGGTGAGCTGGGTGGCGGCTGTACCTGTAGAGGCGGGGGGCACGGATGTTGCCGCCACCCCTAGGGAGCTCCCATCCGAGGACGTGTCGCTTTCGCTGCTCTCACCAGCGGTCCCCGTCGTGGTGCTCCCCTCGCCCTCCGGATCACTGGTGCCCTCGCTGTCTGTTCCTGGGCCCACCGGGGCCTTGTGTCCTGCAGCTCCCTCGTGCTCCGATGCCATATCTCCTCCGCCTGATGATGCTAATGCACACATGCACAAGAAGATGAAGAGAAAGGGTGGGGGGAGCAAAAAGAAGACCAGGTTGAGTGCATGCAATGTCAACACCGTTGGCGGAGAGGACAGACACAGGTGCCTAATGCACTAAGCCGCGCATTCGGGGTACACTACTCAGTACTACTGACTAAGACAACAGGCCAAGAGACGTCAAACGCGCACATGGGAGATGCTGGACCTTCAATGGCTGTACTTGTCACCCTACAGAGGTGGGGTCCGGGGGCACAGGGCCATGCCTAAGGGAGAGGACTACACTACAGAAAGCGCCCTGGCCTAATGTCACCCACAGCCCTCCTCCCCCACCCAGACGCCTCCACTGCGCAGAAAGATAGGAGAATGTGCTGATACTCACCCCCTTGTGTCTGCTGTGATGTCTTAAAGCGCCCATCCAATTCAGGGTAGGCCACCGCCAGGATCCGGGACATCAGGGGGGTCATGGTGCGACTGGCACCCCTCCTAGGTTGGGAGGCCATCCCCAGCAGTGTTTCTGCGGTCTTCCTTGTTCCGCGGCGGATGTCCTCCCACCTCTTGCGGCAGTGGGTGCCCCGTCTGTTGTGGACCCCCAAGGTCCGGACTTCCTTGGCGATGGCACGCCAAATCTCGATCTGATGGGCGCTGACCTATTAGACATGTACAGGGTGGAAAGGAGGAAATCATCAATGACCTGCATGTTAGATGTAATTGGCCCCCACCCACCCACTTTGCCATATGGCACATGCTCTCATCTGTCGGGCGTTGCACTCCTCATTCGCCCCCCACCCCACCAACTTACATCCACCCCAATCCACACAGGCATAGCCCATTCCATTAGCACCCGGTGTACTCACTTGTTGGTCTGGAGGACCGTAGAGTAGCGCATACTGGGGGAGGACCCCATCCACGAGCTTCTCCAACTCTTCAGACGTGAAGGCAGGGGCCCTTTCCCCAGGCGCAGCAGCCATTGTATCTTCCAGACCGAGGTCACAGCAGCACTTGCAGTATAGGTCCTCTCCTGTGGATGATCAGGTCTCGAGTGATTAAGCAGATAGAAAATGGCGGTCACGCCCGCGGCGGTGCGTACCGCGCGGTGCGTACTGCGACCGCCGGCGCACTTCGTCATTGGCTCCTGAAACCCATAGGCTTCAATGTTAACCAATGCGGCTTTGCGCCGCGGTCTTCGACCGCCTACCGCCACGGTGTGCCCCGCCAGCGCATTGACCTCACATCCCATTGTCCCACTTCACAGGTCAGCCAGCCGCCATTTCAAGGGCCCACATGGCTTAATTTTGACTGCGACACACAGGCCTAGGCCTTGCATTGCCACACATACACGCCTTTCAACCCATTGCCATTCTTTAACTGTGCAAGCTGTCTGTACGTACCTGTGGTTTGCCTGACTCTGTGCTCCATGTTGTCCTTCCTAGGCACCGTCCGCTGGGACTTGCGATGAGAAGGAGGAATCCTCGCGTGTACCGACCGCTGGTGGACCTGTCGACAATGGAAGAACGCCATATAATACTTCGATACAGACTTGACCGTGCCACTATCCATGAACTGTGTGCCCAGCTGGAGCCAGCCCTGATGTCCCCCATCTGCCAACCCACAGGGATTCCCCCTCTGGTGCAGGTTTTGTCAGTCCTCCATTTTTTGCCCAGTGGGTCATTCCAGACCACAGTGGCCATGTCATCTGGAATGTCTCAGCCTATGTTTTCTAAGATTTTGAGCAGAGTGTTGTCTGCCCTGATGAAACTCATGCGGAGCTACATCATTTTCCCCGAGGAGGGTGACTTGCCTACAGTGAAGGGTGATTTCTATGCCCTTGGACATATCCCCAACATCATTGGTGCCATTGATGGGACCCATGTGGCTTTGGTACCCCCAAAAGACGATGAGCAGGTGTACCGAAACAGAAAAAATTATCATTCGATGAATGTCCAGGTGGTCTGTTTGGCTGACCAGTACATCTCCCATGTAAATGCCAAGTTCCCAGGGTCAGTGCATGACGCGTATGTGATGCGAAATAGCAGCATCCCCTATGTGATGGAGCAGCTACAGAGACAACGTGTGTGGCTAATAGGTGACTCTGGTTACCCCAACCTGCCGTGGCTACTGACCCCAGTAAGGAATCCCCGGACAAGGGCAGAGGAACGCTACAATGAGGCCCATGGGCGTACTAGGAGGGTGATTGAGCGAACCTTTGGCCTCCTGAAGGCCAGGTTTAGGTGCCTGCATATGACTGGTGGATCCCTAATGTACTCACCAAAGAAGGTGTGCCATATCATCGTGGCGTGCTGTGTGCTTCACAACCTGGCTTTGCGACGCCAGGTGCCTTTCCTGCAGGAGGATGGTCCAGATGGTGGTGTTGTAGAAGCCGTGGAGCCTGTGGAGAGTGAAGAGGAGGAAGACTCAGAGGACGACACAGACAATAGGGACAGAGTGATACAACAGTATTTCCAGTAACACCCAGGTAAGAATCACCCACGCCATTTCACAATTGCTTATAGCCTCCTGCATCTGTACTTTCTGTAGTTCCCCACAGATGTTTGTCATTGATTTTTGCCTTTCCCTTCCCTTCTCAGTGCTGTCTGACTCAGTACCTGACTTCTGCTTGGTTCGCCCATGAAATACAGCGTATTGACATTGGTATGTTGTCATGACTAATTGACAGAACAGAAATCGAACAGTAATATGTAATACATTTGTCAATAATACAGCATGACTCAAAACAGATTTGTGTGCAAAATGTGATTTATTTACAGTGCTAGATATCGGTACATGTGATTCTTAGGGTGATGGGTGGGGGTGGAGGAATATCCATGGCAGAGTCCAGTTCTCAGTCTCACAGGTGCATTGTCCTTTTGCCTGTGGAAGGATGGAGCATAGGCAGTTCATGGTTGGACAGGGTGGCAATGTGGGACAGTGGGAAGACTTGAGGGGGTATGTCCTGCAGGCGGGGGTCTTGACATCCTACTCTGTCTTTTTCTTTGGTCTCAGGCTCCTCTTACGGGGTGGTTGTTCTTCAGCAGGAGGTGGGGTTCTGGGGGGCTGTCGAGGTGTTGGGACCTCCTGTCCACTAGTGCCGGCGGAGGTGGTAGGCTGTTCCTGGTCCGGGCTAGTGACAGGGGCCCTGTGTGGTGCACCATGGTCCCGCAACGCGTCCTCTATCCTGTGGAGGGCCAGGACGATGGTCCCCATTGCGGTCCCGATGATTCTCAGCTCCTCCCTGAAACCCATGTAGCGTTCCTCCTGCTGTGCCTGGATCTCAGTGAACCTGGCCAGTACCGTCGCCATCGTTTCTTGGGAGTGGTGGTATGCCCCCATGATGGTGGTGAGGGCCTCTTGGAGAGTGGGTTCCCTGGGCCTCTCCTCCCCCCCCTGTCGCACAGCAGCCCTCCGAGCTGCCCGGTTTCCCCCGGCCTCTGTCCCCTGGACGGTGTGCCCGCCACCACTGCCCCCAGGTCCCTGTTGTTGTTGGGGTGTTGGGTTAGCCTGGGTGCCCTGTAGTGGCAGACACACCGCTGATTGAGCTGTCCTAGAGACAGAGGCATGGGCCCGCTGGGTGGGAGCTGTGCTGGTGTCGGCAGAGGGGGTCGGGTCTGGTGTGGCCTGTGGCTGCCTGAGGGGAACCGACTGCCCAGAGGTCCCCGATGGTCCGGGCTGGTCATCAGGTTCACTGTCGACAGAGCTGCTATCCTCAGTGTGGGCCTGTTCCGGTGGTGGGATGGACACTTCTGGACCCTCCTGGCTGGTGTGTTGTCGTTCGGGTCCTGCATGGGGTAAGAGAGTTTGGTTATTATTTCTGTGTGTGCAATAGCATGCGTGTTGTGGGTGCCCTTGTCCCCCAGTGCAGGCATTCCCTGGAGGGAGGTGTTGTGAGGGTATTTAGTGGGGGGGAGGGGTTAGTGCAGTGGTCATGCTTAGGTGATGGGTGCCCATGATTTGTGTTGGCATGCAGGAGTTGGTGTTGGGATGGGTGGGTTGTGCTGGTGAGACATTGTCAGGGAGGATGTGTGCTGGGGGGTTGGGGGTGAGGGTGGTGGTGTGGGTTGGCATGCTGGTGGGGTGGGGGGGATATAGTAGTTGAGATTGGACTTACCAGAGTCCATTCCTCCGGCTACTCCTGCGAGGCCCTGAGGATGCAGGATGGTCAAGACCTCTTGCTCCCACAATGTAAATTCGGGAGGGGTGGGTGGGGGTCCGCCGCCAGTCTTCTGGACCGCGATGTTGTGCCTGGAGACCATCGATCGGACCTTCCCCCGTAGGTCGTTCCATCTTTTGCGGATGTCCTCCCTATTCCTGGGATGCTGTCCCACCGCGTTGACCCTGTCCACGATCCGCTGCCATAGCTCCGCCTTCCTGGCTATACTGGTGTGCTGCACCTGCGAGCCGAAGAGCTGGGGTTCCACTCTTAGGATTTCCTCCACCATGACCCGGAGTTCTTGGTCCGAAAAGCGTGGGTGCCTTTGGGGTGCCATGGGGTGGTGTGGGTGAGGTGTGGGGTGGTGTATGTGATGAGGAGTGTGTTGGTGAGTGGTGCTTTGTGCTACTATGTGGTGTGTGTGATGGTGTAGTGTGCCTCAGTGTGTCTTGCTATGGATTGTCTGCTGTGTCTCTCTCTCCATCTCTCAGTAATTAGGGTTGCAGGGGTTTGTGAGTGATGTGGGTGTGTGTTTTATAGTTGGTTGATTGTGTGGGAGTGGTGTGTGTATGTGTATCAGGTGTGTGTATTTCAAATTGTCCAATGTGGCTGTGTTTTGGTGATGTGTGTGTATTCTGACCGCGGCGGTGTGTACCGCCAATGAAATACCACGTTTGAATGACCGCCGTGTGGATTCGTGGGTCGTAATGGCATTGGCGTATTTCTGTTGGCGTGACGGTGGAGGTTTGGTCATCTCCAGTTTATCGCTGCCCGCCGATGTGGCGGGCTGCAGTGGAGGACGGATTTTTGGAGGTTTGGCCGTTGTGGGTCAGAATGACCGTGGCGGTTGACCGCGGCCGCGGCGGTGTTATGGCGGTCTTATGACCGGCGGTAAGGGCATTTTACCGCCGAGGTCAGAATGACCCCCTAAGTCACTTGCTGAATAAAAATACAAATAAGAGAAAATTGCAAAATGAATTTTGTCAAAGCATTTAAGAGCGCTCTGAAAAGAGACGCATATATATTAGCAATTGATGGGGAGCCTACACCACCCGAGGGTACTCCAGCCTATATAGTCATGGAAGAGAAAGGTGTCGCGCCTTGTTTATGGATGAAACCGTGGCACAAATTAACAGAGAAGGAGGGATGTTTAGCATTCCCAGAACATGGGACGTTCAATACGAGGGTGCTAGAAAATTTGAGGTGGATATTAAGTACACAGAAACCACCTCCGAGGACAGCTCAGTATGAAGCTTTAGCGGTTTGGGATCTAATGGCTCTTAAACAAAGGCAAGAAAAGTTTCAGAGAAGACTGAGAAGGGCAGAAAAATCCTATGCTGAGGCTAGATGGGATAACGAGAGTAAAATGTGGAGAAGGGTAATTGTTGCTGGACTGAAATTGTTCCCAGCAATAGCACAGGGAGAAGAAACACAGGGAAAGAAAGCCTCCTGTAAGACAGATAAAGGCTCAAACTATTCTAAAGAAAATAAAAGACCTTGGGAAGAGGAAGATGATTCAGACGATGAGGAATTCATGGACAGATTATTACATGATCGCCCGCCACCTTATGCGGTGAGCGACAGTGCTCCAAGCACTAGCATGGATCCTGGGAACCAGACGCAGTAAAAGGGAGTTGCTGATACGGTACAGACTAGTGATACGGTATTGATACAGGATGGTGTCAGTGTACCCACTGCACCAGACATACCGATACAGTTGCAGCCTCCACCACAGATACAGAGAATCAACACAGACGTTCCAGTACTTGAGACTACTACAAATCTGATAGTGCCGCCAGACCCGATATATACGAGATCAAAATTAGTGCAGATTGAGTCAACCCCGAAATTGCTGTCTCAGCCACAGCCACAACTGATACTAGGGTACAACCCAGTAGCTGGTCCGCCATTAGTGCCTGTCCCGAGTACTTTGGAACAGACCTACGGAGTTACTGCTCCACGAAGCCTGGGACCAGGTCAGACACCTGCCGCCATATCATTACTGATTACTGTGGGTCCACCAGTGCCATTGTATGCGCAAGGCAAAACTGGCGTATGTGACCAGGGAGTAATGACTCAAGATGTGATAAGAGGAGGGTCTATGGGAACTCCCCAGATAATGGCCCTAGGAGAACAAGCAGTTGAAAAGCCGAGGTCTTTAATAGACCTTAGCCCAGTAGGAGCACCCATAGAAGCAATGCGTCAAGCAGGACTAGGGGTTCTAACCCCGCAGACAATGAGTACAAACACCTCACAGTCACCGATGATACATGCAGGGAGAATCTCACTGCAGGGTTTCACAGTTCAACAGCTAAACAAATGGCTAGAAAAGACATATACTTCACAAAAGGCCGCAGTAACTACAGTCGAACCAGAAAAGGAAAGGCAAGATGAGTACCTAAACTTTGTAGGGTTACGTGCAGAAGCTGCTGAATTAGTGGAAGGTACAATGGGGGTAAATAGATTGGAGTCATACACAGAAGCAGAATTAAGATTCTTGTGTCCCAAGATTACCAAAGAAGTAGGCAAGGTGCATCAGAGATTAGCCAACCGGGCAGATAAATACAATATTGATATCGGAAACACTAAACACCTGAAAAGAAGTTACAGATTGGATTTTGACTCCAAAGACTTTGAGCACATGAGGTCTGCGGGAATGAAGGCACATTTCAAAGAATTGTTGCAAAGTGCGCAAGTTTGGGGTGCGCTGGAAAAATGGGAAGGCAGGTGGGCAAAGAAAAGAGATAAGGAAAAGGGTGATAGTCCAGGGCCTAATCCAGCCAAGGCCTCACCCGATCTGGAATCAGTGAAAATATTACCCATGAGAGAAACAGCTGGTGGTGTCTTAATTCCTGTACCATGGACCAGAGGAGACATCCTATCTTTTACCAATGATTATCCTAGATTGAGGGAGAAGCCGATCGAGTGGTACCAATAGACAGACAGGTTTGTGAAACTTGCAAAGTGTCTTTGGCAAGACTTGAATACCTTGCTTGAGTGCAAGAGAGGAGTAGACTGGCCGACGAAGGAGCCGGCAAGGGACAAGGTGACAGGGGCACCCTCTGAAGAAGTGATGAAGTATTATCATAAGGTGATTGAGTTTTTGAAACAAAAGGTGTCGCCGAAGGTGACTGATTGGCAGAAGATCGACCGGACCTCTCAAAAGGTCAAAGAATCAATGCATGCTTACTATGAGAGATTGCTAAAGGCATTCAAACACTACAGTGGTACTGAGACTATTGAACCGAAAGACATGAACCACCTTGTGTTCAGATTTGTCGAAGGGTTGAGACCAGAAGTTAGCCAGATGATTAAGAATCATTTGATTTGTTGGCAAGCGAAGCCGATTGATGAAGTGTTGCAGTATGCGAAATACTGCAGTGATGAGATTGAGCTGAAGCAGAAAAAGCTGAAAGAGAAAGTGATGATGATGCAGGTAAGGGCTGCACAGGCAGGAATACAGTGAAATGGAGTTCAACAGAAGATACAGCAGCAACCGCAAATGAATGGGGTGTTTCAGACACAACCGAGAGGTCGAGGCCGAGGGTTTGTGAATCGCGGTCCAGACTTGAATACCATTGTGCTTCAAAATGACGTACAAGGGGCAAAAAGGATGTCACCATGTCACGTGTGCAGGGGCGTGGGGCACTGGAAACAGGAGTGCCCGAATATGGTGCAGGATGGTGCTGTTCAGCAAAGCACTAATGTTGGTACATTGCAAAATGTAAGAGGCCCACAAATAAGACATCAAACCCCGAATTTTCAAAATAACCTGGTACAGATGCAAGGGGTACAGCCCATGCAGCAGATGCAAATGCCGCGTTTACAGCCAGCACAAATGCAACCAGTACAACAGCAGGTTCCCATGGTACCTAGACAGCAAATGCAATTACCAATGGCTCCGATGGGACAGCAACAGGTGATGCTTCCTCAACAGGTCGCAGGCCAGGTAATGAGTCAAAATAATACAGTACAACAGTTTCCATTACGAGGTGAAAATGGCATGAATGAAGAGTGGTCGGATGACAGCTCAGGTAGTAAAGAATGCAGACTTGCAGCATCCCTAGAGGTGGATCAGAGGGGTCCGTATGTGGAAGGAAAGGTGATGGGCTACAAAGTCTCATTCCTGGTTGATACCGGAGCTACGGGCTCTACAGTCAGAAGTGCGGAGGTTCCAAAATTACCACTTTCAGGGCGTACCATAAGGGTAGTCGGAGTAGCAAACCAATATCTGACAAACTCAATTACAGATCCAGTACAGGTTGAGATCGGCAACTTCCACGGGCTACATAGGTTTGTAGTCTGTGATTCAAGTCCAGTATCCCTATTGGGAAGGGACTTACTGTGCAAGACAAAATGTTTGATTACCTGTTCCAATGACGGAATCGAAGTGCAGACAAATAGTGATGATGAGGAAGATGAAGGTCAGTTTTCAGAGGAAGACACGGGGACAGCTAATGAGGATTACCCTTTAATTAACCTGTTCCCAATGCTTACCATGATCGATCTACCTGTTGAGTTACAGGGAACTGTGACAGAGAAGGTGTGGGACCTGACAGGAAAAGAAGTGGGACTAATAAAAGGCGTAGAACCAGTTAGGGTCCAGGTAAAGCCGAATGCGGTGTTTCCTCAAGTGCCACAATATCATATGGCACAAGATGTCCTTATTGAAGTGTCACAGATAATTGCAGATTTTCTGAAACAGGGAGTTCTGAAAGAGGTCTTGAGCAGTCCGTGTAATTCTCCCATAATGGGTTTAAAGAAGCCATGTGGAAAGGTTCGAATTGTGCAGGATTTGAGAAAAATTAACGAAATTGTGGTAAAATGCTGCCCCGTAGTGCCCAATCCAGCAGTGATCATGTTTCAGGTTCCATGTGATGCTGAGTGGTTCACCGTTATAGATCTGTCACAAGCCTTCTTTTCGATACCTCTTCATGAGGACAGCCAGTTTTTGTTCAGTTTCAAATTCCTGGATAAGGTGTACAGTTGGTGCAGAATTCCACAAGGGTTTTCTGAATCACTGTCCATCTTTAACCAGATACTGAAAAAGGATTTGGAATCCTTAGTACTGCCTTGTAACTCGACTCTAGTGCAGTACATTGATGATTTGCTGATTGCATCTAAAACTAGGGACAACTGTAAATACAATACCATTGCCTTGCTGAATCATTTGGGAAAGAACGGACACAAGGTGTCACCTAAGAAGCTGCAATACTGTCAGAAAAAGGTGAAATATCTAGCACATTTAATCAAAAAAGGGTCCAGGAGAATATCAAAAGAAAGAATAACAACTAGTTTGCAAATGAACCCTCCAACGACAAAAAGAGATGTCAGGATGTTTTTGGGAATGGTGGGCTACTGTTGTCAGTGGATACCCAACTTCTCAATCATCTTGGAACCCTTAATAATACTGACAGGAAAAGAAATCAAGGATGAGCCGTATACCATAGCTTTGTCCAAAGAGGAGGTTGAGTCTTTTATGGAATTGAGAGAATGCATGTGCAGGGCACCAGCGTTAGGCATGCCTGATTACACTAAGGGGCATATTTATACTCTCTTTGCGCCGGAATTGCGTTGTTTTTTTTTACGCAAATCCGACGCAAAGCTAACTCCATATTTATACTTTGGCGTTAGACCCGTCTAGCGCCAAAGATCTTGGAGTTTGCGTCATTTTTTTGCGTGGACGCCTACCTTGCGTTAATGATATGCAAGGTAGGCGTTCCCGTCTAAAAAATGACTCCAAGGCATGTGCGCCTTATTTAAACTCCCATGCAAAAATAACGCACGGGAGTGGGCGGGTCAAAAAAAATGACGTCCAGCCGCTTTTGCGTCATTCTTTAATGCCTGGTCAGGGCAGGCGTTAAGGTACCTGTGGGCTCGGAAGGAGCCCAGAGGTGCCCTCCCATGCCCCCAGGGACACCCCCTGCCACCCTTGCCCACCCCAGGAGGACTCCCAAGGATGGAGGGACCCATCCCAGGGAACTTAAGGTAAGTTCAGGTAAGTAATTTTTTTTTTTTTTGTGACATAGGGGGGCCCTATTTGTGGACCCCTACATGCCACTATGCCCAATGACCATGCCCAGGGGACACAAGTCCCCTGGGCATGGCCATTGGGCAAGGGGGCATGACTCCTGTCTGTGCTAAGACAGGAATCATTTCAATGGGGGTTGGGAGTCAAACAAAATGGCGCAAATCGGGTTGAGGCCAATATTTTGCCTCAACCCTGACTTGCCCCATTTTTTGACGCCCAAGCTCCATTTTCCCCTACGCCGGCGCTGCCTGGTGTGGGTCATTTTTTTTTACACACACCAGTCAGCTGCGCCGGGTAACGTCATTCCATAAATAAGGCGCCCGCATGGCGCTTTGGAATGGCGTTAGCCGGCGTTAACTTTTTTGAGGCACAACTGCGTTGGCGCAGTTGTGCGTCAAAAAGTATAAATATGGCCCTAAGCCTTTTCTACTGTTTTGTCATGAACGTGATGCTTGTTCTTTGTCTGTTTTGACACAGGTCCATGGAGGTGCAAATCGCCCTGTAGCATATTTTTCAGCTACCTTGGACGGCGTCGCAGCAGCCTTACTGGGTTGTTTGCGCACCGTTGCAGCAGTTGGTCAGAGCCTTACGCAGTGTGAAGGCATAGTCATGGGATATCCCTTAACAGTAATGGTTCCGCATTCAGTCGAAATTTTGTTGACTCGAACTAAAACTCAGCACATGACAAATGCTCGTCTCACTAAGTACGAGACAATCATACTGGGGTCACCAAATGTCTTGCTAAAACAATGTACTGTATTGAACCCGGCAACTCTACTTCCTGTTGAAAACAGTGAAATTAACAACGAGGAAGAGTTTGAACATGACTGTCTTGAGGTAACTGAATTATGTACCAAACCACGTCCAAATATTCAGGACACACAGTTGAAAGAAAATGACTGTATCATGTTTGTCGATGGGTCCTGTTTAAGAGAGTCTGTTGGAACACTGAGAGCTGGTTATGCTGTATGTACCATAGCTGGTATCATTGAAGCCTCCTGGCTTGAAAAACGGTTCTCCGCACAAGTGGCAGAAATAATTGCCCTTACCAAGGAATGCCACGCAGCTGTGAATCTGAGAGTCACTATCTATACTGATAGCAGATACGGATTTGGAATTGTACATGATTTTGGCCAACTATGGTCACAGAGGGGTTTCATGACCTCTTCTGGTTCTCCTGTGAAAAATGGTGAACAAAGAAAGTATTTGTTACATGCAATTCAGTTACCTCTTGAAATTGCCGTGGTGAAATGCAATGCTCATGTTAAGTCGCAAGACTTTGTGTCCATGGGAAATGGTTCTGCAGACCAAGTTGCAAGGTTTTGTGTATTGAACTGTATATCATTCAAGGAGCAGTGGGAATTGTTACCACAAACTGAAAATGACACATGTTTGAACCTTGCATTACGAGTGGTTGATACTCTAGATGAATTAAAAACATTACAAGGACGTGCAAGCAAAGAGGAAAAATGTTCCTGGCAAAGAATGCAATGTGTACAGAGGGCCGGTGATTTGTGGGTCTCAGAGGAAGGAAAAGTAGTCCTCCCAAACAGTCTTCTGTCTCAGTTTGCTAGGCTGTATCATGGACAGGCTCACCTTGGGAGCGATGCAATGATCAGGTCATTTAAAATCGACAGATCAACCCAAAATTCAGACATGCTGCAGAGGTTATTTGTCACAGGTGCATCATCTGTCAACAGATGAATGCTGGAAAAGGCACAGTGGTAACCTTGAGCCACATTGGGAGAGCTGGCGGTCCATTCAGCAAAATGCAAATGGACTTCATTGAAATGCCTGTTTGTGGAGGATTGAAGTACGTGTTGGTGACTGTGTGTGTTTTCAGTCACTGGATTGAGGCCTACCCCACACGTAGAAATGATAGTGTTACAGTTGCAAAGCTGCTACTTAGGGAATTAATACCAAGGTTTGGGTTTCCGGTCTCTATAGAGTCAAATAGGGGCAGACACTTCGACAATGAGGTGATTAAACTCCTGTGTGCCGCACTCGACATCGAACAGAAACTGCATTGTAGCTACCGCCCTGAAGCATCAGGACTAGTAGAGCAAATGAATGGTACTCTGAAATCGAGAATGGCCAAAATGTGAGCAGCTACCAATATGAAATGGCCAGATGCATTGCCCTTAGTGCTGATGTCAATGAGAAACACCCCTGATAAGAAAACAGGACTATCCCCCCATGAGATCCTTATGGGCAGAGCTATGAGGTTGCCAGCAGTACCTACAAATGCTCTAGTGAATATCACAGATGATATGGTGTTGGATTACTACAAAGGTTTGGCTGATGTGATTCGCTCTTTCTCTCACCAGGTAGAAGCTAACACATTGTCACCGATTGGAGATCCAGGCCACACCCTACAAGCTGGTGACTGGGTGGTTGTCAAGAAGCACGTGAGAAAATCGTGTCTGGAGCCACGCTGGAAAGGGCCGTATCAAGAAGTCTTGACAACCACTTCTGCCATGAAATGTGCAGGAGTTCCAAACTGGATACATGCCAGTCACATAAAAAAAGGTAATGTGTCCTGTTGAAGAGGAACTTGAAGTTTCCGGCACAACAGCTCCAGGAAGAGAAGTCTCAGAGTTAGAAAACAGTTAAGAAGGAACTGAGACTGCTGGAGGGCCCACTGAGAACAGCCCCGTCCCTCAAACAGTGAATGAGTTTGAGAGAGGTGACAGAGTGCCTATCTCAGTAGAGGCAGCAGGAGAACTAAATCAAGGAGAGGTTCTCCCAGAAGTAGACAGATACGGGTTAGAACTCGAACCAGGTACAGACCCAGAAGAAGAAGCGGAAGAAGAAGAAGAAGGAGAAATAATAGAAAGAAATCAGAGTGTACCAGAATCTCCTGAACCAGCTCCAGGTCCATCAAGTGAAAACACCATATCACAAGAGGAGGGTACTGTCCAGCGTTCTGAAAAGACACATCGAAAGAAGACGCATAAGGGTGATAACTGGCCAGAAAAACCACTCTTAAGGATAAGAGACACACCAAATGAAACAATAACAGAGGAGAACGATACATCCCGAGCGGAAGACCTAAGTGAAGGGGAACAGCAAGGTGAACGAAGACTGAAAAGAAAAAGAGTCGCAAACAGAAGATATACAGGTCCTGAATGGGCGTATGCTACAACATCTGAATGGCAACAAGAATTCCTAGCATTCTGTTTTGACCGAGAAGTACCAGGCCAATACTACGGTACTTGAACAAATCAAAAGGAGAGACCTGGTTAAAATCGAAAATTGAAAACTGAGATGAGAGACTTTATAAACTACCGAATGTGACATTAGAACCAGATTGACTTCGAGAAACCTGATTATGACAAGCTGCTTACCTGATTTGACAAAAGGGGGTCCTGGAGTGAGTGAAGACACTGTAAATACACGCAGAGAGCAAGAGAAAATCAATTCTCAAGTTGATTGTTAGTCTACTATCTGATTCTATATAGACATGGCTTATAATAGAGGTAGTAACAAGGGAAGTAAGGTGGTTGGTTAGGTCTTATAATAGGTATTGTGTGTGCAATAATAATTGTGGGAGTGATTGTGGGAATGCCATGGATAGAGAAAGAGACTATTAACGCTAATTCAAAACCTGAAACTACAACACTAACACAGTGGGAAAGATTTGAGCAGGATGCAAGACACTTGCATGAGGGAACTAATTCAAAAGGGGAACTTTCTACTAATGTCTTCTATCGCTTGCTGAATGAGTATGTGGAGACATGGATGCGAAAGACTGTTATATGTGCTCTAAAATTCCTTCATCTGTGCAGGAAGGAGTTACCTACCATAGCCTTCCTCTAACCTATGGGATTAGCTGTAGGTTGCTACTAACAAGGTTCTATAATCAAGAGCATGTGCAATACTTTTATTCGAATCTGGATGTTGTGTTTTCTTTTGTGCCTGTGATTGAATTCCTGAACAAACTAGCTAAAGAACATGATATAAAAATAGTTAGAGGATTCTTTGAGCCGACGCTTACATTTGGAACTGTTTATGCACATCGCAATAATTTGACTTGCTTACTATCACCCGTAGAGAAAAGCTTTTTAGATCATACTGATGATAGATGCAAAGCATTGAAAGAAAGATTAGAAAAAGGACTAGAAAAACACCCATATGCAAATGATTATGCTTACCCTGCAATCAAGACACAAGGCAAGCTAGCTATGGATGCATTACATGTAGGTAGGCTTTGTATATACAGGCCACAATCTGAACAGGACAATTTGTTTGTGGGAACGAGTGAATGCAGACATGTGTTTTTGTTTCAGAGTAAATGGACATTTATGTTGAATGGACAGGATCCAGTGATCCCTGGGATCTATTACATCTGTGGGCTTAATGCTTATTACCGTCTCCCTAGGGAATGGTATGGGACAAGTTATTTGGGAATAGTTTTCCCAAAGATTTACCAGATTGATGACTTAAAACAAATACCTAAAATGTCTGAATTACAACATGCTAGACAAAAACGAGAATCGGGGGCTGCTGTCATTGGTGACATATTTGGAGCTATAATCCCTTCAGTGGGGGTTATCTTGAATTCTCTGAAGATTCAAAAGTTGTCTACTATTGTGAATAACATGTTGACAAATTTCACAGGGGCTATACTCCTGATGGATACTGAACTTGCTGCAGAAAGAGCTATGACTCTTCAAAATCGGCTTGCTTTAGACATTCTTTTAGCAAAGAGTGGAGGAGTCTGTAAGATGCTCAACGAGCGTCATTGTTGCTTGTGTATTCCGGACAATAGTAAAAAGATTAGAGGTATGCTTACTAACCTAACTAGAGATAGTGCAGATTTGAAAGCTTTGAAGGAACCTGGAGTTTGGGAGAAATCTGGAAAAGGAATTGCCAGAGTAGGGAGCTGGTTTACCAATATTTGGAATGGGGTACTTGCTAAAATACTAAGGGGCCTATTAATTGTTCTGGCCTGTCTATTAGGATTATGGGGGGCATGTAAAATCAATGACAAAATTAAGAAAATTTGGACTAAAAGATCCAGAAGAAATGAAGAAAGTGAAAGAGAGAAATTGTTCAGTGAAATATGGGAAAGTTCACATAAGGGACAAGATGTTGAAATGCGCATTATGCGCAAAGTGATGAATTGAAAGTGAAAGACCAAAGGGAAAGGTTTGTGTGATGACGAGTGTCATCAGAGGAGGGACTGAGAGAGCGTAGTTTATATAACACATATTAAAATGAAAAGCTCATATCAATGCTTAACGATGTTGCATAGAAAACGACAATAATAGTGATTTTGCCTAAACGTGCATTTGAATTATGACTATAATGTGTGTGGCCACCAATGCATATGCGAACTAATAACTTATAAATAGAATCATTAATGCTATGGTTAGTCAAATTATATTAACGATTACGATATTTGTATTAAATGTCTCATAGGCCTTAAGTTAGCGTGAGCTGTGGGTTTTAGTTGCCTGGCTCTCATATTAAAAGCATTTTTCTGTTTTTCAGTGTGCTGACTCGCAAAGGGCCATGACCATGCAAATGTTCTTTTTCTTCAACTTGGAAGATGAATGTTTCAGTACAATCCTGTTCTCATCCGCATGCTTGCTGCTTTAGTATGAGTTTAACACAAAATTGAAACAAATGTAGATTAATGTAATGTACAAGGACATTTAAACTATGGACAAAGGAACTCATGACCCGAGAAGACGTGCCAAGATGTGAAGTAACCCCCAGATGTGCCACCTCCGAAGACGTCAATTATGAAGACCAATCAAAGTGTTATGAATAAATGTGGGGTGACAATTGGGATTACCTAATGTATAATTTGATAGGTTAAAGATAGTGGGGTATAGCAAATGTCAAATAGAATCTTGGGGGAAGGTATTACGAAAAAGGGATAAAAACCCATGTCACAGAAGGGTCGAGAGAACTAGGTAGGGAATGCTATTGATTTTATCCAGAAAATCTGTCAATCTGTCTGGTGACTTTGAGAATTATTAAATCATCCTCATCCATAGACTGCCCATTCTTACACTTCTCCTCCTTATGAGGGAAGTGTCCCCTGTCCTTTGGACAAAGTTTAGACTGATGGCATTTTGACTGATGTCCTGAAGACGAAGACTGATCCTGAGTGCTGACCTAATCCTTGGAGGGTAATTATGACAATGTAATTTGTAATTTGTCTGTTTGCTTTTCCTTTCTAGGTACCAACTGCTCATTTTGATAGAGACCATAGCTAGATGTTTTCCAAATTGGTGTTCTAAATTGTTTTGCATGAAGCCCAACATGCTGATCCTAATCAGTGGTTAGGACAAGAGTTCACTTAGACTGACGCAAATAGACAAATGACTGACATTATGCTATGCTGAACTGACACGTATATGACATTTGCCGTATTCTGATCTATGTTCACGCCGTGCTATGTTCTTATATTTGGGATTCTTACCTTAATGAAATCTTACCACAGTTGCCATATTGTGACCATGCTTTTTATGCTTCCTGGTATTGAGATTAACTCTTTTGCTCGTAGATTGTAATCAATAGGGAATAAAATTCATAAAATTCTATCAAAGGTGTGGTTATTCATGGCTGAAAGGTCATGGTTGCGCCGACAATTTGATTAATGTCTTTATCCAAAGTAAAGTGCATTGTGATGGTTAATATTGATGACATTATTGATATATTGCTTGACATATTGATCAGTTATCTCGTCCTACGTGTCTCTCCACTGGGTCACAAGATTCATTGGGCTAAAACGAGCCCTAATGTGTAATAAATTAACATAGAGGGACGCGTTAGCATGATTATACATGTTCTCCTTTTTTGTATGTTAACTCATGAATGATTCACATCTATTTTACGTGTTCTTGTGTTCATTTTAAAGCAAATATTTAAAAAAAAACTTGATGAGTAAAGTCTGCATATTGAATGTATAAGAAATTAAGCGCTTAATTACACGTTTTTACACCGTTTTTTGTTGATCCAGCTAAGTAAATGCTGAATAGGGGTATTACATTGCAGAGCTGTTTTGAATTCGAGAATCTTATTTTAGATGTTGCTTTATTCATTCTGTCTCATAGAACTGTTTTTAAATGATTTCTCCTACTATTTCTTATGACATATAGATGTGCCTAGAGAAACATAGGAATTCCCATGAAATTACATTGGGATGAATTATTATGTTCCCCATATCGCTGATATAGTATGGGTGGGCCTGTCCAAACATCTTTCAGTTGTTGTGGTATGGACAAATAATGACTGTTTCATATTACTGGTGCTTCCTATTCTCCACCTTTACACCTCTGCCACTCAGGGTCTCGTTAGCTTCAGTCATGGCTCCTACCCATTTTATCAATTTAAAATTCACCTTTTGGCGATATCATTTATTTCTGCCTTCAGTTTTTTATTTCTTTTCTAAGCAGACGGTTCCAAAATCTGGCAACTTTCACAGGTATACACAGAGCTCAAAGTGCCTCACCGCCATCCACCATTTAATTGCATACGCTCGCTTATATGTTATTCATCTAAACCAGAAATGATGTGCTATGTTGCCATATTGGCACTAACCTCCTTACCCTGCCCTCAACACATTCACCAATCATTCGGACTGCAACAGCCTTAGCCAGAAACCTCGAGTTCAAGTCAGCCTCCTGAGGATGACAACGTCTCTTACTAAAACAGCTGCATCAGCCACATTTCAATTAAACATATAAAAACATCTACCCAAACAATTCCTTTGGCACAGCCAAGACACAAATCGTCTCACCAAGCCTTAAACTTGGATATTGCACCAGTCTACAGGTTTCAGGAGCCACCCCATATTGTTTCTCTTCAGTAGATGGGGTTCTCCCTCTGTTCAATCGACCCTTTACTATGTTTCCAGACACATTAATGCCCAAGACGAGCACCAGTAGCCAAAAATGAAGCTCAATATAAGTTGTTGATGCTTGTTTACAGAGCCATAAATTGTGATTCCCTGGGCAAGGTCTGCCGTAGGGATGATTAGAAAAACCCTCTCTAGACTCTTCCCTCATCTATCCCTCTTTGGATCACCCCAAACCTCATTTTACTACTATGATCTCCCAAAAAACCCACATTTTACTACTGTGATCTCCCTAACCCATTTCTAGTGACTTTTCCCTCTTCAATTTCTCCTTTTAATCATCCCAAACCCTGTCTTACTACTATGATCTCTAAAATACAATTTCTAGACTCTTCCCATGTCTGTCCCTCCATTTTTCTATTCAATCCAGGTAACAGACTTCCATGTCCACTGCCCAAATTATCTAGTATTTCCCTATATTAATCTATTGCTAATCCTTTTTGTGTTCCAGAGTAACGTGCTACTTACAGAAAAACACTTCAGCACCTCATCAGGGGTAGTAAGTGTTATATGAATACAATTAGAATGCAATACAATATGTTCCACATCAGGAGGGCCTGACTGGGAACCAAAAGCAGCCATTTTCAAACCTGCACCTTCATCCTCGTTCTTATTTTTCTCTTCCTTTCGCTCTTTCCTGAAGCCTCCGCTGTGCCTGCTCTAAATTCTTCAGCATATCGGAACATATTGTCAGACAACTAAAACCCTGTAATTGTCAATGAGTCAATCATAGTAATAGTTCCTGGTATCAGTCTTTGTCAAGGGTGTATCTTCAGGGGGTGTATGGGGTGGGCCACGCCCATTACATTTTAGCGTCTAGTGGCTAGTATGGCAGGCTGGGTCTGTTCACAAGTTGGGATTGGGTCCAGTCTATTTTGGTATGCCGCCACCCTTGTTTGATTTCAAATTGGTGATGAATGCTGACACCGTTGTCAGGGTATCTTCTTCTCTGGCACCTCTGCACTCAAGATAGACTAAAATTTGACTTCTGAGAATGTGTCTTTCTTTCCAGTCACCTGCGAGAAAATTCAGTTCTTCTATTCCATCATTTAGGTGGCAGGTGTCTGCATGATGGTGTTTGGAGCCTGCCTTTCTCATCCCATCTGATATGGCTTTAAAGAGGCATGGCCAGATCATATGCTATATCCTTTCTGGATGCTGGTACCCCTCTGTAGGCAGGTTGGTCAGCAAGATGCTGGAGGCCTAGAGTGCAGGTCCTTTGGAGCCATCCTTTGAGCTGAGCTGCTACTGCAGTGTTCTTTAGAGCCCACTTAACCAACCTATGCCACTTGGGACAGTGCAAGGAATCACAAGCTTATATGCTGGTCCTACTAGAAGCAAGATTGCTGTGTAATTTGCAACACATGTAGCATTAATACTATCTGATGTTCAGCTCCATTTCAAATTGGTGGTTTTAATCAATTCATAAAAAGAACTAAACCACAAAGGCCAAAGGAGAGCATAATTTTTGGGATGCATGGAGCTTCACCCATCAAAGTGGCATGCTTCATCAGCAGGTCGTACTCCTTGTTGGATGGGCACTGCAATGCCCAACAGGCTCTAGAATACGTAGATTGGACTAAATACCTTAAAATTAATTAAGTGATTCCGGGGGCTTATTTAATGTTGTATGGAAGTCCTTGTTAAATCAAAAAATAAATGTAACTCTTGAGAAGTAATGGCCCCTAAGTTCAACAATCGCTCAACATGTTTCATGCTCTTCTTGCCATAAGAATGGGGCAATGGTGATTCATTAGGACCAAGAGGAGTTATGCCTAATCTACTTTAATGACTTCACACCCTTTTCATGTGTGTTGAGTACCCACATAGTACAAAATAAAAGTAACAAAAGCAGGGTGTGCAAGTCAGTTATAATGTAGCTTCTATCCCTACTGTAGACCTGACAGCCTTAGGGTGGTCTTCCCCCAACGTTTTGCCTGCCTCCCTCCATTTTCTGACCTCATTTTTGCTGGATTTAGGACTCTCTGCACTTTACTACTTCTACCAGTGCTAAGTGCTTGTGCTCCCTCCCCTACAGCATGATAACATTGGCTCAATATCAATTGGAATATTTAATTTACTTATAAGTCTCTAGTAAAGTGACTACATGTGACAAGGGTCTGTAAATTAAATGCTACAAGTGGACCTGCAGCACTGATTGTGCCACCCACCTAAATAGCTACTTAACCATGTCTCAGGCCTGCCATCCCAGAGCCTGTGTGTGCGCTTTTAAACTGGCCTGTCATCATGGCAAGTTAGACCTCTTGCCAGGCCTAAACCTTCCTTTTTTATACACATTATCCCTAAGGTAGGCCCTATGTGACCCACAGGGCAGGGCACAATGTATTTGAAAGGTAGGACATGTGTTTTAAGTCTAACATGCCCTAGTAGTAAAAAACGTCCAAATTTGTTTTTCACTACTGCAAGGCCTATCTCGCCCATAGGATAACATTGGAATTACCTTATTACATCTTATAAGTGTAATTCCCAATTTTGAAGCAATACTTTTGTCCAGTTTGGTGTCTCAAGGCTCAAATTAAAATCATAACTTATGGAGAAGTTGGATTTTAAATTGTAGTTCTGATAATGCCAATTTTAGAATGTTGGCATTTTCATACTTTAACCATTGTGCCTACTGTCTGTCTCCAATACACGACTGGGTAGGGTGACAGATGGGCTTGTGCATTACCTCTAGACAGCCACACACAAAGGGGGCATATGAGTGATTGATAAGCCATCAACATCCTGATGTGCCATCCCAGGCAGGATGGGTGGGAGTTGCTGATACACCTGAAAAGGCAGTGCCCTGCCATCATAATGAGATTGATACCTCCCTACAGTGAGTATGAAGTCCAGGCTGGAAGGGAGGGAGGGCCATGGCATACTAGACTATTCTTTGACGTCTCCCTCACTTCAAAGGCACAGCTGGGTATAAGTACTGGATCCACGGCAGAAGAACCTCAGTACACTTCTGGACCCGTGGATACTCTGCCAGGAAGAAGGACTACTGTGCTGCTAAAAGGACAGCCAATCTGCTGAGCTGCTACTCTGCTGTACTCCTGCTTTGCTAAGCTAACCTTATGATATCTTGCCTCGAAGTGAAAAGGGCCGGACCTGCATTTCTCCATCCCAGAACCAAAGTGACTCCAAAGACTTGCTCGCTTCCCTCCCATTCTGAAGTTTCAAGGACATCAAAGATTTCCGTTCCATCTACAAACAGCACCTAGACTTTACGTGCTGTAAGTACGACTCTGCCTAGTAATGACTACCCAGTCCAGGGCCTTCAGAAGGGAGTGTAAGGTGCTGCAATTGCAAGGACCGGCACATTGCACTCAGAACCTCTGCATTGCCCTAGAATCACCATTTCAGAGCCAATGTATCGCTGTCACTGTGTGGAGAAGATCAACACATCGCCCCTTCCGTGTGGATTAACTTGGTGCATTGTATTCAGATCCGCTGCACCCGGAACTGGCACATTGCACTCAGACCCAAACCATCGCTGCAGTTGCATGAAGAATTCTGATGCAACACCCAAACTGCGTCGGAATCAACGACGCATCTCGTTCTGCGACAATGATTAAGGTACTGTTGCTCAGCAGGCCCTGAATGGATCCTGCAGTCGGGCCTATGCTCCATCGCGGGTGGCCTGAACTCTTGATTTTGTCCCGGTCCAGCATGACCAGATATCCCCATAGGTGCTTCTTGCTTCTAAGTGCTACCTTCCTATTTAATCTTTAAAAATTCACATCTCGATTTCTTTCTTTTTTTGGAGCCTTGTTGTTTTGGCCTTGTTTTGTTCATTAAGTTAAGCTCTATTTTACTAACCTGGTGTGGATTATTCCTGTGTGGTGTTTTCATTGTTATACAGTTTTGAGTGTTGTACAAATACTTTACACATTGCCTCTTATGTTAAGCTGGTCTGCTCTGTACCAAGCAACCAGAGGATGATCACAGGTTAACTTTTAGTGTGTATCTAACTTACCCTGACTAGGATTGTGGTTCTTGCTTGGACAGAGTGCATACCACTGTCTTCCAGAAACCCTATTTCTAACAGGATATATGTAAGCTGGTCAGTGCTCTCACACCCTTTTCCTAAATAGGTTGGGCCCCTTGGGTAATTGTGGATGTGGGACTCCCATAAAATTTGATAATTTTTAAGTCTCCATCTGTAACCTACCTTTTTTCCATTAAACCTGGATATATTGATCCTAAGCAAATAAGAGCCTGCTTCAGAGAGATTTGCTGTGATCTTAGCCACTTGAGTGGGAATGAAAATGAGGGTATTATGTTTGAAATATCTGATGTAATTTTATGGTTTTATAAGAAAAACAACAGGATCCTCATAACCTCCTACAGAGAACTTTTTAGTAAGGTATTTTTTGTAGGTTCAAACCTTGGCAGGGCCTTCTCTGTCCTTTAACTTTCTAATAGGAAAGGAAACAATGGTCCCTGAAGGGCGAAATGTGAACCTCAACTTCCATGGTAAGGTAGTGAATACCCATCATTAGACTGGGTTCATTAGAAAACATGCAATTTTATTGAATTACAAAACACTTAGGATCGTAGTAAAACAAACTCATTAAGCTTAGGTATCACCTACAATTTAAATTAAACTGGTGATCCCAAATAACGGAACAGCACAGATAAAGTGAGGTAAGGCAGTAAGAAGTGCTCCAGTGCTATGCAATAGATAATTAAATACTGACTGTGGAAGATGCACAGTTGTTTGATCTAAACTCTAACATAGAGTTGCAGACTCCTGAATTACATAAACACAGTACACTATTATTCTGTCAAAATTTTAACCCTATAAGCTTATTAATACTGGGTCATCATCAGGTTGAAGAATGGGAAACAACTATAAAAAAGGAATCCTCCACAGTCACTATTTAAGTATTTATTGTCTAGCACTAGCACCCTTCTTACTCACTTACCTCACTTTCACTTCTCCGTTGTGTCATTGTAGGAGGCTTTCTCTCTCTATATAGTGTACGAAAATGACATGAACTGTACAGAGAGTCTGAGAAACCCCACTTTGTTATCCAGAGGTGAAAAGCAGGTGAAAAACAGACCAGCTAATGCTCCGATTTTGTAGTAGTGGGGGCGTGCAGTTAGGCTAATCCAGGAGATGTGAGCAATTTACAAAAAATAAATACAATTTTCAAGACCAAAATCATCAATATATGGTAAGTACTTCTTTAGTTATTATTTTTCAAAGTTTACAAAATGTTCTGTTTTTGTGCATAATTACCCACCATAGCAATCAATGGGAGAAAAAATAAAAAGGCATATAAAATCGGGCAATTTTCTCACAAGTGTCACCTTCTGTTTTTTGGTCAAGGTCATGGAGGGGTCCAATGGTCCCACTGGAGATGTTTGGGCGGTTCCCAGTTCGAGCAGGTGCAGTGGCTGAAGTCTTGGGGCTGGCGCACAAAGATGAAGGGGGCCACTCAGAAACACACTGCACAGAGGGACTTAGAGGTAAGTCCGTCGGGTCCCCTTCCAGGGAGGAGGTTGTAAGGGCATGGAGTCAATGAGGGCACAGCTGGTTCATTCGTTCAGGGGCAGGGAAGCCGGTGCAGCGCAGATGGGTCAGCAAGGTGTTGTGCCTCTTTGAGACCTCGTGGTCAGGGGTAGACATCTTTAAGGGAAGATTGCAGCTCAGCTGGGCCACTCAGGGGGTGGATCTCAGGTGTCCTGAAGTCCCTCAACTGGTGCTTACTCCTGTGCTTTTGGGAGCCCAGAATGGACTCTTCTTCTGGGTGTCCAACGTAGGGAGTCCAGTACCCCGGGTAGTGGCACGCCACAGCCTTAGAAAATCTTACTGCCATCAAACTTGGCACTGTGGTAGGTCTTGTCCTCCCGGGCTCTTGTACGGTTTCAGCTTGGCTGCTAGGTCCAGGTCATTGGTCAGCAACCGGTCAAAAAACTGAACTTCGCAGGTTGCTTGCCTGCAGGGTGAAGGACAGTGATAGCTTCACTCAGAGTGAGGTACTTGATGATTTTTACAGGGCTGGAGTTGATTTGTGGTTTTGTAGAGTCCTTCAGGTTTCCAGGCAACACCTCAGTGGTGATAGTCGAGTCCTTAGAGAAGCAGGCAGGATTTGGTGCCTTTTTCTTTGTGCAGCAGGACTTCAGTTCTCATGCCTTGGGTCTGCTTTGTTCCTGGTCTTTTTTGTGTCTCTCAAATCTTAAGTCTTAGTCAGGAGATGCCCTCTAAACAATGCACTAGGGGGCATTTTGGGGGGGTACCTGGGAATGGCCAATGGCCCACCTACCTTGGGGTGGCTACACCCACTGAGTGACCACTTCCTGTGGGAAGAGGACACATCCCTGACCCTGAATGGCTATTTTTCCTACCATCCAAGGTGGAGGGAAATGAAATGGAGTGGTCACCTCACCTGGCACACCTGATGGGTTGTGCAGGCAGCGAGTGGCCACTCCTCTTATTCTTGCTACGTGTCCCACAGGTTTTCTCGCTCAAAGTGGGGGTAAAACTGTTGGGATGTCTTCTGCTACTAGCAGCAAGGCAGGGGTCAGATTTCAAAGGTGGAAAAACCTTTGAATCTGACCGTTGGTGCAGGGTGCTTGCCTGGGGGAGGAGGTGTGACACCTCCGCCCAGGAAAGACTTTTTGTTCTGGCTCCTGAATGCAGAGGCTCTCACACCATGAGTCCAGAATCATATCTGGTAGTGGCAGGCTGGTTAGGACCAGTCAGCAACCATGCCAGGGCTGTCCGGTTTTGCAGGGGGCACCTCTAAGATGCCCTCTGGATACATCTTATAATAAATCCTGCACTGGTATTAGTGTGGGTTTATTATTCTGAGTTGTTTGATACCAAACAGCCCAGGGTTCAGAGAGGCCATCATGTAACTGGGGAACCCGTAATGACCAGTGTCCTGCACATGCATTGGCTATGGGTTCCCAGTACACTTGCTATGTCTACGAATGGGCAATGATACAGTATGGGCATATTTGCTCTTACACACCTATGCCCTCACATGCATTATAGTGCACCCTGCCTTAGGGCTGCAAGGCCTGCAAGAGGGGTGTCTTACCTATATTGCATGCAGTGTTAGTGGACATGGCACTCTTAGTGAGTGCTAGGTCAAGTTTGCAACTTTGGGTACACCTTGTCATGCACTTGCAATGGCAGTCTGCATGAGGCTGTTGTGGGACCCCTCAGAGTACCCATGCACTATGTACAAGGGCTATCATTTACTAGGGACTTACAAGGGTGGCTGAAGTCCCAAACATAGTGCAGTTCTGGGGAAATAGATCTGGCCCTGGGAACCTGTTTAGCAGGAGCCCAAGGCACTTACAGTTCAAAACCACATCATGTTCCAGGCACAAAGTGAGAGGGGGGGTAACCATGCCAAAAGTGGCACTTTCTCACAGTCATTTGGGAACACTGCTTTAATTTAAATTGTACATGATAACAGAGCACAAAGAGTTTGTCTTCCTACAATTCTAAATGTTGTGTAATCGTATAAAATTGTATGTTTTCTAGTAAAACCAGTCTACTGATGGTTATTCACTAGTTTACTGTGGAGGTTGAGATTCACACTTCTCCCTCTCTTTATTGCTGTACTACCCAGGCCCCAGGGTTACTGGGTTGCCCCTTGTTTTATGAATATACTTTATATGTATACAGTCATTAAAATGAGCACTACTTACAGTGGGTTGTTAGAAGATCCCCAAGGCAGAGAGAAATGGATGTCCTTGTCGTGAATGTCAATCTAATACGATAATGCACTTTAACATTATTGGTCTTATTTCCCTTTTTTAAATAGGTAAATTCCAGATTATGATGTTTATAATGATCATGAATCTTTGATTGCAAGTCACATATCTGAGAACATCAATTGAATAGAACACCTTCAAATATTTTGACTTTCTTCTTTCGGGTGAGGGTCAATCTGTGTTGTAGTGCTGTTACCCAGACCATTTCTAACATTTAACAGTTTATGTGGACATAACTGCATTGTTCTATTCACAGTAAAAGTATGTTATTGGTGCTCTGTAGTAGGTATGTGAGGCCAGCCCTGGTGGCTTACTTGAAAAGTCAGGTCTTCAGCTTGTGAAAGTTGAGAAGAGAGGAGGTGGAGGTGTTGTGATAGCTAGTTTCAGGCCTTATGGACCAGGTATGAGAAGGCGTGGCTGCTTTTGTGTATCCATGGGATGTGTGCTAGTAAGAAACCGGCAGAGCAGAGCTGCCTGGAAGGTTGGTGGAAATGAATGTGGCTGCTCTGGCAGGCAGGGACAGTGTTGTGGACAGTTTTGTAGGAGTGAGTGAGAAGTTTAAGGTGGGTGTGCTTCTCTATAGGGAGCCAGTGGAGTTCCTTAAGGTGTAGTGTGATTTGAACTCTTCATGGGAGGTTGAGGACTAGTCTGGCTTCTGCTTTTTAGACAGTCTAGAGTCTTCTTGTGAGCAGGTTGGTGTTTCCAAGTCTAGTCTACTAGTGATGAGGGCTTGGGTGATCGTTTTCCTGTTGTTGCCTTATAGCCTCTTGAAGATCTTAGTGTTTTGAAGAAGGCCAAGAGCACTTTGTTGAATTGGGTGGTCATGTTCAACTTGTTTTTATGATGATTTCGAGAGTTCTCTCTTGCAAGCAGGCCATGGGTACAAGATCTGTGAGCCACAAGGTGAAGTCCCATAGCAAGGCATTCTTCCCAAAGACTTGGGGAGAAAGCACAAATCTCAAGGGCCGCTAGTAAACATTTTCTGGGGTGTATCATTTTGCCTTAACCACTGGGACAGCTCTTTATTTCAAGCAGCACAGCACCCATTTGTATGATTTGTTTTGCGATTTTCTTGGGTATGCTGCCATTTGAACTGCCAGAGAGCACTGGCATATTTGTGCAGCTGGTCATGTTCGTAAACTACAATCACAGGAGGGGACAGCCATGCACACACTGCTTGCAAGTAGGAAAGAGCAACAACTGCTACGCCATGCATTTAGAAGTGGCACCCATGCATATATATTAGTGTAGATCATGTGAATGTGGCAGTGCGTTGTGCCAGTTTGTAAGTTCAGCACTGTATCATGTGATTGGCTTATGGCATTGACTAGTTCATGCCATATATTGTTACATAAATGGCTTGTGTGGCATGTTCTTGGGTAGCTATGTGTACACTTTTATTTTTGCAAGCAACATTTTGCAAAGCTCCAGATTATTATCCTTTGAGAAAGGTTCGGAAAACTGCCCATTGGTGCCCTTAAAATACTTAAGCCGCTAAATATTTCTTCATATTTTTAAACTAACACTCCTTCCTCGTTCAAGACACATCCATTCTGCCTCCCTAAATTCTTAATTTGCAACATCGCAAATGTAAAATACTCATGGACTTTTCACGGTAGGAAATACGAACTCTAAGGCTAAATACCTGCAGCTCCCGACATACGAATCCTTAGTGTGACACGCATGACAAGTTCTACTCCTTTAAGTGCACGAAAAGGTGTGTGCTTCCCTCTATAGTATTTGCTCATATACTTCCTTATGTTCACAATTAATCCACGAACGGGCCAAGGCTCCTTCTCTGAAAATGTCAAATGGGACACTTTTTGCAAACAATTAAGATGGCATACTCTGTTGAAAAGGGAGAGAGACCATGGAGCAGATGGCATTTGCACACGTGAACAGGGGCATTCCGTGGAAAGCCGATGTGCTATTTCTTACATGCTACTCTCCGGGCAGCGGTATCAGAGCCTCACATCTCAGTATAATCCCATTATTTTCACTCAGGAGAAGTCTGGCATTCTCTCACTGCTTAGAGTTTGAGGCAAATGGTAATATAAATATTGCATGCTTGTATCAGCAAATGCAACTTCTTAGGGAAAAGCGGTGTTTTTGTTTCCATCAGAAGTGATGCATAATGTGTGTTTCCGAGCGTACTTTTCCTGCTGGATTTTGTTTTATGTGCTGGGTGTTTAGAGCGCTGCTAGAACAAGCGTCTGTTCTACAGCTTGTTTATTCCCTTTGTCAGCGTTAAACACTGAGCATTAGTGACAGGGCAACAGCAGTTGCTGTAGTCATTCTTCAGACTCTGGAGGAGAGCATTGTGTGAGCGCATTATGTACAAAACCTTTTCTTCAAAGCGGCGGTGTCTGTGCGCATTCTCCGCTTTGCCATAGCATTACAAAGTTACGTTGTTTTGCTTCTGTTGCTGTGTTTTGACACCCGTGAGTGTGACACAGCATGTTCTGCGTATTTTACTTTGCAAAACATTTACACAAATACAATGCTGTAGAAATGCGCTGTACATGAATTATTTTCCATAAAGTCTATGCTGTATTAATATAATGGGTGGCACTGAAAAGGAGATTAGAACTTGGGCGATCCCTCACAAACCTGAGGGGTATTCCTTCTGCCGTATTACGATCCCCGTAGGACATAATGGGTTCATTATGGGGCAGACAGGAAATCTGTCACAATTGTGATGGAGTATTCCCCCCAGCCAAAATGTAAATAAGGCGCATAGTTATGTATTTTACACTGAGTTGTAGCCATCAATAGCGCAGGAGGTGCAGTGATACCGAGGCCCGCTGCAACAGAAATGTAGCCTTTTTTTTCAAAATAAGGGATGGGGAGTCAGATTCTTTGCTTGCATTAGGCCCCATGGCACCTATGCTTCTTCATTGATTCTAGTTATATGTTGATAATGCTCACAAAGCTTTGTTAATAAAAATGTGACTTTAGACCATGGGGATCCAGGATCAGATCCCAGCCGTGTCTCAACATCCTGTGATTCTGGGGAAGTCATGAAATTCCCTATTGTCTTCCAAAAAGGGACAAAAGTAGTATAACTTTGTCTAGTTCTGTTGTAAAATGGTATAGTACCCTTGGGCCAGGTTCATGCTACAAAAAACTAGAACAAAAGTCTAAGGCAGAGGTCTTCAAACTTATTGATGTCAAGACCCTCTGTCAAAACTTTTTTAGCCGTCAGGTCCCTCTCTTGACAAAAATGTCTAGAACTTGGTACTCCTCATCATCAACAATCATCGGCAACCATGAATGCCTATAATTCCTGCAGCAAATCATTTTTACTGGGGATAAATAATATGAAACAGTGTTCAGTAAACCAAAGGTTAGTGGGTGCTTGTGGTGAGGTGTCAGAGGAAGTTGCGGGTGGTGACATTTGAAATTGGTGGAGAGTAAAAGTCTGGGTATGTCTTTTATGTAACGAGTGAAGAGAGCAACCTCAATGGACAAATGTGGTAGCCCAGGGTGGGTCCCCCTCCAAAAGAAAACATTGAAAACAGACTGACAAATTGTGCATTTAAAAGGAAAAAAAGCAAGGTTTATAAAGCAGCTGGAATCTATAGTCTTGAAATTTTAAATACATTAAACTTACTGCATTAATATGTTCACCCTTTACTTTAATGTGCAAATTGCAACAGCTTCAGGTCCTTTTAAGTGTGTGCTTACCTAGTGGCTTGCACTGCATGAGGCACCAACTTTGGAAGAAAATGCACTAATCAGGCATCAGGAAGCACCCACAGCTGCTGGCCGCATTTATGCAGGTTGAAAAAAGTTGGAGAGCTCTAAAAGGAACTTGAAACATACATTTCTGTGATTCCCATGCTGTGTCACCTGGCCTGTATGTTGTTTTCTCTCTGAGATGTTATTGAATCTAGAAATATAACACAAAAAACTGACATACACCTAAAACCTGTCAGTACTGTTGGCTTTGTCAATGGTTGTTAGCTGTTTACAATAAATGAGTAACAACAATGATCAGTTATAAATGACATTGGAAATGTTTCAATTCTGAAATTGTGAGACTGTGAATTGAATATTATTGAGGCCTGTGGAAGAAGTAGGGCCTTCAGTTTTGTGCTTTATGTTAGATATGTTTGCCCGTTTTCTCTTCACATCTCATCCATCTGCACATTTTCAGCCTCCTCTCTCCTGTTCAGCACCCCTTTTTCACTTTCCCCTGAATGTACTTCCTAGCATCTCCCTCATTTTACCACCCCAAACATACACTGCACTCATTCAAATCTAAGCACTTTATTTCTTTCTGCTTTTGGCTTCTAAATATTTTGACCTCTGTGCAACCCTTCACACACATTTACACTGAATTTCAATGTAAGTGCAATATGTGACCATTGTTCTGTGTGTTCTACAATGACGCCAACACACTGACAGGCACTGTGCCTTGCCGTCTTCAGCCTCAGTGCCTGCGTGCCCAATCAAACCCCCTCATAAACACCTGGCACGAGTCAAAGAGTAGAGTATGCAAGAGTAACAAAATCCACAAAAAGAAATACAGAAACAGAGCATGATGAAACAGCTAACTCTCTTGGCGAATGCAACATGTGAAAAAAGGGAGAAACTAAATTGCTGTTAAACATTCATTGTTAGTGTTAGAAATGGGGTCTTTGGTTGACAGTCAGGTTACCCCCTGTTCAAGCAAGGACCCTCACTCTAGTTAGGATAAAAGAGAATCACCCTCAGCTAACCCCTGCTTACCCCCTTGGTAGCTTGGCAGAGCAGTAGGCTTAACCTCAGAGTGCTGGGCGTAAAGTATTTGTACCAACACACACAGTAACTTAATGAAAACACTACAAAATGACACAACACCAGTTTAGAAAAATAGGAAATATTTATCTAGACAAAACAAGACCAAAACGACAAAAATCCAACATACACAAGTCAAGTTATGATTTTTTAAAGGTTTAAAATAAAAAGAGTCTTTAGGTAGTTGTAACAACACACTAGCGCTGCTAGCGTGTAAATGTACCTGGTTTGCGTCAAAAATAACCCCGCACGGGCGGTGTGCGTCGAAAGTAACCCTGCACGGCTGTGTGCGTCGAAAACAACTCGGCACGGCGGTGCGTGTTGAAAAAGCCAGCCACACGACGATCCGAAAGTCCCGCGGCGCAGGGTGCGATCTCTCAGCCTCCGTCAGCGATGCTGCGCGTCGTTTCTCCTGCTCCGGGCGTCGGTTTTTCGGTCGCGTTTCCTGCGGCGTCGTTTCTCAGCTGCGGAACCGGCGTCGCGTCGTTTTCTCAGCCGCGATCGGATTCGCGTCGATCTTTTCTCCGCACGGCGCTCGGTGCGTGTATTTTTGTCCTTAGGCTGCCAGCCTCTCCTTTCAGGGTCCCAGGGACTGGAAGGGCACCACAGAGCAGAGTAGGGGTCTCTCCAGAGACTCCAGGTGCTGGCAGGAAGAAGTCTTTGCTATCCCTGAGACTTCAACAACAGGAGGCAAGCTCTACATCAAGCCCTTGGACATTTCTTCTTCAAGATGGAAGGCACACAAAGTCCAGTCTTTGCCCTCTTACTCTGGCAGAAGCAGCACTGCAGGAAAGCTCCACAAAGCACAGTCACAGGCAGGGCAGCACGTTTTCCTCAGCTATCAGCTCTTCTCCAGGCAGAGGTTCCTCTTGGTTCCAGAAGTGTTTCTAAAGTTTGTAAGTTTGGGTGCCCTTCTTATACCCATTTTAGTCTTTGAAGTCACCTTTCTTCAAAGGGGACTCACACCTTCTTGTGAAATCCTGCCTTGCCCAGGCAAGGCCTCAGACACACACCAGGGGGTTGGAGACAGCATTGTCAGAGGCAGGCACAGTCCTTTCAGATGAGAGGGACCACTCCACCCCTCCCTCCTAGCAGAGATGGCTAATCAGGAAATGCAGATTACACCCCAGCTCCCTTTGTGTCACTGTCTGGTGTGAGGTGAAAAACAACCCAACTGTCAAACTGACCCAGACAGGGAATCCACAAACAAGGCAGAGTCACAGAATGGTTTAAGCAAGAAAATGCTCACTTTCTAAAAGTGGCATTTCCAAACGCACAATCTTAAAATCAACTTTACTAAAAGATGTATTTTTAAATTGTGAGTTCAGGGATCCCAAACTCCACATGTCCATCTACTCTCTAGGGGAATCTACACTTTAATCATATTTAAAGGTAGCCCCCATATTATCCTATGAGAGAGAGACAGACCTTGCAACAGTGAAAACGAAATTGGCAGTATTTCACTGCCAGGACATATAAACCACATTACTATATGTCCTACCTTATCCATACACTGCACCCTGCCCTTGGGGCTACCTAGGGCCTACCTTAGGGGTGCCTTACATGTAAGAAAAGGGAAGGTTTAGGCCTGGCAAGTGGGTACACTTGCCAAGTCGAATTTACAGTGTAAGAATACACATACAGACACTGCAGTGGCAGGTCTGAGACATGATTACAGAGCTACTTATGTGGGTGGCACAACCAGTGCTGCAGGCCCACTAGTAGCATTTGATTTACAGGCCCTGGCACCTCTAGTGCACCTTACTAGGGACTTACTAGTAAATCAAATATGCCAATCATGGATAAACCACTTACATACAATTTAAACAGGAGAGCATATGCACTTTAGCACTGGTTAGCAGTGGTAAAGTGCTCAGAGTTGAAAAGCCAACAGCAACATGTCAGAAAAAAATAGGAGGCAGGAGGCGAAAAAGACTGGGGATGACCCTGCATAAGCAAAAGTCCAACACGACCCCCTACCAGCCTAAAGCCAGGGGAGAACAATCAATACCTTGATGTACTTCCCTGATTGGGGCGATAGAACAAGGACCCAGGCCCACAACAGCAGGGGCATGTTCCAGTTCTACGCCTTCCTGACTCCAGTTGGATCCCTCTGTCCATACTCTCAGGGCCCACTAAGCTAACCCATGGGGAACCCTTCTCCACATCTATAGACACCATCTGTGCAACACCTAACTTTACTTTGCTCACAGATGTATTGCAATGGGCAGATAGTACCACCAGGGCCAACACAGTGGTGTTGCCCACTCCACCCCCGGGGTGTGACTCTCGTCCTCCCCCCCCCAGGGGCAACTCTGTCCACCAGGACAGCAAGCCACAGTGGCCCCAGACAACTGTCCGGGATGAGAGCCCGACCTCAGGCCTCTCTAACCACGGTGACTGTGGAGAGTGGGGGGTGGTAGCCCCAGGTGCCTGGCACCCTTTGACCACTCTCTCTTCCACCAGGTCAGGGATGACAACCTGACCCTGGTCCTCCCCTCTGGGGCTCTGTA